>NC_041715.1:10245599-10863411 GCF_900700375.1 Denticeps clupeoides
TGAGACTTGTCCTGCATGCACAGATTTGCAGGATGCAAAACGCAAACTTTATAATACGTCTCTTTTAGCAGTGGAGGTAGATAGCGGAGCTGAGAGTTTGAAGGGAATTGCTCACACAGCAAAGTCCAATTAGATCATGGGCTGAAACTTTGAGGGGTTGATTGATCTGAGTGGGCACAGCAGGACTTCCTCCCCACACTGGAACCTCAGGGAGCCCCATACCACAGTCCGGACAATACCCTGTTGAGAAAATCCGATAATTTTTTTTTTTGGACAGTGCAGACAAGATCATCTTAATCACTAGAAGCAGAGACCCTGAAACAGTGTCATTTTCACCAGTTCTCTTCCATCCGTTTTTCATTTTTTGTCAAGTGAGTCAGCCTTTCTCTAACAAGGGTCCTGTGTCTGAGAGACAAAGGAAGTAAGACTGAAAGAGTAAAAGATTTTCATTAAAAACACAGGAGAGTGACAAGCCGGAAAAAGAAACGGGAAGTTCGCTTCCTGTCAGCTTGAAAGAACTCAAACTTTTAGCCTGTCAGCTTTGTTTGAAGTTCTGGAATTAATCATGTGGCCCTCCTGTTTGGTCACAGCTCGTGTACTTTGGACACATCTGTGGAGTGTCGAGGTTTCTCCGGCTGTTTATAATGCAACGCTGCAGGAATTCCCCCTCGTCTTTAATAAAAATGCAAACACGGCTTTATTCTAGACCATCGTTTTTGCTGGCTTCCTGCTATATGCCGGTTCATTTATCCTCCGTAGCTTATTCCAATGTTCTCCACCCTTTTTTCAGGGCTGTGTCAGTGTACAGGATGGGCAATACAAGGGTCATCATAGGGTCACCAGCATCCACAGTATGTTATTAATGGGAGGAAAGCTCTGATCAGGACAGTCCCACATAAAGAAAGGTTCCGTAATTCAGTAGGCTTTGCGCCACCTGAGTTACGCCAATCATTTTAATGCTTTAAAAGTCTGCCCAAGGTTTCGCTAAGCCGTCATTCAAACCAGTTTCATCCCCACCCAGTTCCAATATGTTAATGCAGCTATTTTATTTTAGAGCCTCTTGCTTTTCATCCTTCTGTTGCACCATTTTTTTTTAAAACATGTTCCTGCAATCAAATTCAAAATTAGCTAATATTTTTCATGAAATTATAACATTTCTCACTCTCCACATCTCAACATTCTGCATTATATTATGAATAAATTAAGGGTTATGAGACCCTGTGTCCTCATGACGTCCTCTTTATCATCCAGAAAAATGCATGCAGGCCAACGGAGGCTGCAGTCACCAGTGCACGGTGTACCAGGGAAAAGGCGCCGTGTGCTCCTGCCCCACAGGACTGGACCTTGGCTCCGACAACAAGACGTGTGAGGTGGTGGACTACTGCACGCGCCACCTGAAGTGCAGTCAGATATGTGAAGCAGCATAAGACCTCAGTGAAGTGTTCCTGCCACCCAGGCTGGAGTCTCGGGCCGGATGGCGAAAGCTGCCACAGTACAGGTATGGGAACCGCTCAGCTTGGGTTTTAGCGACTTGTGATTTGCTTAAAAATTATTAACTTTTTTTTGGTTCCCTTGCCGTCTTTTATATACTGACACTCAGCAATTCTGAGTGCTTTCTTGGCTGGTGTGCAGCAATTCAATTTGAAAAAGTCACTTTTACAGGTTTTACCTTTCATCTCATTTTTCAGTGTTCTAGCAGTTCCTCTGGGAAAAGGTGCTGGAAACTTGCAGATTTTTGTTCACACTAATACTGCTAATCTATTCCCCTCTGGGAGCAGACCACTGAATATTTGTAAATGAGAGAACCTTATGGGAAAGTGTTTGTGTGAAGTCTAGGCTGTAATGGGAATGTAACTGTCATTAACAGACGCATAATTATTCCTGTCATTTCACTTCTGTATCTGTTTGGACGAGATGAATGTGGCATTTCCGTAATCATCATTACTTTCTTGAATCCAGTGTACACGTACAGTACGTCTCCAGGACACTCTGTAGAAAAAAGAATTATCATCTCCATAAGCATTCATGTGAATCACATTCGTCTATTCTTGTTTTTCTCTCTTGCCATATATATTTTATTCAAGTGAATTTCACCAGCAAGGGATCAGACAAATCTTTTCTGTCTACATAGTTCACCTTATCATTGGCATAAGTCAACAACCACACTAAAGCTCACCTTAATGGTGCAAACACAAACTCAACCCCAGCACGCAACTCAACACACATCAACAATCCTCAACAACATTCAGCCAAAAAAATCACCATAAGAATAGTACATTGTGACATTGTGCTGGGTGGTGATGAGAGACTGGTCTCTACATGGGAAAAAGGAATGGGACATTTACATTTACGGCATTTATCAGATGCCCTTATCCAGAGTGACTTACAATCTTTAGTACCAGCAACTTGGGGTTATGTGGCTTTCTTGGGGACACAATGGTTGACACAAAATGTATTTGAGGGTACCAAGTGTTATCTGGAGAAACACATGAAAATGTTTCCTGAATTTGAGTGTAGAAGTATGAAGAACATTGTTGCACAACACAAACTAACCATTTCACTCCGGTTTCTGTAGACCATTTTAATCCATTGAGAGACAGTTTGAGTGAATGTTTTTGAGTCAGACATAGCTATCGACCCTGCCCTATACGCTTTGCATCCAGTTTGATATTTTTTCCCTGCAAAACCACACTTGACATCTAACAGAATATATTTACTATGGAAGATCCATAGGCGCCTGAAGCTAATCTCATTAAAGAGCAGGAACAGTTGGCGTAGATCTACAGCTCCCACAGCATGCATGCCTCCTTAAGCTCTACCAGTGCGCTTGTGAATCTGCGCTGAAGATTCAAGCCTCCACGCCGCCAGTGTTTGTCTTTGTGGAGCGGAGCTCCATCCACAGCAATAAAGTGAGCAATAATCCAGCGGCAGCAGGAAGCACAATCATGGGTTTCCCATTGCGAGGCTAATGTCTTTACTGCAGCAGGGTTGCCAAATGCCTTTAAATTGTTCTCAGGAAATCATATTTGGGTCATTAATCACAGGAAGATGATGAGAGTCGTTGTGATGTATGTTAGATGCAGTATTTTGGCAGACGTTCCCGCAGTTTTCACGATTGCTAGATTCATATTTCCCAGGGGAAATTGGCAAAGACCTCTGATCAGTAGGAAAGCATGGTTTAATGGAGTGGTTTTGTGGAAGTGAGTGTGTCTATTAGCTTGTTTGAGTGTATTTTTGTGAAAGTGTGTGGGTAGAGGCCCAGCTATCGAGGTCTTGTACGAATTCCTCTTTCTTACATCCTATCATTCTCCCCGTCTCTGCTGCCCCAGACCCCTTCGAGGCTTTCATCATCTTCTCCATCCGGCATGAGATAAGGCGTATAGACCTGCACAAAAGAGACTACAGCCTGCTGGTGCCGGGCCTGAGGAACACCATCGCTCTGGACTTTCACTTTAACCGCAGCCTGCTCTACTGGACAGATGTGGTGGAAGATAAGATATACCGTGGGAGGCTGTCGGACACAGGAGGTACCGACCGTCTGATCAGAAACCTGTGATGAGCCTGGTGTCACACCACTGTCCACATTCGGCTTATGGTCGGCTCCCACACACCGCTCTTTCTGGATCATTTTCCAGCATGACAATGTGATCTTAAAACACCGTATTAAGGGTGTAAATGAACACAGACCAGCTAGACCATATGTGGTTTACATCATGTGCAGGGGCACATACAACATGTACTTCTCAAGAAATGAGACCTTAATATGAAAATGGGCAAATTCCAGGTCTTATAAATAATATATATTTTATGTGTATCTATTTTATCGCGTTTAATTTTATCGTGGTCTGCGATTGAAAGGGGTCCCGTAAGAGCGTTTAGCAGTGATTTCTGCTGCCATCAGCACACCTCACAGTTAGGCACCCAACCCCCACACCTACCCTGCACGTCAGCAATCCAGGATCATTTGTAAATTGCCGGATTATAGACGCCCTGGGACATGTTTTAATGCTGAATAAAGCGGTTTCTTTTATGGCAACACATCCACTGTCAGTTTTGCATTTTTCCTCTCACAGTATTGGAATATGACAACACAAACTGGCAGTAAGGAGCTATGCCACTGAGCCAGCATGTCTGCGCTTGTGAGGTGTAGTGCTCTGAAGTGTTTCATCTGTGATGTTCCTCATCATGTTTGTTTGAGGCCTGCCTCTTCTGGTTTGTTCCGCAGGTGTGACTGGAATCGAGGTGGTGGTGCAGAGGGGTCTGGCCACCCCTGAGGGCCTGGCGGTCGACTGGATTGCCGGGAACCTCTACTGGATCGACAGCAACCTGGACCAGATTGAGGTGGCGCGGCTGAATGGAGACATGCGGACCACTCTGATTGCTGGCGGCATGGAGCATCCTCGGGCCATAGCTGTGGACCCTGGCCAGGGGTGTGTACCAGTGTTTCTTTAGCACTCAGCAGGCTTTTGGACGGCCTTACAATGAAGCCATCTGATCAACGATTATACTTTTCAGAGAATCTTCTGGGAATTTTGTTCATGTCTGAATAGAATATTCTGTTAAAGCATTCATATTAATGATGTTTTTATTATGTTATATCATGTCTTCTAAGCATTGAGTTTCTAAATGTAGTAATTAAACTGAAATGGAATTTAATTGAAATTTGTATGAAATTATTATCTCTTGGCAGGGGAATCAGAAAGTGACGTGTGCTATGTTACAATCACAATATGTTTCCCATGGTAATGATTATATCACAGTAATGCAGATACTCAATTTAGCAAATATGTCCCAGCCACAAAATGCCTGTCCATGCTTTTTCATCCTGCATCAGAATTCTGGACACATAGACACACGTGGGGAAACTCGGGTTCAGAAAGTAAAAAGGTTGAATTTTGTCCAACCTTTGTAACTCAATTGTTCGACCGAGGGGTTCAAAACAAATCTCTCTGGCCAGAACAAAATCCTTGATCTTTCACCTCTGCCCACAGATGTTGTAACCTGCTGCAATTGCATGGTACAACCTCTTTGGTTACATTGGGTACCCGATTCTGTCATTGATATGCTAATAACCCCCATAGTGAAATCCTAATCCTAAATCCTAGCTGTTGATGTCATTTCATTCTGTTCAATAAGGGATGCGTTTTTTAAAACGCATATCCGTTATTCTTGTGTCAGGGTGTCATCCAAAGATGAAAAAGCATGACGCATAAGGGACTCAAAATAGGATTTAGTACCTACCCACTGTCATCCTGCTGGAGCAGGACAAATGCAACCTTCCCACCTCAAGAGCAGGAGATGAGTTCGTTTACACATTCTTTTCCCATAGAGTGGAAACACTGCATGTTGGTGGCGGTATGATATGATGGATGGTCTACCGTAATGGATAAAGTGTACGCTCACTCAACTGGGTGCTTTTCTTAGGTCTTAAATTGTGAAGTACAGTGCAATCACTGTAAATCAATTTACTGTGGCGCAGTTGTGAGTTAAAGGGTTAACTAAGATAGAGATGGGTTTTGAATAAGAGAACTAAACATAATAGACAGACTTGTCTGTAAAATATCCGTGTGAGAGAAATGCTGAATTATATTAATGGGGTACTTTGTTACTTTCAGAATACTCTTCTGGACAGACTGGGACGCCACCTTCCCTCGGATCGAGGCAGCTTCCATGTGTGGAAATGGGAGACACGTGGTGTTCAAAGACATGGAGATAGGAGCCTGGCCCAATGGTCTGACCCTGGACCATCTGGAGAAGAGGATCGTTTGGACAGATGCTCGGTGGGTTGGCAGCGGGGAGCTGCAGAACACTTCATTAGCTCACCATTAGCATGGTGTTATTTTTGTGTTGTACTATTGCTTTCATGCTGCATAACTGTAACATGACCAGCAAAGGTTTGGATTCATTTCAGAATTAACAAAAAATAGTGTGGACCACCCAAGTTTTTGGTGGCCTTAAGGGAGATATTTCAGATGTTTTTTTGAACAGTTGGTTAGCATTAGCAGCAATACACCTTTATTTTTTTATTAAACAGAATAGGAGTAAAACAGTATAGGACTTCATAAGAAAATTAAAATACCCAAAGAAAATTTGTATTATTTGTATTATTACGACAAAGGGCCCTATTTTCAAAGTGCCTTAATAGATATGTGAGATAAAATAAAAAAGAACCACTTGCTAGTTTTTTCTCTGCATGATAAGTATAGTTTCCTTTTATAGAATGACCAGACGTCCTCTTTTACCAGGAGTCGTCCACTCTCTGAGACCTGGAAATTGCATCCAGTCGTTTTTTTTTGTTTTTTTTATTGTCCGAATTTTTGAGCTGCCTTAATATTTTACGTCATGGGCACTTATTCACTTCCACTCCTGTTACTAGATCGGTTTCCTCCCTGCCGAAGCATCGCTTACACCCCCCACTCAGAACACAAACTTGTTTTTCTTTAGAATTGCAGCGAGCAGACCTAATTTGTCCAAAATTTGTCCAAAAAGGGCCACAAATCTGATAAGCATTTAAATGGCAAAAACATAACACATTTAATAGGTTATCAGTGCTTTGACTGGCAAATTAATGAGGTCGACACATATAGAGGAGTATGTCTCGAATATTGCTTCCCCTGAAATCATGGCACGATCAGCTTTGTAGACTTTATGACACTGTTTCATTCCTACTTTTCTTTCTTCTACTTATTCAATTTTAGAGGCTAGAAGCAGCATTTTAGTACAGAATGTCATGGGTGGGCAGAAGACATATGAGCCACATATGAAAATCGATCTCAGTCTGGCATAACAGCATTTGATTTTAGACAAAATCGTTTTGTTATACTTAGTTTTTTCCTTGATTTTGACAAATGCCAACCTACGCCAATGCATGGTTCACATACAAAAATATATGGCTGAGTTGCTTCGTTTCTTGTCTTGTTTTGGTCTTGCTCTCATCTTCCTCTGTTTCATTTTGCCCTTGCTTGACTGACAACACAATAAATACCATGCACTGGAGCTCTCTCGGGACATTTATCTTCAGCGCAGCACCTTGTCATCAGCAGGCGGAGGTTATGTCAGGGACGTGACTGAGGTGTGCCTGATGTACTCCCCTACAGGTCCGATGCCATCTACTCAGCCTTGTACGATGGCAACGGTGTCATCGAGATTCTCAGGGGCCACGAATATCTGTCACACCCCTTTGCTGTCTCCTTGTTTGGGGGAAGTGTCTACTGGACAGACTGGAGGACCAACACCCTGTCCAGGGCCAACAAGTGGACCGGCTACAATGTGACGGTGATTCAGAAGACCAGTGCCCAGCCTTTTGACCTTCAGATCTACCACCCTAGCAGACAACCTCAAGGTATGCATCCAGTACTGATTCCTGTTTACATCTCAGTAGGCAACAAAAAGTACCGGTCTCAATAGGACAAAATGAGAAGATGACCTGAAATATCTGACATAAGAAGGGTTTTTTTTGTTATTTCTTGGTGTCATGTTGACTTTTTGATTTTGAGGGAAGGGTCTCTGCAAATTCATACAAATGTTTTCTGCTGTTTTTGAGCCAACACTTAAACAACTCATTAAAGCAGAGCTTCTCAAATAGTGTGACTATGGTTTTTTTGACCAGAGTAAAGTTATTTATAGGTTCTGTTTTCGACAGACATTAATAGAACTTCACTTCACTCATTAAACAAAAACCTAGAAATCTCTACTTTCACAAAGTCATATATGTCGTTGAACACACACATTGTTTTTCCAATTGCTACAGCCGATAAACTGTGAAAATGCTAAGTAATACAGCTGCTCTTCCGCTTGCTGCATTTCTGATGCTATACGATGTTTCAAAATAAAAGTCCCAAATGGAAAACAGGGAAGGGTTTAAAATACATAATATAGTGCCTTTCAGCTTAGGATGTGTTAAGTCCATCATCCACTTTCACACTTGTAAATGTCATAGATAATAGGGTTAGGATTTGGGTTTGGATTTATTTTGAAATGTTGCATTGGGTAAAAGCGCATCGAGTGGGGTGAGGGAGGGGAGTGTTTATTAGGGCTGTCATAATTAATGTGTTTATAATTACCCCTAATTATTTTAATTTTTTTCAGTTTCTGCATTTTAATGACCCATTGTTATCTCCATCCAATTCATTCATCCGATGAGGAAACAATTCCATTCTGATCTTGGCTTGGCCTACACTCACAAGATCTTTTCCAAACAGAAACCTGATGGCAGATTCTTTTCGAAATGATAAAAGTTATTCAATCCAACAGGATTGCAGTGACACAATGCCTCAGTGTGAGTTTTATTTAAAGCATGTTGATATAATATGATTAGCAGCATAGTGTACTTGCTTTGCACACACCGAAAAATATCTTTCCAAAGTACTTGTTGGTGCATGCCTGTGACTCATTTTCCAATAGCCACCAAACGTCACACTCGAAATAATGGTGAGAATTTCACACACCCACCTACTTTTTTTATATCAACCAGTGTCAGTTGCACAAAGGCCCGGCTTCATTTGAGCTGAACCCCGCTGTTTGCCCTGTGCTCCTGTCAGTCATGTCACACTAATACACTCTCAATGAGAGTCACTGAATAATTGGAAAAAGTGGTCATGCAGAGAACAAGCCCAGGACTAATGTTGTCTCAGGATGGGTCCCTCGGCCTGGTGCAAGCAGTTCATTATTTCATGCTGTAGCATTGTTTTTTTTCTTGTTTTTTATTAAGGTGAAGTGAAAGTAATATGGCTGGACAAGATCAGGCCAGGTGTCTGTGTCTGATGGACATTGAACAAGATGTTAGCATGCAAAATCACGTAAACATGTTTCCTCTTCTTTTCTATGGTGATTACAATTGAATAGTTATATTAATAGGTCAGGATGTGGTTAAAGGACGTAGCCTTGAGTCCTTAAATGTGCACTAGCGTGTCGTAATCTCATTTACATCTCCCCGCCCTGCCTAAGTGCAGGCACTTCCTCCGCTCTGCCAGCCATCTCCTCGGCATTAGAAATCGCATGACTGCTTTACCCAGATAAGTGTGGACAAATTGGGGCGCGGTTGTGGGGAAGCCAATAAGTGTGTCTAATCCAATTTTAAAGTGCCCAGTGGTGAGGGCCAACGATTACTTGAAGTCCAAAATCCCGACCTCGTACTCAAGCTACTAAGTGGGCTTGGAGGTGCCACTGCCGCCGCCACTGCTGTTTGCTCTGCACATTGGGCGAGAGAGAAGTCAGAGAATAGGAAGGAGGGAAGTGGGGAAGGAGCCAGAAAACTAGAGGAGGCTGTGGGGGGTGTGAGACCACAGGCAGTGCAGTGGTAATGGTTTTGGTCTGGAGGCGTCAGCTGGCAGGTTGTAAACATATTATGCGTGACTGGTGGACCTGGGGCATCGCTGAGGGGAGGGGAACGTGGAATTTGGCTAAAGCACAAGAAACCCAACGCAACAGCGAGTAGAGACGTGCCAAGGATTAGTGAAGGGAGTAACAAGCTCCACTGCTTCGGAATAGAAATAGGGGGTGCATTTTATTTGTTATGTGGAAAGCCATCCATGATGCTGCTATTTAAAAAATATATTTACATATATATGTCAATTTTATTATTCAACCAAGCATTTTCCTTTATGTTCTCTTGGCCGGACTCCCCAGGAGCTGTACAGGGAGTGCAGAATTATTAGGCAAGTTGTATTTTTGAGGAATAATTTTATTATTGAACAACAACCATGTTCTCAATGAACCCAAAAAACTCATTAATATCAAAGCTGAATGTTTTTGGAAGTAGTTTTTAGTTTGTTTTTATTTTTAGCTATTTTAGGGGGATATCTTTGTGTGCAGGTGAGTATTACTGTGCATAATTATTAGGAAACTTAACAAAAATATATATATATATACCCATTTCAATTATTTATTTTTACCAGTGAAACTAATATAACATCTCCACATTCACAAATATACATTTCTGACATTCAAAAATAAAACAAAAACAAATCAGCAACCAATATAGCCACCTTTCTTTGCAAGGACACTCAAAAGCCTGCCATCCATGGATTCTGTCAGTGTTTTGATCTGTTCACCATCAACATTGCGTGCAGCAGCAACCACAGCCTCCCAGACACTGTTCAGAGAGGTGTACTGTTTTCCCTCCTTGTAAATCTCACATTTGATGATGGACCACAGGTTCTCAATGGGGTTCAGATCAGGTGAACAAGGAGGCCATGTCATTAGTTTTTCTTCTTTTATACCCTTTCTTGCCAGCCACGCTGTGGAGTACTTGGACGCGTGTGATGGAGCATTGTCCTGCATGAAAATCCTGTTTTTCTTGAAGGATGCAGACCTCTTCCTGTACCACTGCTTGAAGAAGGTGTCTTCCAGAAACTGGCAGTAGGACTGGGAGTTGAGCTTGACTCCATCCTCAACCCGAAAAGACCCCACAAGCTCATCTTTGATGATACCAGCCCAAACCAGTACTCCACCTCCACCTTGCTGGCGTCTGAGTCGGACTGGAGCTCTCTGCCCTTTACCAATCCAGCCACGGGCCCATCAAGACTCACTCTCATTTCATCAGTCCATAAAACCTTAGAAAAATCAGTCTTGAGATATTTCTTGGCCCAGTCTTGACGTTTCAGCTTGTGTGTCTTGTTCAGTGGTGGTCGTCTTTCAGCCTTTCTTACCTTGGCCATGTCTCTGAGTATTGCACACCTTGTGCTTATGGGCACTCCAGTGATGTTGCAGCTCTGAAATATGGCCAAACTGGTGGCAAGTGGCATCTTGGCAGCTGCACGCTTGACTTTTCTCAGTTCATGGGCAATTATTTTGTGCCTTGGTTTTTCCACACGCTTCTTGCGACCCTGTTGACTATTTTGAATGAAACGCTTCATTGTTCGATGATCACGCTTCAGAAGCTTTGCAATTTTAAGAATGCTGCATCCCTCTGCAAGATATCTCACTATTTTTTACTTTTCTGAGCCTGTCAAGTCCTTCTTTTGACCCATTTTGCCAAAGGAAAGGAAGTTGCCTAATAATTATGCACACCTGATATAGGGTGTTGATGTCATTGGACCACACCCCTTCTCATTACAGAGATGCACATCACCTAATATGCTTAATTGGTAGTAGGCTTTCGAGCCTATACAGCTTGGAGTAAGACAACATGCATGAAGAGGATGATGTGGACAAAATACTAATTTGCCTAATAATTCTGCACTCCCTGTATACGTTTTCCAGGATGGCATTTTCCAATAAATTTGCTGTTTATGTGTTTTTTTTCTATATATGGACAAATGTTGTGTATGTTTGTTTTTGTGCAGTGTAACATATGGGAAAAAATGTTAAAGGTCATGTTTGAAATTGTCACCTCTCAAACGTGTTCAAAATTAACAGAAATAGACACAAACAACAAAGAGGTGTGAACCTTCACTCGTCTCACGATTCGATTTGGTTACGATTATCAATGCCTCGATATCGATGTATCGTAATGCATCCCATCCATTTTCTACACGTGATGACACTGTTGCCGTTCAGTCCGCGCTCACTTTGTAACAGTCGTATTCTCCTTGGTAGTTCTCCTTTAAATGCACATGTCACTATGTTGTGGGCGGAGTTAGTCATCTGCCCTGGTCCTGATGCAGAGAGCATGATGGAAATGCCCAGCAGCGGGGAAACGAAGTTAAGTTCAATTGAAGCGCACTAAAGCCTGTTGGTGTGAAAGCAGCCTAACAGTGCTTGCTTGCGGTTGCTTGCACTTTATGTAGCCCAGTTTGTTGATGTCGCACACATGCTCTTTATTTCAGTATGTAACTTTGTTTAAATGTGACACGTAGCACCAGGTTCCACAGAAACATGTTTTTTCGTTACACTACGTACTGTCATGCATGTACTAACATGTATGTAACCGAAATGACAATAAAGCTCACTTGAACTTGAAAAAGGCCTGCATTCTCCAAACCACTCAGGCACTGGGTTGCCAAGTTGCTTAAATGTTGGACAGTACATGCATTTCAGTTTAAATGGAGCCCACATTAAAGTATAGTAGGCTGATCACAGCGAAGATTCTTTACACTGGATGTTAAAAAAGGAATGCACTGATATGTCCATATCAGGTTTTATGCCCTCCATGCTTCATTTTCTAAACCAATGGCAGATAGGTTGTAGTTGGCTAAAGACACATCGTCAAAATGTCGTTTTACCAGCGTGTGGGGTGCATGCGCTGTTGTCGGATTTAGTTACATTGGCAGCTTTCCCCTCTAGACCCGCTGAATATGCACAGACTCCGACCTATAATTTAGTCACTTGGAAACTATTTTGTTGCATTTGCTTATGGCAAATGATTGCAAAAATATGCCACTTGCATGTATGAAAACAAATCAGCATTGGAAAGAAATAATAGCCCCATTTTCAAAGCCCCACTGGAGCAATTACTTACAAGGAGCAACTGGTTCTGTTAGTAATTGCGTCCCGTAGCTGCTGGTTTGCAGCGAGGTTCAGGCTGGAAGACTGAGGATGTGTGGGTGGGCGTGAAGACTGCGGAGTAGAAGCACGGATCTGTGCCTGACATAGCTGCACGACTATTTTGGACCTTGAACTCATCCAACCTTGCTTTAAAACAGATGCTTGAACAGTATATGGGATGTTATTAGATGCAGAAGAGTAGAATAAGCATTAAGAAACAGTGCCTTTTTAATTTTTTTTCTTTAGAAATCTCTTCTTTAGAAAATCTCTTTTTTTATATGAAACATCAAATTGTTCATATCCTGATGATGGCTGGAAATGGTTGTTAATAAATGAAACATCTGCATATATGTAGAGAGGCCCATTATCAGCAACTGTTAGTCTTGAGTTACAATGTAATGCTGTGTTCACTAATGCAAGTCTGTCACTTGAAAAGCTTCAATGATTATTAAAAAAAATAATGATTTGCACTGATTTAAGAAGCAAACAAACTGGCCAAGTTCATTCTAGTGTGAATATATCTGGTTCATCTCCAAATGTTTGCATCATTATTTTGTAACAGCAATGGATTCTGCAAATTTGATCTGCCAAATGGATGCATCTTTTTACTATAAATAATCTGTTGGTCGTGATTATTTATTCACACTTCATAGAAAGGAACGTTTTAGTTGATGGTCCTTGAAGCACGGGCATTCACAAAAAAAAAAAGAAGTTGGCGCCAGTCTTGCCTTTTCATTGGCTAAATCATGGCCTTCCAAGTGCTGTATACCTCCCCCTGCCCTTTTTTGCCCTTTTTCTCTGTAAGCATTTGTGCTTCTTCCTATTCCCTCCTTCCTTTCCATTCAAAGTGTCTGTCCATTTTGCAGCGCAGTGGTCTCAACGAAGGCCATGATTGTCTCTGCACAAATCCTCAAAGGCTGCACATTTCACTCATTTGACGTTAATGAAAGGTTATCTTCCTCCAATTTCAAATTCCCTTTCAGTGCTTGTGAAGGTTGGTAGATGTCATGTCTCAGATTCATTAAATGTGGTATTGATTTCTTTTTTCTCAGCTTCAAACCCTTGTGAGGAGAATGATGGGAGGGGGCCGTGCTCCCACCTGTGTCTTATCGACTACAACCGCACGGCCTCCTGCGCCTGCCCCCACCTCATGAAGCTGACCCCTAACAAGCGCTCCTGTACTGGTGAGTGGACATTTACAGCACTAACCGTGCCCTTGCCACGTCCATCTGCGACTGGATGCTTGAATTTACGTTTCCTATTTATTCACAGTTCCAAAATCGTAACATGTGCTGATGTACCATTCAATAGAACCAACTGTATAATGGTTGATTTAAACATTTGTCATGATTTAAGTTGCACAAGAGTGCACAATGAGTTAAAACATAGTTTTAGATCAGGTTTATATTAGTGTTCACATTTAGATAATGTTTATATCATCTTTATACCTAGCTACTAGGTATTGTAATATCCCTAGTATTTTATCACATTCAATGAGTGAACACAATTTATTATGAGCAGCAAGTTTCCTCAGTATATTTTCACTCATCACAGCACTGAAGAAGTTTCTACTCTACGTCCGACGTACTGAGATCCGCGGGGTGGACCTAGATAACCCCTACCTTAATATTATGACCGCTTTGACCGTTCCTGACATCGATGACGTAACAGTGGTGGATTACGATGCACTGGAGGAAAGAATCTACTGGGCAGACGTCAAAACTCAAACCATCAAGCGGTCCTTCATTAATGGATCATCGCTGGAGACGATCATCTCAGGAGGTACACAATTTTCAACTTAGATGCTATATACTTTCTAATACATAGTCTATGGTGACTATACATTTGGCATGCGTTTTTGTTTCCCTCAGATATACAAAACTGCCGTGGCCTGGTGGTAGACTGGCTCTCAAGAAACCTATTCTGGCTTAGCTCTGAAAACGATGAGACGCAGATCAATGTTGCTCGCTTAGATGGGTCCTTGAAAACCACCGTCATCCATGGCATCGATAAGCCCAAGTGTTTGGCTGTACACCCAACCAAAGGGTAGGCGGGCGGATCTCAGCAGTGTCTTTTGTGTTTGTGCTCTGTGCACCTGTGTATTGCCAACAACACTATCAGTAAAAATGAATTGTGTCTGAGCCCGAGCCCTGGCAAATCGTGTATAAAAATAACTCCTCAATTTGCATGACGACCCACGGAAATAAATGAAGGTGGCATTATTCAGGCCATCGCGTCCTCAATTTGTTCTCACATAACAATTCCAGGAAAATTTACTGGACAGACGGAGGCACGTTGAATGTGGCCAACATGGACGGCAGCAACAGGAAGGTCCTGCATCAGAACCAGAGGGAACCAGTTGGTAAATGTCATGGCATTTTTTTCACTGCCTCACGTTGCTTGTTGGAATTTAGTTAGAAAAGGAATACATACTGCAGGGTCCGTCCCACTGATGTCTCACACGGGGTTACCAGGGTAATTTTGGAAGGATGGGATTTAAACATAGCTACCACCCTTTATGTGCTTAGTTTGGTATAGTAGTGGGACCATACACTACCATTAATGAGCCATTTAGAAGTTACAGACAAAGTTCGAAATAAGGTGGTCAAACCCACATGTGTGGATGCAACAGATGCTAAACTGGTCTGAATTTGGCCAGTGTTATTGCTTATTTGAAATTGATTGTTATTGTGAAACACAGCACAGCACAAAGTGCACACAACAAAATGTGTCTTGTGTATTTAACCCATCACCTTAATGAGCTGTGGGCAGCCATGAAAGGTGCCGGGGGAGCAGTGTGTGTGCAGTGTGAACAGTGCACCTCAGTGGCACCTCAGTGGCACATTTGGCGGTTTGGGACTCGAACCGGCAACTTTATGATTATGGGTCCGTTTCCTTACCCACTAGACCAAACACTTCCCTCGATTATTTATTTAATCAGTGCAACTGTTTTCAGCTCTTCTAAGATCATTGCACTGTTTTCTCAATGAAGCTTTTAAAGTGGCAGACTAATTGCCGCTGATAATGAGTCTCATTTAAAACATTAACAATATGTTCTCAGTTGGATCAGAAATGATGAGGGCATTTCCAAATGGCCCTAAACTTTTGAATAGTTGAATTGAGTTAAATGGTTGAAATAATGCTCAGTTTTAATACCGCTCTGTTTTAATACCACTGCCTGTTCAGTTGTTTTTAGGCTGAAACCCTTTTGGCCAAAAGAGCCCTTGGTGTCCTGCCATCCATGTGATCTCTGCAATTTTGTACATGAATGCACTACTAACAAAGGCTCATGTGCTTTCAGATAGCGGTGATACCAATTTATTTTTTTATTTTTTTTTTAATTGTCCTCGATGCATGTATAGTGATTAATGCAATAAACATCACTTGAATATTGTTAATTCACTTCTGATCTGTAAATAACTGGCAGTGTGCTTAGAAGTCTACTGCTATAAATAGATTCATTTGCTTTCAGGGGGCAAACGACATCCTGTCGTCAGAACTGAAATATCCTCAAATTTTGACAGCAGTCATAAATACCACAACACTGTCAGAAATGTAGCAACTGTGGAGTTGGGTTCTGTGTGAAGGTCGCTGGGAGAGTTTTTGAGATGGCAGAAATCATCCTCATTGGGATAAATACAGAAACAAATATGTAGATTATTAGTCTGATATCTTAAATTGCATTAATAGAACACGGCAGGCAGTTGATGTGAAGATGTCAACGATTGGCGTCACATGATGGCACATAAGCAATATTTAAAAGGAAATCATGGCACCTCTATTCCCCGCAGGTCTATCGGTGGACTACGGATCGAGCAAATTGTACTGGATGAGCTCTGCTAATGGCACTATCAACCGATGCAATCTGGATGGCTCTGCGTTCGAGGTGATTGAGACCTTGAAGAGGGACTTGACTAAGGCCACAGCTCTAGCAGTCATGGGTAGGTGCTCCATCCATCTGTCTCCCCATCCATCCATTACAAGGTCTACATGAAGTATAGCATGTGCAAGAATGACAGCAGCCCGGGGTTCAAGTGGTGCGATGCCATTTTTGTTTTCTAAAAATAGATCACAAACTTTAGTGTGCATTTCTTTGAATAATTATATAGTTATTTCTTTGAAAAGTAAATTGATTCCTTAGCCAAAATCGGGGGATTTTGTTTACATGACGTGGATTTCTTATTCTTTTTTTTTTTCAATCCGTTTGCACCAATATGTACAAGTGTATATTTTAGTGTTTATTTTAAGTTCTCCTCATGTTCTCTGTCTCAGAAAGTGGTGGTCCGTGATTATTGGATTGTTTCATTATGTTTTGTGTTCAGCTAATTCACCAGAGTACACTTGTCTTCTGGCCCCTGTATAATCCGCTAATTTCTTTAGTCGAATAATGTGAAAATTGAATAATTACATGCACCTAAACTCTTGAAAACAATACATTTCCACTGAGGCCGTAAATCACCTCGGCTGGTAAATATGCTCCAAAGACAGGCCCAATCAGTGCCCTGGGCACATAAGGCACTATTTACAACTTGAGGCGTGTTCGCTAGTGTAAGGTCAAATGTGTCACCAGGATTTACATAAATGAATAGATGAAACAGGAAAGAAACACTATCATGGGTGAACGCACATATAGATGAGGGAGGGTTTAAATCATCCAGAATGAGCATGCAATTTTATTTTACACATTTATTTTACAATGTTATTTTAGTCGATTTTCTCTTCTTCAAGTTACAGATCAGTACCAAGCAGCTCTTCCTTGTTTTTCTTTGTATTTATGTAAATCCCGAGGACGCCTTTGATCTTACACTAGAGAACAACCCCAAGCATGTCACAACGCACTTAGTGCCAGTTTGAAAAAAAGTGCCCAGAGATATTCAGACATAGCAAGGCATTTATGACGTTCATCTTTCTCAGTATGTGTGTGTGTGTGTGTGTGTGTGTGTGTGTGTGTGTGATTACATGCGAGCATTGCTATAACGCTGAAATGGGACGGGCCACATTGCCAGGAAACTGGGTTTAATTCGCCATGGTCAGCAGGGCATTATTATGCTGGCGAACAGCGCTGCCCCGGTGACTGCTGGTGCTCATTACAGTGGGGAAAGGTGCTCAATATTTATTATCCTTGGCAGGCCTTAAGCGAGAGTGAGAAAGACCAAAAGTTTACTAAACAAACTGGCGAGAACGGCGGCGTGGAAAGATGTGAGGCGAATGCCAAGGATATGCACTCATTTTTCATTCTGCCACTCAACTGGGAGTGTGTCGGAGCACTGTGGCGAGAAAGGGAAAGTAAACGTGGGCCTCGGAGGATGGCAATACATATATTTCGACATCAAAGAGGGGAAAAGTTAATATGATTGATTTTGGACCAGATGGAACAGGATAATGAAGACCAGCTCGTCTCTGAAGACAGCCATTTCGGTGGAGAGCATCTGTTTTTTAATCACGTTTTTAATCAGGTTGTGGACGTCTATTCCACAGTCCCTTAAAGGCCGAATTTTGAGATATGTTGAGCTGCCTCCGTACCGCTAGTAATGAGGACGGTTGATTAGACAGTGACAGAGGAGGGTGAGGTATTCAGCAAGAGCTGTCACATTGGGTCTTTGTTTTTTTGTGTATGTGTGTGTCTGATAATATATATTTTTTTCGTTCTTGCTTTATGTAGCAGGCTGAATTAGTATTCCCAATATTCTGCATCCACACAAACAAGTGTCTCTTCCACCAGTAGAAAAGCACAAATTAGCCTGTCCTTCCATAAAGAGACATCCGTCCTAACATTTTTAATTGGGTTATTATTGCTTCAGTCCTGTCACAGTTTTTTGTCTCAAGTATATGGAGTAAACTTTTTTACACGACTCAATACAGAAACATTAGTTACTACAAAATTGCATAGTTAAATGAGGTATATATTATGGCTGTATACTTATTTAAAAAACGTAATTATAATTTTGCAATAAATTAATCGTGATTAATCATGATTATTTTTTTTAATACGTGGTTGAACACTGTGTCACATGGTAATGTGTGCAATTAAATATTCTTCTGCCTAACAAAAAAAACTCTAAATGTCATTCCGGCAGTTATGAGGCAGATTGATGTTTCAAGAGATGAATCAGAAGGTTAACATTATTAAATATGGTCAGTATTAGGATCTTTTGGTGCTATAAACTACTTTTTGACATTATTACATTTTCACTGACACTCAGCAGGCATTTTCAGACCGGCACCTTCATTTTGGGGGATTCGCATGAGCTGGGTGTCTGCTCTGTTGTGCTCTGTAGAGAGCACTTAACTTACCGTGATCTCCATATGCAAAAAGAGCTGACAACTCTGCAGGTGTCTCGCTTCTCCTGGCCTGATTATAAAGTAACATCAGAGGCTGCAATGCATGCAAATGAAACAGATGAAAAATACAAAGATGAAAGTGTTAATATGGTGGCCCATAATCACACCAAAGAGGAGTCTTGGAATAATATATCAAAGTGTGGACGGTGTGACGACGGTAATGATGGACGGATGAATGAAGCTAAGAGGAGTGGCCTTCGCTGGCAATATTGTTTATATAGTGACGCACTGTTCATATGACAAGAGAAGTGATCTTTTTAAAACCTCTGTTCGAGATCAGTGCTTGCAGTTGTTATGCTGCCTCCTGCCGAGTTCAAAAGAATCGCATTAAGGTGGTTCCATCTCATGAATGTCATCAGCCAAGGCGGAAGTAGTGCCTAATGCACCCAGGCCCTTCCTTTCCACTAATGAAGACATCATATCTGACTTCTCCAGGAGAAGCGAACTTCTGCAAACTTTTGATCAGTGAGACCACAACATCGGGACAGAAATGCTAATGTTTCGAGATGCCACTGAAAGGTGGGCTGTATTGAGGGCTAGCAACATTCTGTAACTGTTGAACAGTACAGTTCTGTACCACCAAAATAACATTACATTGAAAGTGAAGCGATTGTCATTGTGATACACAGCACAGCATACGGTGACACAACGAAATGTGTCCTCTGCTTTTAACCATCACCCTTAGTGAGCAGTGGGCAGCCATGACAGGCGCCCGGGGAGCAGTGTGTGGGGACGGTGCTCTGCTCAGTGGCACCTCAGTGGCACCTTTGTTGTTCTTGAGAACTCCATTACATATCCTAAGTTAAGGAGTTTTCCTGCTACAGCATTCATTCTCAGCCTTTCCAGATCAGTACAAAAATAGTACTTCGCTTAATATTTATTGTAATAAATCAATGTAACTACCATAAATAAAAAACACAACAGCTGCCAATATTAACAATCTTTACCACAGTAATGCATACATGCATGGGTGGAGACTGGACAGGTCATCTTATACATTATGATCATGATTTGCACATTTTACAACTGCTATTAATGCTTGTGAGAAAAATTATTAGAAAGACTAAAATGGAAATATATAGGCTATGCCACTGGTACACACAGATACTAAAATGGACCTAAGAGGTCCAATCTCGGTTAATGTCCCCATCATGTTTAGATATAGTCTGCCGTGGTTTTAGTAATTAGCTATTTGTGCCGTGATTCGAGGTCACCCCGAACCAAAGTGTAGATTAAAAGAGATTGAGATCTCCAGAGGGCTTTGACCTGTACCTCATCATTTACCTCCCAATGAGGGATGAGAATCTTTGATGAGGGGATTTGCCAAGGTTAGCCCCTCAAAGTGGGTTATCAGCTGCCGCACCGCACCCACAGCCATTCTACCATGTATGCGAGATGAAAATGCTATCTGATTGAAGCCTCGCCGCACAGCATTTTAACCCCCTCCCCCTCCATTAGCATCAGAGGTGTAAAAGGTGAGCGAGCCTTGATGGACAGCTCTTATCATACAAGCAAAATGTTTTAAAAGTGCAGCAGGCTGAATTTATCAGAGAAAATCAAGACAAAACTGGATGAAGGGAAAGCTTGATGGGAGTTTGCTGGTCTACAGCCGTGTCTTTGGGTGCACCAGGGAGAGTAATTAAAAAGCATGGACAATTGTTAATTGAGGACAATTTAACAGGCACAGGACCAATCCAGCCTCTCCCCTTCACCATGCAGCCATGAACCTGACCAGAATGGCGGCCCCTGGGTTTTGTGTGTGCGGGGATTGGAGCTCCTTAGACCCTTTTCACCTGTAATCAAATCACTGGCTAAGGTGAAAATTGCATATGATGAGCAGCAGTCATGCAATCACAGGCGCCCACCGTCCTAAATTAACACAGACAGCCGTTCTGACCTGAGCCGGAGGAGCCGCGGGGTCAATCGCCTCGCGGGCAGCAGGCATTTTGCCACTTTCACTCCGAAAATGAGTTTCCCTTCAGGTGGACATTGATTGTCGGCAGACCTACACTGTCAGGCTCGTGGTATTGGTTTCAAGCCAGAGAAGGGCTGTTTTTTTTTTCAGTACGTTACCGACTCGCCGATCCTCGCCTGTGTGTTTGTACTGCTTCGTTCAGGCGTGCGTTGAAGTACACTTTCTGTATGCTCCGCCTGAGATAGGCCCAATATTTCTCCGGGAGAAAACCCACTCAACGCCGTGTGATTCTCTCCGATGCCTCCGTTCACCTTCTCTCCAGCATTCCCCTCCAGCATGCCCTTGTAAATCTGCTGTACCTCGTAATACCTCATTTACACCAGCACGCTTCCTCTGATGGATGCAGGGACCCAGAGCGGGCCTTTTGTTTACGCGTTCCCCCTGCTCCTCATTGCTCCTGAGTTCCCTGCTAACGCATACGGGCTGGGGGCCAGGCCTGTAGCCAGGAGCAATCTCTGCAGCCTGCTGTGGCATACTCAATCTCGCAGGGCGGGAGCAGCAGCGGCAGCGGGCGCCCATATCTGGCGCCCCGCTGTGAGATTGGTTGCACTCCAACGGCTTTGTGAATGGAAAGTCCTTGTCCCGAACTAGGGCACGTAGCCAGGTCTCTGGTGCTTAGGCTCATCGACTTTCACTGGGAAGAGAACATCATGTGTAATTCTCTTCCTCCCGCCTTGCCCTTCCTCCCTCCCTTCCTTCCTCTACTTTATGTTCACAGGACACCCAATATCACAGACATACCTCAAGCAAGTAAAATGGCAAAAAAAAAAAAAAAAAGCTACATAAAAAGTTTCCTAGTAACAGCTACAGTAAAGCTTTAAAGTCCTTTGGCAGACATGTCCCAGTGTCTGTTACTTACAAGATAATAGTTGCTTTTCTCAAGTTAAGCAACAGCTTAACTTAAATGCAACCAAGATGTACACCTGTAGGTGTACTGAGAATAAATAAAATGACAATAAAATGACAAAAGGGATGGTGGATGGTTATCTCTTTCTCTCCAAGCCACAAATATCCTTTATCTGCCATTTCCTGTAAATCAGGCATATGTCAATTCTGTGGCGTCAGTAATGTATATTAGTAATTTACATAATGTAAGTGTACAGGCTTTTGCTTTATGGACGTTTACAGAGATTCATTGTTTCTTGCTTTAATTTGTGACCCGTTTGTATCATCATCACAGTGACTGTAATTGTTCCAGTTATAGCAATAGAAGTGACTGCTCGACTGCTGGTCTTTCCTCAGGTGGCAGGCTGTGGTGGGCAGATGAGGATCTGGCCCAGCTGGGCACTGTTGCCAAGCGAGATGGGCGAAACCTCACGGTGCTGCGCAACAAGACCAGCGGTGTGGTGCACATGAAGGTTTACGACCGGGAGGGTCAAAAAGGTGAGGACGGAGCCCCTAAGAAGACGGGTGTCGTTCAAGGAACTCTGGGCTCCTTGTTTAAAATGTCAATTTAAAGCTTGCGCACACATGTCTTCAGAATCTACCTTTTCCATAAATATCTTGCCACTCTGGGTAAAGAAACGCCTTTAAGCCAGTATAGATAATGTGTTAAAATAACACTGTGTAAATAAATGGGCTCTGAATGATTTTATACTTTTTCTTTTTTTAATGAAGAAACATTACCTTGTCCTGTTTCAAAAGTGCCCTGTTTAGTATTTGGAATGTCTCTCCACTTGTCTCCCCATAATCCGAAAATGTAGCAGAACAGAGATTTATTGGGACTTTGGATTTCCATTCTCTGAGTTATTAGCCAAATAATTTACGGTAATGGCAGATCCATTAACAGCATTGCTGGGGATCCTTCTAAACTGTCCGGCTGAATAAAGGATGACCATTAAGGAGGGTCAGATGTAAATCTGCTCACTTCCTCTTCATCCCGACACTCTCACAGCAATTAGCTTCTCCATTCATAATGCAGACCTGCCTCATTACTGTCTGCAGCGCGCTAGCTGCGCCATCCCCGATAACGCACCCAATGGAAATGTCCCATTTAATTACTTAAAAGTATCCATGCAGCTCAGAAAGCAGGCTGTGGTGTCGTGCCATTTGTTAATCCTGGTGTAATTTGCAGTTTGAGGTCAGCCCACGGCTACATGTTGTTTCTCCTCCTCCGTGCTTTATTTACCGTTTTACCAGTTTCATGTTGCCGGTGAAATGTCTTTGAATAATTGAATACGCCGCTACTGTTCCGGATGTTCCAGGCAGGAGCCCCTGTCAGGTGAACAACGGCGGCTGCTCCCAGCTATGCCTGCCCACTTCTGAGAACACCCGCAGCTGCGCCTGCACCGTGGGCTACAACCTGCTCGGCAACCGCATGTCCTGTGAAGGTACGTTTTCCCATTTACTTAGCTTCGCTCGTTCATCTGACGGGCCCCCGGGGCAGTGCAGGGTTAAGTGTGCTGCTTGGGGGTCACATTGCTAGCAGCAGGATTTGTAAGACTACGCTGGTCCAGTACATTAACCGGTAAGCTTCTACCTGTCAGGTGATGCCGCAGATTCTCAACCATGCTTTCTCCGCCGTCTTTGCTTGTCCCCCGTGGGAGGCGCGGATTGCTGTGGGCACGTGCCTTTCCGGTCTCTCCATTCAGACTTTGCCCGCACTGGCTGCACATTCACATGGAATACTGTTATGAGCCTCTGTTTTAAGCAATAGTGTGGCCATTATCATAATATAGTTAGAATTATGTGGAAGCTAAGGGGTCCTTTTCTTCCCTGAAATGATGCAAGGTTCCCTGAAAGCCCGCCCTCAGACATTTTGTGTAGTTTTGTGTTCGTATTCGTAGTGAAACTACGCAACTTTTTTCTTCTTATCAACGTTAACTTGTTCTGGAAGTGAAGTGTAACGCAGGTACTAACAACTGAATGAGCTACAAGCAAATGTTCACGAATGGAAAACAAGATTGTATCGCTACAATTTCCCATCTACACGACAACGGGACCTAGACCGGTTCGTTTTTTAAACGGGTTTCAGCGTGAATTTCTTTCTTCCACATACTCGTGTGGACAGCAAAGCAGCTCTTTTGTGAAAACGCAGACGTATTAGCCCAACCTCTGACCTGACCTATAACCCCAAATGCATCCTACATACAACAATGGCATATAACATGTTCGTGGTTGTTCTGTAGCAGCTAGGAACCTCATGTAACAACAAGGAATCCTCTCTACAGTGCACATTTCTAATGAAAAGACAAGGCTGGAGAACAATGATGTTCTACGGATGTTTGACACTCCGTGGAGGACAACTAGACGCGAAACAACTGAGGAGTTACAGACTGGGGAGTAGCAGCACCACTTACGGGTGTGGAGGGGAGGGGGTAAAATAGGGTTCTCTGCGTCTCAGTGGTCCCATTCACACAATAAAATGGCAGCGGGTTAAACCAAAAATGCATCGAACCGCTCCTCAACAAGCTGTGTGCAACTAAAAGACCCCTCTGTAGCATCCATCTTTTTCCAGCCTGAACCCAGCCACTGGGGATGCATGTGAATGTGTGTTTCCTGGTGCCGGTCCCCAGCCCGGGTAAATTGGGAGGGTTGTGGGCATCCGGCGTAAAACTTTTGCCAAATCAATTATGCGGACAAGCAGACCGTTTGATCCGCTGTGGCGACCCCTTACAGGAGCAGCCTAAGGAAGACGACGGCATCTTTATTCCAACCTGCAGCTCTGTGCTTCTGTAATAGGGAATCAATGCAGTTTTCTTGTGGTATATCCGGTTTCAATCTTGGAACATATCAATTGCAGGGTAGTTGTGACATTCCTTTCTTTTTCTATTTTCAGGCATTGGCTCATTCCTCATGTACTCTGTCCATGAGGGGGTGCGCGGCATCTCCATGGACCCCAGTGACAACACAGAGATGCTGATGCCCATCACGGGCACGCTGTTTGCCGTGGGCGTGGACTTCCATGCAGGTAGCAGCCATTCTGTCCAATGAGTGCTTGCTGCATTCTCCCTCTGGAATGGTTTTGCCCTCCACTCAAGCGCACTTTGATCAAATGCTGCGTGTTCATCTTAACGCTAACATCAAACGAAACACGCGTAGTCCTCCCACTACTTTTATCCTCAGTCAAACATGCAAAGCGCCCGTCTGTGGCGTGATTTCATCCCTGATTAGAAACGATTGGACAGGACTTCCTATCCCAGCCTTTTCAGTGATGTGGCTGCTGGGTTAAATAAAATGATGCTGAAGATGCCGCAGGCAGATTAATCTTCCTCTCGTTCTCCGTGGCACTGGGCTGACGGTGAAGTATTGAATGTGCTAATATGCGAAATGGAGATAATGCATGTATTGTGGTGCATGGACTAAATGTTATTCCCAGGTATGTTTCGCGTTCCCTGCATTATTCATGCAGAAGGAGGGGGGAGCTCGTCTGTGTGAATTAGTCATTGTGACAACAGGGAAATGATACGCCCCGCACAGATGCAGAATTCTGCTGGTGATGCGTGCCGCGGATGGAAGTGAGGATGAGGACGGCTTCATTTGCGCGACGCTGTCAATGAAAATCAAGAGCTACTCCGACCTGAACTAGAGTGCCTGCTCCAAAAGTCACCAGCTCCATGCACTAAATGCATTAATGGGAACGGATTGGCGTAAGGGGGTGGGTAGGAGCTCGAGACGATTTGAGAATTGCCACAAAATGGCAAGTCAGTGACAGGCTGATCCCTCTAAACATCGCCCGGAGACAGCTGAAGGGGTATGCACATAAATAAACATTGCACTGAGGTCGACCTGGGCCCAGACGCAAAGTCGGAGTGCAGGGGAACACATATTTTAATAGAAATTAGTGGCACGCCGCTCTGGTGTTTGCAGGAGGGGGCATCGTTGAATGCATCCAAACCCTATTTCCCGCAGACCCTTCCATATGGTCAGGGGGTCTCATTACACCCATTCTTAGCGCAGGGCCCGTAATGTCAGGTGAGCCAGGTAAGCCCCCCCCCCGGCCAGTGGGCACTGCCCCTGACAGCTGATTACACATGCATACCATTTGCATCCGATTACGGAGCAGCTTGCCGGAATGTGAAGCAGACAAAGGCCTTCCAGCTGGATCCTGTCACATGTAAGGGATCTGTTAACGGAGCGTGGGTTCTGTGCTAACAGGAGGGGGTGTGAATAAACAGCATCATGCCTCTGCACTCGTAGGGCAACCTCGGGAAAGGGCAAGAAGAGGCGACATGCGCACAGGCTTAAAAATGTCCGCCAAACCCTCCTCAATTATTCTCGCTTTCTGCTGTTGTTTTTCGCACTCCGGTTTATTATTATTATTATGCAGGTCGCACTGCATAAATTAGCATTTCAATCAGCGAAGTGATCTCCTGCATGAATGTCACACAGCCTTACTATTTAAGGTGGAAAATTGCTGAGGACAACGCAGTTGCCTCACGTGCGCCCATGTCCCCTGGGGATCACAGCCTCACTTGTTAATTAAGTGTCCTGTCACCTTCCTCCACAGCTAATGACACGATATACTGGACGGACATGGGTTTAAACAAAATTTCCAGAGCAAAGAGAGACCAGACGTGGAGGGAGGACATCGTTACCACGGGCATTAGCAGAGTGGAGGGCATTGCCGTGGACTGGATAGCAGGTAAGCATTTCGATTGGCTGCCCCTTTCCAGTACATTGAACTCATGTGAGGGTAGGCTTGTGTCATTTTTAATACTCTTTTTGAAGATGTTTCAAACCACCTACAGTACAGGCCAAACGTTTTCTTTATTTTCATGACCATTTACTTTGGTAGATTCTCAGTGAAGGCATCAAAACTATGAATGAACACATGTGGAGTTATGTACTTAACAAAAAAGGTGAAATAACTGGAAACATGTTTTATATTCTAGTTTCTTCAAAATAGCCGCCCTTTGCTCAGATTACTGCTTTACACACTCTTGGCATTCTCTCGATGAGCTTCAAGAGGTCGTCACCTGAAATTCTTTCCCAACAGTCTTGAAAGAGTTCCCAGAGGTGTTTAGCACTTGTTGCGGTCCAGCTCACCCAAACCATCTCGACTGGGTTCAGGTCCAGTGACTGTGGAGGCCAGGTCTCCACTTTTTGTTAAGTATATAACTCCACATGTGTTCATTCATAGTTTTGATGCCTTCAGTGAGAATCTACCAATGAGAAGGTGTGTCCAAACTTTGGGCCTGTACTATACGTATCACTGGGTACATACTGAACTAACTTCACAAGATGAAAGCCTGCTGCCAGTGCAGCCACATTTTATTCTTCGCTTTACATTTAGAACACTGATTACAAATGGGCACTAAGCGTGGGGCTGGTTAAAGATTTTTTTTTTTTGCGTAAATAAATAGATAAAACAAGTAAGAACTGTTTAGTTGTTCTCTGTATTTGAAGAGAAACTACCTCCCTTTTGTTGGTGTGTAATAATTTCTGTTGTTAAGTGGGATGGGAGCTCTCACACGCTCATCTTCCTTATTCTGGATGATTTCAACCTGTGCTGGTTGATGCGTCATGCGTGCAATCGTTATTAAACGTTATTTTCTTGTTATATATAGTTATTTATGTAAATGTACCGTTGGCTGGACATGGCGAGGAGGGAGGACGGATACGCACGACGTCACAGGACAGGGGTTGAATACATAATAAACAGGACAGGGGAACATCACCAAACAATGACCTGACGGCGAACAGACATGAACAGGATAGTTATACAATGATACGCAGGTGATAACAATCAGGGAACATTACACACGACGAACATGAAACTCCGGTCCGAACTCCGTGCAACCTGCTGCAGCTGTGTTTCCTGTTTAAACTTTATTCATTGTATTGTATCGTTCTTCATATAGACAGGGGGCGTTTGCTGCATAGCAGATTAAATACTTGCCTATGAGTGTCAAACGCCACTTCCTACCATTGTGTCTCTGAGCAAGACACTTAGCCCGTATTTGCTCCAGGGTGCTGTCTAGTGATTGTAAGGATATGTAATGTAAATAATGTGGGTAGTTTTCTTTTCAATGTCTTGCTTCTATTTATTTTAACTGCATGAAGAGAGAGAAAAAAATCATGTCGGCCTTTAAATGTCAGACCTGATCATCACCTTAAATACGCTGCATGTCTGGTTTCTTTTTAAAGGAAACATTTACTGGACTGACCATGGACTAAACCTCATTGAGATCGCCAGGCTAAATGGCCTCTATCGTTCAGTTGTGATCTCAGAGGGTCTTGACCAACCTCGAGCCATTGCAGTGCACCCACAGAGAGGGTATGTTTTTCTTTGTTTCTTTATTTCAGTGCGGCAATTAAAATGCCGTTCGCCTCGGCCATGAGCTGATTAGTTAAACGTAATGATGGGTACGTCATTCTGCATGCCTTGAGTACTTTGTCCATCACTATAACCTATAAACATTGTCTCTCATGGGTTTCACCACTTCCTTATTTCTGGTTGTAAAGAGGCCAATGTCACACCAACTGGTGACCTGCACATTTATCAATTTCATAAATCACTTTCCAATTGAGTTAAGAAGCAATGTTTACCTGTCTAGTAATACGGGATGAAACGATTAATGCTTTGTGGCGTTGTGTAATACGACTCACTGATTTAACGTGGCTAGACGTCAGTTCAATAAAGAATGAACAGATGTTTGCCAGAGAGATTAGCATCACGCAGAGTAAAATGAAACACACTCAGGCCTGAGCTAAATCAACTGCACAGACTGACGCAGTTTACAGGTAAACACACTTTAATGTACCATGTCCCTGTAAAATAATGTGAAGCTACAGTGAATCTACATAAAAGGTAAAAGTTGTGAAAGCTTCTGTGAAATCAGTCATTTCTGGCCCCCGAAAGTCCACATAACCCTGGAGGGAATGAGTTATTTCATCCTTAATTAATAGGTACATGTGGAGATACTGAAGTTAGTTTCATGCGTTTGTTGTGGTGAAAGAGTATCTAGCCACAGGGACTCCAAAAAAAAAACAAATGTGCAAACAAATGTGTGATGGGTGACTGGGTCGAGTCAATGGGAGGTTAAATTATTTCAAAGATCCAGTTGAGTCTGGCACCCCCGATATCGCTGGGTTCATCACTCTATAATGCTGTTTACAGTCATTAAACTCACTCCGCCTGTGACAGGCGCCAGGTGAGCGGCCTCCCTTTGCAGCGGTGCCATTTCACTGTCATCGGGTAACTTCCCATCTACCCTCTCCCAAAGTTTTCTGCACTCCCCTGCTCTGAACTCGATAGTCGTTTACAGCTCAGGCCGGGTGCCTGCAGTACGGCTGCACCTTCTCTTCCACCTCTCTCCGATAACAACAGTGCACTGATGCCGTTATCATGCTGATCACAGAAATAACTAATCGCAATGTCCTCGAAGCAAACCACGGGATAAAGAGAAAAAAGTTTTTCTATTTGACTTTAAATTTAGTCAGAGAAAAACCAGTCAGGATGCTTCAATGATAAAGAGCCTGATAGACTACGTTTGACGGTGGAGTGGGCATGTTTACTTTGAATTATTATTGTTTTACAGAATATTAATATTATGATACATACTAAAAGTAATTAGTTTCACTTAGGTATTTACTTGCTCAACACAGTCCATGCCAAGGGAGTATTGTGAGTGTGAAGACTTAAGAGCGAGTAAGAGAAGGAGTTGGGATCCTGTGATACACCTTGGTGTTTGACATATCGACAATAGTTAAAAATGTTTCGAAATCAGTATTTTTGTTTATTATTATGTGCAAGGATGAGATACATATCATATTAGCATATTAAATGCTACAAAGCTGCATCTAATCACCAAACACTATGCAAATGCCTGTTTGTTCTTTTTAAGAGGAGACATTTAGTGTAAGATTAGGGGGACACCGTTTTCTAACTGCTGCAGGGCGCAGTGCTATGTACTAAGCGCGATGCTAGTTCACTAGTGTAAGATTCTCAGGATTGACATAAATAAATAGATAAAACAAGAAAGAATACATGGTTTACTGATGTATAAATAGACCAGAAGAAAGGTGCGTCTGCGAGAGATTTACTTTCTTTTCCAGTACCAATCAGTTCACTGCACAGCGCTCCAGTTTGAAAATAGTGAAAATATCTGTAACATTATGGGTCTTTGCAGGTGGAAAGGGTATTTGAAGAAATGAAATCAAATGACATTTTTACAGGTATCTCTTCTGGACGGAGTGGGGGAAGAGTCCCTGTATAGGCAGGGCCCGCATGGACGGTTCAGACCAAGTCACTCTCGTCACTTCTGGCATTGCCTGGCCCAACGGGATCTCCATCGATTATGAGGTGCGGTGGTCCAGTGCCAGATCCCCCCGCCCAATTCCCCGCCTCCAGCTCGTATGCCCCCCGTCCCGCAACCACGGTCCCTCCTATGCAGTGTTATTGATAAAATGGACTAAGCTGGAACGGAGCGTCCACACTGATGTGCATTTTTCCAATTGCTTTTCAGGAAAATAGATTATACTGGTGCGATGCCCGCACCGACAAGATAGAGAGGATCAACCTTGAGACAGGCGAGAGTCGGGAGATTGTGCTGTCAGCCACCAATGCGGACCTCTTCTCCGTGGCAGTGTTTGGGACTTACGTCTACTGGTCTGACAGGTAATTTATTATTCCCCTAAATGCAGGGGCTTCCACAAAGTGGCGGTAAAAGCCAGCTGCTTCGGCCACCCATGCTTAACCCCTTCCTGGCAAGGTCACGCTCCAGGAAGCGCCGGCACGGGGGTATCGCCAATTCCCCTGGGAGTTGCCACCTGGATTATGCTAATCTAACATACTGTACCTCAATGACACTGGGAAGGTTGGCAGCCTTTCGAAAGCAGCTGCCTCATGCATGGAAATGAGCCTGATAATTAGATGAGTGCCACTGACTGTTCTCCAAATCTGACTTCTTCTCTCTGCACCACCCGCTGTCCGGGGCAGGGCCCACGCCAACGGCTCCATCCGGAGGGGCTCCAAAAGCGACACCACGGATGCCGTGACCCTGAGGAGCGGCTTGGGCGTCAACCTGAAGGATGTGAAAATCTTTAATAGAGGCCGGGAGAAAGGTTGAGGTTTCAACTTAATATTTTTATTGGTCCCTTTAAGCTGCACTCAGATCAAAACTACATTTATGTATGCATATGGTGTACACTCATTGCATGAGAAAGATGCAGTTCTGTAATGTTTGTTAGTGGGACTGTGGTGGCCATTAGTGTTTGTCAGCATGATGGAGGCTACTTCCAACGTCCACATGCTTCTCTCTGTGATGTGAGTCAGGCTGACAGGCTGAAATACCCTTCAGGGACTGGAGTGCAATGAGTGAAAAGCCTCTTTGTTTGTAGTGGGATAATTCAGCAATGGAGAGTCTTCAGTTAGTAAACAAATAGTTCGCCATCTGATTTTCAGATAATTAGATTCCAGAAACATCTATTATAGAAAGGATACAGTTATGATTCATACTTCTGCAAGCAAATACATACCTGTGCTATATAAATTCAACTTTGTGCGAAGGTACAATCTAAACCATTTTACCAGAGCCACAAACAAATTTGAAAAAGATTGTGCTTTATCAATATATTGATATATTGATAATATCAATATATTATCAATAACTTATTCCATTCTTCATTACTGCTGAACCATTGCTAGCTTCTCCAGGATTATATGGTCAAAGGCAGCGTTTGCCATGAACTACGAAAGTGAAACTAAATGTGTGGATCTGCCCCATGATGTGTGACACTATATTAATATACTCAGGTATACACCAAGTTTCATGGAAATTGTGCTTTTTTTGGTGCTATTTGCAACATAATCCTGTTATTGGTCAAAACTGGTTGGGAGATTATTGAGTTACTAAAGTTAAATTGGTGAAATGATGCCACAGAAATGTTTTGACGTATTTCACGTATTGACATACGTGGGTTAGAGTGAAAGATAAACCAACATGAAGATCTTTACAAAACATTTCAAGGATTTATGAGCCTGTGTCCTCTTATGGTTTAAAAGTCGCTATTATGATTTTTTTTTTTTTTTCGCTGAACAGCGAAGCAGAATGGTCAAAGCACTCTTTATACATATCACCATTTCTAACCACTGCAGTACCATAGACAGGCTAGGGGAACTCGTATTTATGTTCACCCAAATTTGTGACTTGCAGGTACCAACCCCTGTGCCAGGAACAATGGTGGATGCCAGCAGCTCTGCTTCCACCTGGGCAGCGGTCGCCGAACCTGTTCCTGTGCCCACGGGTACCTGGCAGAGGACGGCTTCGCCTGCCGCAGGTACGAGGGCTACCTGCTCTACTCGGAGAGGACCATCCTGAAGAGCATCCACCTATCAGACGAGAGTGACCTCAACTCCCCCGTCCAGCCCTTCGAAAACCAGAATTATTTCAAGAACATCATCGCTCTGGCACTGGATTACCGTCAAAACACTGCTGGCACCAATCGCATCTTCTTCAGTGATATCCATTATGGAAATATCCAGATGATCAACGACGACTGGACGGGTCGAGGCATCGTTGTTGAAAGTAAGTTCACCATGTGGTTGCTACACTTTGAGTGAGAGTGAAATATTTTGAGGTTAGTCACGAAAATGCACGAGTTGCTAACATCACCACGACAACGTGCAATCCTGCAAATGGAACCGGTCTGGTCAGGGCTATTTCCATCCTCCTGCCATTGACCTGTCAGTGTAGTGGCCCACATTCCCAAAACCGCGGCACGGCAAGATCCATTTCTGTCTCTTAGCAGGCATTTGTGAGAAGCCATTTGTAGAAAGCTTTAAGTGGCGGAGTGCTTGATGTATTGCCGGGCTCCAGTGCATGCTACATCTAGTAAGAGTGCTATAATGGCTACCTCAATTTTTCTTCAACTAAATGGCACCAATTTAACTGTCAAAAAGGATGTTTAAGGTATTGTATCTTTTTTTTTTTGCGGTCCTGCTATTGATGGATTAAAATCGCTTGACTCATTTCCACCATGCGCAGAGTGTTTCAGAAATTGAGGGGACGGGAGGGTGATACATTTTAGGTTCCCAGCTGTCACTTTTGCAGCGGGTCCTGGCCGTACAGGTTATTGATTTCCCAGTGTGGAACACACTGTACGACAGGCATTGGCGCTGCAGCTAATTATGCCTGAAGAAGAACGCAATAAATATGCTCAGGGTCTAACGAGAGCGGATGAATAGTCATTGATATATTATGCTAATTAGAGTGCATCGACTCAATTACTGGTTAGACAATGTTGCTTTAATGTGAATAAAGTGCATGCGCATGTAATAGAGATTTAGGGGTAAAGTGTTTGTATTGATTAAAATATGAAACTGAGAATGACCTTTTCTGTGTCTTTTAAAGCGATTGCGATGTGTAGAGGGTGTAATTAGTTACATCCTAGGCTGGACCCGACGCTTCTCACCTTCACATGGAAAAGAGAAAACTCTTGAAAATCATTTATGAAATATTCATTGTTTGTCTTCATTCTCAAACAGAGAGTAGCAGCATTTTCATACACCATTAGCCAAGGATCGAGAACAGAATGCAGGAGTGGCATCTATTAAGGCCATACTGACAACATTATTATTAGTCTTCCTAGCCGGCAACAGTCTGCATTGTCATGGCCTGCATTATTTCCCAGAAATGCTGTACACTTATTATGTGTCCTATCGATGTTCCTCAGAGCAGGTTGTCAGCCATGGCTGGTCAGTGCTCTGGAAGACCCTCAATCTGGATCTTCGTAAAAAAAATATCTCATCACTGTGTGCATGTTTTGTTATACATAATTAGCCTTTTTTTGTTTTTTTTCAGTACTGTCACAACGACACAGTGGAAGTACCACAATATTGCAATATTATATAGGATCTCACCTTTGACAGAGGCATGTTTTTCTATGAAAAGTAATAAAACAAAGACAGAGAAAAAAAAAAGACCTGGAGAGGACATACTCACACACACACCATACACACACAGTCTTCAGCCAGTATTCAGTCCTTATAATACCACCACCCCACTGTCCTTATCATATGATGTCATCTATTAACATGTATTGTGTGACAGATGAACTTAACCATTAGATTTGAGAAATGTGTATACAAATAGGAATTCTTATTATTTTTAGTAGTAATCATAGTAGGATTAAATGTTAGTCATTGTATTAAAGGCCTATGTGGTAAAAGTTTCTTGTAGGTTTATGCATGTCGCCGAGATCTGAAAGGAGTTAATGGGGAGCAGGACCACTCTGATAGCATCTCCACCCCTGAGCCGCCTGAATATTCCTGCAGATTAAAGCCCCCTCTCTTTTCCCCTCTGTTTTCCACACTTTTACATTTCTGCACATTCTCTCTTTTTCTGCTTCCATCGCCACAGTCTGCCTTTGCATCCTGTCAATGGAGGAGGAGGGCGAAAATGTTAATCATCCATATTTCTCTAATTACGGTGCCTATCCCTGTTAATTACTCCCTGGTCTCTCCAACAATTTCTCCCAGAAGACAGCACGGCTTTTATAGCGAACAGTTTGTCATTGTTCGGCTTTTTGTCGCGCATGGTGCTTTGTACAATCTGAGCTATATATTTTTTTATATATTTTATATATATATATATAAGACTCCCAGCCCAGCCAATTTCCACAGACACTGAGAAAGACACCCAGCTCCCTATAATTTAAATTCATTACACCACAATAGCAGTCTGCAGACAGTCGCCAGATGTTTTGGCAATTTAGATGCAAATGTAGAGGACTACCGCTAACCATAAAAAGTAGTGTATTAACCTATTTCGAGCACTTGTATATTCAAAAAGTACAAAAAGGTCGTGGACACAAACATCTAACACAGCGGCTCATTTTAAATGGAGTTTTCCCATGTCGGTCTGTCAATATTGAGAATGGCTAACCTCCAGGGGGCTGTGTTCTGTTTCAGACGTGGGCTCGGTGGAGGGTCTGGCCTATCACCGTGGCTGGGACACGCTCTATTGGACCAGCTCAACCACGTCCAGTATCTACAGGCACACAGTTGACCAGGGCCACTCTGGGGCGTTCAACAGGGAGGCGGTGGTCACCATGTCTGAGGATGACCATCCACATGTACTGTCTCTGGATGAGTGTCAAAAGTGAGTCACTTGGTTTGAATAAATACTCAACATGATTCTTGTTTAGCATATCATATTTTAGAGTATCATTTTAGAAATGTTTTATCAATGTTTTTTTATGGCTTTGGCCCTTTGGGACATCACCAACAACATATGTGACCATATGATAAGCTACATTTTTTTTATCAGATTGTATTTATAGTAAAGAAAAAAGTATTAAAATTACTTGTATTTGTTCATAGAATTCATTAAGTTATGAGTCCTTTGGTATTGATTGATCTGCTGAATTTCTGTGTTAAGTCCCATATGAGGTGAGTCTTGGCCCTGATTACTATGAGTAAAACAGTAGTTCAGTGTGGCCATGAATACTCATGTTTTTCACCTCCCTCCTATTCAATTTAATGGGTGCAATGTTGTAATACTCAATGTTTATTTTATAAATAGACATTTATAAAAATTTCTAAGTAGATGTAATTGCAGTGGTACATAAGTATAGTATTGGCATCTTGGCATGGTCCTTTATTTCAGTTCAAATCACCTTCATTTACCTTTAACATAAAGACTGTCAGAGAGCAGAGCTGACATCAGGAGGCTCCTAGAGGAAGCCTAGGGGAATGATGGCATGAAACCTACAGTAAAAGAGACTGAAAGTGCAACCCCCTCACCGCCTCTGGCCAGCTCAGCCTTTTCTGTTGTTGTTTTAGAGATTAATTGATTGATCTCTTGGAAAAGCTGTAAGCTGTGATGGGGGAATAGAACTTTGATGAAGCTGCATGCAGTGTATTAATGGGAAACTCTCAAATATGTCAACTGTATGACAGAACCAGTATTATACATCTCATATTTTCATGATTAACCATGATTATGTTAATTAGTGTTTGCACTAGTTTTTGTGCTGATTCAGTAAATGGTAAATAACTTTCACACGAATTGAATAGTACATACAATGCTTGGTCAGTAATGCATAATTGCATAACTATTAGCTATAAAACGGATCCCAGAAGAAGGAGGCGGCAGGACAGAACGTTTTTGGTGAAGGACTTACAGCTGTGGGGAAATAAGGGCTTGATATTCAGGGAGTGTTGTGACCCGGGGTTCACTGACTAAATTAAACCCGTGACCTCGGAGAGAATATCCGGAGTTGGTAATTTGGCATATTGTCAAATGCAGTGCAGACTGCTGTTAATTAGAACTTAACCTGGCATGATTAATTGGGTTGAGAATATGACTTTTTTATTTATTTATTTGCCATATTTTCAATTAGGCCATGAGAGGGACCTTCTTTATTTTCTAATAGTTAACAAATGTGCATGTGTGGCTCTGGTGTTGTCTTCCATTTATTATCATGTAATATTACATTTTACTCTGTTTGGCTCCACAATTTTGTTGAACCAATGTTGTAAATAATATCATATAAACTACAATTGTCACATTTTAACCAAGATCTTCACAGCTCCTTCTCTTGGGGCTCTGTCCCTGTAATGAAGATATCTAGATCTGTGCAACCTTTATACGAAGACAAAAAATATTTGTCAGTGCTTAAAGGTGCACTACACTGTTTTTGACTATAGTATATTACATAGAATACAGAATAACTTTTTTAAAGACTGTATTTTGTCACAAATATTGATTTATTACTTGGTATATTATCTTATTGACATGTTGGCATTTTTGCGGACAAATTGACTGCCATTGACATTAAATGCATAAAAAATGTGCACTTTCTTAACCCCTGAGTTGAGTTTCTGGTTAATGTAACCCTGAATAACCCTTGGGGCAGTGGTGGCCTAGCGGTTAAGGAAGCGGCCCCGTAATCAGAAGGTTGCCGGTTCGAATCCCGAGCCGCAAAGGTGCCACTGAGGTGCCACTGAGCAAAGCACCGTCCCCACACACTGCTCCCCAGGCGCTTGTCATGGCTGCCCACTGCTCACTCAGGGTGATGGGTTAAATGCAGAGGACAAATTTCACTGTGTGCACCGTGTGCTGTGTATCACGTGTGACAATCACTTCACTTTTTTTTTTAAGAATAATTGTGGAGGGGAGCAAGCTTATCACGTGATAACTTGTCTAGGCTATCAACAATTTGCTGGTTCTTCCTTACTGGTGCGTCTGGAAAAAGCACCAAACAAGTATTCACTGTATAAATGTAGGTACTTTTCAGAACTTGGACCGATCTGTACTGTGAATCCTTTTCACAATATATATATTTTTTTCAGATAATAGTATATGACATTGAAGACATTTGTATCAGAATTCATCTGTTTATCATTCAACATGTATTTTTAGGTTGCCTCCTTGCATTTCCAAAGATCCAAATAGGTTGACTGACATCTTTGTTTCGGAATAATTACAATATAAGACAATTCAAACCCAGCCACTTTTTATATAACTGTCAAGGGATTGCATTCCACTCAGCAAAGCAGTGAGCCACCAGAATTCGGCGAAGAACAATGTAAAAACAATAGACTCCTAAATCACAGTTAACACCTCATTATCTTTCCATCACACCGCGCAAGCACAGTTTGTCCCAGTGGCCTCTCCGTCAAAGACTTCGGCTGTGGGTATTGGGAGCTTCGTTTTTAAGACCATTAAGCCCAGAGGATCAATGGCAGGGCTTCAGGTGCTGCTGCTGTATGATCAGTGTCAGTGACGAACGCCGTGTTTGTTGTCGACTCGATGGGCCATTTTGTCCTCGCACATTTGATTACCTGCTCATTTTATTTGTTGCTGACTGCACACAATGGGCCAAAATGTTTAGTGCAAATTGACCGAGGGTGGTGGCGGTGTGGTTGCTCACTGGCTTAGCGACTCTGCATAGATTCCAGGACAATGTGACGGCCACCAAAGCTGAGTAAATGTTTTCACATGGTTCATGTGTCTACCGCTGCGAGACCGAGGCAGCATCAGACACATGTGAGATACTGAGCAATTAAAAAAAAAAAACTATCATCATGCATCAAGTTACTCTGCTCCATTCAGACAGTGTCTCATTTAAAAGACTGATGGAGTGTCACTCTATAACAGATGCATTGTATGCAATGTCAAAGGCGTCTTTGTGAATTATATTAATAAATAAATGAATAAATACATTCATTTCAAAACACTAAAAAATTATTGCTAGTTATCGGTATTTTTTTAAAGAAGGGGAACAACCCTTTCAGTTTGGTCGAATTGGCCAAATTCATGTTGATGACTGACAGCTCTAATACCCTGTACTTTCTCATTCTGAACATTTTTAACCTGGGCTGATCAATACGTTACTGGCACAAAGAAGCATAAGCATTATTGCCAGATACTGGTCTGTGGTGGTAGTAGCCCAGTGGGTAACACACAACCAGAAGACCCAGGTTCAAATCCCACTTACTACCATTGTGTCCCTGAGCAAGACACTTAAACCTAAGTTGCTCCAGGGGGGACTGTCCCTGTAACTACTGATTGTAAGTCGCTCTGGACAAGGGCGTCTGATAAATGCTGTAAATGTCTTCCGTAAATGCTCCAAATCACATAAAAAACTGGTGAAAGTATCTAATATTTACCTGCCACGACTATGTAAAACGCTTTTTATGTATTATATATCTTTATTTATGTAATACGAGTTCGTCAATACCTACTTATGACCAGGACAATTGAAAACTGCCCAATCTGGCAACAGTGTGCATAAGACCCTGTCTCCTCCCTCCTCCTCTAATAACATTAGTTACAAGATCTTTTATTCAAGATTTCTTTGAATTTGACATTTATGAATGTGCAACATCTTAAACTGCTTCAATAAATTCATCAGATATATTCTTCAATTCAGATTCAAACATCTGGCTGCTTTCCTGTATTTTGCTGAAGGAAATTTAAAGTGTGTGTGTGTGTGTGTGCTTCTCATCAGTCAGTTTAGTTTATTCAAGAGAGCAGCAACTTTTGAAGCGATACTGAAAGGCCATTTGTTCCTGTTATTTTGTGTAGTGGTATTTTGTGGCTTAGTTGATTTATTGATATTGAAAAGTGTAATGATGTTCATAAAACTGTCACTGTGGTTAGGGGCATGTGTCCACGAAATGGTGTTTATTCTCTGTGCAAACCCCAGGAGGTTTGTCTCTGACAGGCCTGCCAACCTGTACACACCACTCTGTATTATGAATGCAGGGATGGGATTATTCTCAGAATTATATTCAGATTGTTTTTTTTGTTTGTTTTTTTTTGAAAGAGAGTTTACAGTTGAGTTCTTTATATGTTTTTTATTTTTTTTAGGAATCAGTCAGTTATTAAAATATATCTTATATACTCTTCCTTATAATATTTCTATATTTTACTCAACTTTCTCCAAATCTGTTTTTTACAGATTTTTACAGAACTTCTTTTAATAACTATTTCATGGACAAACTGCATCAAGTACATAACAGTGACGTCCATATCTCTTTCCTGTAACCCTCGCAGCCTGATGTTTTGGACAAACTGGAACGAACAGCGCCCTGCCATCATGAGGTCCACTCTTTCTGGGAACAACATGAAAGTGATTGTCAGCACAGACATCTTTACCCCAAATGGACTCACCATTGACCACAAGGCTGAGAAGCTCTACTTCTCAGACGGCAGCCTTGGCAAAATCGAGAGGTGCGAATTCGACGGCTCACTCAGACATGTGAGTACGATTTTGTTCTTGCGCTGTCTTGAACTTAATGCATGAATTCTACTAATGCTGTATCCAGGATTTATTTACAAGGAGAAAGTTTGATTTCATTTGTGCATATAATTTAGATATAATGAGGACATTCATTTTGTATACATACTCAATATAGACTTTTCAGTATGCAACCATATTCCATACCAGTTATTTTGCAGGCAATCAGCCTACTACATGACACATATTAACTTTTTCTATGCTTGAAAAACACTAGAAAGCATTTGTTAAGAGAGTTCAGGTTATGGTCTGCTTCCATTTATTAAACATTAATAATAATTTTAGGGGGTGAGTTGTGAAGTGTAATGGTCTGTCAGGTAGTAAAGTGGGTGTGTCCTCTAGCCAATATTACTGGAGGGGTGTAGGCAGGTTGTGGTTGATCCTCGCAACCATAAATGTTCTAAAAGATGGTCATAAAATTTCTAAAGTATAATAACTAAATAAGTATTCTTTTTCGTATTATTGTCTCAGTTCAAATCAATTATTTTCATGACAGATTTATTTAAAGTAGGGTAAGCATTAAAGACTGATCAGATACATCTGACTGTTTCCAAAATCTGTAACCTTTTATCCCCTCGGCGCACATTATTTAGACTATTTGTGGAATGAGAAGCAAATATCTCAGGGAATCATGCAAACATTTTTGTTAATCAAAGCCTTGAGTGTGCAGTGCTATGCATGTACATTTCATTTGCTTATCACAGCAACACCTGCTAAACGTGCGATCATACGAGAAGGCGATGAAATATTAATCGGCCTCATTGCTTCTGGAGGAAAGCAGGAAATCTAGGAACATGCTTGACATTTGCTAGCTTCCAGCCATTTATCTTATACACGTACCCCCACCCCCTGTTTCTGCAGAAAGGGAAGCTCCACAATAATCTCAAGAGACAAGGCTATGAGGGGAGAGGAAGTAATTACCCTACGCAGACTTGTGTATACTTCTTCCAACTCATCAATGTAGTTTATCTCGTTTATTGCTTTGGCCCATTTCCTCAATTTTAATTTGTTGAAGCATCGTAATTAATTTATTATTACAGTAAAAGGGGATTTTGTGTGTGTGTGTGTGTGTGTGTGTGTGTGTAATGGTACAGACCTCAGAAACTCAGGTTATTTCACTTGTGATTTATTTATTTATCCATAACACTGATGATCCAAATTCCCCTTTATGGTGTGAGGTGCTTTATTTATATGAACACTGATTTTCTCTATATTTAGGCTCTACTTATGGCCTGGTTCAAATCAGCCCGGATCCACTTGACTGCTTGACTGTTGAACGTTTGTTCAGTCTTTTTTTATGCAATCTGTATCAGAAAACTTCATCTTTAGCTGGCCCTCCTTTTGTGCTGCAGCCATATTCTTTTCTGACTCCAATTGGCCATTTTGAGAAATTCATTTGAAAATAGAGTGACCTGTTAAAGGGACATTTATGTTTAAGAAACAAAAAAAAAGCAGAATTGCTCCTGCATCAGTTGTTTTTCTCCTTTGACTGGTTTGAAACCTCAACCAGCTATAGGATGCTAATACCGGCGACACATGTGTGATGAAAACTGACCACTCGGCACACAGCAACATCGAGCTTTGAGCAGTGAGGTTGCAATCCGCAAATCTCTAGAGCCAGTGATGTGCTTGTCGGTCATGGGCTACTATGAAACATAGCAACGCAACGCAACATGCAGATTCTTAACCTTCGAAAAAAAACAAAAAAATTACAGGAAAACATACATATAAATAAGCAAGTATATCCTTCTATATTCAACTTACCTTTAAGTCACATTATTTTTGCATTTTTCTATTTAAAAAATTATATTGTAATTGTATTAAAATAGTAAAACATTTACTTGTCAGTGTGAAGATGCCAAAATGCCTGTGGCAGCTTGAAGTGTAAGTTAGCTGCTCTACACAGCGCTCTGATGCGTGATACATACATGATCATTAGCTGCCTGGTGATACTTTCATCAGCGGCCTCCACCCTACATGGGAATTCAATTTGCGCTTGACATGACCTCTACGAAAGAGATCCTTAGTCCGCCTCAATTAGTTACACATAAGTTAGAGCGACCGGGCAGCACCACTCGACTGCCTCACCCTTTGGCCCCCTCTGCGCACCCATCCGTACACCACTCACTCTAATAAAGGCTTATTTTGACTCCCCTGCAGGGGCCGGCTTGTCAACTGCCCAATTAAAATGTGAAAATTAAGCAGAGCTAACTGATTATCAGCGCGGCGGCAGGCGGCCGCGGTGCGTCCCTGTGGTGGGGACCTCCATCCCTGAAATTTCTGACGGGTGTAAAAAGTGGTGACACTCTGGGGTCTTGGTAGAGGACTTGATTCTCGAAAGGGTTGAAGAAGGCAGACAGCACAACGATCATCAGTGAGATGTGATTAAAGCAACGTCACAATTACCTTACTCAATTTCCTGCCCTGCTATTTTTGTTTCTCGGGTGCCGGTTCTGCATCGCAAATGAAGTTTCCTAATGACAGAAACAGAAATCTGCATGGGTGGACCCGATTTGGCTGCCATTAGATCAGATAAACAGAGATAATTGGTGGAGGAGTGCAGAACTAGCAGCTCCAAATTTAATTTCCAGTCAATATGCTCCATCAGAAGCCATCTGGCAGCCTGCCGAGCTGCTTCCCTTCTGATCGCCAGTTGTTGTTTGCGCAAGCTGGGTTCTTTTAATCAACACCTGTCCTATGGTGGCAGGGCTAATGCGATCATGCTTACAAGCGCGTTCCTGTTAACAGCCTGGGCTCCGGAGCCACAGGCCATGGGAAGCTTCCCAGAAGGGGGTTTGTGATGTATATCTGTGTCTGTCAACATGACACTTGCATTAACACTCCCAAGATCTGGGCTAAGCTTTGCTGCTGGCCTATGCTAAGCATTCTGTACTCAGTTACGCATCAGACACAAATACAGCGTAGGGTCATATCGACAGATATAACATACTGTTACATAATGTCTATTTATCTATCTTATTAAATACATACATATGTACAGTACAGGTCAAAAGTTTGGACACACCTTCTCATTCAATGTGTTTTCTTCATTTTCATGACCATTTACATTGGTAGATTCTCACTGAAGGCATCAAAACTATGAAGGAACACATGTGGAGTTATGTAAACAAAAAGTGGAGACCTGGCCTCCACAGTCACCAGATGGTTTGCAGTGAGCAAATGGCCAACAAGTGCTAAACACCTCTGGGAACTCCTTCAAGACTGTTTAAAAACCATTTCAGGTGACGACCTCTTGAAGGTCATCGAGAGAATGCCAAGAGTGTACAAAGCAGTAATCAGAGCAAAGGGCAGCTATTTTGAAGAAGCTAGAATATAAAAATGTTTTCAGTTATTTCACCTTTTTTTGTTAAGTACATAACTCCACATGTGTTCATTCATAGTTTTGATGCCTTCAGTGAGAATCTACCAATGAAAATGGTCATGAAAATAAAGAAAACATTTTGAATGAGCGAATGTGTCCAAACGTTTGGCCTGTACTGTAAATAGTAAAAACAAGAGAGAAACATATGATGTCACATGGAAGTGAAAGTGAAGTGATTGTCATTGTGAAACACTGCAGAAAAGGACACGGTGACACAAAGAAATGTGGCACCTTGGCGGATCGGGATTCGAGCCGGCAACCTTTTGATTACGGGGCCACTTCCTTAACTGCTAGCCCACCACTGCATCCAGTATTAGGAACTAGTGTGTGTGTGTATCTTCCCAGTTTAATCTCATTTTATAAAAACAGCGTTACAGATTGTGTGACATGAACAGGAAAGCCGATTTGAGAGACACCAGCCTGAGAGAGGTCAACAAGACGGGAAGACAGCTCCGCTGTGTGAGCTTCGGTGCACAATGCAATCTGTGCCTGTGATTGGCTTAAGCTAATATGCGCTCCTTGGCATGACCAATTATTATAGTCACTTTATAAAAGGGATGGTAACATTAGTGTGTGGAGGGCAATCTAAACACAAGACCACAACAAGATGAGAGACAGGGCAGCAGAGGCAGTAGGTGACAGATACACATGAATGTAAAAAGGGCTCTTGAGTCTCTGAAACACACGTATTTCAATGGGTTCACACACCACACATGGCATTTCTTACGCTTATATAACATATAACACAGAATTAAACTACATTAGAATACAACAAAATAAAGTGCAATAAAAGTTGTAGCACTATACATGGCCATCTGAAAAGGCATCCGCTAGGTAGCCTTTCTTTTTTCAAACAGCTAGCATCCACAAGTTAACAGCTAGCATCAGAACAGCTAGCATCTGCAACAGCTAGCGGGGCAGTGGTGGCCTAGCGGTTAATGAAGCAGCCCCGTAATCAGAAGGTTGCCACTGAGCAAAGCATCGTCCCCTCACACTGCTCCCTGGGCACCTGTCATGGCTGCCCACTGCTCACCAAGGGTGATGGGTTAAAGGCAGAGGACACATTTCATTGTTTGCACCATGTGCTGTGCTGCAGTGTTTCACAATGACAATCACTTCACTTACATTTACACTTAGCTTCAGTAAAGCTAGCATCCATAAGTTAACAGACAGCTTCTGAACAGTTAGCATCTGTAAGCTTACAAATACCTTCAGAAAAGCTAGCATCCGCAACCTAACAGCCATTTTCAGAAAAGCTAACATCTTCTAGCTAACAGACAGCTTCTGAACAGTAAGCGTAAGCTTACAGATACCTTCAGAAAAGCTAGCATCCGCAAGTTAACAGCTACCATCACATCGGCTAGCATTTGCTAGCTAACAGCCAGCTTCTGAAAAGCTAGCATAGATAAGCTAACAGGCAGTTTCTGAAAAGCTAGCATCCGCCAGCTAACAGCCAGTTTCTGAAAAGCTAACATCTGCTAGGTAACAGCCAGCTTCTGAAAAGCTAGCATCCACTAGCTAACGGCTAGCTTCAGGAAAGCTTGGCTCCACAAGTTTTCCTCGACTGCGTCTGCGCGATGATGTCGGTAAACGACTAGTGCCTATATTCTGAAAGAAAATACAATTTTAGCCTTAGTTTTAGGGTATGCTTTGCTCTTTTACCTTTTTATGATATGTGACTTCTCAAGGTCCCCTGTGCACCGTTGTGGTTAAGTGGGGGCGTGACATCAGTTTCTAAATGCCACATCGAACAAATTGCTTTCGAAACCATGTGGCAAATCTATCTTTGCAGTCTGTCCAGATACAATTACACCAATGGCCCAGGTTTTTATTTGATTTTATTGGACACTGACTATTCTTCCATTTATCGGTCTGTAAGATTATGTGGCTCATTCATTCCATGAAACTTATTACAGCCTCTATTTGGGCTTTATAATATGTTGGTAAAACCATGTATAATTTTATGCACATTCCATATTATCACCAATTTCCAGAGGTTGACAAATAAGGAACAGAAAATGGACAAAAGCATTTTATTTTAATGTTGTCCTTCTGTTTTTTTTTTAAGTGAAGTGATTGTCACATGTGATACACAGCAGCACAGCACACGGTGCACACAGTGAAATTTGTCCTCTGCATTTAACCCATCACCCTGAGTGAGCAGTGGGCAGCCATGACAGGTGCCCGGGGAGCAGTGTGTGGGGACGGTGCTTTGCTCAGTGGCACCTTTGCGGATCGGGATTCGAACCGGCAACCTTCTGATTACGGGGCCTCTTCCTTAATCGCTAGGCCACCACTGCCCCACCATGTTTGTATGTCCATGTAATTCCTCAAGAATGCCTTAATTGAATTACTTCAAATGTTCACTTGAACTCAAGAATTGTGGTCAAAGGTCAAGGTCATAATGCCTTCAATGTGAGATGGTGGAGATGGTTGTACTCGCATACAACCTTGTGTCAGTATAGTCCATTGTGCTACCTAATGCCAGTTCATATTTTATGTTTTACTATTTTATATTCAAGGTGAACATAAAAAATCCTGGCATTAGTTACGTACATTTAATTGGGGTACATATACATTTTATTATTAAGTGAAACTGTTGTGCTCACACACTTTCAGTTTGAAAGCAAGCTGGTAATTTCCCTCTGAAAACACACTTCTGAATAATTAACAGATTTAGCTCAGTTTTCTTCTGTAGTCAAAATATTAAAATGGACTCTTCTTTGGTGCGTTTCGCTTTATGCTATTTATCAGATCTTCAAAATATGACCCAGTATTTCTTAACTAATTAACTGGTCATTTTATGTTTTATAGGTCACAATCATATGCACAAAAATTGTATTCTTCAGCAACCTAATATATTTTAATATTGATATCCTTGGCCTGGCCCCAACTTCTGTCTATAGTCCATAATTATGTTCAGTATTCAGTATGTTGAAGGGCTTCTTGCATTGTGTGTTGCATTTACAGTATTTGCTACCTGGTTGCAGGTTATTGTACGATCGGCACCTGGAACTTTCTTTGGTCTGGCTATCTACGGAGACTTCATCTTTTGGTCAGATTGGGCTCGGAGGGCCGTGTTGCGCTCCAATAAGTTCACCGGTGGTGACACGAAAGTGCTCAGGGCGGATATTCCTCATCAGCCAATGGGAATCATTGCAGTGGCCAAAGACACCAACAACTGTAAGTAATGATGATCATCGTGTTCTCCATTTCATCATTCCCTCTGTCTTCCTCTGTCTTTTTTTTCAGTTTGTCTGAAGTGCGATGTGTTCATCTTGTAGCATTTTGCTTTTGCTGCACCAGTGTGAGTTATTTGATAAGACATCTGTGTGAGATTCTAGAAGCTTTGGTTCAGAGCTCCAGCTTCTCTCAGCAGCATGCTCACTGGTGGCATTTCTTTTGATGGGGAAGGAACAGTTGGAATGATAAATTAGTATAGACGTATTTGGCTGGAATGGGAGCCTAAGCTGGGGACATAATTAATAAAAAAGTATCCCCGTGATGGAAATCCAGCTTCTGAACTGTCGCAAATGTGTAAAGTAGGACATTGGGAAACGATGGTTAAGCGGCTCCCAGAGGCTGCAGTTGGGAATAACTTCTCTCCTCATTTATTTCATCATCGCCGCTGATTGTGGCTGACCGACTTTCGGCCCTTTCTGCCAAAGGATGCGCAACTGCCATTAGTATCCTGAGGGGGGTGGACCGTTGGTAAAAATAGGTGGCTTTCCTTCTGGCTGCAGCATTTGCCTCCCGTTCTGAATGCTGGAGAATGTCCATGCTAGTTTCTGGAAGCATGATTGGTGAAGCACTTTAAACTAGGGTATGCAAAAGTTGAGAGACCGGCAGATTTTTAAGGGATTTGACCAATAATACCGCACCTCACTTTAAAGTCACACATTCAAAACAAATTAAACAGCTATTCAGTTTAACATCAGGTAACCATGCAAGTATGCTTTAGTATATGTTATAATGCATTACAATATTCATTTAAATGTGTGTCCGAGTCTGTATGTGGCACAACTCTTACCTCTTTCCATGACAGGGCCTGGCAACGTCACAGCCTTCTAAATGTTTTCTTTCCAGTTTGTATTCACCTCCCATCATGCAGTGCATTCATCTTCAACAAATCACTTGAAGAGCTCTAACGCAAAACACCACTGAGCTTTAACTTTTAATTTCAGCTTCTCAAGGTTTGTCAGATTGTCGGTGCAGTAATGTTTACTGTTTGCACTTGTGTGCCGCCTGGGTGACCCGGGGACCACCTGGGTGACCCGCTGTATAGTTAGTTGTCGGTGTATATTGTGGATGTCTGGTTATTCCCTGTCATGTGTGGTTTGTATACTGTTTTTATACTGTTGTTAATTCTTTTTTGGTTAAAATATCGAGCATGTGAGCCTCACCAAGCAGCATGGCAAGACACCTTGCATGAGATCTGATTCCATATCCTGTTGTTTCTCAGAGTGAAAACTTGTACCGTGAGTTTATTCTGCCAATATAACGCTTTTGGGTTTTGAGGTTAAGGGTAATGATCTTTTTTTTAATGGAATGGATTTAAATTTTGAACCAGGTTTAAAAGGTTAAAACGTTGACCGTCCCTCCTTGCCTCCTTGCACATGTTCAACTGGACATGATGTTAATATCCATTTGCACAGTGCAACAGAGTGCAGTGGCACTGCATGTGTGTGTGTGTGTGTGATGTGTTGTGGTGTATCTGTTTAGAGAGCTTATTCACTTCCAGATTGTCTTTGGGCTGTCATTTGATGATCTTTTTTTTTTTTTTTTTTTTTTTTTTTTTTTACCTCTTTACTTTGATGCAGCTTTAATTGCAAGATTAAACGAGCTGCTGCTTCCCTTGCTGGAGGCAAAGACATCTCATTGTTTAACTGCGAGTCTAGTTCTCGCTCTGTATTCAGGTTAGAGATGAGTCTCTGGACGTTCTCCGGGAGGTTTCTCGTTAGCTGTGAAGCACGTCCATTCAGTCGCCCTGTCCTTGCTGTGCATTTTTTCCTGTTACAATCTCCAGTATAACTCCATTCAACCCCAACTCCCATACGCTGTGTCCTAACCTCTGCCTGAAGGAGCCTAAGCGCCGAAAAAGGACAAAAGGATTTTGACAAGCAAGTCAAATTGATTTTCAATGACTTTTAATTACTTTAAAAAAAAAAGGTAATGCAATGTTATTTGTACTTCTTTTAAAATCTCAGCCTGCAGGGACACAAGCTCAAACACACACATACACACAAACACACTCACAATATGTCCAATATGCCACACACACTCAAGGTCTAAACTTGTTCTGAACTCAGTTGGAGAGATGAATCGGTGCTGACATATTCACAAATGAACTCCGCAGGAAGAGGATTTCTCCATTTTTAATAATGTGCCCTAATTACGGAGTGTCTTCTAATGGATGGAAACATCAAAATGACGTTGCTTTTTGAAAAACAAACAGGCTTCATTAATTGGCACAAGGCCTCACCAGAGCGAAACCGAATTTTGAATATAATGAGCGAGGATGTTATTCACTTGTAATGCAGTGTGGTCGCCTACTCTCTCGCAGGTGAGCTGTCCCCGTGCCGCGTACAGAACGGGGGCTGCGGTGACCTTTGCTTATTGGTCCCCAATGGCACGGTGAACTGCAGCTGCCGCGGCGCACGTGTTCTTTTGGACGACAACCGATGTGTGTGTAAGTAAAAGTAACAGCCTTCCTGTAGGTATTGTTTTAATAATTTGATTCACTCTCCAATTTTTTTAATTGTGTTCAGGATCAAAAAGTTAAATCCTGACAGGGCCAAGTTATGGCTCAATGATTACATTTGAAGACTTCTTCAGTGTCAAGGACCCTTTAAATGCGGCCTAGTTATTGAAACCTACACCTGACATATCCCCAGATCAAATATGTGATGGTGACATCTGGTGAGGCCAAATAAGAAAAAAATCTGTTGGCTAAGACCTCAGTGGCAACTACTTCAAAATCCCGGACTACAGTTGTCACTGTCAGATTATTGAAAGGATACTGATGATGTCACCCATCTCATTGCCTTGGGTGTCCTTAATGTGATTATTGTAGGGATCAGACAGTTTTAATAATATGGGAGTTAAGTCTTTCCTGAGGAACTTCTGATTTATTTCCTGTGATAAAATTTATCTCTGTTGGTTGTCATGGTTCAGCAGCTGGTCAGGTGACATTTGTTTGTTTTTTTTCATTAAGAAATGCAAGGATGCATATATAAAAATACCATGTTGCACAGTGTCAGATATTCAATGTACATCCCATAAATATCTGGTGGCTGTATGTTAGGCGCATCCGTAATGAAAGGAAGTGTGTGGAGGTGTGAAAAGGTCACTGGAGATGGTGAAATGACCTGAACACTGCTCTCGTTACGCAGCCGAGAACTCCTCTGCAAACATCCACACCGAGATGGAGTGCGGAAACGGCGAATGTATCGACTACCAGCTCACATGTGATGGGATTGCTCACTGCAAAGACAAGTCAGATGAGAAAATGCAGTACTGTGGTAAGTAATTGAGCTCAGCGGTTTGTGAGGGTAGGGTCTGTCTGTGCTTCCTGGTCAGGAAAGTCCAATGGAATTTGCCATAAGGTGACAGTACCAGTTCCCTAGCGGTACAGCCTAATAAAATAACTTGCTCACAACTGGAGGACCACTTGGGGACAAGAATAACATGACAAATCAGAAATGTACTCGTTTTGCTAAAATGGTCTGCTGCATTTCCTTGCCTGCCAGACAACAGGAGCTGCAGGAAGGGCTACAGGCCATGCTACAACAGGCGATGTGTGTCCAACAGTCGCTTCTGCGACGGGATTGACGACTGCGGGGACAACTCTGATGAAGTCTTTTGCAATAGTGAGTGTAAGACATGGCCTGTCTGGATCATGTTTTTTCTTATATATTCTAACTGCGAGTTGGAAGAATAAACAACTAGAAAGCAAAAGGACATGATGTCAATAATAAATTGACATAGTTGTATTAATACACAATACAAATAAAATATGAATGCTTAAAACCAGCATTTAATACATTTTATTTAAAATTCCATGAAAAAGAGGCATGAAAAAATTATTAATAAAATAATCTGTTATAAGTGCTAAATATCATGTTTAAAGCAATGAAATATATCACATATATAACAGCATTTACTGACATTTCCATTCACTGAATGTCTTCTAATAGGTCTTCTGCATGACAATACTTTAACTTGTGGTCAACTCTTACAATGTGCTTTAATGAGGCAGGTTAAGAATAATGCCAAGTAACGTCAAAACTCTTCACATTTGGTTGAAAACACTGGGCACTGTTTTTGAACCGCTGATACACTCGATTCTTGGGGTTTGACCACTAGTGTAACTATGTCAATATTATAATTTTTCAGTAACCTGAGGCTTGCCAGGTCTCATGCACACTAATTCCTTTTTCTGGATGGCATACATTCAGTAAAGATTGTGTTTTGTGTTTCCTGTTTATCTGTTCGTGTATTATATTCTGAGGATGGCTTTGACCTTACACTAGCAAACAACTGTCACATTTATTGTACAGTGTGGCATTAAGCACTAGCTGAAGCCCATTATGTTTTTAAACTATATTTAAACCATTAAACATGTTCACATTGTAATACTATTAACTATATTGTATATTACATACATAAAAAAACGTATATCAGTCTTCCACTTCATAACATTAAGGTGCATATGTTTCTCCTATATTTGTGAAAAGCTGAATGTTTACTTAATCCATGAAATTCTGTCTATAATTATTTATTTTAGATTGGGCATGTGGTACATACTAAAATAAGCTCTACTCTGTGAAAGTGTAATGGTCTTAAGGGCTGGGAGAACATTAAGGAATGTCTCATGGAAGCATTGAAGAGATGAAATTGAGACAGATTTGCATCACCCAGCCAGCATTTTTGGAATTAAACCTCCCTGAGAGTTAAATTTAATCTGCTTTACAGTATGTACTTTGTTTTCAATGGTATTTGGGGGATGCTTACACTTTCATTAGAAAACATTAATACAGATTAATACAGACTGCAAATTAAGATGGATAGCAGTGCAGTCCAAAAATGGACTTCAATTCACATGACCGCCTTCGATTCATTCCCACTCAGAACAAAAGGACACACAGCAAAATATATCAAATCCACACTAAGAGTACATAATTGTCCCAGACGACTGGAACATTTTAAGATTTCCAATAAACTGCATTTTTGCCAGTGGTCAGTTGAACACCCAGTAATTATTTACACTATAGTAGCAATGTCATTTTGAGATCTGCATGTTCTTGTCTGTCCAGTTTTTTCACACCCAGTGTAGAAAAGAAAAGAAGTGTAGAAAATGTCCCCACCCCCACAAGCATTTTTTGTATAAGACTACATATAATAAAACATCTATTACCAATTATTTTGGAATTTGAAATTCCTATGAATATGGCCATGCGTAGGATTTACTACAGCCATCCACAGCACATAAAAAGTAAATCAAGAGCAGAATGCATATAAACTGTGTTTACACTAGGCATGCACACATTTTGATGTTGCTCCACCCCAGATTACCGAAAGCAACAAGCCAAGGGCGGAAAACCTGTCATCTGAAAAGCGCTCAGCAAAGCGCCGGTGAACTAATAATAATAATAATAATGTCTCTCAATACTCATGCAATATTTCCATTCCAGATGTCACATGTGCTTCCTCTGAGTCCTCCTGCCAGGATGGCACCTGCATTGCAAGTTCCTCCTGGTGCAATCAGATCATTGACTGTGCTGATGCTTCAGATGAGCGGAACTGCAGTAAGCATTGTTCCTTTTTCATGAATGCCTGCCTGATATTTGTGCAAATTTCTTTAGAACAAGCGCAGAATTGTTAATGACTTTAAGCCCTATGCACAACTGGCTCAAAGTCAAGTGTCTTTTCCGGCATGAGCAAGTATACAGTATACAAGATTAAATTGCAATGCTTGGCGTTCACAGTACAGAAAAATTAACAGTAGAACAATATGCAGTGCATATGTGGTGACATATAACCGTTATAATCCCAATTATTTATTGTAGAAATGATTTCTACCACTTTCTGGCAGAATGCCCTTTTTTATGGCTGATTGATGTTCTGCTTTGTCCTAAAGAACAGAAATCAACCAGAACTCTGACCAACCTGTTGCTTGGTTACACTCATATGGTACAGAGCATGTTGATTTCTTTCAATGTCATTTTGCTCTCTGTTTGAACATTCAACTGCCTTTGGATGAAAACTATGGATGAATTGATACTGATTTCAGAAACATTTCAGCAAAAGTGGTCCTGTTGTGTGAATGGGACTGCAGAATGCTTTCACATTGTGTAAGAAGAGAAAATCCAGACGGTGCTTTTATTATCCCACACAACTACATGTGAAAGTGCTCTAAACCTCTTTTAAAGCCTCAGGAATCAGAACCATAGCCAGCTCCTCTACATCAAATTAATGCTGCAATTTGCATTCACTTGGTACGTTGACCAATTTTTTTTCCACGGGCCTTTTATTTTAGCTGAAAATATGTTTATTTCTCACAATTAGAATATAAGTGAGCAGGATGTGCAAAATCAGACCACTGGCAGAAGAATGACTCTTGGCAAAAATATAGGCCTGAGCCTCATTACCAATCTTGTGCCTGTAATAGTTAACGTTATTACAGGGAGGGGTTGTCAGTTCTTTGCTAAATGGGCTACTAGTAAATAGTTAGCTCGCTAAATAGTTAGTAAAAAAATGTGTTGTCCCATATGTTAATGTAGCAGATACAGTTACAGTTACAGCCCTGCTGTAAGTGTAGAGCTGGCTGAGTGACACGACCTTAAAACCACATGGTTTGTAACATGTAACTACTGAGTGTCCTGTGTCTCAGATAACACCGACTGCTTGGACTTCTACAAATTGGGTGTGATGGAGCATGGGTTCGTCAGCTGCAACAGCACCTCCCTCTGCGTCCACCCCACGTGGATCTGCGACGGGGCCAACGACTGCGGCGACTACGCTGACGAAACCAACTGCCAGGGTAAAACCTGTGAGCAGTAATTATTACAAAGTGCTAAGAAATTAGTCTGATTTTAATCAATCAGTCAATTGCTATTTATATAGCACCTTTGGTACTGACTTGTACTGTACTTTTCGTACTGACAATTTGGGGGAGAAGTAGCAAAAAACAAAATAAGTTAATCATGCAATTTTGTACAAAGTGCTGATAGATAAAAAAAAAAAAAACTTTCATGAGTTTTTGTGCCGTGGTGCTTTGAATGATCGTAGGTGCCCAAAAATCTTAGGTGCCCTAATGAAAACAACATTACAGTGATACAATAGTTACCGTTATGGACCATATATTATGTTAGGAAGCCACACAAATCAGTGAACAACTTGAGGAGGAGTCCGTTGAGGAGTGGAAAGCTGTACATGCTAAAGGAAATGGTCCTGGCTACAGTTAGCATTAGTGGGGAAGTTCTGCTGAAGGCTGTTGGTGCTCATGGTACCACTCTACTTCCCCACAGCGTCCCACGGACACCGTTGTGAGGAGGGTCACTTCGCCTGCCCCAGCGGCAACTGCATCTCCAGCGTATGGCTGTGTGATGGACAGAAGGACTGCGAGGATGGTGCCGATGAGTTCCAGTGCGGTAAGTCCTAGTTGTGTTTCCTGGTTTTTAGTGAAAAAAACTAAATAAAAATGGAATAAAAAAAGGGGAATAATTAACCCCTGGGATGCTGGGATGTTTCTCATTTCAGTTAGATATTTAGGTTGCTTTAGTTATTACTTTACATCTTACATGCCTATAGGTGAACAATAAATCAATCAATCCAATTCATTATTTGCTGTCATGAAATCATCATAACCTCTATATAAGTTGGAACGATTCTGATATTTGTCAGAGCTCATTGCCCAGCACCCAACCACTGCCACCTTGCACTGCTTAATCCCCCTGTAAATTTGCTCAGAAATTAATAGAAATAAAATGGCCTTAAATACTCCGATTATTTATAAAAAGTTTTACATTGTGGTGAAAGTCAAAATTAACCAGGACTATTCCAACTACAATAATATTATATAATATCAGCACTTGTTAAATGCTATAAAAATGGTTTATTGGCCCTCCAGGAAATTCAGCTCACATGCTTTTACTTGAAAGTGTTTTGTGAATAATCATAACTGATAATTATGCAAGAAAAAGAATTCAGCTAAATATGAAGGGACAAAAACTTACATATATTGATTTATAGAATATGGTAATTATAACCAAAATTGCATGGCCCCCTCACATACTCACTGTATGTCCTCCTATCACTGTTCCACATGCATACAAAATCATTACACAATTTCACTTAATGGTGTTCTGCAGACTCCTCGTGCCTCTGGAACCAGTTTGCCTGCTCTAAGAACAAGTGCATCGCCAAGCAGTGGCTGTGCGACGGAGAGGACGATTGCGGTGACGGGCTGGATGAGAGCGAGGACGTCTGCGGTAAAGAATCCACAGCCCTTCATTTGTCCGCACTGCCGAGATGTATATGACGAATAGACCGTGTCACTAGGCTGTCTGCAGGCCGTCCAATTCTGCTGTAGAAACCTCATTTCGGCCTCCCACGCTCCAGATTGAGAGGACGTATATCAAGTTAACAAGCCAAGCATCAGTTGGGCCGAAATAAAGGCCTGTGTTCGGCAGCATGTCAGCTGTATGTTCCTGTTCAGCTTCAGACAGGCTCCTTATGATCTGGTCCGAGTTCTGTCTTCTGTATTACAAGTGAACATATTTTTCAAAAAAGGGAAAAAATACACATAGCCATTTGTTATAATCTGTTAATTTTGCCTGCTTCAGAGATTTTCCCTTCTGCGGTCATGTTTAAAACTGCTCTCTATGCAAATGAGATGATCCATTATGGATTGCTCAGTGTGTGTGAGGATTATGGAATTAATACATGGTCATGCAGTGAACAGCAAAATAAAAATTTGGCATCAAAATGGCACTAAAACCAGTGCTATGCACTAAGCTAGTGTAAATTCAAAGTTGTCCTCAGGATTTAATAATAAATTCATAATAATTTTTATGTAAAATGCACTTTACATTTTCAGCTGATAATCTCAAAGCGCTAAAAGACATGGTAAAAAGCAAAAGAAGCTGACATGAAACCTCAATAAAAAATTAAGTGTGGAGTAAATTAAGAGCTCTTTTCAAACTGTCAGTAGACTGAGGCGCTCTCAGAGTGTCAGGCAGGGCAAAGGGGCAGCAGCACAAAAGGCATGAAATAAATTAAACAAGAAGGAAAACAGGAACTTTAATGATGTATGTGCATGTGATGTGCTGACGGGTGCAAGTTCAAATCATCCAGAAGGAGGGGAGACCTGTCAATCATCAGGATCCTCACATTTTAATCTCCATTTTAAAAAGATTGTGTTATGGGTGACAGAAAAATTACACATTAAGATCTGTTCAAGATTCAACCAAGTGGTTCTTTCTTGTAATGGATCTCTTAATGTAAATCCTGACATCACCTTCCTTGATGCTAGCGAAGAAGGCCTACGTTTTTCGCGCATGTTATTTTTTAGTGCCCTAATGACTTAACATTTCTCTTCATGAGAGGGCGGAGTAATGTTGAAGTCCTGACTCATTCTCTCTCTGTGCTGCGCAGGAGCGGTGACCTGCGCCCCGGGACTCTTCAGCTGCCCGGGGTTTTATGCATGCGTGCCCAAGCGCTGGCTGTGTGACGGCGAGAGGGACTGTCCTGATGGCAGTGACGAGCTGGCCGCCGCCGGCTGTGGTAAACACTCACCGTCACGCTGCTCACACACAGCAACAGGTAGTGGAGGTCACCGTGGTGTTGGCCGCTGGCCGCTTTATATTCATGTTTTTAGACACATCAAACCCCTTGGCTCCAGTCACTAAACACTGATGCAGTAAAATGCCTGTGGACAAAGTGAAAGTGAAGTGAAGGTCATTGTGATACACAGCAGCACAGCACACGGTGACACAGTGAAATGTGTCCTCTGCTTTTAACCATCACCCTTGGTGAGCAGTGGGCAGCCATGACAGGCGCCCGGGGAGCAGCGTGTGGGGACGGTGCTTTGCTCAGTGGCGCCTCAGTGGCACCTTAGTGTATCGGGATTCGAACCGGCCACCTTCTGATTACGGGGCCGCTTCCTTAACCGTTAGGCCACCACAGCCCCAAAGGCTCTCATGGCAGCTCTTGCATCACAAAATATAATTGTACACATGTACAAAAATAAATAGCGTGCAATAATTGCGGAGGTGTTGATGTTTCACTTGGATTTTCCATGAGATTGATGATTTATTTGGCCAGCATGACACCGTAATGAGCTCATTTCCGCCCCCAGCTCCCAACAACACCTGCGACGAGAACGCCTTCCGCTGTCAGAACAGAGCCTGCATTCCCAAACGCTTTGTGTGCGACCATGACAATGACTGCGGGGACGGATCTGACGAGCACGTGGAATGTGGTGAGTGCTGCCCTCCCCAACCCCAAATAAACTTCCATCACAGGCATTATTTTGACCAATTTATATATTCCCATGAAAGGTTGCATCTGTTTCTGTCAAGTCCATAAGTGGAAGAAATAGAAAATATATAAATTATATTTGTAATATTATGTCAATACCAAATAAAGAATTGACAGTTTTGTCATGCCGATTTTTGACTCTTTTTGAGGATGTTTAATGTCATCTGTTCATCTGTTGTCTCACATTAACATTATTTTCTTTCTAGAAAACTCTTTGAATGTAGTGGCGTTTAAAACAGATGTACAGTATTATGTTATAATTCAATTGACATATTTTACATAACTTTAATTTTGCTGTTCACCATCATTGTAGATGCATTGATAATCTGCAACGCAATTCTCTGCCACTAAACTCAGACCAGGTTTTCTTTGTGACTGATTTCATCTCGTTTTATTGCCCATGGGCACAAAGATGGGTCAGTCAGATTTTTAAACAATTCTACACATTTAAATATAAATTGGAAACTCAACTGCAGTGCTGCCTCACATGAAACACAGCAACAGAATGTCATTTAAAATGGTCATTTTAACAAGTGCAGGTCCGCAACTCACTGTATGAGTAAAGTGAAACTCTTCCTTTGTGTGTGTGTGAGTGTGTGTGTACGTACCTGTCAGCTCTGTAACATTACCGTGTCCTCTGTTCCGGGCAGTGTACCGTGCCTGTGGTCCGGAGGAGTTCCGCTGCGCTGACGGACGCTGTCTGCTCAGCGCCCAGTGGGAGTGTGACGGTTACCCGGACTGCCCAGACCACTCGGATGAGCTTCCCCGCAACCTTAAGTGCCTGGCCGCCGGTAAAGAACCCCTCTCCACCCCTGTTGGAGACATTTGATTGATGGGCAGGAGCGTGTTGGAAAACAGGCCTTAAAAAAGAGAAAGCACAATGCACAGAGGCAGGGGCAGTGCTGAATGGCATTAGCCCTGGGGGAGGACTCTGCCTGTGCCTGCTTGAGTGCACAGTGCAGCTTTGGGTCACCGGAGGCCATGTTTTTCATCTGCATCTGCTGGCACCAACAGAATAGGAGTGGCAGCATCATTTTAATGTTCTTTTTTTCTTTTAGCATGTTTTTGCCTGCTGCAGATATAATACAAATTATTATACCAATGTTGTTATAATTAAAATGCATTTATTTATACAGTGCTAAACAATGCCTGTTCCGTGCAAAACTGTTGTGTTGCAGAAAGCCTGTGCAACGGGTCATTCTTCATGTGCTCCAATGGGCGTTGCATTTCTGAGACGACCCTCTGTGACCTGAAGGACGACTGTGGCGACCGGTCCGATGAGAAGAACTGCAACATCAACGAGTGTCTGAACCGGCGAGTCAGCGGCTGTTCCCAGGACTGCCAAGACCTGCCAGTGGGATACAAGGTTGGATATATATTTTTCTGAAATGAATCAAGGGTAAACACAGCTTCTATGAATGTCTGGTACATATAACAACATTAAACTACCCAAATAAATACACAGATCCTCAACAATTGAGGTGGAAATGGAAGTTTCGGCAACTATTAGTGCAAGTTGGATGAAAAAGAATAAGTAGATGGCAGTTCCTCATCAAATGTGCTTTTGCTCCTTGTGGGTACAGCAGCCCAGGGGTTGTGGCCATGACTGTCACATATGCTCTTTGGGTTTTGGGGGGCAGCTTTAGTGTCATGTTGAAGTGACCTGCTCCTGCTAGAATGTGACTGTTGAGCCACCAGCCCATCGGTCGGCAGTAGTATTCAATTTGGCAGCCGACAGAACAAAGCCTGTATTGGTGGAGGGGATGACCAAGGCAGGGGGCACACAGGAGAAAACCCTAATTTGACTCTGCTAGAAATGGAGGAATCAGCAAAAAGGGGGCCATGAGTTCAGAAGGTGGGAGATGAGTGTTCTTGAGTGCATCAGCTAAAAGCTGCAGCGAAGTCTTGTTCTGATTTCGGCAGGAGCCCATGATACCACACTGATTGTTTCTGCACTTTCTTTGTAAATTCAGCTTTTTTTTTTTTGGGTTGAAGTGAGGGGTTACAACAAGTCAGCAAGAGTGACTTTATCTGAATTCTGTGGCAGGGCAGTGATTAAACTCGCTGCAGTTTTCAGATTGGGGAACAGTATTGATTGGAGGTAATATGCTGACTTTGTGGGGAAAAACCTTCTGATTATTGTGTGTGTGTGTGTGTGTGTGTGTGTGTGTGTGTGTGTGTCCAGTGCAAGTGCTGGCCTGGTTTTCGCCTGAAGAACGACGGGAAGACCTGCGTTGACATCGATGAATGTACCTCCACCCTGCCTTGCAGCCAGAACTGCATCAACACGTATGGCTCTTACAAGTGCTGTTGTGTGGATGGTTACGAAATGGCCAAGAACAATCCTGACAGCTGCAAGGCTGTTTCTGGTAATGCATCAGTTGTTGAATGTGTGTTAGTGAGTGAGTCAATCATATGATTTGTAATTACTGAGCTTTAAATAATGCATGCTCACACACACACATATACAAGCAGACAGTTATATACACAAATACAGTCATTTACAGACATTTAGCTACATAGAACTCAAGTGAATTAGTCAAGTAGGACTTCATCATCAGTACATAGTGAAATGAGAGCATGTTCCTCCAGGAGCACGCAACAACACAAAATCTATACAAGACTATTACGCAAGTGCACTAGGGTGGTAGTAGCCTAGTGGGTTAGACACTCGCCTATGAACCAGAAGACCCGGGTTCAAATCCCACTTACTACCATTGTGTCCCTGAGCAAGACACTTAACCCTAAGTTGCTCCAGGGAGACTGTCCCTGTAAATACTGATTGTAAGTCGCTCTGGATAAGGGCGTCTGATAAATGCCATAAATGTAAATGTAAATGTAAGTGCTGACAGGACCACTGCAAAAGACAGTTCTCATCATCAAAAATCATTGTTCGTTAGATATGACAATAAGTATTATTATTACTTTAAGTAGTAGTAGTATTAGCAGCTGCTGCAGTCATGACAATGCCAGTCATGCTAGTAGTAGTTGTAACGTGGCAGTTGCAATGCCAAGTCAGGAAGTGATGTCGGGGCACCAAGAAGTAGCAGTAAGTAGCCGCAGTCAAATAAGTCAACTACTACAAATAGACAATAGAATGCTGTTTTTTCATTACTATTTCAATTTTGTTTTTGAAATGAAAAGAACAATTATTAACCACCATTATTAGACTGTAATTTTAAGGTACTATTTGCTTTTTGCAGGGTGACATAATATCATGGTGCAACACTTGGATCATTAACTAAATTTGAGTGTAACATAATGCAGCTTTTTGAGCCTTGTTAATTTCTTTTTTTTTTTTTTGAGAACTAAATAATGTGTGAAATGTTTCTTTTTGATATTGCTGTCTCCATTCAGCCAAAAATCCTTAAGGCTTAATTAGTGAGTTAATTAAGACATGTCATTAAAAGAGCTACAGACATTTTCTTTCTGATTATGTGCAATACAATAAATAATGTGTGAGTGGGTGGGTGGGTGTGTATGTGTGTGTGTATATATATATATATATATATACACACACACACACACACACACACACACACACACACACACTGTATATATATGATTTGGAACTGAACAGACAGTGACATAAGATTAAATCTGGCTCTTGTTTCTTTTCTGTAGCTGACGGCCCATTTCTCATCCTAGCTGATCACCATGAAATCAGGAAATTAAGTGTTGATGGCTCTAACTACACTTTTCTTAAGCAGGTAAGGCAATTCCACCATTCATCATATTGCAGTTACATGAGAAGCCATTTTGTAATTAAACAGAAGCTACAGAAGAAAATATGTGTATGTGTCAGCGAAAATAGGAGGAGCCAGGCACAGGACAAGACCAACAAAACAAGAAAACCCAGATCAGCAGAGCGCATGAAGTGTCTGCCCTCGCTCAGACACCTTGTTTAGGCTCCACCTTGACACATTCATTCATGAAAATGCCCTGTGAGGCCTTTGAAGGTTTTCATCCCCATTCTTATTGACCCAGTCAGTGAAGGGAGGCCTTTGCTTTGCATGCTACTAAGTCAGGGTAATGAATACGTCACGGAGAAGACCATGAAATAAAACTGCTCAGACACCAAAGCTCTAATGGTGCAACAATTAAGAGCTCCTGTGACATGGCAGTGATAACAATGCTGTCACTTGTAGCACTATGCCCTCTGAAAACACTAATTGAATCTGTGGCACACAACCCTTGTTATGCATATAATCCCATGGAAACCCATGCCAACATCATTACCTGGCTGCACAGCAGCATCCCTGGCATTTTGATTATGATTTAGTTACCCATGTATGCATATCTCAAAGTAGACAAAGCTGAGCAGCTTCCTGAAGCTGTTGTTCAGCTGGCTAGAAGATGCTTAATAAATTCTAATAATAACAATAATTAGATATTTATGAATGTCTTCTGCATTTTACTGATAGTAACTATATGAAATAAATGCAAGGGATAGATTTCATATAGGCTTTAATTGGTTAAGACAAATCACAAACCCAGACGTATTAACATATAACACAACATATAACACTTTTTTTTTTTTTTCATTTTTGAGGTGTTAAAGAGTATACTTTTATGCTTTTGCATTCAAATAATATTAGTATAGTATTAGTATATTAGTATATTATATAAATAACTTATAGTTAAATAACTGGTCCACTCTCCTGTGCTCCCTTTATGTTTTACATAAAAGCAGAAAAACAACCTTAAGCCACGAACACCAAAAAAAAAGGCTATTTTCAGACTGAACGCTGTGCTTCAGTGCGCTTCAGGGCTCAGTGCAAAGAAATATACTGGGTTTTTTTTTTAACTCCTGGAAAAACGATAATGTTGTGTTGTAGATCTCTGGACACTCAACAAACAAATTTTTACTGCGGTGCAATAACAAGGCCACCTTGGGTGAAACTCCAACCTGGAGCTACGCTGTACTCAGATCAGGCCGCCACTGTCACTACCAGCACTAGAGATTTTTTTATGCTGCCTTAAAAAAAAAGTACTGAGCAACATCATTATGATATAATCGATTATATTCCCCACTGCATCAATGTAGAATTGTCCACTTCTGCATTGCGATGCATCAATGCATTCAACACCCCTATTAAGTATTATATGTGTAATGATTGTAATTGTCAAAGATTAAATAAGATAGGCTCACAGAACATTCTCACAAAATGGAATAAGAAGCAAGAATAGTGCTGCAGTATTAACTGATCAGTTGATTAACTATGACACATTTCTTAAAACTGTTTATAATGAGCCATAAAAAAAGCTTCATGCCCCATTGTTTATTAAAGTAGTTAGTGGCATCATTTTAATTACAGACGTATTGGCTTGACAATGGCCATATAATTGTTTCAGCAATTAGTTGTATCTAGTTTAGAAATGTAAGTATTTACATCCTCTGCGTTTGTACTAAAATGTTCCACTCTCGGTTTGCTATATATTTCATTAAATTCTGTAGTCTTGATTAGCATTTGGTTAGATGAAGGCATGGGCCGAAGCCTCAGGTGCCGCTGTAGGAGCCGCGCTAATTTGATGTCAGGATATTACCGTTGCACAGAACTAGGCAGCCCAGATCCATCTGTCTGTAATAACTCCAGATCATAATATGTTTTATGATTGGCCTGATGAATTAATCATGCCGTCTTACCTTGCATTCATGCATTTCCATCCAGTGTTGCTCGAGGTGGCTCGCTGGGCCGGTGTTGCCCGGCAGCTTTTCTGTCTTTGGCATGGCGTAAAAGTAATTTTGGTCCCTGGGCCCTCAGATAAATCAGGTTTAAGCAGCAGAAGCTCCTTCAGCCCTCAGCGGAAGTCTCGGATCTCTCTCTTCTCTCTCTGTGTGTTGATGGGCTGATGGGGAGGGGTGTCAGGGCTGCTTTTGCCTGTCATCAGTCCTCCTGTCCGTAAGCCGTCACCTGCAGTGAGGTGAGGATGGAGGTGCGATCGTTTGGTGAGGCTCGATGGGAACATGACAGTAATGGATACACCTCAGCCAGTTTGGCGCTTTGATGGCGCAACAGGGCCTCTTCCAGCAGGATCTAAACTCCCCACATCTTCTCTTAAAAAATTAAAAATCAATATGATTAGACAACATGTATATGTTATTTTGTGCCATGCCTGTCAGATCCAATCTGATACCCATGAAAATACAAATTAGTTGATAATGACTTATTCTAAAACTCACCCTTCATTGTAAGCGCTTCAAATGTAGAGTGAGGGCAAATTATTTTCCTGGTGCTAAATAGGATGTAGTGCATGTCGTATGTGACTGATGTCACAGAAAGTATGATTTCTGAGATCTGCCTGCTAGGTATCTGTAGATATTTGGAGTCTTGTTTGTCGTATCCAAATGCCTGAAGATGAACTTTGAAATGAAAGAACCCAAATGGTTGATTGACACAAACCCAGCTTCATCTATGATGACTTAAACCACCTCCTGTCAATACATCACACGCCCATTTCTCCCATCTCTTTTGTTTCCCTCTGTTTGGTGTCAGTAACCAAGCCAAACCTTCGCATTATCACAGCTTTATTTCAAGAAATCTCATGGATGCGCTATGCCTTATTTGATGGCAGGAACATCTGGTTCTGAGACTTAGGGAAGGTGTAAGGCAGTCGTTCTTCTCGGAACATGCTGATCTCACCAGGGAATTATTTAGCGATGTCAAATCAGCTGCTGAGTGTTCACTAAGCTTCCTCCTGTGACAGTCACGTTCTTAAGTTTCTGTGCGTCCCCCTTTAACAGGGATGCTGGATCTGATCCCTTTACTCCTCTCATCTGCAGGGCCTCAACAACATAATCAGTATAGACTTTGACTACAGGAAGGAGTTTATCTACTGGATTGACTCGAGTAGGCCCAGTGGACGCAGGATCAACAGGATGCGCCTCAATGGGAGTGACCTGAAGGTAAACAGAGTGTACCATTTGACTTCGTTTCAAATAGGTTCCTGCATAATTTACACAAACACACACAATCGCAGCCCTTGTGGGATCTTTCTGTTCCATAGTGGTTAAAATATACCAAAAGAAGAATTCTAAGGAAGAATTCATGGAGCCAAAGCTCATTGACAAATGTGGGTGGTCTGGTCCAATTGAAGAGTTACTGTTGCTCAGATTGCGGAAAAAAGTGCTTGTTGGTTCTGACAGAACTGTGTCATCAAGGTGTCATTACTGTCTGTTGTGTTGCATAGCTGTAGACTAGTCAAGGTGTCCACACACATAAGCAACTAGTTGGCTTCAAAGTATTTTCAGTGGTGCACAACGTACACAAATCCTATGCCTGGTTGGTCAGATGAATAATTTTTTTACATCGTGTGGATGGTGGAGTACATGTGCATCTCTTAACCTGGGATGACATGACACCAGAATGCATTGTGGGGAAAAAGGTAAGTCAGCTTGCAGCTTGGTCAGGGTGCTTTGGTCAGCGTTCTGCTAGCAAATCTTGGGTCTTACATTCATGTGGTATATGTGGTACACCCTTTCATGGAAACCTTACATCCTGATGGCAGGGCCCTCTTTCAGCAGGACCTTCAGAGTTTTAGTGGAGTCTGATCCATGTTTGTTAGGGCTGTGTTGACTACAAAAGGGGTGCCTACTCACCCATAATGCCATGGCTGTTCCCTGTATTTCCATTTTACACACTCAGAGGTGATGTTGTCCTTGTTGCTCGGCCCCAACACCAACACTGCTAAAAGCTTTTAAAATCTCAGCCCACGGTTGCCCAGGCTGGATCCACTGCCCACCTGGGACACTTTTTCCTCACATCATTACCATCAGCGTTTGGGCCGATGGCCTCATTTGGCTTGATTACATCTACAGTTCCCCCTCTCTAATTTATTACCTCTGCTCAGCAAGTGCCTTGAAATGAATTTGAGATTTTTTTTTTTTGTCTCAATAATTATCAGAAGAGGGAAACTGTGGAAATGGTTGTAATAAAGGCTGCCGTGATGGACGTGTCACGTGACGCAATTGTCTGGGACAGAAAAAAAACGTGGCTCATAAAACGCGGAGGGGTGAGAATGCCACGGCTGATTCAATCGGATATGCTGTGGATTCATCGACTCTTTTCCTTGTTGATATATTCAAATGTTGACATTTTAAAGAAGTTAACCTTCATTTTGGCACAAGGCAATCCTTCAGATCAATGCGAGGAGTGACCACTACAATACCAGAGACTCTTTCTCCCCCTTGCTGAATATTAATCAGGCCTGCCTTGCTCCAGAGGGACTTTTTCTGATTGGAATGAAAATGCTCCTCAATCTGTGGTATTTGGGAGGAGAAACGTTTAAATTGCGATTTAGATTAAATTACTACTGAAGGGATAGGTATGGAAGTCAGCTGGCATGGTTGCAACGTCTCTGTTAAAAATAAGACTCTGTTAATTGAATTTAATTCTAATTTTAAATCTCAGCAGAGGCATGAGGCTTGGGCTTCAAGGTATTTGAGTCATTTTGATGGAAGCCAGTTTTGTGTGACAGCTGAAGTGCTTGTGCACTTCCAGTAACCATCCAGTGGTGGATGAAGTACACAAACTGTACCTGAGTTAAATTAGAGATATCCAAGGTAATGTGCAATGGTGGTCCAGCAGGTAAGGAAGCGGACACAAAAAAACCTGAATTGTCATGGTGCCACTGAGGTCCCCTTGAGCAAGGTATCGCTCTTCATGGCTGCCCACTGCTCACTAAGGTGATAGGTTAAATGCAGAGGACACATTTCATTGTGTACATGTTTGCTGTTCTGTGTGTACCACAATTACAAAATAATCACTTTCAAAATATTAATCAGTGTTGCCACATTGGCAAAAAAAAATTATTTCAAATGTACATAAATGTGCTTAAAAGTAAAAGATGAGTCATGGCTCTAATGTCCAATTATCATTTTTTATAAAAGGACTTGCTTAACCACTTACTTTCTTACTTAAGATAAATGTGACACTTGATTCACCAGTCTTATTTATTTAATAACTAATTAGTAACTATGAGGCTCGTTACACCAGAGTTGATCCCTATCTGTGCCGGAAGGACCAGGGGAGGGAACGTGATGAGGTAACCACCACCCGGAAGTGCGGGAGAGACAACGGCGAGAGCACACTATAGGATTGGCACTTACCAGGGAGCCCGTGGCTATGTGCGATACGACACGCAGACGCAGCCCCTAATACTCAGGGGAGAGAGAGTGAAAGTGATAATAAGCAGAAATCTCAGAAATGAAACAATTTCATTCAGGTAGAACCAAGTGGTTGTAAAATAAAAAGAAGTATTAGTTTTACAGTGTGGATTAAACACACATTCAATATTTGTTTCCATTACTACATTGCATCTGTATGAGCTGGATCAAAATGAGTTTACTATAATAAACTAATGTTTACATAAATTCAGAAGATAGACATATGCCAGTCACTGCTGCATATGTGTACTTTTCTGTGTATTTCCCCAAGTGAGGAACTTGATATGCACTTCTTAGTTTTGACCCATTTTATACACTCATAAGTAAAAAGCATTGGCTGATTTTGCATGTGGATTAGCAAAAAGTAAGATAATTGCGCAAAATGTCTGAAAATACTTTAATAATTTAGAAGTGCATGTCAAAGCTACTTGAACACAGGAACCAATTACATGTACATTGTTATTGTTCACCACTCATATTCTTTGTAATACACTGGAGAGCTGTAAATATTAAACGGTTTGGCTCTCATTAGGGACTGTAGTTTAGCTCAGCATCATCTATTTATGCTTTTATACCATGACTAACCTAATATCCCATGTTTTTCCCCAGATAGTTCACAGAACGACTGTTCCAAGCTCCCTAGCAGTTGACTGGATTGGGAAGAACCTATACTGGTGCGACATAGAAAGGAAGACCCTGGAAGTATCCAAATCCAATGGCCTCTACCCCACAATCCTGGTGAGCTCAGGTCTGAAGAACCCCACTGACCTGGCGCTAGATTCTCAGGCTGGGTAAGTACCCAGTCCGCTAATTTCTTAGTAACGTTGCTTTCTTAGCATCCATGTCTGAAAGTAGGTGGTCTTTGTTCAACCTCCTCAAAAAATGGGTGGGTCTGGAGAAATCTCAGCGATGTGAATGTTTTGTGCTCTTGTGTTCTTGAGGTTACTGTCAGTGTGCCAGGCTGCCAGGTATTGGACTTGTTATTGTCACACCATTGCGATGCTGTCTGCAGACTATGATGGTTGAGCCATATACAGGAACACAGACATGGGTTAAGAGGGAGCAGAGGAGTGGGCAAAGTGTACAGTGGTTATGGTCATAGTGGTGAAAGGGATCTATGTGGATCAGGGAGTCCAGTGTGTTGATACAGAGGGATGTGCTGATGCTGAAGTCACTGAAGTTGGTGATGACACTGACGGGGATTACTGGTCAGAGCAGCATGAAGATAGCATCCTCAGGTGATCTTTTTGGAGGCTGGTGGGGATCTAGTGGTTGCACTTGAGATGAATCAAAACCAGAACCTCTCGATGCATGATGAGGCTGTGTGATTTAATGTGTTCAGGCACCATATGAGTGGAGCATATGAGCATCTACACGTTTGTTTGTAGTCATGAAAGGAATTTGAGACCAAGAGATCAGACCAGTGATTTGGCCATTTATGAATCTTTCCATTTCTGGGCATATTTCCAGATTAATCTTTTCTACATAGCGCAATATCTGTATGGTTTCCTGCACCATACATGTGACTAAATAAGATTGACTTGCAAGTGAATTTCCAAGTGATGTGAGCTACTGATAAATCTTTTTATTAACATTTGATCAAGAAACAGCTATTATTTTTTAAGTGAACCAAGGCATGATGTGGAGTATTGCATGTTTTGAAATTATGTCATGCTGATTTCACATCATCTTTCCAGAAAAGCAGGACAATCATTGATGAAAAAAAGAATTGCACACTTTGTCACCTTGACTATCACCAGGTCTGCACAAAATGTTATTTCTATCTAGAAAACATGTGGCCAGTGGCCACCTAACCTTTGGACATGACAATTTCCATTACTATGACAAAATTATAGCAAAAAGAATGAACAGTGCCCCCTAATTTCAGTGGTGTGTTTTTCATTGCTTTCTCCTCTTGCAGGTATGTTTTCTGGATTGACTGCTGTGAAAATTCTCACATTGGACGCGTAGGCATGGATGGTGTCGGCCAGACGGTTATCATTGACAAAGAGATCTATAGCCCCACAGCACTCACCATCGACTACACAAACAAAAGGATCTACTGGGCTGATGACAACCACATCCTCTTCTCCAACATGGATGGCTCACACAGGCACAAGGGTAAAAATATAGCCCCCATTGTATATTTGACTTTGAATTCAATCCACCCAGGCTACGGATGAATGAATACAGCAACTGTGTGTCTGTTTGTTTTCCTGCTTTTATCTTTTTCCAAACTGAAAAAGTGTGAAAAGTCAGCTTCATTCCTATTCATAATTATTTATTTCCTCTGTCCCACCTCAGTTCCTCATGACCACATCCAGGGGGTGATGGGACTTACTCTGTTTGAGGACTTTGTTTACTGGACTGATGGGAAATCCAAGTCACTGCGTCGGGCACACAAGATATCTGGGGCGTATGGGGTGGAGCTGCTCAACTCCTGGCAGGCCATCGAGTCCATAACGGTTTATCACCCTCTGCGTCAGCCTGAAGGTAACAATCTTGTCCATACTTTTCAATATAAAGGGTTGAAGAGGAAACAGGGAAGTGAGTGTTACAATCTATAACAGCTGCCCAGTCTGAACATGTATATGCGTACCTTCCTAATACTGCCTCAATAGTTAATCCAGTCCCCATCTTTTCTGATCATGCAACAGAACAAACAGAAGAAAAAAGAATCCATCAGTCCACTCGCACTAGTGGCAGCTGCTAGTGGCAAGGGGTCATCCAGCCAACTATGTGGTGGTGTGAAAAAGTGTTTGCCCCCTCTCTGATGTTAGTCACACTTAAATGTTTTCATTTAAATGTTTCGGATCCTAAATGTTTTAATCACAAAGGTTAAAGTGTCTTGGACCTAGTTTTAGTAGGCTAGTAGACATGAGGTAGTATCATCATGGTTAAGTGAAGGATTTTTATTATTATTGTGCAACAATACGATTGCCCCATAAACCTAATAACTGATTGGGCCACCCTTATTAGCAAAAACTGCAATCAAGCCTTTATGATAACTTGCAATGAGTCTTTTGCAGCGCTGTGGAGGAATTTTGGCCCCCTTACATTTGCAGAATTGTTGAAGTTCAGCCACATTGGAGGGTTTTCGGGCATGAACCACCTTTTTAAGGTCATGCCACAGCATCTCAATAGGATTCCCATCAGGACATTGACTAGGCCAGTCCAAAGTTTTCATACTGTTTTTCTTCAGCCAATCGAAGGTGGACTTGCTGGTGTTTTGGATCATTGTCCTTCTGCAGAACCCAAGTTCATTTGAGCTTGAGGTCATGAACAGATGGCCAGAAATTTTTCCTTCCGGATTTTTTGGTAGACAACAGAATTCATGGTTAATTTTATCACAGCAAGTCTTGCAGTTCCTGAAGCAGCAAAACAACCCCTGACCATAACACTACCACCACCATATTTTACTGTAGGAATGATATTTTTTTTATGAAATGTGGAGTTACTTTTACGCCAGAAACACACCTTCCAAATATTTTTCTTGGGGATCAACAAGATGTTTTCTGTGAAAATTGAGACAGACCTTAATGTTTTTTGTTTTTTTTTTTGCTCAGCAGGTTTTTGCCTTTCTTTTTTTGCCATTCAAAAGTCTCTTTTGTAAAAAACAAGTAAAACGATGCACACACGTACTGTATTAAACACAATCTGAGGTAACCTGGCATGAAAGAGGCATGGCACAATAGAGGTTACAAGAATGAACAGTTTCCTATCTATTAACACTGGTACATTACTATTGCAGTTACATGTAAATATTTTATGTAAAAATGGTACCAATGTTACACAAAAACCCAAACTAAGAGAAAGGGATAGAGGAAGAGAAAGAAAAGCCAGATACCAAGTTGCAGAGTGGCAGCTTGGCCCTCGATAAACAGGGAGAGGAAGCAAGACTCAGAAACTGGGGGGAGAACCCCACCTCCCAGGAGGAGGAAGTGAAGAGACTCAGCCCACAAGAGAAAATTATTTTATACATTTGACATTCCCAAAAAGTTCCCACAGACCAATCAGGATTTGTCCTTTTATGTCCCTGCCTTGTCTTTCTCGTCATGACACCTCAAGCCATTTGCTGGCTTTTGACACCACTTGTTTGGAAGATGTCGCAGCTTGACAAAGATACAGGCGGGGGACCTTCACGAAAGACAAAAGCACAAAATGCCAGGGACATGGCATTCCCATCTTACACTTTCTTATAGTGGAGTCATGAACACTGAGGCAAGTGAGGCCTGCAGTTCTTTGGATGTTGTTGTGGGGTCATTTGTGACTGTGTCATTTGTGTTGCGTTGTCGTTGCGCTCTTGGGGTAATTTTGGTCGGCCGGCCACTACTGTTCATGTCACTGTTCATGTCGCCATTTGTGTATAAGGGCTCTCAGTGTGGTTTGCTGGAGTCACAAAGCTTTAGAAATGGCTTGATTTCTCGTTCGTTCCTGAATCTCTTTGAATCTCTGCGTGATTCCAGCTTTTGAGGATCTTTCGTCTCTATCATTTTGTCAGACAGGTCTTATTTAAGTGATTTTTTGATTTTGAACTGGTCTGGCAGTAATCAGGCCTGGGAGTGGCTAGAGATATTGAACTCAGGTGAACTGAAGTTGTGTTTTGAGAAGGGGAAAATCACTTTGTCACAAAAAGCCATATAGGTGTGTTGCTTTCACAATCAGAATACCTTTATTGTTTTTGTAACAAGTATAATGAAATTTTCTCCCTTAATAATAAAGTCACTCACTTAAAAACATTGAAATTTACTTATGTTATATTTTACTAATATTTATTTTGATGATCTGAAACATTTAAATGTGACTAACATCAGAGATGGAGCAAACACTTCACACCACTGTATATATTTCAATGTTTTAATGCAATTAAATTCGTTTTTCAGTTTTTATTTTTCTTAGTGTCATTAGGCACGTGTACAGTTGCACATAAAATTAATCTTAATCAATTCTTTCGGCTGTTTCAGAAAACGTAATAGTGTTAAGCATTGCAAGATCCAAAAAGGGGTTTCCAGGGAGTCATCATTGTAGATTCTTCCATATTTCTAGGACCAATAACATTATCGAGAGTGATAATGTAATGTAGGTTCTCCTAACATCAGTTTAAAAATTCCCTTTTTCTGTTTCCTATTTCTGTTAATGAAGCTTTTTGGCAATAAAACTGTGTCTTGGAATAACTATTTAACTATTACTGTTTTTAGACAACAGAGCATATGTAAGTTAGCTGTCTCATTAATTAGTCTTTTTTATCAGATGCCCCGTTTACTATATTGTTCCTATTTATGTGCTGTACACTGACTGCTAGTTACATAGATACACATTTGCTGTGTTTCTAGGCAACCGTGGCTCATTAATTACAGACAATTAATTCTATAAGAACACATACATACAGCAGCAACACATACATACATACATACATACATACATACAATACTAACATCCCATTCATTTCTTCCTTTAGTGCCCAAACACCAATGCCAGGTGGCCAACGCAGGCTGCAGTCATTTATGCTTGCTGTCTCCGGGCGGGGGCCACAAGTGTGCCTGCCCCACCAATTTCTACCTTGCCGCCGATAACAAAACCTGCCTGTCAAATTGCACCGCCAGTCAGGTCAGTCTCTTTTCCATTCACCCTGACACTGTTTAAAATGATTTTTCCCATCCCTTTTATAAGTAGCCTGGAGAATTGTGGTACAGGGGTGATATTTGTATAACCCTTTTTTGAAAAGTCTCTCCTTTAATTCCTTTTATTGCTACTCTGTACTTGTCTGAAAGGAAATAAAAGTGAATTAATAACCTGTGTGTACTCTTTGAATGCCCTGTCTAGTTTCGCTGCGGAACTGATGAATGCATTCCATTCTGGTGGAAGTGTGACACTGTGGACGACTGCGGAGACGGATCCGATGAGCCCAGCGATTGTCGTGAGTGTCTCATTCACGCTGGCATATTGCTTGATCCGGGGATGGAGAAATTGGGAGCAAAGAGGCTGGCTTCTGTCTTTTACCATGATGTCATCATATCCATTATTCACTTTTGAGCAGTGAATGGTCAAAAAAATGATATATTTAAAAGTACTTAGTACAGCACTTGATGCCACTGTTTCCTCTGAGCTCAGCAAGTCATGGTCACATGCAACCTAAATCAAATTGAAAATGAGAGGCTGTCACCGGCTGCTATTATTAAGCGAAACTGGCGGCATTCAGTAAAGGGCATGTCACATAACTCTCATTGCTGAACGTTCACAGCAATGATTGCACCTTGAGCTGATTCATCCATTTTATTTAAGTGAGCAGCATGCCAAATTTCACCTGCACCTCCAAAGTTCACTGCTAATCTCTGTTTTTGCAGCCGAATTCAAATGCCAGCCCGGGCGGTTCCAGTGTGGCACCGGCCTCTGTGCCCTGCCACCCTTTATCTGCGATGGAGAGAATGACTGCGGCGACAATTCTGATGAAGCCAACTGTGGTGAGGAAAAAAGAAACTGTGATTATGAAACACAAGCCCCACCCACGATAAAATGTCAGAGTGCAGCGTAAAGACTCCACCTAAATATTCTTTCTGACCTTTAATTCTTCATGCACAAAATGTCCAGTTTACTCATGCAATAACAGATAAACTCTATTTTTATTTATTTTGGTTACACAGCTATTTGATAGTTTATAACTTATGCCGGCCTGCCACGATCAATAACCACTTTTGAAGCATCAGAAAAGATTACAAAGCACTTTGTCATCCAGTGGCGGCAATCAGGATGTATTGGAGTCAAAACAAATTTTCCAGGCCCTGCAACGATTAGTGAAGTCAACTGCCTCTAATGCCAATAATAAAAACGTCGAGAAGCCTGACATCTTGTCAGATCCACTCTGCTGCCGTGGCATGCCGTTTTTATTTTTTTTTTTATGAGCAGCTGCTTTGGCGAATCAATGTATTTATTTGCCCCCATGTTTAGATCGCTGCTGTTCTCCTCAGGGTAACATGTCAATAATACGTGTGAAGGAATGTCTTTTTTTTTTTAGCTTTTTTCTTTGTAATCCTTCGCCCACAGATACATACATCTGTCTGTCGGGGCAGTTTAAATGCACGCAGAAGCAGAAGTGCATCCCGCTGAACCTGCGCTGCAACGGCCAGGACGACTGCGGGGATGGCGAGGATGAGACCGACTGTCGTAAGAGAATCCCCATACATTCCTTTTATTATTACTCTTATTCACTTTTTAAAACCCTCATGGTGTTATGTAATGTAATTGTTCCAAGAAATTATAATTTTTCATTTTTGTTTATATATTCGTCATATACATGTGTGGTGGCAGGAAAAAGGCACAGACTGACATAGCTGTTTTTTAATGGAAAAACAGAAGACTGACAGAAACGGATAAGTAACACAGAAACAGCACAGACAAAATACGGGGATGACGGAGGACAGGCCAGGGCTGGCCACACACAGGGACGCGTTTAATAGACTGAACGACAGATCAGAACAAGCTGGGAGACCAGCAACTGATAAAAATGCGAAATCAAAGCTTCACTCTGCATGCCATGAGCACGGGGATGTGCGATAATGCTGCTTTTCACCAGGCCAACAGCACTGAATAATGAGATAATTCGTTGCAATTCAAAGGCAAAACGTCTCAGGGGCAACATTGTACGTTAGACAAAACAACAGCGATTTCAATAAAACGGCAGGCATTAACAGATTGGTCGCGATGACCAGCATGACAGAGACGGATTGTGGATAAAGTGACAGGTACAGCAGGTCAGACTGGAGACAGTATTTTGAAGACGGAGATGAAATCCTGATGTCTGTTGGGAGTTAGGATAGAGGATAGGGTGGCCAGATGACAGCGAGACTGGGATGATTACTAGGTCCATGGAAATGTTGAGTTTTTTTTTATCCATCACCTACGCTGTGTCCTGATATCACCAGATATCTGTTTTTTTTTTTTCTAATTTACACTCACAACAGGTATGTTTATGCAAAAAAATAAAACTCTGGAATACAACTTGCTGTTTTACGAAACATCTTTCACACACACATCAGAACTGGGTCAGGACTTGTAGAAGATCCATATTCAATCTTTAGCACCAAAATTCTTCTTTATCAAAAGGTCTCAATGAATTACACTCCTGAAAAGGAACAGTTCAAAGAAACGATTTAATAGCCCAAAATGACCATGACATTAATGTTCATGATGAGGAAATATAAACTTCTGACCACAACTTCATAGGCAACTACTGAGTCTACACAATTAAATCTGAGTGTGGCAGGAGACTAGAAAGTTTTTAAATGGCACCCGATTCTGGAATAGGCACAATAATCATTGATTTTGAATGAAGGAATTAGAAGTAGACCAGATAAAGAGGATCTGAGGCTATGAGGGGGTTGGTGTGGACAAAGCAGGTTGCAGAGATAGGGCAGACTTGAGGCACTGAGAGGCTGGGTAAGCATGAACATTATAAGGTTACAGAGTGCGTATAGTGTACTGCATTAATAACATGGTTTTCCTGCATGATGAATATGAGGTTTAAGGGGTGTAAGCAAGATTACAGAATGAAGGCCATTTTCCTGAAATTGAAGGATGTTGCGACATGAACTGTCCCAAATACCCTTCTTTTTTAATATAATGCCTCGGGTGAATTTTAATAACCAACTGACACGTCTCAGGAAGCGGCCCCTTGCTCCTTCCAGGCTCGTCTCACTTGGCAGGTAGTTAGCAGAATCACGCCGCCACTGATTATGCATTCAGAGCACACATGCGTCGGAGACCGCAGCCATTTCCTGAGAGAGCCGGCATTAGTAGGTGTCATTGAACAGGAAAGTGAAGGAGAGAGGAGGGGTTGGGCTCTCTCCCCAGACGTACTTGTCACACTCGGCACATTACCTTTGACAAACACCTCCCGGTTGTCAACGTTGGGGATCTTGAGACCTGAAGACTTGCGTAGGCCATGGTTAATATGAGCTTTAATTAATCCATACAGAACCCCCCCCCAGCTCTCTGAGATTTTAAACATTCAGTTGGGATCCACAACTGATCTACATACAACCTCTACTGGGGGCTCTGAGACCCCATTTGAACCATCAGGTAGGACGCCCTACCAGAAAGTTTTCATTCCCATTCACACTATGTTCAGCCCTCTGCATCCATTATTAGGCTCTTAAGAGTAATTAAGAGTAATTAAGGTTGACTAGTAATGAAAATGTTCTGGCAACAGCTCCTCCTGGACCAGGTTTGAGTAACACTGGTTTAGAAGTTGTGCTGTGAATAAGATGTTTTGAAATTTTAATGGAAAGTCAATGGTAATCTCGATGGGAAAGAGGAAGGGATTTTAGAACCTTTCCTCTAAATCCCAGTTCAGGATAAGACAGATTTTGCCAGCGGCATTTTTAAATTGTCCGTGAAACAGGCGTGTTTTAGATTAATTGCATTCCTAATTTGGCAAACATTTGTGTTATTTAGAATATTGAACTGAACTTATGAATATTTATCATCAGAAGTTTTATGTGCAATTTGGTCAACTTTTGAGGTTATCAACCACTCTGAGCCTATTTTTATTTTTTTTTGTTATTTATTTACATTTTTTTGTTATTTATTTACATTTACGGCATTTATCAGACGCCCTTATCCAGAACGACTTACAATCAGTAGTTACAGGGACAGTCCCCCCTGGAGACACCTATGGTTAAGTGGGTTACGTTAAGGTTTATTTATTTATTTATTTGTTGCATCCTAGATTTGAATGAATGAAATATTCTTATGGAAATCAAATGTAGCAACCCATGGAGGTTTGGGGTTAGAGTCACACTCAAAATTAAAATGGAAAACACACTACAGGCTGATCCAACTCCAACAGATGTAATGTCCTTAAAACAAGTCGAAATGAGAAAACAAGTCGAAGTGTGGCCTCCACGTGCCTGTATGACTTTCCTACAATGCCCAGGCATCCTCCAGATGACGTGGCCAATGGTCTCCTGATGTGCTGGCCTGTCTCCTGGTACGCTGACAGACACAGAAAACCTTCTGCTTTCCACAGCATTTATGTGCATACCTGGATGAGCTGCACTACCTGAGCCACTTGTGTGGGTTGTGCACTCCGTCTCATGCTGCCACTAGAGTGTCAGCACCACCAGTTTTTTTTAAAGTCACCAAAACATCAGCCTGAAAGCATAAGAAGTGAGAAGTAGTCTGTGGTCCCCACTTGCAGAACCACGCCTTTATTTGGGACGTCTTGCTAATTGCCTATAATTTCCACCTTTTGTCTATTTCATTTGCACAACAGCATTAGAAATTGATTGTCAATCAGAGTTGCTTCCTAAGTGGACAGTTTGATTTCACAGAAGTGTGATGACTTGGAGCTACATTGTGTTGAGGAGCAGTGAATATCCTTGCGGTCTCTTGTCTTTGTCCGGTCATATTGAATTTTATCATGTTCTGTGTGCTACTTTCGTCATGTTGCGAGATGACCCTCAAGCCCCGTTTATTTGAGTTAAATCCTTTGGTTTGTGGTTTGAGCGATTGCGTCCTTTTTCTCTGCCCTGACATTCCCCTGACAGAATGGCCAGACCATTTTTGGATGCAGCGGACTCAGACCGAGGCCAGTTTAACATCTTGGCTCTGTTTTTCCCCGGAGGACATCGACAGCTTCACATCCTGTTTTTGTGTTCATGTTCCCTGGTGGGTTCACACGCTCACCACATCAATGGTCGGGCTGTGGATACCAATGGTATCCAGCAGGGTCCTGGTGCTCACCACGATCTACGATGGGGTGGAGGATGCCTGTCCCTGTGTTTTCTGGTAGGGTTGCACATGCTACACAAGGTCTGTCTGGGTGAGGACACCTGTAATGTCCAGCAGAGTACCGTAGCTCACCATTAGTGTGGTGGATGCCTGGTGGTGCCCAAGGCATGGAGGAGGTGTCGGTCCAGTGGGATTTTCAGGATAAGTGGAGTCTCAATGGACATCGATTGTTGGAATGGGTCATTGTTGGCCTTCGCCGCCCCGTCTCTTCTCACCTGTTTGCTGGCCCTCAATGTTCTTGAGGTGCACCGGGGTTGTGCCATTGGGGGGGCAGGGGGTGTTACTTTCACGGTCCGGACATTTCCCAGTACTCCTGCCTTGTCTTGTGTCCCTTGATTACCTTCATTGACTTCACCTCTTATTAGGAGTTTAAATGTTTCTTTGGTGTCTCTTGTCCTCGTCTGGTCATTGTGAATTTTATCATGTTCTGTTTGCTACTTTGTCATGTTATATGAGATCACTCGATCTCTGTTGACTTTGTATTAATATTATGAATAAATTCTTCACTGCATACCACAGTGTATCGCAATTTCAGAACCTAGGTTGTAGTTTTGTTTTGACTATGAAGTATATGTATATTTCTGTCACAGGGTGGATAATTTACAATCTATGCAGCTTATGCTATGTGTGTGGTTGTGTGTTTAAAAATCTCCCTCGTTTTCTTTTTTCGGACCGGACCTGATGAAATTGTTCTAGCGGAGAGCACATGTTCTGCAGACCAGTTCCAGTGTAAGACCACCATGCATTGCATCTCCAAACTCTGGGTTTGTGATGAAGACCCAGACTGCGCTGATGGCTCAGACGAGGCCAACTGTGGTGAGTTTCACTCTGGCTCCATATTTAAGAGGCAAAAGATGGTTCTGATGTAGAATCTCCCCCTTGATTGTCTCTCTCCCCCTCTGACTGAACTAATCAACAGCATCTCCTTTTCTTCTTTCCACTGCCCTGTAACAAGTTCCTGGATCTGAGGTTTAGCATTGCTGTCTGATCTAGTTTGTCAGGACCCCATCAGCGTGTTCCCCTGCTGTCTCGTCACGGCCATCAGTGGCGGCACTCAGACACACTTGTTCATGAAACGCAGCAGCAGATTGCTAGAAACGCCAAGGCCCTTTGAGTCGTGTTATTGATTCGAGGCTCATTGGAAATTCAAAGGCCGGACCTAAAGGCCCCCAGCTACGCTCACACAAGTGACCATGGGGGGTTACCGCATGCTGTTATTTCACTCTCTGTATGAGAAGCTTTTAATGAATAGACTAATCCTCAGGCAAGATCAAAAGGTGAGTGTTTGAGGTGTTTCTTTTTGCCTGAGATGAGGTGCTTTCAGTCCAAAGACCCAAAATGGAGAAGCTTTTTGCCGAGAAATATTGATTAGCCCATGATTTGTTTCTCTGTTGGTATTTCTCTTTGTTGGCATTACTTCTTTGAAATATACACTGACCAAATCCATACATTCACACATACACACCGATAGTTATTTATTTAGAGCATCCCATCAGGGACCTCTAGCACCTTGATAAAACATAAACAGCATAAACAGAGTTATATACTGTAGCACTGTAAAATTCTGTGGCTGGGATTTTTGACTTATTTTTGAAAAATTAACCATAAGCTGGTTACATACTTTGTTGAAGCACCTACAGCAACATTCAGTAGGACACTTCTCACCATGGCACATCTTGACTTGATATATTTTCCTGCTAATCCTTGCAAAATCTTTAAATTCTAGCTCATGAGGGCATTTCTGTGCATCTCTGGATGTATGCTTGGGTTCATTTTCCTGTTGAAAGGTGATGTTTTGAACCACCAAATGAACACCATACCCACAGTGACACATGATGGTGGCGGTATCATGCTTTGGGGTTTAATTTTCTCCGAACGGCGATGGGGCTTTAATCAAAGTGAAGCGTAGCAGTGCTGTGTAGATTTGTTTAGGTCCATTATATTTATGTTTTTATATATAATGAACTTTACTTAACTTTACCAGATAATTTTTGGAACCCAGAGTTATAAGATAAGATGACTGAGAATCTTCACAGACACAGAGTTATAAGCATTTTCACTGAGGCTATTTATACAGAGCTGAGTGTGTATACAGTGTTTTTTTTTTATACCCCTTTCTTTAATTCAGAAGGGTGTTATATATCTAAAGTTGCTTCAACATTACATAATTTATTTCATTCAACAACATTCATAATGGAGCACAGTATTAATAAATGAATAAATCTGTTTTATTCTGCAAACAGCTTGAAATTTTCTCTCTGTTCACTGTAATGTTCTTTTATAAAGAGAAGCTTAGTATAAATGTATTTCAATTAATTTGTGTCCACATGGTAAACCTGTAAAAGATAAACGCTTCATACAATCATTTTCTTATTTCTGGGTTTAAAAATGCTTTATTCTCCTTGTTTGTTACTTAATTATATGAATAATCTCTCAAACAACGCAGCCGGCAATCCCATCTGTCAGACCAAAAGCATGCACTCCGCTGGTCATTTCATGAGAAAGAAGAAAAGAAAAAAAAAAACTCGATTAAGAAGATTGGCGAGATCTTGGTGTGCCATGTGTCACGTAAGGCGAGAGACTTTTTATTTTTTCCCCTCTTCATCTTCATGGAATATCGATACGTCTGTCTGTGCTGAAATGAAAATCCCCTCGCTGAGTGACATCAGAAAGGCTATCACCGGGGCACATGTCTAATTGAAATGTGTCCAGTGCTTAAAGTTCTCCAATTGATTTGCTATATGCAATTTTTTTTTTTCTCCGTTAACAAGTCCTACTGTCTGTTTTTGTACCCGAGGTCATTCGGAAACCATTAAAGCAGTGCACAACGCACATACTATATATCTTTTCAGCATGGATTAAAAAGATTCATCAGTATATAAACTTCTTATAATTTACTCTTAACTATACATAATGCCAGGGTTCAAAGGTCAAGACGCAAATTCAACAACGCGCTGACAGGACGGTGCAGCGGCCTTGGGAGTTTTAATGCATGCCTGATCATGCAGAACGGTCAAAAGCCTGTCTGCAAGTGGAGAAGCGCAGCAGGAATATTAACCGCATTTTTCATCGGAAATGAATGAATTTTGCGGAGGACGAGTGCAGTGAAAAATGAGTGGGCAACCCACAGCTCCTCATCTCTTTCATAAATAACAAAAAATACTCTTTTTTTTCAACGGTCACAGCTTTCAGTGTTTTTCATTCAGGATGAAAGATGGCGGCCTGTTTCATGGTGACCCATTACCTGCCCCCGTCTCTTCACACTGCCTTTCTGAACATGTTGAAAAGATTTTTTTTTCATTAGGCCTAGCAGCCACATACATTTTTTTTAATACAAAGTGATGCATTTTTGTTTGAAACTCTGCCTTTCATGGCGCTGAATTAAATGGGAATCTCGGCCACATATCCATGGTTAATCCGCAAGGTTGAAGGGTCAGTGTAGTCTAGTCGTTCTCCAGCATTACGGTTATTTCTGGGTAATGTTCAGAAACAGGGGCACACTTGTCACAGCGTGTTCCTGTTGACGATGATTTTAGTGTAGTGCCAGGCAGATGTCGGTTGTTTCAGCTAAGCAAGCAGTGTCCCCTCGTGTACGTGTGCGTTTTGAACTCGGTGTCAGACACGCGCCGGGAAGATCCTGAGGAAAGGATCATCGCATGTGGAAATGCGGCAGCGCATTAATATTCATGCATCCTTGTTTTCTCATCTGTATGTGTGTGTCGCTGATGATAAAAGATGAAAAGACCTGTGGACCCCATGAGTTCCGCTGTGAGAATAATAACTGCATCCCAGACCACTGGAGGTGCGACAGCCAGAACGACTGCGGCGACAACTCAGACGAGGAAAACTGCAGTGAGTCCACACCCCACAAAACATGCACCTGTCACTCACCTCATGCATGTCACTTGCCTCATAAAGTTAGTCACCTCCTCCATTTTACCTGTTGTTCTCTCACACGCTTCAAAAAAGTTCCCACAAACACAGCGAGCCGCAGCTTCTGACTAGTCCCTGAGCAGGAGACAAAAATCAATAATCATCTCTCAAGGCCTGCGGTATTTATGGTGTTATGTGCAGACAGTCCAGTTCTGGAGAACTTCAGATAAGTGTGTTCAAACAGGCGGGTGTACTGCCTGGGAGCCTGCCTCCACTCACCTGTGTTACAGCCGTGGACTGTGATTGGCATTATGGGACATTAACAGCAAACAATACCATTCACTGAGCTCAGACATTCACAATATACCCTGACCATGTGCATTTATTCTTGTAAAAAGGTCCTATTTACCTGTTATTGTTAGTTGTGGGGATTGTAAAGACCTGTTAGCTGATGAGAACAATAATTTAGATTTATGTTTATGGCATTTAGCCATATGCCCTTATCCAGAGCTACCTACAATCAGTAGTTACAGGGACAGTTCCAGAGACACAAGTGTCTTGTTCAGGGACACGATGGTAGTAAGTGGGGTTTTGAACCTGTGACTTTGTGGTCTTTTGGTTCATAGGCGAGCTTCTTACCCACGAAGCTACTACCACCCCATAAGCTCGCATTTGCAAATAATATAATAATGATAACAACAACTCTAACAGCATACTTTCTTTTTGTAAGTAATTGAAACAGCAGTCACAATATGAGCAGGTCCTCTATGAGAACCAAGGCTGATTTCTACTTAACAAGTCATGAGTCTGCAAGATGTGCTTCAGTTCCTCGAGAGTTTTTCCCCCCTCGAGACGGGTGCTAATTCAGCCTTTGCTGGCTAACATGACAGCCCTGTTACTAATCAGCTTTCAGACAGGGAAGTGGACCTGAAACAGGGGAGAGTTAGGAGCTGTCTGCTCTGGAGGGTCCTTTATTTATTCTCTTTGCGAAACATGCTGCACAATGAAAAGTACGAACAGTCGCAGCGTAAATTCAGCTCAGATTAAAAGAAAAGGTCAGCACGTTGAGCTGTCCACTAGTGGGAACGGTCAACAGATTCTACGTTCACAGCGTTAAAATTCTATTAAGATATGTATTTTTGACCCATGTAACAGGGGGCAGTACCTTGAGGAAGGGGATAGCTGGTTAGCATGCTTAATGTTTCATGTATAATATTCAAAAATTTGCACCCCGAACAAAAATCATTTTAGGGAAGTGAAACCAGCAAGGAGGAAATGTTATTTCACAAGTGCATAAGTGCAGTTTTAAATGTTTTGAACAAACTTTCATACACATAGCACCCTTAACTAATGCAAAATGCAAGGTGAAAAATTGGTAGGAATTTTACTTGAAGATGGTCTTGCAAAGTGTGAAAACATATATTTGCATAATTATGCATGTTGTGCATTCAGTGTAGTTGAATGATTGTACTGGTTGTATGAAACTGGCATAACATGACCATGTGGGGGACATCGGGATTTTATTAGAAATGTACAACAGCGAACTTGTAAGAGTGGCAGCGAAGGATGATCTGGAGACATGGTGAGTTTCATCTCTCAGCTGTCCTGCTTTGCTGTTCTCAAATCAGAGCCGGTGACCTGCAACCATAAGGACTTTGCCTGCGCCAACGGGGACTGCATCTCTGCTCGCTTCCGCTGTGATGGGGACTACGACTGTGTTGATAACTCAGATGAGGTCAGCGTCTGTTCTTTTTATCCCTCCTAGGAACGAGGCACAGATTTTTCATCCACCCTTGGTCATATTCATTGATCCTATCCATTAGGTGTCCTAACCTTGATACTGAGGTAGTACTTTGGGGGTCATATTATAAATGTATTGTTATATAACTGTACAGATTTGCATCTTCTGACTTCATCAGTGGTCAGAAACTGACAACACAACATTTCTACTTGAGTAAAAGTACAAAAGTATTTGCCTCCAAATGTGCTTAAGTATCAAAAGGACAGGGATTTATTGTGCCTCCAATGTATTTTAATTTACTGGTTAAATAAATTTTCTTTTATACATTTTTGACATAAATTTTTTGTGCAATGCTGTTAATTACTCTGCCACTGACAGCTATAAAAATTATTATATCTTTACATTTAAAACATTTATCAGGCGCACTTATGCAGAACAACTTACAATCAGTAGTGACAGGGACAATCATCCTGGAGACACTCAGGGTGTCAGACTCAAGTGTCTAGCTCAGGAACTGTGGCTTCAGACACCTTCTGAAAGCCACAGTTCTTTGGAAGCTGAATCTGTGAAGTGAAAGTGAAGTGATTGTCATTGTGATACCCACAGCACACGATGTTCACAATGAAATATGTCCTCTGCTTTTAACCATCACCCTTGGTGTGCAGTAGGCAGCCATGACCGGTGCCCGGGGAGCAGTGTGTGGGGACGGTACTTTGCTAAGTGGCACTGGATCAGGATTCGAAACGGCAACCTTCTGATTACGGGGTGGCTTCCTTAACCACTATGCCACCACTGACTAAATGCTAGTATTGATATTTAGCCAATATTGAGAACTGTTGCAAGATCTGTGCTTTTTACGCAACAAAATGAAAAAAGAAGGCTTGAAATGAATAGATTTTTGAAAACTAACTGACAATCTGTCTGCATATTTGGTTTGGTGGAGCTGGGTACAAGCATAACTCTATTCCAATTGCATCACACTGTGCATGATAATAGAATTGCTTCTCCAGTATGAAAAGTTAGTCAGGTTGATCACTTTGATTGCTTTTTATCACTTTTATTGTTAGCTCTTTTATCACATTTATTGCTAAAAAGCATGTGTTGCCAGAAGTATGATAATTATCGTATTTGTATGATAATTTTACCCTCTGTACGATCAACAATTTAAAAGATCCCGTAATGTACAATAATTTTACCCCTCATTTGAAGTTCCAAGTTATTTCATTAGCGCGACAGGGTGCATTTTTTATTGAGCGGACTTGTTTATGTTGGCTTGTTTATGCGCTGTCGTCTCACAGGCCTTTACAGCCAATCAAAGCACGATGTAACATACTGTACAATTACATCTGGCCCAGCAATATGAAGCACTGATAACACACAAACTACAAATCCCATAATGCAATGCTTCGGTTACCTTGCCGAACGGCGTTTGTTCTGTATTGCATTAAACATTATAACATGCACAGTCTATGATAATTTGTGTTAGCAGATTTTCTGATTAACGTCTGATAGTTAGTCGGTAAATTCTTGTAAGACAAAATCGTACAGGGCTGACGTAGGCATAAAAGGCACTTGAAACTGAATTGACATGTATGAAATGTTTCAACAAATGTAAATACTTTAGTAAAGTACCGATACAAAAAAAATTATTAAATACTGCAGCGAAATACATTTACTTCATTACTATCCACCACTGAGTGATTATCATTGTGGAACACTGCGGCACAGGACACAGTGCACACAACGAAATATGCCCTCTGCTTTTAACCCATCTCAGGCTCGGATTCGAACCGACAATCTTACAATTATGGGTTCACTTCTTTACCCAATAGTCAACAACTGCCTTATGTGTAGCTATGAGTTAAATACAACAACAACAACATTTATTTCTTATATAGCCCATAATTACATACAGTATGTCTCGAAGGGCTTTTAATGGGCTATTTTTAATTTGCCGTTTAGTGTATTTTACGTTGGATTATATTTGAATTCATATACATTTGCTACTACATTGCATAGCATAGCAATTTAACAATAGATGACATCAGAGCTTTTTTCCAAAGAGCATCAGTGTTTACACTGATTCTTCAGCACTGTGGTGTGTGTGGTTGGTAGGTAATGGCTCCCCAGATACCTATCATTTTTAGTTTCAGTTTAACAGCAGCGCTGCTAACTGGGTCAAATACCTAATGCAGATGACCTTCACATACCGAATAGGATTACACTCCCTCAGTGACATGCACAGCGGGCCACGCTATTCCCTTTAGGTATGTTCTACCAGAAACTCATTTGGTGTCTTTTCAGTAGGATCTATGTCATGTTATTAAGAAAGCAGGGGAGTGGAGAACTGCTGGTAGTATAAAACAGTCTAGTTATGCGTTCTTAAAAGATTAGCTCACTTATAATCATCGATATGCCTGATGTCATTTGTCAAAATGTCATTTGGAGCAGATTTCTACATGCTTTTTGCAAAACAAAATATAAATGGCATTATAATTATTAGGCTGTGATTCGAATATCATATTTAATAAAGTATGCATTATTTTAGCAGTAATTTTCTTGCTAGAATTTCACCTCCCTTAAATAAAAGTTTATTTATTTAAACTGACCTTATTAAATGCAGTAATAATTATACAATGTAATTTTTTTTTTGGTTCAATTCAGCTATGGATAGTAATAGTGCTACACATTTAAAGGCATTGTTATCCAGAGACTACAATAACATGGAACAAAGAAATGGAATGGGTCTTGGCGATGTTCACAAGTCACAACGGGAAATGCAAAATGGATCACAATTGGATTGTGATCTGCTCCACTCCTCTCCCCTAACTTCAACAGAAAGACTGCGAGGCTCGCTGTGCCGAAGATCAGTTCCAGTGTCTCAACAATCTCTGCATCTCCCTCAAGTGGCTCTGCGATGGGCAGGAAGACTGCAAGACCGGAGAAGACGAGAAAAACTGCCAAGGGACAGGTAGAGCCGCAGCATCCCGTTTACAAACGTGAAGTTCCGTCATGGGGCTTTTTACTTTTAGACTGGCCTTCTGCAAAGTAGGCCACTGCCATTTCAAAAACTTTTCACTTCATCGAGGAACTGAACAGCTCTTGGCTGAATTATAAATAGCCGAATGTTTAAATATGAAGTTGCTTTACATTCGACATGGATTGAATGAAAAATCAGCCACTGCTCGGCTGTCAGTTTTTTAATGACAGTAGAGAGATGAGACCACAGAGAAGTCACACCATCGCTGATTTTTTTGCCAGTAGCCACCTTTTGTGCCTTGCCTTGAACTAGCATCGATGGGAGCTTTTTAGGATGCGGGATGGTAGCCATCACAGTTTTAATCGTTCTAGTGCCACTGCCAAAGCTGGCCATTTGCTGACCATTTTTTGCTAACCAGCAATCTGAGAAATGTATCCAATCATGCTGGTATTAATCCACATGCTAAAAACGTTATGGACGTGAGAGGAGGTGTATCCTGCAGCAGTGAAAGATTTTAGCCCTTAAAGCCCAGGCAGCATGGAGCAGTGCCAGTAACACAACACTGGCAAGGCTATGTAAGGATGCAGCTAATGTCATAAGTCATGCTGAGCTCCCACACCAAGTGAATTAGAGATATTCTGGTTGTAAAATGCATTGACGCATTGAAATAATGCAACAAAACCAGTGAGAAGCATGTTTTCTTAGTGTGACATTTCTAGGGTCGTGCACAGCCAAAGCTGAGGAGATGCCAAAAGCCTACAGTAGAAGCAGCCTTAGAACTTTAAGGGTTATTGTCCTACAGCAGAGACTACAAAAGAGGCAAACTGTGTAGGCAGCATGTTTTTCTACTGTGGTTTCTTTAACTTATGTTCACAAAAGCTGGATGAAATCATTTTATATTATTCATTTATGGGACAGAGAGGCCACTGTAAATCAATTGTTAACAGTATAGAATGAGTGTTGTTTCTTTTTATGTTTTTTTCTTTATGAATGTCTGTCTGTCTTTGGTTTAAAACTCGGTCTAAGTCCATCAGAATAAGTTACTTGGATCATTTTTAAATAAATAGCTCTCAATAATTTGTTTTACAATATGTATTTTAATTAGGGCTGTCAAATAACCTAATTGCTTTTATTAATTAACAACTATTTAAACAGAAATAAAAAAACATAATAATAATAGCAATAATAATACCAACTAACTAGTAATTCCATTTTCTTTACTGTCAGAGTAAATAAAAAAAGATCATTTGCAGATGAATTGGATTTAAAGAAATATCACTGAAATTACAATTCTTTTTACCCTACACATTGCTTAAAAGTTATTTTTAGGCTGAATACATTCCGCCTCTTATTCTGATACTGTATTGAAAATGTGTACACCCTGAGGTGATCTATAGATGTGGGTGGATCAGTAAAGTAAATGCTGCGTTTTGTATGATTCGGCATTTTTTTTCACCCCTCCGCTTTGTCCGCTTTGTAGTGGCCCCCTCCTGTTCGCTGAATGAATACGTGTGTGCCAGTGGAGGCTGCGTGTCGGCCAGCCTGCGATGTGATGGACATGACAACTGCCTGGATGGATCTGATGAGGTCAGCAACCTGCAAGGCTCCACCGGCACCTTTTCTTGAAACTTTCCGTGCCGCAGCAGAGAAATGTTTATTGTTCCACGAGTCAAATCTGTTGACTCTTGCATTCTCCCTGCATATCAAAATACCTACTGTACAGACAGCTGAAAGGCCACATGCAACAAACCAGACACAACAGTAAAGAGCTGTTACAGCTCCACAATACAGCTCCTGCACAGTTAAAGCTGCCAGATACACAAAACCTAAACACTAAATGACCAATAGTTTTATAGTTCAATATAGCACAAGAACATTTTGGGCCCTAGTTTGGGAGGGAAAACAATAATGATGTGCCAGCGCTATAAGTATGTGCATATGGAGCACAGGGTCTATGCACAATGTGAAGAGTGTTGCCAGATACCTGATTGTTTCATGCTACGCAATCGAACAAAAATGGGCCAAAGGATGCACAAAACCGCTGAAACTGTACGACATTCTATTTTAAAATACTGACACATTCTTAAATTCACACTATCCAATCTGGCAACACAGGTTGGAACCACGGTAATGCACCTTGGTGGATTATTGTTAAAGTGGTGAGTAGATTCTCTGTTGACAAAATGGTGCCGCTTGTGCCCAAAGTGGAGCAGAAAGCATTTGCGGTTGCAGCAGGATTCCACTAAAGCTCCTAAAGGTGCATCGGTTGGTGAGTGGTCCTTGTCCTCGTAAGGCTGAAAGCTGTCTCAGTCTTTTAAATCCTCCCTTACAGTAACAGTGCAATACACCAGACCGTTTTTTTGCAGCGTCATGATAGCAACATGGCTTATTTTAAAAATGAGAGTAGCCGGATTTATTCAGCTTCTTTTCAGCTGATTAAAGTTAAACGAACAATGTGAAGTAGGAAAGCAGCAGAATTATCTTTGTTCAGAAGAGGGCCTGTGATCTTCTCGCATTATATATTCTGGTGTGTTCGTGGTGTTGTTGGACCAGGCTCATGGAAGGTGTTTGATGTCTGTTTGTGGCGATGAGAACAGATGGATTGTGTGAAGGAGTGCCGGGAGGATGAGTTCCTGTGCAGGAACCATGCCCATTGCATCCCGAGAAGGTGGCGCTGCGACGGCATCTTCGACTGCGTGGACCACAGTGACGAGGAGAACTGCGAGCACGGTATTGTGCTACGATAATCTGCTCAGACAGTCACATTCTTTCTTTTGTTGCAGAAATACATTTCATATTTTGCTTTTCTGGAGCCGTTTTTTTGTATGAATTCACATTTTTAAGGCTTATGTTGAAGGCTTATAAATGTCCCTTAAAACGTGGGGGAGGCCTTCAAACAATTTCTAAAAGATCATTTCGTACAACGATAATGTTTCAGCATAATTTGCCTGACATGAAAGTGCATTTGATGTTCTGACTGTGACCATGAAGAGATCCCCACGCTGGTGTGATTTCAGGTTCTTTCTTTTGCCGCCCTGACGAGTTCATTTGCAACAATACGCTGTGTAAGCTGCACGCATGGGTGTGCGATGGGGAGGACGACTGTGGAGACAACTCTGATGAAGATGCAGACATGTGTGGTAAAGGAAAAGGATTTGGCACCACTCATTTTTATGCTCCAGTAATTGTGTTTACGCTTTGAAAAAAATTATTCTATTCTGAGAAGCAAGAGGGAGAATTGGCACCAAAAAGTCATTAAAGAAATTAAATGAATGCAATGACTGCCTATTGCCCTAGCAAAGGATTTCTCTCTCCTCACTTGAGGGTAAACGCTTCCCTCTGTGTCCAGCAAAACTGCCGTGCCCACCCACCAGGCCACACAGATGCAGGAACAGCCGGGTGTGTCTGAGGACCGACCAGGTCTGCAACAGAGTGGACGACTGTGGAGACAACTCTGATGAAGAGGAGTGTGGTGAGTCGAGAATGTCGTAATGGACACTATAATTAGTTTGGGTGTCTTCAGTGGACAGAGATGGTACGTTGGATGAATGGATGGATGGGGGCTGAAGTGGTTCAATTTTTTTTTCTCTCATGGGCCTGTCCTCCAGCAACTCTGTGTGATGGATCTGTACACTCCTATCATAAATACAAATCATACCTTGACAACAGGGGGAGTGTCACTGTTCACAGCCTCGTTGTGTTAAATGAGATTGCTCTGGCATTTTGGATTTCCCTGTTATTGGCCATCTAACAGTTCTCGTGACATAATAAGTGCTGTGGTCACACATTCTGACTATTAAAAGTCATTCTGCCACCAAAAGAATTTTAAGTCTGATATTCTGAGGTATAAATTACATAGTGTTGCTATAATAGTGCCAGTGGGGTGAGAATGGCTCTGAAATTTCTTCAGATTTGTGTTCCCTTGGCAACACAACATATGATAACCATGTGATTTTGCACAACAAAAAAAATTAAAACCATTTATTCTGGGTCAATGGAGAACAAAGATTCCTTTAATTTTAATAAATTTGTTGGGCATGCTGGTTTCACCCCTGCTGAGATAAAGTTAATGGCCTGCCTTGAGGGCTTTGACCTCAGACAGCTGGTGAGGGTGCTGCAGATGAGTGTCTGCAATGGTTCCGAGCACTTGGTCATGGGGACAATGGTAGCTTTTCGGCATCTGCTCGGAAGGTGCTCAAGGGTTTCCTTCTTCTGACACAGAGGACAAGTCTCACCTTGCGTCTTATTCTAAAACAACAGTATGCATTAGTTGTCATTTATCCATTGCAAATGGAAGTTGTAATGAAACACCTTCTGACGCTAATCTAGGACATGTTATTAAAAATATCATTGGATATTTTGGATCTTTCAACATCAGACACTCATCTTTCCCTATCACGGATCACCTCTTTTGATCCCAAGCCACCATGAGGCTTTCTCATCAGCCTCTGTTCTGTAATGGATGGATTCCTGTTCCCTTTCACTTGTGGTGCCCAGTGCTGAGGCACTGCCCTGCTAATCTTCTACCGGTAAGCACCTTGTTTTCCAGCCTGGTCTGTGGCGGTCCATGACAACACCGTCATACATCTTCCCTCTTCATATCAGAGGCGTCCTCTATAGCACGGTTGGCTCCAGCATGATGAAAACTGTGGGTGGTCTTGGTGATACGCTGGAGGAACTGGAGCTGCCTGCCCATGTCCAATGTCAGCTGCCAGTCTTGTGTGGTGTTAAGCAGCCCAGATGTTGTCTCTGGTGTCCTTGATGTTTTCACCCCGCTTTGATAAAGTTAATGGTCTGATTTGAGGGTTCTGACCTCCAGCAGCTGGTGAGGGTGCTGCAGAGGATTTCTGCAGTGTTCTTAAACAGTTTGTTGCACCAACAGTGGCAACCCTCTCCTGGTGCTTTTGGGCAGCAGCTCGAAGTGGGCTCAGAGTCTCCCTTCTTCTAACGCAGAGGACAAGCAGTTGTTTCAATCAAACTCCAGCAGTGCAGCTAATCAGTAATACAATATGGATGGAGACCATATGATGACATATAATGTACTAAACCACTATACCAATTAGATATATTTCTCTAATTATGTAAATCCTGAGGGAGCCTTTGAACTTAGACAAGCAAACAAGTCCCATGTAGCGCCAATTTGAAACAGTGTTAATAGTTGAGTCTTGTTTGGGCTTGTTTTGCCAGAAGTCTCGCCAGGACGGCCAAAGCCCTGTGGGAAGTCGGAATTCACCTGTAGCAACCGTCGCTGCATCCCTCTGCAGCTGCAGTGTGACCTGTTTGACGACTGCAGGGACGGCGGCTCAGATGAGCAGGACTGCAAGGCGTGTGAGTAGGATGGTGGACCTCTGCAGGGACGCTCAGATGCCATATTCGACCATTCTGACATTTTTTCCGTCCACACTCGGTGGCAATATCAGACTGCCTGACTGAGTTTTCTTCATCTTTCAGTTTGCTCGTAAATCTCTTTTCATCATTCATAAATCTTCCATTAGTTCTTAGCTTCCGCTCAGTGAGGAGCCTCAGAGAGGGGTATGGGCTTGCCGCTGAGATGGAGGACTGTGTTGTGTGCCAGGTGCCCAAGTTCTCTTTTTCCTTCCAGTTTCGAATGGGGATTTGTGTGGAAAGAGAATGAATCCATGTGGCGAGGACGCTGTGTGCAATCAGACAAACACAAATGCAATATGCCAGTGCAAACCTGGCTTTCAGAGGAACCAAAAGAGCAAACAGTGTAAAGGTACCAAACCAGAAAAAACAACACATTCCATCATGCAAAAGTTTATAAATTGTGTGTTCTGTTCACTCTACCATATGTTCAATTCATGATTTTTAACTATTTGTGTTAAAGATGTTTTTTTTATTCCCCTATCAGAGATAGATGAGTGTCTACAGTTTGGCTCTTGTTCTCATTATTGCACAAACACTAAAGGATCATACAAATGCACATGTGACCGTAATTTTAAAGAAATTGATGGGAGTTGCATAGTGAAAGGTAAGCTTCCATTTCTATTCTCTAATCACCATGAATTCACCAGTACATTTTTGACCATCCTATGCATAGAAGTGACATTCTAGAATAATTATTCGCCAGAACAGTGCAATCCATCCAAGATCATATTTAAACTGCACACTCTGTGAACAATTAGAGCATCAGCTTCAGTGTGTTAATCACAAAAGTCTTACATAGTCTTTCCTTGCCTTTAGGCAGTCAATATACATTTTTGTACCACACTTTATTTTTAGTGGCCCCATTGATTATTATTTATCTGTCAGCTTTCTGATTATGGGTGTATTTTTTCTGAAATAGCTTTGAAAGCTTATAAACCATTGACAAGGGGGCCCTCAGGATAAAGTGTTATGATTTTGGAAATAATGCCGCTATTATGCCATTTATATGTAGACTGATCATCCACAACATTAGAACCACTCAGAGGTGATGCAAATAACAGCGATAATATGGTTTCTCTGGCGCCTGTCAGTTATGTCAGACCTTTTTGATCAAATTTTAATACTAAATGACTGAGAGTCAGAGCATCTCTAAAACTGCAGGGCTATTACTCACTACCAAAAGGGCCATGAGCACCTACGGCTTGCAAAAGCATGTCGGGATGACTAAATTGGGCCTAATGTTGATCATGACAGATGGGTGTCAAAACACTGCACAGTTTACTGTTTAGAGAGTTGTTCCGCTGCAGACCAGCCGGAGTGACCATGCTGACCCCTGTCCACCACTAAAAGCTGCAATTGAAATGTGAATGTCAAAACTGTATATTCATGAATGGGCATTGGTTACCAGGGGAAGAGATGGCAACTGAAGGAAATGAGAAAAAAGTAAAACTAATGAAGGCAGTTTGCTGCTCTGGACAATGCAAATTGAGGACTTATTGGGTCCTGCATTGTCCATACAACTTGACCACAGCACCAAAGAGCCAGATTTGTTGGTATGGCAGTCAGAGTGCATATTCTGCTAACTCTTTGTTTCCGATGACCATGCAAGTTCAAGTTTTTCAAGTTCAACTTCAAGTTGAGCTTTATTGTCATTTCACCTACACACATGTTAGACAGTACATCGTGAAACGAAACAACGAAATCAGGGGCTGCATGAAGCATTTAAACAATTAAACACATACTGACATAAAGGGCAACATTAGGTTTTAGGGTGTAATGTTGTGGTTGATTTTGTGTATAAATGGCATTTTTATCTCTAAAGTAAGGAACTGCTTTTCATTTGTTAATGGGAACTATTTTCAAACTGATGCTAGGCACTATGCTATGCAGTAAGGTTTACTGTCAAAGGTGTTAACATCAATAAAACAAGAAAGAACTGCTGTTAGTAATCTGTATCTCGAAAAAAAGGAGTTAACTATCATTTTTGTTGGTGTGCAATTAATTTCTGTCACACAGAACACAAACTTTAGTGGTGGCTTTTCAGTTTAAAATGGGACGAGCCCATAATGATGACTGACAGCTGTCACTTATGCCACTCCTTGATTCTTGGTTATTTAAACCCATGGCCATGAATATGGGACATGCGCAAACATCATTAAACAAAAAAAGTATTCTTTTATCTGGTTATTTATTTCAACCCAGATGATGCCTTTGACCTTACACTAGCAAACAGTTTGAAAATCTTCACACCATTGTCTTTTGGTCTGAATGTATATGTCAGGTTTCTGTAAAGCTTTGTCCTTCTAGAATGTATATGTTATATATTTATAAATGTCTTAATAAATCAATACATTACAATATGCTATACTAATATTTTAATGTGTGAATGATTAATTTGTCTAGAGTAGTTGATTTGCAATTGCAATTGTTAAACTGTTGTCTTAAACCCTAAATGGAATTTAGCCACTTCTCATTTTTTTTGCATATTAATAACTCAACGGCAGGACCAGAAGATCGAGTGCTCTACATAGCTAATGACACTGAAATCCGAAGTTTTGTGTATCCATTTAACCAGAGCCATGGACACAAACTACTAGTCCGCATCGAGGACAATGCCCGCATCATTGGGATGGATACTCTGTTACACCAACAAAAGTTTATCTGGGCTACCCAGTTTAATCCGGGTGGACTTTTTTACAAAGAAATCTCTGACAGAAGTCAAACTAAAACTAATGTGGGGATCATAGTAAGTATGCACACGCGCACGGTGGACACTGGTGCTGTGTGGCTGAGTTGAACCTGTGGTTGCTTCTGACTTTCATTTTCCTCGCACAAATGTTTACGGGTGAGCCTTTAAAACTCAACGCCAGCGCTTATTATCTAAAGCGCCACCATGGCGTTTAGGAGCTATGAATTGTCAGTATACAATTACAGCTCTGAACCTGACAAGATTAAATTCATAACTCACTCGGGCGTTCCCTCTTATTTATGCCAGTGAGGCAAGGGGAAGCATTAGCAAGGTGCCACGTCCTCCCAATTATCATACAGATTGTTCTAGAGGAGCCTCTCAGTAAAACACATTTCCATCATTATTTCTCGAACAGCGATAGTGCGAAGAGAGGCGAGGCGTCCCGACTCAAAACAAATGAGGCATTTTCCTCAGTGCCAGCGGTACACTCTCAGTCAGCCCGCGAGTGAGACTAAGGGAAACTAAGAGGAAATTGCCATTTTATTCAGCAGCCGTGCTTAACGGCATATTAGTTTTGTGCTACTTCAGGCTCTACTGTACAGAAGTTTTTCAATCATTTGCAACTTCATTTCCGGAGTACCTGCTCCCAAAGTGACATGCTAATTCTGAACAGATAGATTTTCATTGTCTCCATAGAAGGCAGTGATGTTTGCGCACAGCTAATAAACCACCATTATGACCCCTTCTTTGCATTTTTTCTAATAAAAGCAAGAAAGGCGTAGTGCGTGGCACTGCACATCGTTTTTCTCTTCATTCTGCCTTATTGCGTTCTGTATGGTCACAACATCATGTTGTGAATCATTGCTTCTGAATGATCAATCACAGATTTTAATATTTAATTACATGTGCCATGTTCACTATTTCCAATATTTCATGCCATAGAGGGTCCCGCATGTGCATTATGACTTCATGCCCTTCAAGTCAAGGCACAGTCAGCTAAAGCTTGACCACATGTTCAATAACAGCATTTAGTGGCCACACTTGTAGGACTTTTATTTTGAGTACCTCAAATTCTTACATTCAGCTATTTAAATATTTTTTTAAATATTAACCCTTTTCACCTCCCTGGCATTCTCTTGCAGTGCTCGGACTTCCGTAGACCCAGGGATGTGTCGGCAGATTGGGTAACAGGAAATATATACTGGACGGATCATTCAAGGATGCATTGGTTCAGTTATTACACAGCGCACTGGACCAGGCTGAGATATTCAATTAATGTGGGGCAAATGAAGGGACCGAACTGCACTCGCCTCATCACTGACATCGCAGGAGAACCTTACGGCATCGCTGTAAACCCAGTTCGAGGGTAAGGGAGTAGCAGGAATTTGTGACACTATAGTTATGCGGATAAAACTGTGCATGTGATTTTATAAAGAGTCACTGTGTGACCGTGGGCCATATTTACTCTGTAAGTCTTTGTGAATGAGAGTGTGTGTTCAGGATAAACAGGTAATTATGTTTTAGATGTGTGTGTGTGTGTGTGTGTGTGTGTGTGTGTGTGTGTGTGTGTGTATATATATATATATATATATATATATATATTCATCAACTGACCTTTTAATTAGATGAGACTTCAGAACACTGGATAAGATGTACAATTTTATTAATTTTATTAATATGAACTTTAATTGAAGCATTCTGATGCTCCACACTGTTATTTATTAATTCGGGGAAAATACTGCTTGGTTGAATGACATTTATTGAACATGTGGCATGTTTCCAGGATGATGTATTGGACAGTGATTGGGGACCACTCACACATTGAGGAATCTGCAATGGATGGGTCCATGCGCAGGGTCCTTGTGGATAAAAATCTCAGGAGACCCACCGGTATTTATGGTTTTGCAACTACAGCCTTAGGATGCAGGCACACCATGTATGCATGCTTGCGCATTGTTCATATCTCATTAATCAAGCTTTGGACTGTAGTGAATTCACGGTTTAGGATTGGAACACTGCATCTGATGTTCATCTGTGCATAAGACCACCTATTTGTCCTGGGGCAGAATCCTGATTGTAAACTTGTTTATTTATATGCTTCATTATAAGCTATTCATTCTTGTCCACAGAACAGGAAATTCATCCGTCAGCTCAACCGATTTTTTTTATCCTTAAACAAGGCTTACATCAGAACGAGATTGATAGCAACTGAGTCACTCCACCTTTTAAAATTAAAACAAATATTATTCCAGACTCAGTTGGATGCCATAAAAGATTATGGTTCAGAATCAGTCAAAAGCAGAACCAGAAAAAAAGAATGTGTTACAGGCAGGGGGCCACTGCAGGACACTGCTGCATTTATAGTAGCTCACAGATTGACGTTTATCATGTAACCAATGTATGGTATAATGCATTGGTGCTTTTTCTCCAGTGTTATCACGTGTATTTTGCATTCCTCAGTATTTACTCACTTTAACTTTACAAACTTATGTCCAATGTAATAAGTTGATCAGTAATTGAATTAGTCATTAGTTTTTTCTTTAAAGAAAAAACAGAAATGAAACATTGTTGTCAACTAAATATTTTCAATTAACCAAACATGAATGATTAAGCCAAAAATATTGTGTTGGGCTAGCAAGTTTAAGTACATAATGTTATAATGTCAGGAAAAATAAGGATGTTGAAAGAAACTGAACAAAATCTGTATGCATTCATTGACATATTTTTACATGGTTATGGCCAAAAATTGTACACTAACAGAAATTCCTCTTTCAATGTTTATGACCCTTCAGGGTAAAAGGTGTACAAAAGGCAAATTAAAATGGAGCCAAGATGTTGGAAAAAACTTCCATATGGAAGTGAACAGAAATGAAGTAAAGAAGTAGATGGAGAATGAACATTCTTAATTGGCCTGCACAGATACAGTGGTCCAACTGTACCTGTTTGGTCAATGTAAAGCATTTGAACTTTATGTAAATCCAAAATCTATCGGCTATTGAACTTCAGTTGAGCCAATTAAAAACATTGGATGGACCTTTATTGACTTGTGCACATTGCATACAGAAAATGTGAAAAGTCTCTCCTTCCTCCTTCTTCAGGACTGGCCATTGATTACTTCAATCAGCGACTGTACTGGGCTGATCCAGAGCTTTCAGCCATAGGAAGTGTGAGGTTTGATGGGTCAGATCCACAGGAAGCCATAGGTGCCAAACATGGTAAGAAGAAGCTTCCTGTATTTACAGCATCATTTTATACCTGTGGCATTATACTGAATACTTGTGGCAGTATGTTGTAACAATGGTTGCTTGACCCTCAGGGATCTCCAATCCATATCGAATTGATATATTTGAGGATTTTATCTATGGAACTGGACTGAAAAATGAGGTTTTTAAGATACACAAGTACGGCAAACAGCATATGGAGTATCTGAGTTTGGGTGTTGAGAAAGCCACAAATGTGATGGTTTCGCATCGTTACAGGCAGCAAGAGGGTAAGTAGCCATGCCACTGCAACAAATATGGTCTACAAACTTCAAAAGCATGAGTCATGTGAATAATAGTCTGTTTTTGTGGCATAGAATTATGGATACCAGACCGATATAAGTTTGCAGAGTGGATTACGATGATGCACTATACCTGTGTTTAACCCTGTTAGACCCAAATATAGAAATAAAAGACACATAATAAGCTAATATGATGCATGAGCTGCACTGTGGCATGGTGGTTAGCGATGTGACCTTACACCTCCAAGGTTGTAAATTTGAATCCATGCGCTACATGCCTTTACTCCAGTTCTTCGGGTTTCCATCTAGGTTTAGGCATGCACACTAGATGAATTTGAGACTGTAAACTAACCCTAGATAAGAATGTGTGAGTGAATGGTGTGTGTGTGTGTGCACACCACCGCAGTCACAACCATGAGTATCATGACTTCCCAATTACTACCACACATTCTAAGAGTAATAAACAAAAGTGCCCAATCATGTCCATAGCCACCATGGCAATATACACATATCATCCAATGGCACTGTGAAGTGAACCAATGAAATGTAAGGTATGAGTTATTGGGAAAGCAATTTTACCACAGAAAAGCATGATTTAAAAAAGTCGTGGCTGGGTGGGTAGTTAGTTTTGAGGAAAGCAGGAAGTGACACCCAGAAAGCAGTTCTTTGGTGTCTGTCTAATTCTGCAATTTTTAGAATATAATTGGTGAATGAGATCACAAAGTCTTAGTCACTTGGAATTTTGAAACAAGTACAAACAAATAAAAAATTCATGGCTACTCTGTGAGATAATTGTTACTAAAAAGCTTTCCACACACTTGTTCCCTCTCCAGCAGGTTCATCTGCACAGAATTTATTTATTTTATTTTTTACTTGACACATGGTCTTAAAAGCACAACGCTTACGGCCCACAAAACGGGGTAAAAAAAGCAAGACCAAGCACAGTTAAATGCCCATGTGACATGTCTGTAAATAGAAAACCAATTTAAAATACAACTCTTGACAGAGGCGGCCCATTACCCAGAATTCATGAGCAGTGTAAACTTCTGCTTCAAGATACTGTTTTGACTCTTGGTTAAACTTAATGTAATGTTAGCAAAGGCTCCAATGTGATACATATGCTGCCTTAAGTATTTGTGTTTCTGAGCCATCATACTCTACGCTTTGGCTTCAGAAGAGCCCTTCATGATGTTTGTAACCTCTGTAGTGCTAATGGCCCCGGAGCTCTGAGAAATCATTCTTTTTTCGGGGTGTCTTGCAGCACGGCAGCCAAGTCTGTCCCTGTTGACTTATTAAGTCAGAGATCTAGTCCAGAGGAGGAACTTGTGCACTGCCAGCAGAAGTAAGGAATAAGGTTTGATATCTTCAGCAAAACCCTGACAATGCCCTTTTCACTTTCTTTAAAAATCCGAGGCAGCTTTGATTCCATTGTCTCCCAAAATACTTTGCATTCCACTGTAATTCTACCTTTTGCGTTTGTTAAACGTTGTCTCGAGTATACTGCTGGGAGACCTTTGGAACAATAATGTGGACCACAGCAAAGCTGTTACTCGGAAATTCCAGTCAGTTGTGTTTCAAAGATGAGAAACATTAAAAGAGCAACACAGCATCCAATTGGTGATAATTACAGGACCGTGCAGTGCTTTCTCACCCCTATTCTGTAATGAGGCTGCAGTACATGTGGTAACAGCGTTAATATCAGCCCTAAGGTGCTATACTTGACAGACTGTAATGCGGAGGTAATGAGTTTTAAATGAAACATTTTCCATTTCTTTTTAATTTCATGTGTATATCACACCTTACAGTGCCATAATGCAGCTAAAAACGCTCTTCTATTGTAAACTGGTGTTTTTTTTGTGGATGTCTAATGTTTTGGCATGTGTACGCACCTATTAGCTCTCAACATTATGGCTGACATTAAAATACAATAACATGTTCATTCGTTTACATGGGAGGCAAGTACCACTAGAGGGATCCCAAGTACCTCAGTTTGAGAACCAATTTTTAGCTTTTTAAATATTACAGACATTATAATTATTATGGCACCACAGTTAGTGTAAAAAATAAGTACATTTGCACTTTTACTGTTCATTTGTACTCTGATTGCTTACATTTTTTTATCAGATAATATTTTATTGTTTATAGCTGCTTTGTATATTTTTGTTTCATGTTTCATGTTGCTGGCAAACTGACAGAAAAATGTCGCTAGCATCTGGTACAAATTACTACCTCATATCAAATCAAATAAACTAACTTTATTGGACAAGAGTACTCCTGGGGGTGGCAGTCATACTATAAATCAAATTTCTGGTTATGAGCCATTTACATGAAGCTGCTTAGCAGCACCAACAGCTGATCATAGAAGGAACTATTTGAGAACTGTGATGAACTGTGTATCATGTATCTTTTGTGTTTATCATGTAGATGAATATGTAGTGAAAGCTTTCAAAATTTTACTCAGCCTTTGAGGATCCATGAGCACCTGTATCAGATCTAGTTTATAAAAAAGAGCTCCTAGTTGCTGTGAACTAGGAATACTTCTCAAATGAAGTCACTGAGAATGATGTCTTCTCATGTTCGTTTGAATGCTCATTATTTGGAAGCTAGGATGTGTGTTCTTGTTTCATGCGAGAATGCTTAATTTGAACAGAATTCCTGAAGCGCAATGCTGTAGTTTATACCTGACCCTATGAAAGGGCAGATAATGTGATGCTGGTCTGCTAACAGCTGCCATCTGGGTGTGGTTCTCTCTGACTCCAGTGTTGGTCAACCCCTGCCTGAAGATGAGCTGTGACTTCATGTGCCTGTTGAACCCATCTGGTGCCAGCTGCACTTGTCCTGAGGGCAAGACTCTCATCAATGGCTCCTGCACTGACCCCAGCACTTCAGGTAGGGCTCCTACACCCAGCAGAGCCCCAGCCCTCAGTTAGACAAGAGCCCAGGTCAAGGTGCCTTCTGGTCCACCGTAGTAGCACTGCAACGCTCCTTTTCTTATTAAAGTATTCAAAGTGAAATCCCATTTCAGAAATTCTCTACAACTCTTGTCTTGAAGCATTGCCCAGGATGAAATTCCAGCAGTCTCATTTATCATTGTAATTCTAATTCAACGGTCAAGTGGTCTGGAGGATATGAATAATTGTGTATACACAACATTTATTATACCATAGGTTCCCCTTTCTACCGCCAAAATAACCCTGACCTGTCTGTGACTACACAGCCCCATACACAGCAGTCAGAACCTGCATTAACGTTTTCAGCTATTTGAGCTACACTAGCCACCAATGCCCCTGTCATCTGATCACCAGTTTTTCTTCCTTACACCACTTCTGGTAGGTCCTGAACACTGCAAATCAATCACATCCCACAGGAGCTGCAGTTTTGGAGATGCTATGATCCAGCTGTCTAGTCATCACAGTTTGGCTCTCGTCAGAGTCACTCAAATCCATACACTTGCCCATTTCTCACTGCTATCAACTTCAAGTACAAAACGTTAGCTTGCTGGCCAATGTATTCCACCCACTGGCAGTTGCAACTGTAACAAGATAATTAATGATGTTCACATCAGTACATACTGAGCTGGTTTTCTTGTACTTGCCTGTAATAGAGACTTTACTTTATTTTAGACTAGATTTAATATGATATTTTTGCTTGTGATTTTGTTAACCTTGTAAAAGTGAAAGATAATACCACATTTGACTTTATATTCATGGATGTTGTATTGTTTGGGGTGGTTGGTGAGATAGATGAATATGAACTTGAGTCTTGTGTTGTGTTGAAGGGGAGCTCTGCCGGCCAGCCTGTGAGAATGGAGGACGCTGTATTGCTAATGAGAAGGGGGGCTGGCGCTGCTACTGCTGGCCGGATTTCTCCGGAGAACGATGTGAAGTGAACCACTGCACCGACTACTGCCTAAACGGAGGCACTTGCACCGGTTCGCCTCTAGGTAGGTGAACCCTTCATCTGGAGTTTTGTCTTTGGGCTTAGCAGGGGCGAATCTGACAACTTTGCTGGACAGAGAGGAGATTCAGATTATGTACATTTCGGTGACATTTTCAGACGGACTGGTCTAGTCACCTCAATGAGAGGTCAAAAGTCATCCACTGCCTTCCGCACTGATTCGGTGCGATTGATCATGGCGTGTGCTTCTGAGCTTTCAATTAAGATTGACAGCGACACGGCAATGGAGAGAAGCTTCGCTCACATCTATAATCAGGCAAATGACAAGCTACACTGAGCTCACAGGGAAGCAATTAGCTACAGAATTGCAGCAGTGGTCCACAGGCATGAAGTCTCCATTTAGGTTGTTACAGGAGCTGCCTGCTTTTTGGACTCTTATGTGTTAAAAGTTTTGTGAACTGGATGAGACATGATAAGCTGTGAAAACATGTGGTTGTGTAGAAAATTAGATTTTCTGTTTCCGTATTTTTCACAATGTCAGTCAGATTGAGCTGGGATGGTAGTAGCATAGTGGGTAACACACACGCCTATGAAACTACTCAGAGTCATAGGTTCAAACCCCACAGTGTCTCTGAGCAAGACACTTAACCCTGAGTGTCTCCAGAGGGACTGTCCCTGTGACTACTGATTATAAGTCACTCTGGTAAAGGGCATCTGCTAAATTCTAAATAGGTAAATATAAAATGAATAAGCTATAGGAATTGGTTATATATAACTAAAATGAACTAGAATTGCTGGTGAAAGAAGCTTCTGTTCTTTTGCACTTTCCCATGTATCATATTTTGGTACTGGTACTGCTCTGAAATCAAGGCTTTAAGGGGTCTGACAAAAAAAAAAACTTTTTTTTCTGATAAAACAATTTAAATTAAACTGAAATTATAAACACATTTCACAACCATAGTCAGGTGCAAAACTGTTAAAGTGAATGAAGGAGAAAAAAAGCTCTTGCCCAATTAGGTATTATTGATTATCAAGATTTGTGCAGAAATATTTGGCATTGATAAATCCAATGACTCTTCCACCCTGCTCTGTTACTGCCCCTCTTTTATAATTTTTTCATAAATGGCATTTATTAATATAATTTTGTTTTTTCTCCAGGACGCCCAACGTGTCGCTGCACTCTGGGCTTCACTGGGGCCAACTGTGAGCGGAGGGTGTGTGACAACTACTGTCTGAACGGTGGCACGTGTGACATCAGCCTCGGGAACCAACCCATGTGCCGCTGTATGGCAGAGTACACTGGGGAACGCTGCCTCTACCGTAAGATATGTTGATCTTAGCTGCTAGCCACTCCATCTACGATGCCTCACATGAAGGAAGCCAGAGTTGAGTTTGCGTGTTCTCTGGATTGTCTGGTTTCTTCCCACAGCTCAAGGACATGCTGCTTTTTGCTTAATCACCACTGGTCCCTGTGGTTGTGTGTGGTTAGCCTGGTAATGACCCAGTAGTCGATCCAGCTTCTCTGCATCCGCGACCTGAATAAATGGGGTTGGGAAATTGTACTTTAGACAAAGCTTCACAATCAAGCTGTGACGCGCGACATTACAAGAACAGTAGTCGTAACACCCGCCAAATGACATTTGGCCGCACTTCAGCACTGTCACACTTGCCTTCAAAGTGTTTTCTCCAGTCTGTGCAACGTGCAAATAAAAAAACAATCGTTCTCTCTCTCTCTCTTTCTCTTTCTCTCTATCCTTCCAGCCAAAAGGCCAGTGCCTAGCTACAAAAAGAACATTTGAATTGGTCTAGCTCACAGTGAGCTCTAAATGGCACAATAACAACCTTGAGGTGTTTCTGCGCTCCGCTGATAAAATGTTTCCATGCATAAAGTCTTTCTTATTATAATTTGTTGGAAAACAATTTTATCTGGGCAATATTAATGCATGTATGCAGTTGTGTACCCAAGGGGCCGTGTTTTCATCTCCCTGCTGGCAGACATTTGATGCAGATAATTAAATCTCTGTAAAATTCCAATTAAACTGCCAGATTTTCCTCCCAAATCCATTCCAAAATCCTCATTAATTTTTTTTTTTTCCCCTCTTCCTTGGACAGATATATGTCATCATTACTGCATTAACTCCAAAGCCTGCACACTGTCCAGCACTGGCCATGTTGAGTGTGTGTGTCCCGCCCGATACGAGGGCCACAAATGTGACATTGACAAGTGCCTGCGGTGCCACGGAGCGCCGTGTACGATCGACAGCGATTCCGGAGACGTGTCCTGCAAGTAAGAACTTTCTAGCTCTACTCAATCAAGGGAGCTGCACTGCAGCAGTCATGTCTATTTTTGAGTTTCTATGCTAACATCGAGTACTCGTTTTAATCCAGCCAAAGTTCGAGTTGTCGGTGAAGAGGCGACAGCAGATAAGGGAAGAGGGAAAGTTTGCAAGAAGTAACACACTCTAACACAACTGTCGCTCTCAAAACAATGTTTTGCTTGATTGTTCTAGTTTAAGGGGTGAGGGGTTAAGGGGTTAAGGTTCAGAATGTAATTTTGTTCCAACCAGCAGAAAATGCTTTTTGCCTAAATTCTTCTGCTAAGAGGTTTTTTAAAACCAACGTTCAGATTGGAAGTGCCAGTATTCACTTTCTGAACCTGAACAAGTCAGGTTCTAAAATCAGCCCATTTTAATATTTTCATTTTAAAGTGCTCTCTGTTTGTTCTGTGAAAAATATTCTCTGGCAGATGCTCTTTCGTACTGCGTAGTTGAATTCATTTTCATTAGAAAGATCTAGCAAGTTACTTTGTGACCCACCTCCAGTGTTCAGTATGAATGAGCTGTTGACAACTTCAGTTGAAACCAGAGTTTTGTCCAAAATTTAAGAGACTGAGTGATCTTTTGTTACTAAAGCTGGATTTCCATATGTTGTGAAAGCCATTTTGATTAAATACATATGTATTTTTAAATACATATGCCCTTTAACTGCACTCTATAAGCTACTCTATAAGCAATCTATAACTGCACTCTATAAGCCTTATCATGTTACCAAAATGTGTTTGCACTTCAAAGGTGGTAGTAGCCTAGTGGGTAACACACTCGCCTGTGAACCAGAAGACCCGGGTTCAAACCCCACTTTCTACCATTGTGTCCCTGAGCAAGACACTTAACCTTAAGTTGCTCCAGGGAGACTGTCCCCTGTAAATACTGATTGTAAGTCGCTCTGGAAAAGGGCGTCTGATAAATGCTGTAAATGTAAATGTAAATTTTGATCAAATTAAGTCAGTTGTTATTACACGTTATACACAATTTCAAATCGGGCAAATATTTGGTTACCTAGGATCTAGTCAACTGATAAATGGGTGTCTAAATATATAGAACAGCAGATAATCTGTAATTGTACATGTTTCAAATTCAACTATAAAGTGTCCAGAGAGTGCAGATGTAGAAGAGTCAGTCTTTCCTGTAGACGAGGGTTCTTCAACTCTGGACCTCGAATCAAAATGCAGACCTTGTCTTCAGGCCTGCAATAAGTATGCTTAATATGGATTGATTCTGATTGGCCCTAGAGGATTCTCATCTGGTTCGCAATGGCAATAGAAGGTTGGAAAAATCTCCAGCACCTGGTTCTTGAGGGCAATAAGTTTATTGTCCTCCTTGAAAAATGTCTTCTGCTGCCCTTCCTCCTCCAGCTGTACGACTGGCAGAATCGCATCCAGCTGTCAGCTCTGTGATGGTTACTGTTACAACGGTGGCACCTGTCACCTGGATCCAGATACCAACCTGCCTTTCTGCCAGTAAGTAATGCGCTTAATGGCTAATCAGCCAAAAAAAAAATATCCCATTTCTTTATTGACGCCAATTTCCTGTCAATTACCCGGCACAGGCCTCTTTTTATACGGCTTGTAATTTTGACCATCAGTTTGAAACTGTGCTGTGGTGCTTAGTGCTGATAGCAGTGTTAGCGCAATGCGTTTCTCCTGAGTGGGTGCAAATTTGTCACAGCGGGGAGCACTCCGGTGCACTCTCTGATAGACGGAGGTAGACAGAGACAGGCTGTGCCATGCAGTACTTTCTGTCGTGGATGAAAATAGCAGCTCTGAAAAATGAGCTGTCTGCATGTCTCCTGTGACAGCCTTGAAAAATAAATATGAGTTCATTGTTGCGTTAGGGCCTTGGTACAGTAAGCATGTTCTGGTTTCCGATAGAAACTTAATTGGGGTCCTGGCCCGGTTGTAAAGTCAGGAGCACGAAGCAAATGCATTTAATTATGTTATTATATATTTTATCCACTGATTATGTAATTCCACAATTTCACCTATGATTTCACCATTAAAAGCTGTGCTTGTCTGTAAAACAGTTTTATCATTACACCATATATATGGTGTAAACCATATATATTGCAAAGTTGGTGTATGGTCCATGACCTAGTTCTTTTTTTTTTTGTTTATTCAATTGAAACTTTTAAAAATACTTTTTGAGTTACTACGCAGATTACACAAACACACACACACACACACACACACACACACACACACACACACACACACACACAAATGTAGTATAGTGTAAGATAAATTGTGTCACTGTATCAGAAATGTTGATTATAGTGGTCCAAAAACTCTTTAAAACCTCTTCATACCTTTAGCAACATTTTTTGCGAAATGTGTGACACCACCGAGGGTACGGAATCAATTTCTATGCAAATGATCTCATCTGCCTTTCTTTAGGGTTAACAGATCTTGATAATGTGCTTCATTCACTTGCTTTGAGCCTCAGTGAATATATCAGATGATGAATTTGTCTGTGTCAAGAAATCATAATGTTTGACCTTGTCTGGTCTCACGCTAAGATATTATAAATAACACTGGGCACGCATAGCCAGAACCAATTCATCTCATCATGTACGACAGACTTAGGGTATCTTAAAGGAACTTTATCAGCACATGCGTCTTCCTCACAAGATCATCCACAAGTGGAGAACGCCGGCTGCAAAGGGGTCAGGATAAAGGCCAATCTCAGAGACTGTCACATTAAGGCACAATAAGATTCATTACATTCAAGTACACAGTGTTCCGTCAGATCAGGCTCCTGTTCTTAGGAAATGTATCAGTATATACAAAAGTTTCTACGGTAACATCATTGCCCATGTCAAGAAGATAAAGAAAAATGGCGATATAACAACATGATTGAGAGCCTCATATTGTCACGTTCAGAACATTTCCAGGTTCTCCAGTTCCCCGTGTTTTTCATTTGTTTTGTATTTGCTTTGTCTCGTGATCCCCTGAGATTTGTTTTCATCTGTGATTAATAGAAATGTGTCCCTGCTGTGTCGCGTCCTTGTTCCATCATTCGTCATTTTTACTTTTGTTTGGTGTGTTCTTGCTCAGTGTCTGTGTGAGAGCTCGCGTGCAAAGTTTAATTTATTAAATCCCTATGTGTGAGTTTGTAAGTATTTGCATCCTTTGTCTTTCCCACCACGCATCCCTGACAAATATTTACACGTGGTGTTTGTTTCTCTTAAGGAATTGAATGTATTGTTGTAGATAATATTTGAATTGATGCTTTTCAACTCAATTCAGAAGTGATACTGAATTACAATGCAATTATGGTATTAAAATAATATGATCGGCAGAAACACTATAATAATCCATTTAAGCATAATGCTTATACGCTGTATGCATTAAGAATAAAATACCTTGCTCTAGACAGATTTGCAACATCATCAAAATGCAAAGGTCCCCTGATAAAAGAAAGGACATTTGAGTGTAACCGTAGAGACCATTTTTGTTCAATGAAAGGAGGATACATAACAGGACCTAGATGTGGAGACACACAAATTTCTGTGATAAATTTTGAGAGAAAAAAATTCAATGACTTCTTAGGAATGACACAATCTTAGGAAAGGAGTTACAACAAAAGGAGAGACAAAAAAATAACCTAAATATGTTTCAACTAGGTTCCAAGCAAATTACCAAAGCACGTTGAATGGTGATATATCAATATAGATATAACACAGTATTCTGCTGACACTCTGTGCGCGGTATCAATGTTTTCATACCATGATATATTCCTGACCTCGAAAATAAAATGGTTAAATGGTTATTATATGGTTGCTGCAATACCTTACAGTTCAAGAACACTTGTTATAGTACTACTGAAAAACAAGCGAGAGAAAGAGAGGTGTGTAATAGTGCATTTACATTTACAGCATTTGGCAGGCGCTTTTATCCCGAGTGACTTACAGTACACGAGTACTTTAAAACGTCCATCATAGCAATCCCTCATTTGTGTCACGACTACGGACTTACGGGGGAAGGAAGCGCAGAGGTTTGACATGCTGGGAACGGGGTTTTATTAATACAAACAATAAAGAAATACAAATAAACAGCGGCGCGGTGGCCGAAAACGATTTAACTTAAATAACGAACTGAAACAAACCCGTAGGCGTGTGGCGATTGCCAGAACTCAAAACACTCATAACAAAACCAGGTCAAGTTCGTGCAGAGTCCACGAAAATGCCAGCAACCCCGAACGGGCGGAAACTTCCGGCATTTATGGGGCGTCAGGATTGGGTTCCGGTGTGGAGCCCAGCTGCAGGCAATCCTGACAGAGCCCCCCCTCCAAGGGCTACGTCCTCGGAGCCCCAACAGTACCATCAGTGGAGGCGGCGGGGCGGACGGCGGCAACCACAGGGCTCCTGCCCTGCTGTATCCTCCCCCTTGGAGGACCCGGTCCCTCGGGCTGGCTCCCCGGCGTGGTCAGGCGTGGCGGCCCCGGTCCCTCGGGCTGGCTCCCCGGCGTGGTCAGGCGGGCGGCCCCGGTCCCTCGTGCTGGCTCCCCCGGCGTGGTCAGGGCGTGGCGGCCCGGGCCCTCGGGCTGGCTCCCCGGCGTGGTCAGGCGTGGCGGCCCCGGTCCCTCGGGCTGGCTCCCCGGCGTGGTCCCGCGTGGCGGCCCCGGGCCCCTCGGGCTGGCTCCCCGGCGGGGTCAGGCGTTGGCGGCCCGGGGCCCTCGGCCTGGCTCCCCGGCGTGGTCAGGCGTGGCGGCCCCGGACCCTCGGCCTGGCTCCCCGGCGTGGTCCCGCTTGGCGGCCCCGGACCCTCGGCCTGGCTCCCCGGCGTGGTCCCGCTTGGCGGCCCCGACCCTCGGCCTGGCTCCCCGGCGTGGTCCCGCTTGGCGGCCCCGGACCCTCGGCCTGGCTCCCCGGCGTGGTCCCGCATGGCGGCCCCGGACCCTCGGCCTGGCTCCCCGGCGTGGTCCCGCATGGCGGCCCCGGACCCTCGGCCTGGCTCCCCGGCGTGGTCCCGCATGGCGGCCCCGGACCCTCGGCCTGGCTCCCCGGCGTGGTCCCGCATGGCGGCCCCGGACCCTCGTACCTGCACACAATAATCAGGGCCGATCCATCTGGGTATGTGTGGGCCCTGTCTCCACACATCCCCTCTGACACTTCTTGTGTCACCCCCTGCACCGCGCAGGGAGATTGTCCCAGAGCCTCTGGCGACTGTTCCAGGCACCCCAGGCTGGTGCCTTCTGGGACTATGCAGCCCCTCTCGCTGCACGGCCCTGGTGCCAAGGGGGGGGCATTGCATGACCATCCGGCTAGCCCCTTCTGCGTCCGTTGGGACAAGCAGGCCCTCTTCCTGCCTGTCCCAGCTGGGTCCTCATGCCTACCCGGGGGCTCTATGGCGCTCCACCCCTCTGGAGGCAGACGCAGGCCCATGCCTGGCCCGCCCTCCTCACTGGCTACCGGAGGACCCAGCTCCATCGCTTCCCCACCTCCCCTCCCCTCAGGAGGAGTCCCCAACCCGAACTGCACCCCCCCAAAAATTTCTTTGGGGGAGCACCCCCCCCGGCTGGACTTAGGGGTACCTTGGGGCTTGTCCACCTCGCCTTGGACCAGCACATTCGGGTCAGGAACCTCCTCCCTGGGGTTCGGCTCCGCGGCTGGGTCGCCATCTGGTGGACACAAAGAGGGGAAGTGGGGGCGACATACGGACACATATGCCACACAGACACACACAGACAGAGACAGACAGAAGAGAGGGTCGTCTAGTTCCCTCTCTGAGCTCTCCGGGACCTCCTCAGGGGGCACAGCCAGGATCTCGGGAGGCGCGACCTTCTCGTCGCCCGCCCGTGCTTGGTCTTCTTGCCCCGGATCCTGACTGGCGCTGGATGTGGTGGAGGGGCAGAGTTCGATCCCTGGCTCAGGCTCTGGCTGATCAAACTCCGCCCTCAGTCTCTGCTGGAAGTCCCGAAAACTGCTGTCTGTCTCTCCCTGCTGCCAGAGGGCTGCGCTCCAGCCCCATGCTGACCCAAGCAGACACGAGAGGATGGTGGTGGTCTTATCAGTGTCTGCTGCCCCACTGAAGGGTCCCGGGACAATTGGGCTGTCCCACATGGGGCTGGGCACGTCGCTGGAGATGGTGGTAGGTGTGTGGTGTGGAGGGGGGTGGACGTCTTCTCCAGCAGGTGTGGACGCTGGTGCTGCGCTGCCATTTCGCTGGGGAACGTCCGGGCAGAGGGAAGGCGGGTCGGCGACTGGAGCAGGAATGGAGGATTCCCTGCGAGGCAGTCCCGGCAGCGCAGTTGCTGGCTGGCGACCTCCCGTCGCCCTCTTCCACCAGCTTTCCTCACACTGCTGGGAGGGACGTGGGTTTCCACGGACCTCGTGACGATCCTGGATGGGCGCGATGGGCGGAGCCATCCCGGCACCGACTGCCCAAACGGCGTCATCCTGGTCGTCGTACCCCCGGAAGTCACATGGGTCATCACGGACGCCGCGATGATCTCGGACGCGCACGCTGGGCGGAGCCATCCCGGCAACGACCGCCCACCGAAAATCCACGTCATCATCGCTTTCGTCATCCGTGTCTTCCCACCGGTGACTCCAAGGGTCGTCCACCCTGCGGACTTCCTGGACCCATGGCGCGATAAGCTCCCATGGGCAGTACTCTGGCCATTCGGGCTGGAGGCTGCCCACCTCCTCGCTGGAGGAACGCCGCCGTTGTTGCCGCTTCTCACCTCCCTGGAAGTGACGTGGGTCCCCACGGACCTTGCGACGATCGCAGACTGGTGCGATGGGCGGAGCCCAACTCTCGTCTCCCGTGCTCTCGTCGTCGTCCGTGTCGTCCCAGTCCACGGGGAGCCTTGCCAGCAGAGCGCAGCGTTCTTGGCTCGACATGCCGAAGATCGTGGGGGTCGCATCTTCTGCGCTCGCTGCCCACGTCACTTCCTCGCTGCTGCCGACGCCAACGTCCTCGCTCCGCCCACTCACCCGCCGACGTTGTCGCTTCCGGGTTTCGCGGAGTTTCCCGGGGGTGACGTCATCACGCGGCGCCGCGTACCACGGCTTCTCGGGGAGAAAACGCTCCACCAGAACGGGCGGCGCGTCTCTCCCCTGGCGTCCGCGTTCGCCGCGCCGCGCTGCGTCCTTCGCGGCGTTTCTTCTCCTCTGCTTTTTACCTCTGCGCTTTTGGGGAGGTCGCTGGCATTCTGTCACGACTACGGACTTACGGGGGAAGGAAGCGCAGAGGTTTGACATGCTGGGAACGGGGTTTTATTAATACAAACAATAAAGAAATACAAATAAACAGCGGCGCGGTGGCCGAAAACGATTTAACTTAAATAACGAACTGAAACAAACCCGTAGGCGTGTGGCGATTGCCAGAACTCAAAACACTCATAACAAAACCAGGTCAAGTTCGTGCAGAGTCCACGAAAATGCCAGCAACCCCGAACGGGCGGAAACTTCCGGCATTTATGGGGCGTCAGGATTGGGTTCCGGTGTGGAGCCCAGCTGCAGGCAATCCTGACAATTTGGTTCAGTAGGAAACGATCTGTAAATAGCATTAGCTTAAGCTGGGAAGGTCCAACCAAATGAAAAATACCTAGACTGGAGAAAAAAGGTCACAGTCATTCAAATACTCCACAGACTATGGTTCGTCCCTGAGGGCTAACACACAGCTAGTGGTTTGTATGAGAATTAGAACCAATTTGAATTATGTCGTGTTAATGTACATTTTTCTAGTAAATTACAAGTTATTGCGTGTTATGCTAAAACTACCTTATTTCAACCGATTTTATGTAATTGTAGCTACATATAATGTAAGAGACACTCAGAGTGTGCATGCATGAAAAATAAGTGCTTCACTACTTCACTACGACCCCATGACCACTATTCCCTTGGTGGGCGCTAAGCCTAACCCTACACTATAGTAAGTAAGTAATCATGATTAAAAAATAACCATACTTCTATATTGTTCATTATTAATTAGAAGAGAAGATTCGCAACACTTTGCCTGGAAAAAAATATATATATTCATGTTCTGAACAAAATGAAATGGTGAAATGGTAGCTTGTTGGGGCAGTGGTGACCTAGCGGTTAAGGAAGCGGCCCTGTAATCAGAAAGTTGCTGGTTCGATTCCCACTGAGGTGCCACTGAGTAAAGCACCGTCCCCACACACTGCTCCCCGGGTGCCTGTCATGGCTGGGTGAAGGGTAATGGTTAAAAGCAGAGGACACATTTCACTGTGTGCACCGTGTGCTATGCTGCTGTGTATCACAATGACAATCACTTCACTTTACATTTTACACTTTAATGTTAAATCACTGGGAGCTATCTTCATTTGATATGTAAACTGAACATAATACTGCATATATTATTTTTACTTTTATATAAATCAGAATACTTTGTATAAAAAACTAGGCTAGTGATGGGGTAGGGGGTGAACATGGTGTTGGTGGCCAGGCAAAATGGTGAGCATACATGCATATATGATCGAGCAACAAAAAATTAAACACATTGCATTTTAATGTTGCAAGATCACAATAATCTTCAAATGCTGAATTAAAAAAAATATACACTTATACAATTTTCCGAAGCCACAATGTAAGGACAAAATAGCTGCATGCAGCTCCAGACCCCCCAGCTGGCTGGTTGCAGTTTAACACCATTCTTCCAGTGTGTTTCAATTACAAAATGACATAAAACAATAGTCTGCTCAACATATATTACACTTACAAGGCAAACCAGTCACAAGTTTCAATATTAGGGTTTACTAACTGATGCTTGCAGTGTCTGTGTTAAGATCTGGTTTCGATCTTGAGAGGGCGTCCATAGAGTTTTAGAAACACTGTATCTGTGTATGACTGTATATGACAAAATGTGGAAATGGGCGTGATTCTGATTGTGAGCGTGTGTTTTCTTCTGCTTATGGCTGCCATTTAAATGTCTTACAGCTGCACAGCAGGGTTCAAGAACCAGCGCTGTGACGAGCTGGCCAACCCGTGTGATTACTACTGTCAAAATGAGGGGATATGCACGATTACCTCCTCTAACAAACCCCGCTGCAAGTAGGTCCCCATATCTGTCTGGCCACTCCCCACATCCCAGCTCCCCCTGTTGTTTGGCTCTGGCCTCAACCATATGATCCCTCATCACACGCATCCTCATACGCATATTGCACTGCCATCAGATGGACTGTGTGTGTCTGAGTGTATGTAGGTAGTGAATGTAAGTAGGGGTGGTGACCTTCCTCCACTACCACTACCAAATCTGTTTTTGTGGTCTGGATACTAGTATTGCGATATTAATTTCCCTGAAGTTCCTTATTCACCCTGAAATTCTGTAATTGATGTATACTATACTGTATATCTGATATAATTTATTTTCTTTATTATCCAAAAGAACATGGTGTCCCTTTCTTGATTCTTGGTCCCAGTAAACGTGATTTAAATGTGTCCTGCCGTTGTTTGCTGCTCCTCAGTAATAATCACGCAAATACAGTTTCTGGATCTGTTGGCTGGTGCCTATGAGCCTCTCAGTAGAGGTGAAACTGGTCATATTTGGCTGAATTAAGACAGTTGGGCCGCTGTGTTACCGAGATAGCGGCCAACAGAGTGGAATTTGGCCGTATATGTGTGCTACTTATTATGATGAGAAAATAAAACAAGTGGTCACGATTTTGTTGATTAGACCCTGTACTGCTGTTGAATGTGTCCATTTTTGTCCATCAAGGTATGATTTGATTTACTCCAAAATATTGGACAGAGACTCAGTGGTGGGAAATTGAATCCTTGCAGCAATTGTCCTGTGAAAAACTAAACAGAGAAAAATGTTTAACTGCAACAGTGCAAACTGTTGTTCATTATTTTGATGCGTGTGTGTATGTGTGTGTGTATGTGTGAGAGAGTGAGAGAGAGAGAGAGAGAGAGAGAGAGAGAGAGAAAAGAAATTTCAGTGTTAACCAATTACAAACAATTACATTTCTGTTTATATTAGGTTTGCAAAGATGACCCTGATTTTGATGAGGATGATCCAGTAATGATGATTTGTTGTGTATGTAGTTCCCACTGCTTTAACCATGTCTTAAATGTTGCATAAATCATCTGGCTGCCTTGTCTCATTCATCACCCTCACTGCTTTTCCCCACAGTCAGCACTGAGTGATTTCTGAATTAACTTTGCCCACATTTCTGTGACTGTGGCTGCATGAAGCCTCCCTGGGTCCAGTGCTGTGTCACTTATTACATCTCGTAATGCCAGGAGGATCCTGTTTGATTGGTGTCATTTTCCTTCCGTCAGGTGTTCGGCCAACTGGTCAGGAACACAGTGCGAGAGATCAGCCCCGAAAAGCAGCCGGTCCGACAACATGGGTACAGGTGGGTCCAGAAACCCTCCAAGGAATAAATCTGAAATAAAATAGGTCCCGTTGGTTCCACTGGGTTAGACAGCTGTGACCCTCCACTTCGACCCCTGCTCACCCTGTCATCTCGTCTCCGTCTCACGTCCAGAGGCGTGTTCGTACATTTGTTTATCGAATCAAATAAAAAAAGCTCCCCCTGCAGAGCCTCATGTAGGCTTGTCGACTCGAAGCATTTAATGCCAAAATGAGTTGCTTACTGTAACAAAAGAGCACTAAATGATTATCAAGTGATGCTCTGCAGATGCTGCTAGGTTGGCTGGAATATAAATTTCTATTTTAGCTTGGGTGCTTTTCACCCTACAGAATGTGAATAAAAATATCGAGTCTGATTGACACAGTGTTTGCTAAATTTGGCATTTGGATGAAATGTTTGGTAATGGTCATTGCATCAGTGTTGCAGTACATTGCTTCAGAGCAGCAATGTGTGGTTTAAGAACACAGAGGTAATTAAATGATGTAAACAGTGCAGAAGGATTGGCTGTCTTTGCATTTCCTTTGTGTAGAATGTGCTGGAAATATCATGCTGTTTTTTTTTTTTCTTTCCAGGAAACATAGCAATTATTGTGCCTCTTGTCCTGCTGGTAATTCTGATAACAACTGTAGTGACCGGTGTGTTCATCTGCCGCAGGAGGCAAAGGTAACAGTTCACAGCATGTTATTTCCTGTGTTTTGAGGCATTTATGTATTGCACACTTGCTCTTAGTTTGTATCTTCTAGAGGGGGAAGAACCTACCATTTCTTTTTTGTTATTGTATAATTATTTCTGTCAACCAGAAGATCCAGAATAATTATGTTATATGATAGTATTGATTGTTTTGGCACATTTGTAGACAATTGTCTACATAATAATCTGGCAGCATTCAGTGTTAGTGGTGGCCTAGCGGTAAGGAAGCGGAATCATAACTGAAGGGCTACTGCTAATGAGTTGCCACTGAGCAAAGCACCGTCCCCACACACTGCTCCCCGGGCGCCTTTCATGGCTGCCAACTGCTCAATAAGGGAGATGGGTTAAAAGCAGAGGACACGTTTCTTTGTGTGCACCGTGTGCTGCACTGCAGTGTATCACAATGACAAAAACGTTCGCAACTGCTGCAACTACTTAACAAGCCTTCAATAATGTCTTTCTTTCAGAGGTAAACGAGTTCAACGACAGCCTATGACCAATGGAGGTATAAATGTAGAAATTGGCAACCCATCCTACAACATGTACGAGGTGGATCACGACAACCATGCTGACGCTGGCAGCCTCCTCAGACCAAATTTCACACTGGACCCACATAAGGTTTGTTATTGCTTAATTGGCACTGCTTTAATTCTGTACGTTACGTCTAATCGCTGACAACAATGTTGATTGATAATGCCTACATAGTTTTTTAATATGCATAAGTATGAACCACCACAATTGTGTGAAGCCACGCTCAGACACCTTTGTTTTGCTGTGCGCCTGTGGTAATTGGAAGATGGGTGGGTGGATGCGCCGTGCGCATGAAGAACACCGAGAGCAAGCAATGTAGCTACTTTGTCCGCATGTACTCTCGGCTCTTTTATTTGTTATCTGCTCTCACATCCTGAACAAACACGCCACATGATTTAATTGAAAAGTTTGTGCCGCTCGTTATCCACTGACTGACTGGCATACAGAGCGTGGCTGCTGAACGCGTGCCCTCCATGTCGCAGATGTTTATTAAGATTTTGACAGGAATAATAGCCAGTTTCCCCATAGCCATGTAGCTGCTGTTATTGCTCCTGAAATAGACACCTTGAGATGCCTCCTTGAAAACAGGACCCAAGCAGAGCAGTTTAAACAACATTGTAGAAAGTGTGGGAGCTTTCCTTTCCATGATGGACGGCAGTAATTTCTGCAGGGACATTACTGTTATTCTTCAGTGGAACTCTTTAAATGGGCTGTAACCAGGGGAGGAAAAAGAATGATGTTCCAGCAAGTGCAATTTAGACAGAATAATAATAATTTGGGATGTGTCACGGCCGACATGCAGACATGCAGCTAATTTCTCAGCAGTTTAATTCTCTCATCTCAGTCTGTATTCCACAATGTGTAGTCACTGAAGATGTGTGTTATAGGGCTGGTGTGTAAAGTCCAGTGACCCTCGCGCACTGAACGTTCATACTGTGCCAAAGGAGGTCATACCTGGACAGGTGAATCCCATACTGCATCACAAAATGTGTAAATCATCGATCATGACATGCATGCATTTGTTGTACAAAATGATTTGTGTGTGTGCTGTTGTGGCTTTGGTTTGGAAAGATTGTTCAATTCAGTTGTCCATGATATTTGTGTAAATGTCTCAAATTATACAACTTGGATTTACCAAATTGTACTTGGCCAATTTTTCCTAAGTTGCCCCAAATGCATTTCTACAGAATCCATCAATAAGCCTGAAGCCTATTCTATATATTAACTACATTAATGAAATATACTGAATAATAAAATGAAGGTTTCTAAATATGTTGGGCCGAAAATATTTAGAAACCTTCAGTTTATTATTGAGTAAATTTCATTCATTTACTTCATTAATAATAAACGGAAGGTTTCTAAATATGTTGGGCCTTTACAGCATGAGTAATTGAACTTTAAATGTCTGATGTTAAAGATTAGAAAATGTGCATGTCTCAGAAATGTATATGTCTCAGTCTTGGTAAACAGGAGCAACTTAAAATAATAAATGTTAACTTCATTCAATAAATGTTAACTTTCAGCAATTATTTGTGTGCCAGGACCTGTGTGTTCCGGACAGGCTTTGTTTTATTGTTTGTCAGTAACCAAGCTAATGGCTGCCTGACCATTTCTGCAAATGCACAAAAAATCATATTGAGCAGCTGGCACAGATCAGGCACTGATAGTCCTTACTGTTATGTTCGCTGACTACCTGATGATGAATTTAACATGAAATTTGAATACAATCTTGAAGTTTACAATAACTCACTGTAAACTGTAATACATGTAGTACATGTAATACTATTTAGTTTTTATTTAAGTTTTATATGGGGTTAATGGATATATCCACTATTTTAAAGTATTTGTTTAGGTCACTAAATATATATTAGTTTGTGAACCTGAATGAATTGTCTTGTACATGTTCTTTCCTCCCATCCTTCACCCATATCTGATGTTTCTTTCAGTCAGCATTCTTTACCCAGTTTTAATGCTGTTCTTTTTTTTTCTGCCACAGCCTATGAACTACAGCAACCCTGTGTATGCAAAGATCTATCTGGATGGGCAGAACTGTCGGAAGCCAGTCATCAATATTGATGAGAGGAGAGAGCTACTCCCAAAGAAACTAGAGGGCACGATTCGAGAAACCGCCGCATAGCCTGACTTTACACTTTGTACTCTTTTTTTATGGCCAATGTAAAAAGTGTATAGTACAAATGGGGAAAACAAGGATTTTTTCTATTTCCTATCAGGTTCTGAGGACTTACTGCAGTTTGTTTAACATCAGCATTACCTCCTCATCTCTGTGCTGAAAACTTTGGACAAGTAGTTTGGACGTTCCATGGGTTTTACACACATATACGTAAAAAGGCACTATATCTATGAAGTAACAAAGCTGCTCAGTTTAAAACGACCTTCAAAAGACATCCACAGTAGCAAAAACAACAGATTCTTTCTTTGGTTTCTTTTTCATTATTATTTCAAGCGCTTTAGCTACCTGGCACAATAACTTGCTCTTAATAATTATGTTACATCAAAGTTCTTATGTATGATTTTTGTCCATATCTACTGTCTTGCTCTATCTGCAGACACTGGAGAGTTACGGTTTCATCAGGTTATATCCTGTTCATCTTCTGTTACTATGTAGCCATGGCTTTATAGTCCTGACAAAATTATCAGCGTGGTCACAGTGTTTGCAACTCAGCGTCATTTTTCCTGACGTCCTGCTGAATTGTCACAGACACAGATGCTGCATAAGTTCACTATTTATATCCACGCCACCGAAAAGGGACACAGTCTGAGCTTCAGCACCAGTATTATACCAGTATAATATATCACAGTCACTGGTACCAGTAGCCTTGATATTTTAGCCCACGAGCGTGCATCACTCTTGAACATTACACATTTTATTAGTGCAGCGCAGAACTGATTAAAGGTTTACACACACAGATGCCGTATGTGAGCACACAAACATCATCAGTGTGCGTTTTGTGCTTATGGCAGAAGCATTATAAATACCGTCCATTACTGTAACCAGCTCGCTATTTAAGGATTACTGGACAGGACAGAACATGATGCCGTTACCTGGCAAATTTTTCAAGTGTTGTATATGAAAATCACTTTGTCTGTTATTTCACAGAGGGAAGCATATAGATAAACAGATTTTATAATTTTGTATTTGATTTATATGTCGTTTGGCTGCTTGTATTTTGAAGAACTGTATTAAATGTAAGTACTTTTATATAAAAAAGCAAATCAATATAAAATAAAGGCATTTTATTTCCATTTCAAATACAATCATATGACTTGTGGTTTTTAAATGTGCAAAAGGGAATGCTATATCATTTATACAAAATGTGTGACCATCGCACAATTTGTACCTATTTAGAAACTTTAGACACTTATAATTCTGTCTTCGTACAAAGTGTCATATGGACAAATTTTGCTTCTGATGGAATTTTTGTCAGATAATTTTTTATTTTTATATCTGACATATAAGCTTGACATTCTGACCAGTTTAAATGTAAGCAATGACAATGAATGTGCTCACAACGTCAAACTTTATGTCGAAACTTTTTTAAGTTTTTATGCCATTCATGACCAGATCCTGGCTCTGAAAACACATCATGTTTAACCCTTTCATTCACAGTGTTCAATTAATGATTAAAACCAAAACCACTGGCTGAGTGGAGTAACAACCTTCTAAGCTGCTACAAAGGGATTTGTGTTTTGGGTATTTATAGATTTGACTGTGATGTCATGTTCAACACCGCAGACCTTTTATTAAAGTGTTCTGTTGTCTTTAATCTGTCATAATTTCCCCATTAAGGAGCGTTCTGAATGGGCTGCAAACTCAGGAATGCGGTGGGTAGAGCTCGAATAGATGCCCCGCCGCTTTTTTACCGGATGCCAGGAGGCATTCATTAGGCCGGCTCAGCGTTCCGGTGCCGTGGCGCACAGTGAATGGTAATTCAGCACATGACAGACCCCCTCTATCCTGCCGCCACTCACCTGCCTCTTCACCATAGCAACCGTTGCATAACTGATCGCTTCGGCGTGCTTTTTATCCGTTATATTTGGTTAAACTGCAAGGGATTCCAATTATGTGTGATCTGGGACTGGAACTTTGTTGATTTACAAGAGACAGACAGATAGATTGACAGATTGATTTAACATAACTATATTATAATTATAATATTAATAATATGGTGCACTGCTATAAAGATGTGAAATGGTGCTTGCTGCACCTATCATAGGAACGGGTTTTAAAGCTGTTCTCGAAAAAAAAAACAAAAAAAAACCCTTGAGTGCTTTCCCTTAGGAAAGAGCACTACACTTTGTGGCCTTTTCCTTGGATCCTTTCCTTCAGGCGTACTCATTCCACCGCTGAAAGGTGTCTGAAAGGTTTCCGAAAACTGAGATTATTCTGTGTTTACCTCCTCATGATCTTTCTAAAAAGTACCTGTAAAATAACATTCAATGTGCAGTGAAAAACAGTCTGGTTGTCCGCTTATCTTTTTTTGTATATTGATGCTGGTGCATTAATATGCAGCGCGTGTACCTCGACCCTCAGCTTGTAATCAAAGTTGTAATGCCTGAATGACTTTAAATCCTGGAGCATCTTACCCGATCCATGGAGTCATGATCACAAGTCTCAATATTTAAACATACACCACTGGCAAAATGTTGATTCCTTCTGCGTTATGCACAGCGTTATTTAGCTGATGTATTTTTTAAAAATTGCACTGTTGGTATTCAAATGAGTTCTTTCTTATTACATATGTTTCATTGGTCTACAGGTAAAAGTGGCATCTGACCCTCTTTCTCCTCCTGGGCCTGCAGCAGGCATATAATGAGACAGAAAAAGCCTCATAACAGCTGTTCATTCTTTACTGAAGCCTCATAATTCCCCCAATTAATTACTAAGGGCCACCATAAACCCGGCCCTTGTAAAAATAGCTTACAGTGCATTTCTAAGACTTCCAATTCGGCATTACAGCACAGCTTTTATTCTTGCATTTTTTCAAGGACCCCCCCCCACAGTATTTATACTGAAATTGAAGTGTAATCATATATTAACGGAGTGAAAACATTGCAAAGGGACACTGGGAAGAGCTTAGAGGTTCTACATCACTGTAGGATCCCACCAACTGGTACATGGAGCTGATGCAGCTGCTCAGGTAAACATTCACATGAAACCTTTATGACACAACATGGCAACACTACATAGAACGAGTGTTGAAAGATCACTGCCTCAGGATTTTAACTGCAAATATTCTCCTTAAGCAACAGATATTTTTCTGCAATTATTCACAATATGGTTTACAGTTCTGTTTGATATGAAAGTCTAAATGCATCTCAGAAACTAACTAAACTAGTTTCTATGTTTCAGATCCAACATTGTTTATGCATCCTCTCATACAAGTGCTTCACATTTAAATACAGACACAGATCATGCAGACATACACCATAGGGGGCGCCAAAGAGCATATCTCAAAATATTTAACAGCGGGCGAGGACAAGACATTAAACTCTGTCACCTGGAAAACAGTAAAGTAGGCGTGTTTTATAGTGGGAGACCTTGACTGTGTCTGTAATCAAGGCACAAGACCATGACATTGTGCTGACTTTCATTATACCATTCATGTTAGCTGTAAATAAATTGACTTTAATTTAATTGACTTTAATATTTTTTTTCTGTAAACCAGCTTGAAATTATTTGGCTCATGAGTCAAAATGAAACAGAAAAAAACAGATGAAGACACATGCTGATAGTGGACAGGCAAAGAAAGAGAAAAGCTCACAAATCAGTATAATGAGGAGCACTTGCATAACAGGGCTATGACATGCTTTACCATCTCTATTATTTCACAGAATTTTATTGGATATTCACATTCAAATCTTTTCAATTGTCTTAGCTAAAAAAAAGAATAAAAATGAAAGGTCATCGCAATACAAGTGTATATAATAAAAGAAAAGATGCACAGGGTACCTATATATATATATATATATATATATATATATATATATATATGTGTGTGTGTGTGTGTGTATATATTTTATTTTTTTTTTCAAGCCCTGTTCATGATGCAGCATTGAGACTAATTAATAGTAAGCAGATAGGAGATGTGGAAGACAGGATATAAACAATAGTTGGTGTTTGCAACTCGCAAATGATGTGCAAAGACTCAAACTGCCCAGAACCCGAACGGCAAGCTAATTTTAATCCCAAATAACAGAAAGCACAATTTAGGACAAACTACTCAACAAACTACTGACATCACATTTAAAAATTGGTTGAGCTCATTGTGATGATTGCAATGTCTCATGCAACCTGGTTCTAAGGCACATGAAGCCCCAACTCCCACATGAGAGATGACGTCTCCTGGAGCCTCAAAACCACCTCCACCACCAAGAAAGCCCAGCAACGTCTGCACTTCCTCAGAAAGCTGAAGAAGGCCAACCTCCCTCCTCCCATCCTCACACCGATCTACCGAGGGACCATTGAGAGTGTTCTCTGCTGCTACATCACTGTCTGCTACAGGAACTGCACTGTCGCTGAGCAGAAGGCCCTGCAGCGAATAGTGAAGACAGCAGAGCGCATCATCGGGGTTCCACTTCCATCTCCCAGCTCTACAAGAAACACCTCAACCATCGAGCTCGGAACAAAATGAAGGACTCTCAACCACCCCTCACATGCCCTGTTCTCCCCAACAATACACGTCAGGCCTTGTGTACCTGATAACACACTGACTATTTTGCACATATTAATTCATTTTTGCACATGTTCGTCTTGTCTTGTGTGTCCTTTTTGAAATATCCAACATCCTACATGATGTTGATTTTTCATTGTGCAGAATGCTTTTACTTTTCTCTTATAGAGATCTGATACAGTATTTAAGTTTAAGTTAGCATAGTTTAGTGGGTATGTGTGTGTGTGTGTGTGTGTGTGTGTGTGTGTGTGTATATATATATATATATATATATATATATATTTATTTTTATTTTTCTTTCGTTTATGATTGCACTATGGGGGGGGGCTGCGTGAAACATTATTTCAATACACGTGTCACAGCCAATACACCTCCAGCCCACCAGAGAGCACCAGACCAGCCAGGGAGACGGCAACCCGGAAGCGGATATGAGAGCGGGCAGTGGCGAGTATAAAAGTCAGGTAACCCCGAGGAGACGCTGCCCGCTCTTTGAGTTGAATTTATTCCCAGAGACGCCATCCTTATTTACCCACGCCCAGCTGATTAGAATCCACGACCATGACCTTTGCCTGTCCCTGACCTCGAGCCTTGCCTTCCCCCTTTGTGACAACGATCTCCAGACGGATTGTACATCGTGACCACGACCCTCGCCTGCCATTGACACTGAGTTTGACTGCCCCTTTTGCCAAGACGATCTCCCATGTTACCCCACTTTTCTGCCACCCCCAACGTCCTCCAGATTAGCCTCCCTCTCCCCAACCAAACTCCTCCGGTCCTCCTCCCCAGATCGTCCAATGTCTACTCCCCGTACGACGACTTGTCCCCTCACTCCAAGCATGCCTGGAAATGCGTCCCCGAACTCTGCTAGTAACAACACGGAATACTGTGTAGACTGTTGTACTGACATTAAACCAATCTTGAATCTTGGCCACCCTGCCTTTTTTCAAATAAATAATACAACCAAGCTGTATAACATTGGGACATAATCATACAATTTCAAATAACCCATATCCATAAACTTCAATAAGCTGTCCTGTGACTTTCCACTTGCAGCTTCTTCTGTAATTGCAAATGTGTGACCGTTCAGAATTTGGAGTGGTTCTTTTTTTTTCTGTCTTCTGTGTTTTACCCCTTTGGGGGCCTCATTTATTTGGCCCATCCACCCAGATTTCTATTGGGTTGCTCCTGTAAGAGGCTGCTCATTTGTCAGACCTTCAGGGCTAAACACAATCAGTTAAAACCTCTGATTACCAACTTGGCTTGATACCTTATCTCATCATTTTTGGCTTCAGGGAGAAGAGATAACCTGGATGACCTAAAAGCCTGAGGTAGGTTTACCTCATAATAAGGGTCTTTTACTCGGTCACCTTGTGGACAGTGGTTAACAACACTTTTCAAAACGTAGTAAATATTTAGAAGTGTAGAAACTTAAAAATACTGAACTCAACTTGTCTCCTTATTGCAGGGAGCTTACAGTTTAATTAGATCATTGTCTTGTAGGTTGTGCTGCAGAGCTAAACCCAGGGACTTTTGCTCTAGAGGATCAACAACATGTATTTTTTGTATGGATGAAAACCAAATGTGATATGTCTCTTACCCTCCCTCGAACCTGAAATATTTTCTGAAAACAAGGGCCACACCATTAAAAATGAATGAGTCAAAGTTTTGTATGCTTTATATTTCCCAGGTCCTAGCTGCTAATGCATTTTGTGCAGGTGGGTATACCAATGCATTCAGCTAATTGGAGGATGCTGAAGAGTGGTGTATTGTTCAGTAGGTCACCAAGTCTCCTCTACAGCAATATAGGACGAGCCTTATATCAATATCTCAGCTACCCTGCTGCTGTTCTCAAGAAAAGCAGACCATTCTGGGATCTCACCTGAAATGTTGTGTTCCGTGTAGAACTTGTAGAACTCTGCAGTGAAAACAAGCACGTCTTACTTCCAGGGTGGTAGTAGCCTAGTGGGTAACACACTCGCCTATGAACCAGAAAACCCGGGTTCGAATCCCACTTACTACCATTGTGTCCCTGAGCAAGACACTTAACCCTGAGTGTCTCCAGGGAGACTGTCCCTGTAACTACTGATCAGCTCTGGATAAGGGCGTCTGATAAATGCTGTAAATGTAAATGTAAATGTACTCACTTTGTTGTGCCTAAAGGCATTGAACTCAAGAAAAAGCATACATTTACTGTCTGCACAATGTTTCTTTAGCAACCCTTACATGCCAATACTGATCATGTTCAAATTGCATATACACCATCTGACTCTTAAACCCTTGTGACTTATTCCCTAGTATAAAAAAAGATCTGCTGTAAAGGTTAAAGCCATGTAAGTTCAAAATAAAGGACATATGAGCCCCAAACTATGCAGAGAACAAGGTAGTGGTCAAACATAAGGTCAAATATGTGGAAAGGGATGAGATGAAAGAATCAAAAAGTGAATAGAACTGACATAAAATAAGGGAAACTGGAAACTAAAGCCAAGTTGAAAGAAAAATGTAACAGGACCAGTCCAGATATGGATAATAACTAAAAGAACAATGTAAACAAACAGATTAAGAATATGCAGTCACAAAGGCAAAACAAGGCAGTTGGGGTCTGAAAGTGAAAAAAAAAATCATTTATGACGATTACCAAGTTTAGAGAGCAATCCCACAATAGTAAAGTTGTGTCTTGTCTATCACACTATTCTTTCATTTAAAAATAATAAGAATAAATATATTTTTGGGATGTGGCCCCACATGATTTCCTGGCTCTCCCCAGGTTGGTGTGCATTTTTGCCTGGGTTCTCCGGTTTCACCATTCAAAAGGCATTCACACTCAGTGAACTGGTAACTCAGAATTGGCCATAGGTCTGTGTGTGTGAGGGTTGTGAGTCCCAGTCCTTGCCCAGTGTCCCAGGATGGGCTCCAGTTATCCCAGTTATCCTTGCTGTTGGCCTTCAACTATGTTTAGTGTGTTAAGTCGCTGTTAAGTGCTGCAGCACAGATGACCATGAAATGCAGAGGAGACATAAACATGCATTCAATAAACATACAAATGCAGCCTTCAGTTTGAACGTTTCAGATTTTTGTATATTGGTATAATATTTTTCTGATTTTAATCTTAAAAATCAGTTGTCACACCCATGGGAGCTGCACCTCCATTGCTGAGGAGCCTGACCACAGTCTGCCCTCACACTCCCCACCAAACAGCTGCAGCCTGATGCAGACAATTGAGTATCTGCCATTAATCTGATATCAAGAATTCACCTCGTCCCGACTTCAGGTGTGTGTGTGTGTGTGTGTGTGTGTGTGTGTGTGTGTGTGTGTGTGAGAGAGAGAGAGAGAGAGAGAGAGAGAGAGAGATTAAAGTGTGTCAAAAGTGTGTCATTTCCCATTATTTCCATTAGCAGTTCCCATTATTTCACTGCATGAACACCACAGATGCCCAGATGGCCCAGGTCTTGGGAAGAATCAGCAATATCTAGAATAAGACAAATACTGAGATACTGTGTGGGCTTATACTGTTGTTGAGCTTTCTAAAGAAACAAAGATATTCATTTTAAAATGTTATATATAATATAACTAAAGAGTCTTTGCCCATTTGAAATCGTTAGTCTGCAGTAAAAGTCCTGAAGCTGTTATAGATTTTAATTCTTTCTGGAAAAAAGGTGAGCAGTGATTTCTAACCACGTTGGACGCGCAAGATTCTCATAGCAGAATATTAGATTTTAGTAGCGCAGTAATGATGCTGTAAGAAATGTCTTATATTTCGTAGGACAAAATATTGTCCCTCCAATTTTGATGTCACCTTCACAAATCTTCTAACAACCAATCATGTGCATATATTTTATTATTTACTCTCTATTTCCATATTTACTCCATTAATTCCACATTCCATACATTATTCCATATTAACTTCATTAATAAAATGCAATAAAGAGAAGAAGTGATTGATGGCATGTTAATTGTATCCTTGTTTCAGCCATGTGTAGTTAAAAACATATATAACCTGTGAGGACAAAATTGCCTATGATTTTTTTATTACATTCATGAATATGGTATGAAGGTCATATGAATCATATCCAACAATGTACATTTGAGACAGGGCCACACTTTGTGTCCAGTTAATCATCTGGATGTCCCAGATGGACAGAGCACAACACTGTGCTACTGTATATGCTCGAGGTGATGATTTTGCCCCAGGGTTGATAAACAGTTGTCATAGTTCAAGGTGCAGTCTAAAGATATGGCCGATACGTCTGTCCATTGTCTTAGAGGACAGGATATGTTGGCCTTGTGGACATGGCAGTAGCAAGAGCTATAAATTGCCAAGATAATATATCTGATTTATTGTCCACAGGATAATAAAGCCTTATTTTTCTTCTGTCAGCCACAGAATCACATGCTTTTGTGGATTATAGATACCTATAACAATATTAACAAGCCATAAATTCCTCCTTTACACGGATCCCAGATGTGGCTGGGTAATTAAGCAGGATGTTTTCCCAGCTGCCCTAATTTCACTGAAAATATTTCACTAACTTCTGAATGGAGAGGGTTCTTGTGTCTTAGCACTGGCAGGTCTCGACATCTTTTCTCCCATTTTATGTTATCAGGTCATGTTATACACACACACACACACACACACACACACATTTGTCATATGAGCATTTTTTTTCTTTAAATTCATATATATATATGAATTTAAAGAAAAAAAATACATGCTCATAAATGTGCAGGATAAGTATTGTACAAAGTGTAAACCAATGGCTGTCAGAGTATGTGACATACATGACTATATGAAGAAACACCTTAGAAAACCTGTTGTTTTCAATCAGTATTTTTTAATGCTGTTCTACACAAAGCAACTTATTATATAAACGATCAAGCATGAACAGAGATAAGTAGTAACAAGTTAAGTTTACTTTATTTGGCGTCTGCCAAATAAAGTAAAGTAAATTTACTCTGTTACAATTACTTTATGTAACTCATAAAGTATGTAACTCATACAGTACTCATAAAGTAAACCATACTTTATGATATGGTTTACAATACAATACTTTTTACTTTTACTTGAGTACATTTCTGAATAAGAGACTTGACGCTTACCTCGCTACAATTAAATCATACTTTAATAAGTTATGACTTCTCTTTCTTCTGTCTGAATTCGTGATAGATAATTATCTGTGAGTCCTGAATCCTGTCATGGATTCAGTTAATGAACTTACAGTTCATGAACTTAAAGATTCCTTGATCTGATCAACACTCAGATATTAAGTCTGAAATCATGTTTTAAGCCTCTTGGTAGTAACTAGCACGTATCCTACGATGATGAATTTAAAATTGCATGCAATCTCATTGCATGGCTTTATTTTCTGTAGACTGGTAAAACTGTAGAATGACCATGTACATTATATCCTACATTACAAGGAGTCTCACCAAATAACAATATATAATTTATTGCCATGCTCAGTTGCCAAATTCCATAATTTGATTTCATTACATGGTCTAGTAGATAAACAGGACAGCACAAAGGGACAACTTAAGAAACAGAAAAGTCACTTCTCCTTTGCACATTGACAATCAGACCTATCATTCTAGTAGTGTTTCCCTGCATGACACTGAAAAGCTCTGGAACTTGTTTATCTGGGTGGTAGTAGCCTAGGTGGTAGTAGCCTAGTGGGTAAGACACTTGCCTGTGAACCAGAAGACCCGGGTTCAAATCCCACTTACTACCATTGTGTCCCTGAGCGAGACACTCAACCTTAAGTTTCTCCAGGGGGACTGTCCCTGTAAATACTGATTGTAAGTCGCTCTGGATAAGGGTGTCTGATAAATGCTGTAAATGTAAATCTATCAATATCTGAAAAAAATTATTTTAATTTACTGATCATGCTGAATATTTTCATATTTTTGGAATTTATCTCTAATGTTAGCATCTCTGATCAAATTGTGTGGAAGCAGCAAAAAGATGTTTATTCATTTACAACTTTATTTAGGCCGCACATCACAAAGCCAGATAAATGATATGCCATCACTCTTTACTTTTCACTTCAGTGATGTTAATTATTACTAAATTAGGCTCACAGTGAACATTGACAGATGATATCATATGGAATAGTTAGTATAGAGATTAATAATCTAACAGCTCCCATCCATCCTGAAGATTCATGTCTCATAAAAATTCACATTAAGAGTTTTGTAATGATCTCCAGAGTTAATGTGCACCTTTATTGACAACAGACTTCTCTGATATCTTTGTCCTCAGTAGACAATGTTCCAATTATCCTACTGAGTGCTTCCTGCATGGATATCTGCACATATCTAATGTAAAGTCACATTGAAAGTCTTCTTAATACCAAACTGATTATGATACTTCAGATAAATTAGGCCTGCACGATTTGGGGAAAAAGACATATTGCAATTATTGAGCTCAATATTGCGATTGCGATATGATAAAGGACACTTGCTTGTATATCAATGAAAAGTCGCATACAAATTACTAATAGTGAAATGTTTAATTTCAAAGTGAAACATACAAACTACTTATAACAACTTGAAATGCCCAGTGCTTTCAAAATACAATATTCTACAAAATTAAATAATCACAAAAAACTCTTTACATTACAGTCGAACAACAAACCCTGGTAAGGTTAAACAACTGTTTTGATTATATTTGGCCATTATAAAATCTCGTATTATAGTTCTTACGTTTAACCAAAACGTTGTTTGGAGGCTGACTTGAACACAGGGATGCATAGCTTTGCTAGCTTAGCTAAGGTTAAGATTTGTAAACTGAGGAGAATTTCTTTAGGAAACCTTCAAAGTTTGAAAAAAGTTAACTAAACAGCTAAGAACAGTCTAAATAGTTAATGCCTACATTTAGGCAAAAACGTTGTTTGGAGGCTGACTTGAAAACAGAAATGCATAGCTTCGCTAGCTTAGCCTACAGCGGTTTGTACAGCCCCAAACAGCACAAGAGTGAGGCATTTATAATAAAGTGAAGTGATTGTCACGTGATACACAGCAGCACAGCACACGGTGCACACAGTGAAATTTATCCTCTGCATTTAACCCATTACCCTGAGTGAGCAGTGGGCAGCCATGAGAGGCGCCCGGGGAGCAGTGTGTGGGGACGGTGCTTTGCTCAGTGGCACCTCAGTGGCACCTTGGCGGATCGGGATTCGAACCGGCAACCTTCTGATTACGGGGCTGCTTCCTTAACCGCTAGGCCACCACTGCCCCATTTTTATGCACTTCTCTCCATAGACATGTATATGCTTCACTCCACAGCAGAGCCTATCGCAATATGGCGGCGACATTAACGTACGATGCAGCTCGTCATGCGGCGTCTACCCACATGTCTATGCGAGTCACGAATCTGAGGTCTCCATTGAACTGAATCGAAAGTCATGTGACCAAACGTCAAATTCGACTGAAGTGAGACTTCAGTCAGCTCGCAAACTTTGAGAGAATGAGTTATATGTTGCCGATTCAATCCATGTATTAATAATTTAAATCGCAGCTTTTTGCGTTCATGTAATCGCACAGACTGACATCGCGATTCCGATTGCAATTAGATTAATCGTGCAGCACTAAGATAAATTATTAGGGGCATCATGAGAAAGGAAACTACTGACATATTATACATTAAACCAAACACTGTGTTAGTGTATTATTGTATACACTGACATATACTGGTGGCAATTTTTTCATATACACTACTCTCCAACTACTCAATGAATACTATATGCAAAATACATAAAAATAAGGTTTGGTAGTAGCCTAGTATGTAACACACTTGTCTATGAACCAGAAGACTGAGCAAAAAACTGTAACCCAGGGGAACTGTCCCTGTAACTCCTGATTGTAAGGTGCTCTGGATAAGGGTGTCTGATAAATGCCGTAATTGGTAATGTGCATTATATTAGCATTGTATTAATTGTATTTGTTTAGTAATGCTAGACAGGATGCGTTAAGTCAAACCAAAGTTCTTTGCCTTGCGTGAATACTTTATTGTGTACCAGGAAATGCAGGAAAAATTACACTCAGCCATTATCCTTTGAGGATCGCCACATATGCCCCAAAATATTGAAAGGGTTGAAAAAGAAAAATGACAGCAATTTACTATGACTCTGCCGCCGTGTGATAAAAGCTCCAGTAATGAAGACATCAAAGGATGTCTGCCATTGATTTAATAATGCAGTTGGCTGGTTTTTATTCATAATGTGAAATTTGAAAAGGATTTAAAATGAATGTGCCTGAGTGGGAATGAAAGTATTCATTATGACATTCAGTAATGTGGTTGAGACTATATGACATCTTGTTCTGCTTCCTTTGCACACAGCTGATTTATGTATTTCATTTTGCTGCTATTCACTCTCCATCATTAATTGTGATCGTTTTCAGCAAAATAATTGAAATGTATTAGATTGGAAGTTTTTGATAAGATGGGAAAATTGTTAACTATGAAAATACTACGAGGCACAGTGGGCATCTCTGATCTTTTTCTTGGGTGTCAGAGTGAATCTGTCAGGATTGCCTGCAGCTGGGCTCCACACCTGACTTTAATCCTGACGCCCCATAAATGCCGGAAGTTTCCGCCCTTTCTGGGTCTCTGGCATTTTCGTGGACTCTGCACGAACTTGACCTGGTTTTGTTATGAGTGTTTTGAGTTCTGGCAATCGCCACACGCCTACGGGTTAGTTTCAGTTCGTTATTTAAGTTAAATCGTTTTCGGCCACCGCGCCGCTGTTTATTTGTATTTCTTTATTGTTTGTATTAATAAAACCCCGTTCCCAGCATGTCAAACCTCTGCGCTTCCTTCCCTCGTAAGTCCGTAGTCGTGACAGAATGCCAGAGACCTCCCCAAAAGCGCAGAGGTGGAAAGCAGAGGAGAAGAAACGCCGCGAAGGACGCAGCCCGGCGAACGCGGACGCCAGGGGAGAGACGCGCCGCCCGTTCTGGTGGAGCGTTTTCTCCCCGAGAAGCCGTGGTACGCGGCGCCGCGTGATGACGTCATCCCCGGGAAACTCCGCGAAACCCGGAAGCGACAACGTCGGCGGGTGAGTGGGCGGAGCGAGGACGTTGGCGTCGGCAGCAGCGAGGAAGTGACGTGGGCAGCGAGCGCAGAAGATGCGACCCCCACGATCTTCGCCATGTCGAGCCAAGAACTCTGCGCTCTGCTGGCAAGGCTCCCCGTGGACGACACGGACGACGACGAGAGCACTGGAGACGAGAGTTGGGCTCCGCCCATCGCGCCAGTCTGCGATCGTCGCAAGGTCCGTGGGGACCCACGTCACTTCCAGGGGGGTGAGAAGCGGCAACAACAACGGCGGCGTTCCTCCAGCGAGGAGGTGGGCAGCCTCCAGCCCGAATGGCCAGAGTACTGCCCATGGGAGCTTATCGCGCCATGGGTCCAGGATGTCCGCAGGGTGGACGACCCTCGGAGTCACCGGTGGGAGGACACGGATGACGAAAGCGATGATGACGTGGATTTTCGGTGGGCGGTCGGTGCCGGGATGGCTCCGCCCAGCGTGCGCGTCCGAGATCATCGCGGCGTCCGTGATGACCCATGTGACTTCCGGGGGTACGAGGTTGACACGGACGACGACCAGGATGACGCCGTTTGGGCAGTCGGTGCCGGGATGGCTCCGCCCATTGCGCCCATCCAGGATCGTCACGAGGTCCGTGGAGACCCACGTCCCTCCCAGCAGTGTGAGGAAAGCTGGTGGAAGAGGGCGACGGGAGGTCGCCAGCCAGCAACTGCGCTGCCGGGACTGCCTCGCAGGGAATCCTCCATTCCTGCTCCAGTCGCCGACCCGCCTTCCCTCTGCCCGGACGTTCCCCAGCGAAATGGCAGCGCAGCACCAGCGTCCACACCTGCTGGAGAAGACGTCCACCCCCCTCCACACCACACACCTACCACCATCTCCAGCGACGTGCCCAGCCCCGTGTGGGACAGCCCAAATGTCCCGGGACCCTTCAGTGGGGCAGCAGACACAGACGAGATCACTACCATCCTCACGTGTCTGACTGGATCAGCATGGGGCTGGAGCACAACCCTCTGGCAGCAGGGAGAGACAGACAGGAGTTTTCGGGACTTCCAACAGAGACTGAGGGCGGAGTTTGATCGGCCTGAGCCAGGGATCGAACTCTGCCCCTCCACCACATCCAGTGCCAGTCAGGATCCGGGGCAAGAAGACCCAGCACTGGTGGGCGACGAGAAGGTCGCTCCTCCCGAGATCCTGGCTGTGCCCCCTGAGGAGGTCCCGGAGAGCCCAGAGAGGGAGCCAGACGACCCTCTCTTCTGTCTGTCTCTGTCTGTGTGTGTGTGCGTGGTTTATGTGTCCGTATGTCGCCCCCACTTCCCCTCTTTGTGTCCACCAGATGGCGACCCAGCCGTGGAGCCGAACCCCAGGGAGGAGGTTCCTGACCCGAATGTGCTGGTCCAAGGCGAGGTGGACAAGCCCCAAGGTACCCCTAAGTCCAGCCGGGGGGGGTGCTCCCCCAAAGAATTTTTTGGGGGGGTGCAGTTCGGGTTGGGGACTCCTCCTGAGGGGAGGGGAGGTGGGGAAGCGATTGAGCTGGGTCCTCCGGTAGCCAGTGAGGAGGGCGGGCCAGGCATGGGCCTGCGTCTGCCTCCAGAGGGGTGGAGCGCTATAGAGCCCCCGGGTAGGCATGAGGACCCAGCTGGGACAGGCAGGAAGAGGGCCTGCTTGTCCCAACGGACGCAGAAGGGGCTAGCCGGATGGTCTGGCAATGCCCCCCCCCTTGGCACCAGGGCCGGGCAGCGAGAGGGGCTGCATAGTCCCAGAAGGCACCAGCCTGGGGTGCCTGGAACAGTCGCCGGAGGTTCTGGGACAATCTCCCTGCGCGGTGCAGGGGGTGACACAAGACGTGTCAGAGGAGACGTGTGGAGACAGGGCCCACACGTACCCAGATGGATCGGCCCTGATTATTGTGTGCAGGTACGAGGGTCCGGGGCCGCCATGCGGGACCACGCCGGGGAGCCAGGCCGAGGGTCCGGGGCCGCCATGCGGGACCACGCCGGGGAGCCAGGCCGAGGGTCCGGGGCCGCCACGCCTGGGACCACAGCCGGGGGAAGCCGGCCGAGGGGTCACGGGGCCGCCACGCGTGACCACTGCCGGGCGGAGCCGGAGGCCGAGGGTCCGGGGCCGCCACGCTGGGACCTATCGCCGGGGAGCCAGGTCCGAGGGTCGCGGGCCCGCCACGCCTGACCACGCCGGGAGGAGCCAGCCCGAGGGACCGGGGGCCGCCACGCATGACCACTCCGGGGAGCCAGCCCGAGGGACCGGGTTCCTCCAAGGGGAGGATACAGTCAGGGCAGGAGACCCCTGTGGTTCCGCCGTCCCGCCCCGCCGCCTCCACTGATGGTACTATGTTGGGGCTCCGAGGACGTAGGCCTTGGAGGGGGGGCTCTGTCAGGATTGCCTGCAGCCTGGGCTCCACACCTGACTTTAAATCCTGACGCCCCCCATAAATGCCGGAGTTTCCGCCCTTTCTGGGGTCCTCTGGCCAATTTTCGTGGACTCTGCACAGAACTTGACCTGGTGGTTTTGTTATGAGTGTTTTGAGTTCTGGCAATCGCCACACGCCTACGGGTTAGTTTCAGTTCGTTATTTAAGTTAAATCGTTTTCGGCCACCGCGCCGCTGTTTATTTGTATTTCTTTATTGTTTGTATTAATAAAACCCCGTTCCCAGCATGTCAAACCTCTGCGCTTCCTTCCCCCGTAAGTCCGTAGTCGTGACAGAATCACTGTTCAGATTTGTGGATCCTCCATGTTTGCCCAAAACCTACATGAAAATTGTAACTTAAAGGTGGGCAACACGTTTGAATTAAATCATGGACTATATGTTTGTGGTTGTGGAAACAAACTTCTCAACAGGAGATGGTCTCTCTCCTACTCCGAAGTTCCTGTTTCCTAATGGAAGGGAGACTGGGTTGAGGATCTGGAGGTGGAGGATTCTTTATAATCATGAGCTAATGGCCCCAACCAACAATGACCTTCAATGCACACTTGATTGTGAAGTTGGTGGGATGAGAATCAGCACCGAAACAACAAAGGGCGAGAGGTTTTCTCCCGTACAATGGTGGCTTGCTCCATCCATGTCAGAAATTTTTACTCTTCTTGACAGGATACAGAGATCAGTAATCCAGGAGAGCATCGTAGTTCAGGTGCTGCTGCTCTGCATCATCTCATTTGGACATCCCACTTTGGAAGACCCATGTACCTCTGGAGAGATTTAATCTCCCACTTGTCTTGGGAGTGCCTTGGGATCCCTCTGGAATGGCCATTCTTGGGGAAAGAAAATGCCTTCAAGATTAATAAATTTTTATGATTCTGATTCTAATTTAGAGCTGCAAGTTAAGGAGAAGCATATAATTAACATTGTCAGATCTAAGAGTGCATTTAATGGAATTACGGTTGGAAACAAAGGTTGGGGCAGTGGTGGCCTAGCAGTTAAGGACGCGGCCCCGTAATCAGAAGGTTGCCAGTCTGAATCCCAATGACAATCACTCCACTTTCACTTTCAACTGCTGTCTGGTAAGAGGCTGCAACACTGTGACCTGTGGAACCTCACAAATCAGGGCAAAGACAAGGGTTTTGTGAGTGTGATGAGACCACAAGAAATCCTTTTTACCTTTTAAATGTGAAATATAACCTGTACAATTCAAGTGAAAGACAAACAAGACTGTATAGGGAAAAATGAACAATATGATAATGGTTGCAATGGCTGCGTTTATAAATGTATAGTACTGGAAGGTTATAAACAGTGATTTAGAAAAAAATGTCCCATTTGTCATGTTGAAACTATGAAAGAACAATTGTGTAAATATTGGATTTTGTTGAATACTTTAAACAAACATGGGAACCTCAGAATCTCTTTCCTTTGATGAGGTCAGATTAAATGGTTATAGGAGAGGATTGCTTAGAATATAATTTTCCACCAGGCCTTGTAACTATGCCAAATCTGGGAGATTTTAAATGAGAGACAATATGGACAATACACATATAATTGAAAAGGTAACATGAATTTGATTTAAAGAGTAATGATACTTCACCACAACGCCTTTCTTCTGTACAGTTGAGCTGAGTAACGTGAGGCCGATTCAAGCCCTAGTCTGTTTTCAGTCTTGGTCTTGGTCTTGGTCTTGGTCTCACCTTAGTGTATCTTGGACTTGGTCTTGGTACCCTCAAGTCTCGGCAGTGTCTTGGTCTTGACACCCTCCGGTCTTGGCAATGTCTTGGTCTTGGTTTACGTGGTCTTGACTATCTATCTATTTATCTATTTTGTGTGAGTCATACATGATTAACACAGTTCTCTTAATGGCATTGTTTGTTATAAATGTAGTATTTTGAAATGACTTTGAGAGTTATAATATAAATTTAAGCATGAAAAAATGAAACACTAATAAAAATTATTATTGTTGGATTTTTTTTTACCCATTCTGGTTGTCCAAAATGGCAGGGACATCTAATTATTCTCCCTTTTATTGTCCAATGCATTAAACTTTAAATATCTTCCTGTCAGACAGAGGCAAACAGTACTTAAAATTTCAGACCAATTAGCTTTGTTACTGGAAAGGATTTGCAGAACATTGCTGCATATTAATAAGACTTCAGCATTCAAACAAAACAACAGCGCTGTTGTGTGACACTAAACAAGGCTTTTTTTCTTGTTTTTATGAGATGCACTTAATGTGGTTTCCTGCAGGACATTTAGTTGCTAAACCTTTATTAGGTTTATTATTGACTCCTTGGAGTTCTGAGTCAGCTGAGGAGATATTAAAAGGTGACAGAACCTTCTTGATCACTGAGTCCTGGCTGGCATAAACCGCCAAGCTACTGTATCCTACTGTACTCAGGGTAAGTTGTACTTATAAACTGTGGCTTGAAGATGAACTGAAAGGACCAGTTGTACTCTATAATAAAACATGTAGTAAGTTTGGACATACCATCTCATTCTTTCATCGTATATTAATACAGAAGACATGAAAACTATGAACACATATGAAATAGTAAAAATGAGGAAATCCAACTCAGGTAAACTCTGACTCCATTAAAATGTATTTGATGTTACCTGAATTATGTCTGAACACCTTTATATGATTGTGCTTTGTCCAGAGAGAACCATTTAATACAGGAACAGAGTGGTCATTCAGCCCAACAAGACTCTCCTGTCATGGCATCTCAGGCCATATGCTGGCTTTGGAACTTCTTGGTGATAAAGTGGAGGTCTTCATTACCACATGCAAAATCATTGACCTGGAATCTCCCATCTTACAAAATTATGTAGTAAACAACAAGCAGAATATGCTGTATAATTTAGATTCTTCAAAGTAGTGTAAGATGGGACGTCGCGGAGCCATGACATTTCTGTGCCTTTGTTGTGCATGGAGAGTCAACACCTCCATTTTTGCATGTCTTTGCCAAACGGCATTGCAACAGTTGTCGGCCCTCCCCCGAGCCAAATGTGTGAGGTGCATACTCTCTTTGTCATGGCTCCGCAACGTCCCATGTTACAGTAGCCACCTTTGATAACTGTTTTGTACACCCTCAGTGACCCTCATCTCGGGTGGTTTTTCTGAAGGACGTTCCAGAGGTGCTGAGCACTTGTTGGCTGCGTTGGCTTCATTTTGAGGTCCCAAACCATCAGTACTGGATTCAAGTCAGGTAATAGGATGCCAGGCCATATGATGTAGAGTTCTATCACTCTCTTCTTGGTATATACTGTACATAACTGTATCCCATGGTTTTGTATAATAAATACATAATGGTGTCCCACTGTCCTGGTCGATAATGATTTTCCCGGAACTTTGTATGACATGAGGTTGATTGAGAGAGTGGTGAGATTATACATCAAGGCATATGTCATCAAAGCAAAAAAAAAAAGCATAACTACTCTAAATAATCAAAAACATATGAATGATAAGGTGTGTCAAATGTATTTACTAAAGTAAAATGACTAAATAACTAGTTGATTTCCAACTTATTTTGGTAGGATAAGAACATTGAATAAGATGAATTGTTATTAAATGCACAGTGTTAAATGCGGTTCAAAGTTGTGTTTATTGTATATGTTTACCATATATTATTCACCATTTTGTAATGTTTCTTTTATTGGTTTAAGTAGTGATTTTCAATTTTACGTTTTGTAAAGACTGTGAATGTAATGATATGTACTTATAAAATGCAATAAATAGTTTTTAGAACAATAGTAAAAGATGATACGCATCATTATTTTTATGATTATATCTCCAGTGAAGCACCGAGTGCCTGGTGCAAATAGCTTGTCGAGTTTGGGCCAGAAGCAAGGGTTATGAAAGTGCGAGTAGAGGCAGGTGCTTACAATGGAAAGCTGTTTTTTTTTTGTTGGATGATTGAGTTTTCCCACTGGCACAGAAAAGGCAGGTGGGTTTTACAAGCACCTATTGAGCCGTGACCTCACCCACATAGTTACCAAGGTGCCTCCGGTCAGGCAAGGCCATTTGTCTGATTAGTATGGATTGTTATCACCTTTGTAAATGCCCTGAGTGCAGCGCCTCTCTCCGCATGGAATAGTAAACAGGAGGGAGCCGCTTTTAGCGCTACACCATTGCCATTTTTTGGATAATGGAGGCTCTTGAAAAAGTTTGTTCATACAATGAGACTGTAGAATACCTGAGGTTGGAAGGTGTATCTAGCTCCAAAAATAAAATAAAAAATTGAGGGACTTGTTTGGAAATGTCCTTGCATTTGAGTCAATTAAGTTTAAACAAGAGAGGACTGGTTTTTGGTTGTTTCTATTGCACTGGTTCTATTGTTGGTGCTAGAGCACCAGTGGGACTGTGAGCTACAACGCATACTAGCCTACACCAATTAGCAATGGTGGAAAACATCTAATTTCATTCCAGAGTTTCTTCAGAGCCCACAGAACTTTGATTTATTGAGTTTACTTACTGAGTTGAATTGATTGCTCTGGCCAAATCTCATGAGATTTTATGAGCTGGTTTTATGGCATCTCCACTTTTTTTTTCTGTGGAAGCATTCCAACTTGCAGTCAGAACAGCTTATGCATCTTGGAGAGCCCTTTTTATTGGTGTGTAAAGTCTGATATCCCAAAGATGATGTAAGGCTTACAATGAACTTGTAATGATGTTTGTATGAACAAATTTGAAAAGGGAGGAGCCTGTAATTATAAGTGACAGCTACTTAATTTAAAACCCTTGTGTCAATGAGTCACACACCTCCTACCTTTTCAACACACAATTTTAATTCTAAGTGACTAAGGCTTTGTGACATTATTAGTTTTATCATTGTGGTACATCAAGCACAGCACACAGTGCACACAATGAAATGTGTCCTTTCCATTGAACTCAGCGGGCATCCATGAAAGATGTCCAGGGAGTAACGTGTGGGGACGGTGTCTTGCTCAAGGGAGCCTCAATGGCACTTTGGCGGTTCGGGATTTGAACCTGCAACCCTTTGGTTATGAGTGCGCTTACTTGCCCGCTAGGTCACCACCATAGCAGCAGGAAAATGTGTCTCTTTATAGTGAGGCATCCTGTATTAAAAATAGGGGAAAGATTTGTGTTGTTCAATAAATAAAGTAAATACGTTTGCAGACATTCAGCACAAGATATTTTGTGCTTGTGCCTGTGTTTTGTGCAACGGCACACTAAAGCATTCACGTTGACTACTCATTTGGAAGAATAAGCAGACGCTGCTATGAATTTATGATTCAATATCTCATAAACCATGCACCGGCAGGCAGCGCCTTTTCACTTCCCTGCTCTCCTGCAGACATTCATCAACACCTACCGCCTGCTTCATGTCTTTTTTTTTCTTCTTTCAAAGCATAAGCTCAGAATGGCCAAGACGATTCATTTATCTGTTTACCTTGTGCTTTTGCGTTTGTTGTTTGAACATGAAATATTAGCAACATGACTGTTCATGAGACTCCTGAGAACATGCCCCGTTGTCGGTGTCTCTAGAGTTCATTGCCAAATAAGCGGATGTTTTCAGAGCACTAAAACAGATCAAATAGAGATAAAAGTAGCATCAGTGAAATCATAGGCTTGTCTAATGAGACAGTGTTCTTTTTTTATATCAACTTTTTGTAACTGGCTACACACACTGACCACAGGACATCCACAATACTTTTAATGTTGACTCAGAGAATTAGAGAAAGTTGGAAGTGGCCATAGTGAGCACTTTTTGAGCCTTCTGATCATTTCCAAATGTTTTTGCTAATCAATTTCGCATGGTGAAAATTGGGATACACTTTCCTTATACCTTTTTCCTGCTTTGATGCATTGGCTCTTGCAGTGAAATCTGAGGAAGATGCTGCACCTGAAACTGGGGTTGCAGCGTTTGTCTATCTTCTGTCTACCTGCTCTGTGAAGTCTATTTTGGTTCTGTGAAGTCTATTTTGCATGCTCCATGATGTTTTTACCCTCGTGCTGTGCATTTTAAGTTTGTTCCTCATTAAAGTGCTTGATTTAAATTCACGCTCCTCCAGTTACTCATGCTCACGAGATCATGACTCCTGCCTTGTAATTCGTTAGTGAATACAATGTATGAATAATGATATTCATGTGTTGTTCTGTTTTGGTCGTTGCCATGTTGTTCCAGGTTGCTGTTTTTTTTTTTAATAAACCTGCTTTTCCAGGTCAGGGTAATAGAGAAGCTGGAGCCTAACCAAGCACTCGTTGTGCATAAGACACCTAGAACCCCATTTTGCATCACTTAAACAGATGGTTGGTTGAATATGCACATCTGCATCTTCAAATTTCCCAACATGTCCTCCTACTTTGACTGCTCACCGACTGAAGTGACAGGAACACCCTAACCATCTGTGATGAGATGACCTGCCACCCCAGACACTGCATGACTATTGTCTTTCATCCTGCTACTGTCTCAGGCTTCACTGCCTCACTCATGTTTCACCCAAAAAACAAGACCACCACTGGCTGAATGTTCTTTTTAAAGAATATTCTGTAGGAGCTTTTACCCCCCAAATCTCCCCTTTGATTAGGAATAGCTATAGGCTGTGGACATTTTACAAGTGAGATAAAATAATAAGTAAACATGTTTAATATATGATTAACATAATGAGAAATCCATTATTTCAGAGAACTACTGGATGATTGGATCCTACCCAGATATGCAGTCCAGTGCAGGACTGTGTCCTGCCAGGAGCAGGATTGGTACTCACTGGTCTAAAGACAATAATTAGCAGGTAATAGCTCTGATTAAAAGTTTATAATTATGCTGCCTGTGTCTTTGTAGGTTCAATGTCACATATGATATTAAAATTGCACACTGTGTGGTGCATTATTAGCTATCCTAATAATCATCCAATTATCTAATGTCTGAACACTTCAGGTCACTTTGAACGCTTGGGTTGTCCGGATCATGCATCATGTAGCAGATTAAATGTAATCTGTACTGTATATGCACGTTGTGACAGGTGAAGTGAATATAATTTATTATATTGTTAGAGAGGAACCTGGCAGTGGGTGGGATATATTAGACAGCAAGTGAACATTCTGTTCAGAAAAAATTAGATTGTGATGCTAGACAGCTGAGTTGTAGCAGATCTTGTGTTATGTTCTTGCTTTGCATGGTGGAGGACCTACCAAAACTGGTGGCAGGGTCATGGCCAGCCATAAAAGTGTTAGATAACCTGACTGGTTAACTTATGATTTCACTATTCCTTTCTTCCTCTTATTTCTTAACATTGTATAATTTCACCCATTCCATGAAATTATGTGTATGTAATTTAAAGGAAGTAAGACAGCTTTAACACTTATGTGGTTAATGATAGAGAAGAACATTCCAGTGATACGACTTTCACGGCAACATATAGATCAGCCCATGCTGTCATGAATCTGAACGGGTATTAAAACCGACTGATCGATAATAAGGGGTTTCATAAAGTGCACATTTTCTGCTGGGAAACACCTCAGCAGGAATGGATACATGCCATACAAAAAAAAGTTTGAATTGTCTAACTATATACACAACAGGGGTTTATTTAGCTTTACTGGAGAGCAAAATATGTGTGGCACGCATCCTTCTCCTCCTCTGTTGATGCCTGTAAGAATGAGGGGAAGATCCAAGAAGCAAAGGTCAGTTCTTCTGCCAAGGTGAAAACAATGTTTCCACTCTATTTAACACATTTATTTCGGGTAATAATTTCATCTGTGAATTTCTATCTGCATGTGGTGCTTTTCAGGCTCGTGGTTCTTGCATGATTTAATGGACTTTAATGGTTATAACTGCTGTTCACATAAAAAAAAAAAATGGTCCTTTGAACCATGCGTATACCTTTGACACAAAAAGCTTTGCTGCAGAAAGCCAATTCAGCTTTTGACATTTCATTTAGCTGACTGCATATAAAGTAATATACAAGAGTTAGAATTAAGGATGCAGCTGATCTGCAGAAACTGAGGTCATGCCATTCAGACTGGTATCTGATGAGTGTGTGTATGTATATATATGAAGTAATGTTTCACTACATATTCACCATATACATTTTCAGTGGTGGCCTAGCGGGGGCAGTGGTGGCCTAGCGTTTAAAGAAGCGGCCCTGTAATCAGAAGGTTGCTGGTTCGAATCCTGATCCGCCAAGGTGCCACTGAGGTGCCACTGAGCAAAGCACCGTCCCCTGTCATGGCTGCCCACTGCTCACTCAGGGGTTAAATGCAGAGGACAAATTTCACTGTGTGCACCGTGTGCTGTGCTGCTGTGTATCACATGTGACAAACACTTCACATCTAAGCAGGGTGATAACTGCTGGATGGTGGTAGTAGCCTAGTGGGTAACACACTCGCTTATGAACTAGAAGACCCAGGTTCAAATCCGACTTGCTACGATTGTGTCCCTGAGCTTAACTCTAAGTTGCTCCTGTAACTACTGATTGTAAGGATAAGGGCGTCTGATAAATGCTGTAAATGTAAATGGAAAACACTGAGGGACATTGGGCGCAAGGTGGGGGTGCCTGCCAACCGCATACAGCTGTGGCATACAGGCATAGAATCACTAATCTAGTCTGCTTGCCATTGGACGCAAAGACGGAAGATACAACAGAAAGAGGGATTTCGATCTCACAAACTGCTGGCCCTGCCATGTAACTCTGTATTACATTGTATTATATGTTGAATTATATACAGTTCCCATGTAACAACAGTCATGTACCAAACAAAAGATAATTTTCCAATATTACATAACAATATAATGTGATACTAGTCGAATACTAGGTTGTACACTTGGGAATTGATTTTTTTTTTTTTTAAATGAAGGTGCCTGGGACCTCAGTGAATGTGAAACTAGGAGGCTTTTATAAAAAAAATACATCCATTAAAGGTAACCCTCTCACCCTCAAAGCAGTATGCTAGTCGGGCTGCTATTGTTGAAGGTCGGCAGAATTCTGGCCTAAAAACGCATCATATCGCTCTTCCTTCGGATCTCAGAAAGCAATTACACCCTACCTGGAAGGCCAGGACTTTAATTCCCAGTAGAGTTTCTCAACTGATTTCAGCAGCAAGCATTGGGAATCAGCCAGCATTTTACCCCAAATATATCCATATTACAATTCTGTACAGTTGATCTCATAGTATGACCTTAAAACTAGGTTGTGTGAGTTTGTAACCCTCCCGCTAAAGAAATCCCTCTAAAGTCACTAATTTAGTGACTTTGATAGTTTAACAGTTTGGGGGCCGCATGGTGGCACAACAATGTGGCCTTACATCTCCAAGGTCATTAGTTTGAATCCTGGCTGTGGCTTTGCATGCTCTCCCTGTGGGGGTCTCCTCAAGGTTCTCCAGTTTCCTCCTGACTTCCAAAGGCTTAAACACTCCTGACTTCCAAAGGCTTAATAACACTAAATTGGTTGCACTAAATGGTCTGTGTGTGAGCGTGTGTGAGTGAATGGTGTGTATCCCCTGCGGTTGCCTAGCACTCCACCTTGAATGAGTTCCCACACAGTCTCCATGGTTACAGAAGTTCCTGAATGACAATCAATGACTGTAAATGTTACTTAATGTGAAAGTGAAATAACAAGTAACAAGTAGATAGATTCCAAATGTGAATCACAGTTGCCTTTTCCCATTTTTGTTCTTCTTGTCCTCTACCACTTTCTAATGCTTTGGTATGTTAGCATTAAGCAACTTTACAAGTCTCGTCCTGTGCATGGTCAGAAACACTTAATTTTTTTTGTGTGCACACGCAGACAACTAGGAAAAATTGATTTATTGTATGCAAAAATGTACTTAGCAAATGTACTTAAAATGCAAAATTAAAAACAGACCAGAAAAGTATGATTAGTTTGTGGTTGTCTGGGTTGATGAATTGTGCAATATCTTGTTGCACCTAATGAAGTATGTTGAAACCCTAAAATGTCCCTCAGAGATATTAAAACTGAGAGTCAATCTGCATTCTCTGTTTCAGTAGATCTTGTTCTTTGCATTACTGCCCATTGACTGAGAAGACGAGGGTTAATGGTGCTGCATCAATCACTTTGGTGACAAATGAAGTGCACACACACACACACACACACACACACACACACAAACATTAACATACAAGTCTTTAAACTGTTGAAAGAGTGAAAGGTAATACAGCATGTTAGAAGTGAGTTGAAAACATCCGGGTTGTGAATTTTTCTCAACTACTTAAAAATCACTGTGCAGACCCACGTTCATCCCTTATGGCAGTGTGTTGTGGTATGGTGTGAGAAACATGATAAAGAGTTGAAGGTGCTGACCTGGCCTTCATAATCCCTGGATCTCAATCAGATTGAGCATCTGTGGAATGTGCTGCAAAAACAAGTCTGATCCACAGAGGCACCATCTTACAGCTTACAGGACTTAAAGGATCTGCTGCCAGTTTGATGAGATGGTGCCTTATACCACAGGAAAAAATATGAGGTCTCCTGCCTGAACAGGTCAGAACTGTTTTGGTGGCACAAGGTGTGTACTGTAGAGGAATTTTGTTTAAATGTCTCTCAGCACATCCATTATAAATGTGAATGTGATAAATATGATACTTCTTTATCCATTAATCATATATTAGAGTTTCCTATTTAGCTAACATTCTGTATAACATTCTGTTTTCTGTAAATCCCCCCTTTTTAGAGTGTAAATGGACTTTGAATACAGTATTTCTGGTTAACTTTAGGTGTAATTAATGATTCAATAATGTAATTTCTATTCCACCGTGGATTTTGACAATCATCAGTCACTGCCATTCACTAATGGATTTCTTCATGTTGTTGTGGAACAGCACAACGTAATTGACAGTGATTAAGGGACACTTGCTTGCTCAGAGGAAAATTGGCTTCCCAATGCAGCACACTTTTTCCCAGTTTCAAGTGCATCCATCATCATTCTCAATTGAAGAGTTGTTTCCCCTGCAGGAGAATTAATTAACATTTACAATAAAAACAAATGAATGTGATCCTTCTGGGTATAGATGCATCTGAGGCCTTTCTAACATTGTAAAAATAGTTCTGCTCCCAACATTTAGTTTTGGAGTATTGGACAAGGCATTATCATAAAAATTGATGAAAGTTGCATTCATGTTGGAGAAAATAACTCAACTGTGTGTCAAAGGACCAAACTAAAGTTTGTTAATGTTAATCCAGACGTTTTACATACGCTATATGAAAAAAAAAATTGAATGTTTCCACCATTTTCCACAATGACAGCTTGACAACGACGTCTCATGCTCCTCACCAGCCACATGATGTTGTTCTGAGGCAATGCGTTCCACTCTTCCATCAGTGCTACACACAGTTCTGCCAGGTCACGTGGGGGTGGGGTACAATCATTCAGTTTCTGCTTCAACTCGTCCCAGACATGCTCTATGGGGTTCAGGTCAGGGGACATTGATGGCCATAGAAACTGAGTCACTCCAACTTCCTGAAGTTGAGCGTTGACAATTCTGACACGATGTGGTGGAGCATTATCATCCGTGAACAGAAAGTTTGGGATGTGCTGGCGGAATTGGGGGAAGATGATGTCTCTGACATAAGAACGTGCAGTGACTGAACCATGTACAATAACTAAATTCGTTTTTCCACTGACTGGTGAGACCTGCCCAGACTGTTGCACCTCCTCCACCAAAGCCTGGGGACCATGTTGATGCGAGACTCATCAGTGAAAAGGATGGTAGACCACTGCTGCATTGTCCAGTTCACACGGTCTTGTGCCCACTGGCAACATTCACGGCGGTGTCTTGGTGTCAGTGGAGTCACTTGCAACGGTTCTTTGGCATTCAAGCCAAAGCGGTGGAGTCGGTTGTGAATGGTTTGTCTGGAAACCCTAGTACCCCTCGTATCTCTTAAATGGGCCTACAGCTGTGTGGCAGTTGCATAACAAAGTTTGAGTGCATAGGTCTTTAGGTCCTGGTCATCATTGTGGTCTGTCACTTGTGGGGCTCCAGTCCTGGGTCTGTCATTAACTCTGCCAGTAGTTCTGTGCCTTGATGCAAGTCTGCTGATGACACTTTGAGACACACCAAGTTCACAAGCAATATCTGACTGCCTATCACCAACCCGGAGGCACGCCATGGCCAGGTGATGCTGCTCGTCCGTTAAGTGACGTTGTGTGTTCATGGCTGTTTGAATTATGAACTTGGAATTACTTACTGACAATACCAGGTTTTTGTACACACAGAATGTTGAAATTAATGAGAAAGGTTGTCTCTTGGCATTGGCCCCAATATAAGGAACACATTGAAAACACAAAATGAGGTGTGTTTATCACCCCAAAACAATATCCTCCCTATCCTAAAATGTCTGAAGTGACTCAAACACCGCATATCAAAGTCAAAGTCAACTTTATTGTCTCACTATATACAAGAACACAAAGAGACGAGATTACGAAACTTTGGAGATTCACAGTGTGCAAAAAGACACAGTGCAAATGGAATAACACACAACACAAAAACATGGCAAAGGACATTGTGAGACATTGTGCGCAGACCCATAAAATAGTGCAGGTTGAGACAAACTAGACAAACAATCCTCTGTAATCTCTTGCAGTCAGAAGTGTTGCGGTTGCCATACCAGTGTCAGGATCCGGTGATCTATACGGAGAGCCAGATCCACCGCCACATCGAGGGTTTGAGGAGCTTCCTTGCCAGTCATCTTGTCTCGTATGTGATCAGCCAGGCCCTCTATGAAGAGAGTGCGAAGAGCGTCGTCTCCCCAAGAGAGTTTGGCTGAGAGGGTTCGGAACTCTGAAGCATAGTGGCAGACGGAGAAAGACCTGACCCACATTTGGACGCCACCTGACGCAGCCCCGCTGAGATCGGAGGAGCCGCGACTCGCCGGGAGGACGCCGCCAGCTTCCTTGTCCCTGGCCTTCCATGGCTTCATGTTCAGCAGGGTCCCGACCCCTGCCTCTCAGTCCCGTGTCTGGCGGCGTTGAAAGGTGAGGAGCGGCCATTCAGCGGGGCGAGCCGGAGACTGACAGGGAGCGAGGTGCCGGTACCACACTGGCCTGAAGCCGTCTGCTCCGGAGAACCGCCGCTCGTCCATCTGGAATACTGGACCATTCATTCATTCATTCAGTCATTTATCATTCCTCCCTGTTCATCTCATCCTTTCTGGTTTTCGAATCGATTCCGTTCGATTCCTCCTGTCCACTCGGACCATTTAGACTGTGTTTGGACTGTCCTTCCTCCTTCATGGACTGCTTCTTCTGGCCCGCCAGGTGTCGTGCCATCGGATGGGGGATTCTGTCAGGATCCGGTCCGAAATGGGGGTTACTCTGGTCCGGGATCTGGACCGCACTTTAATTGTCCTGTGTAATGTTCCCTAATCGTTTTCACCTGTGTTAATTGTATAAAGCTGCCCTGTTCGTTTCTGTTCGCTGTCAGGTCTTTAACGTTATGTTCCGTGTTCACCAGTGTCTATGTCTCGGATGTCTCCCCTGTTTCAATAATTAAACCCCGGTTTCGTGATGTCAGGTGAAAGCGTCCTTCATTCTTCGTTCCTCGTCACTCCTCGTCATCCTCTCCGTTCACCCGCCGCGTCATGCCCGCATGGACGTGACAACCAGAGAGTGATGCAGCTGGTCAGGCTGCTCTCAATGTGGTGAGGATGGGTGGGGGGAGGCTCGCCTGTTTTAGTCTCTGCAGAAAATGTAGTCGCTGTTGATCTTTTTTGATCAATGATCAAAATCCACAATGATCTCCTTAATCTTATCGATATTCAGAGACAGATTGTTGTTGTGGCACCATGTTCCACTTCCTCTCTGTATGCCGACTCATCATCCCTGCTTATCAGTCCCAGCACAGTGGTCTCATCGGCAAACTTGATGGTGTGGTTGGTGGTGTGTGTGGCTGTGCAGTCATGAGTCAGCTGGGTGAAGAGCAGAGGACTAAGCACGCATCTCTGTGGTGCTACTGTGCTCAGTTTGATGATGGAGGAGGTGTGGCCACCCATCCGAACTGCCTGGGGCCTGTTTGTGAGGAAGTCCAGGACCCAGTTGCAGAAAGTGGTGTTCAGGCCAAGCCCTTTCAGTTTCATAACCAGCTTTTGAGGGATGATTGTCAAGATGTGTTAATGAGAGGTGGAGGGCAGAGGATATGGCATCCATTTACAGCATTTATCATTTATCAGCATCCTCGGTTGACCTGTTGGGACGGTATGCAAATTAAAGTGGATCCAGAGAGGTGGGGAGGTTATTTTTTATGTGTGGCATGACTAACCTTTCAAAGCACTTCATGATGACTGGTGTGAGTGCAACGGGTCGGTAGTCATTGTGGCACGTCACTGCAGACTTCTTCAGCACTGGTATAATGGTGGTTGTCTTGAAACATACAAGGTCCAGCGACTGGCTCAGAGATATGTTAAAGATGTCCGTCAGGACGCCAGTCAGCTGATCAGCACAATCTTTGAGCACCTGGCCAGATATGCTGTCAGGTCCTGCGAGGGTTAACTATGAAAAGAGTCCTCCTCACACCAGCTGTGGTGAGACAGAGTACTTGGTCATCAGGGGGTGGTGTTGCTTTTCTTGATTGATCTTTGTTGTGCGCATCAAAACTTAAGAAGAAGTCATTCAGTTTGTCTGGGAGGGAGACATCGCTGTTGGTGATTTGTGGAATGGGCTTGTAGTTTGTAATTTCTTGTATGCCTTGCCACATGCGGCGAGTGTCTCTTGTGCTGTTGAAATGTTCATTGATCTTATGTGCATGGTTCCTCTTAGCTCTCCGAATGGCACGTGACAGGTTGGCTCTGGTCGTCCTGAGGGCAGCTCTGTCTCCAGATCTGAAGGACATTCCTGATCTTGAGCAGCATGCACACTTCTTTCGTCATCCAGGGCTTTCAGTTGGCTCTCGTGGTGACATTCTTGGAGACAGTAACATCCTCAATGCGCTTGGAGATGTAACCAGTGACTGAGTCTGTGTACTCCTCCAGATTGATTGTGTCCCCATACGTAAAGAAAAAGATGTCCCTAAAGATGTCCCAGTCTGTTGATCTGAAGCAGTCTTGGAGAGCTGAGACAGCACCAATATCATCATCATTATGATATTATCAACTATGTTCTGCACAGCATTGGTATAGGATTGTCCATGTCTGCATCACAATGCATTTATAATAAGATTAATTTCAACACCCTTAGTGATCAGAATATAAATAGCATTACATTTTACACAGATACAAGCCCATCAGTTGAGAAATGTGCACAAAATGTTTTTGAAAATGTCTCTTAATATTTCCTGCAGCTGTAATTTGTGTTATTGTTTCTGAAACATGGAGGTCAGGGAAAATTTCAGTGAACGCTTCTAATGTGTTTTGTAGCTGTTCTTTTATTTTTTTATGGATGAACAATTATGTGACTATATTTAGTGAGTGACTGTCAGTCCAGTCATGCGTTTTAATTGTTACACAATTGTTTATTGTGACACCCAGGACCCAATCTTTCAGTACTTAACCATTACAAACACAGTTAGAGATATTTGTATCAGCCAAAAATCATCAAGAAATGTGCCAGAAGACACACAAACTGCCAAAACTATCTGCTAAGTATAATATGACCTGGTTCCTATTTCTCGACAAGCACTTTTTTCCAAAAATACCAAATGCAGAACCGCCCAATATGGCAACACTGAGCTGAGCCAAAATCCTGTACTCATATAAATGTGTACACTGGACATCACAAATGTGATCACTGTTAGCAATCTCAGCACCACGTCCACTTCCACAGAAAACATGCAGATGGATTTTCAGGGCTTCTATTCAAGCCCTCCAACTTTCCTGAACAAATGGCAACACACAGCATCTTAAATCATGCCACTAAAGTATACCCCATGATTGTCTAACTGCATAAAGTGCACTCTGGTAGTTAATTCTCAAAGGTAATCTGATTACAAATGCTCTCAAATTGAATCTAATGGAAGCCTTTTTAAAATTCTTTGATCCGGACTCTAGATAAATCATCTAATGTTAATTTTTAATTAACTGACATAATCTGGACTTTGCTTGAAAGAACGCCAGACCACTGACGTTGGATGTGCCCTCAGGGGTGGTTTCTCTATTTAGTCTTCATTCAATCAGAGCTTCAGGTCAAGGTAGATATATTGAGCGGATCTTTTTATTATTTCATGTCGGCGTAATCACGTTTTTTAATGTTTTAATTTTGCTGACTCCATTTAATACGAGAAGTTCCGTGTGTAATAAAGGGGGACGGGTTGAGTGCATAAAAGGCTACATTTACATTATTTACAACCACAAACTGGGTCGAGGCCCTGAATTCACAGATTCAAATTCATAACAGTAGATCTCTAACAAGTCCTGATATGCTGTGTGGTAGTGCGGGGCATTTCAGGGTCTGATTGGGATGGACATGATGATGAGGGCAGACAGGCTGAGGGCATGGCACTGTTTTACCTGATGACATTTTGTGCCATGCAGAAAGTAAAACATGCCTTCCTGCAGTCTGAGGTCTTACTAGCGGCTGCATTATCTATTGAGGAAGAAGCTTTTATCTGAATAAGCCAGCACAGTATTTTATCGCACAGTATTCCTGAATCTAATTTTCCATGCATCTCAGTGCTTTATTAGAAGTGTGAACTCCGGGATTGGTGTAGAGCTATACATAACAGCTTTTAGAAACAGCTGCTAGAAATAACATGATATATGATTATCATCCAGCAAACATGAATCAAACCATCTTTAGCTTTTCTTCTCAGCGCATCATCATTGAATCATGATAGGAGATGCTGCATGGCTTCAGCTGGGGCCGGGCTTTTTCGGAAAGGCTGATGCAGCATGTTGTATTATGGGACAGATTAACAGAGGGGAGAGAGAGGACATGGAAGGAATGTGCCATTAATCATGGTGAATGCTAGATTTATTATATGTGCCTCTGTCACTGATTAGCAAACTCATCTGTCTTTCCCTTGTCCACAGTCTACCCTTCCACTGATCTGATGGATATTCCACACTTTCCCTGGTCTGGGAGCTCAGCGTGAAGGCTCAGCGTGAAGGCTCAGTGTGTGGCGCAGATGGAAGAGAAAAGTGTGGTCACCCCTGGACACCCTGGCTGATTTGAGATCTTTCCAGGTCCTATGCAACCTTATGACCTGAAAATGTTACAATTTAATCATGAATTAAAACACAACATATGTTACTCTATAGTGAGCAAAGATATCATAAATAAAATTCACTACACCTTCACTCCACCTATATAAATGTCACCTATATAAACCCTTTAAACCCGCTGTGCGGTCCATGCCAGCGATTTTAAAGGGTTGTGTAAAACTGTGGAGAATAGTATAAACTGTCTCTACACACAAAAGCACTGTATTAAAACCACTCCAATCTGATGTTACCTGGCAGGACGTAGCGGACGAGCTCGGAGATGGAAGAGACGATGACACAGCCAAGTAGCCTTTTATTAGCCAGACCCTTATTGGCTGCAACCCGCTACAGTATATTCAACTGGGCTTGACAGTCCTTAATCACAATATGTTTTCTGATTTTTTTTTAATAGGGGGTGGTGTGGTTATTGAATGTGAACTCAGTGAAGGTGAAAAAGTAAAAAAAAAAAAAAGTTCTATAATCAAAGTAAAAATATTGTTATGAAACATGTGAGGCGGACATGATGCTGCACATGAAAAACAACTTACATTTGGATGATTTGAGCATTTGGGATGGTGTGGTAGAACTTTGGAAGGTAAATCTTTTGGAAGTCATGCAGTTGCATTATGGATCAACTGGAAAGGCTAAATTGCACTCAGAGACAGACTTGCCTGGAGAGAATTGCAACAGTCTGGTCTTGAGGTGACTAAGGACTGTACAAGTACCTGAGTGGTGCTGTAGGGAATGTATAAATCCTTCTGATGTTGAAGAGATGGAATTGATATGAGCAAGAAAAATGAGCAATTCAGTTATTTGTGCTCCAGCTGCCTTGTGGGAAAGAAACATTTGCATTCTGGAGTATTTCAAAGGTGTAAATCATTAAGGTGCCATTCCGCTCCTACTAAATGCCTAATGAGAATTTGGATGCCCTACAGATTGTGACATTGAGAAACATTCTGACAAGTTGTTTAATTCAGTGATTGCTAAGTTTTCTGGCCTAGTTCTTGTCATTTTCTCTCATGTTTGTCTGCAATGTGTGTCCTCTGAATTTCCTTTGTGTGAGACACCAATCCAGTTCAAAACATCTATTTTCAAAAACTTTATGTAATCCTCACAACTCAGTGTCTTACATTGGGGAAATCACTGTGGCTCTGATGCACCATGTCACGTTTCGAGGTCATGGGGGAAGGGAAGGCACAGAAAGAGGGACAAAGGAATCACGTCATGTAACCAAGGGATTTTAAGAAACACAAAGAAATCAGCACGATGGCAAAAAACAAAACAGAAATGGATAAACAAACAAACCCGAAGGCGTGTGGCCAGAAAGGCCAGGAACAGAAATAAACACAAGGTAAGTAAAAGGACCACATTATTGTTCCAGCATGGTCCTGCTGCAGTCTGCTTCCTTTTATCAGGGCCCTAATCATGGATGCATTATCAGTGGCACCTGTCCACTATTAGAGCACTGTTGTCATGCTAAATAATACAGGCCCAACTGCACCCAGCCATGACAGAGCCTCCCCTCTAAGGGCTACGTCCGTGTAACCCACCACCGATGCGGCAACTACAGGGTTCCAGCACTGCTGTCATGGTGGTCCTCCCTGGCACCAGGCCCTCTAGTTGGCCCCCAATCGTCATTTAGCACGATGGTGGCTCGGACCCTCTGGGTACCTGCACACAAAAGTCAAGGCCAAGCCTTCTGGGAATGTGCAGCCCCTGATACTTCACATCCTCTTTGACGGAGTCAACCCTGAATCCCCCAGGGAGGCAGTCCCGGACCCCCTCTGGCAAGGGGAAGCAGGGTGATATAGGACACAACACACACACACAAACAAAAGAGAGGGTAATTTGGCTCTTTAACAGGGCTCTCTGGGAGAGAGACTCATCTGTAGACGGTGTTGAGCACCTCCCTTACTGGTACCACTGGTAATGCTGCAGCATTTTCGACCTGGCAAACGTTATGTGTATTTTGAGCTCTGGCAATCGCCACATACCTGCGGGATAGTTTCTGTTCTTCCCTTTATGTCCCCTGTTTTCGCCCATTGCACCGTGTTTTTTTGTATTTAGTACTAAATCCTTGCTTTCTGAATGTCCCGTCTCTGCGCTTACTTACCTCATCAGCTCGCCGATGTGACACTTGGGTGATTGTGGAGGGCTGACGGGATGAGCGGGAACGCTTGACTTGCCGTGTTCAGAGTCAGGACGAAGCCACAGAGACAGCGGTCTACCATGGTCACGTCATGAGGGCCCATTTCAGAAATGGGTCGGACGTTCAGTCAGTTCAGAGGGGTAGATACCATAATGCAGTATTTCAGTTGCCTTATTAAACGCAATCTATAAAATGCTGCTGAATATGTATGTATATAGACACGGTGCTTTGTCTGCAAAGTCTGCACTGCATTAAGGGATCTGTAGTTTCTATGTTATCAGCACATCATATCACCGGGTGTTACGTCCCTGGGACATAGGAGCAGAAACTCCAAAACAACGCAACAACAGTTATGGCTAATGGTTTATTACAAACAAGGACATTAAAACAACAAAACAGGTCTGGGCAGTCTAAGTTAGTCTTGTCTTCTGGTCACAATCATTCTCTTCACAGCACTTCCTTCTTGCTTCACACAAACACTCTCTTTGCCAACAATAATCTCTCTTTTCCCAAAGCAGGCACCATTTTGAGTCCTCTTCCCTATTACAGCCCACCAATCATGGCAGGAGTCCAATCATGGGCTGATGAGGAGCCACCCTGCCACATTACAGAGAGAGAGAGACAGAAAGAGAGAAAGAGACATACACAAACAGAACACACCCATACTCTGCCACGGGACGTCACACCGGGCCATGGGGGCAGTGGAGGCCTAGCAGTTAAGGAAGCGTCCCAGTAATCAGAAGGTTGCTGATTGAATCCCTATCCGCCAAGGTGTCACAGAGGACCACTGAGCAAAATTCCCGCACACTGCTCCCCGGCCTCCAGTCATGGCTGCCCACTGCTCACTAATTGTGACGGGTTTAAAGCAGAGGACACATTTTGTTGTGTGCACCGTGTGCTGTGTCACAATGAAAATCACTTCACTTTCATAATATAAATAAAGTGAATTTGGCAGAGTTTGAAATGTGGTCTTGAATAACAAACATAAATTAAAATGTATGTTGACTGCCTCGGCTGGTCATGCAACTCTCTATGACTGCTTTGCGGTAGAAAATAGTTTACCCCCACTTTCTTGCAGAATAATTGGAAACTGTTTTTCACAATGCATAGGAGTGTCATGATCCGGGTATGGGATTTGGAGTTTCATGTTTGTCCTGTGCTATTATGTTTCTTGATTGGTTTCACCTGGTTCTGCCTGTATAAAGCTGCGCCGTTCATCTTTTTTCCGTCGGGTCATCGGTACGTGATGTCTCTCCTGTCCTGCTCAGCATGTATTAAACCTCGGTTTTATGATGTCGTGCATATGCATCCTTCTTTCTCGCCATGTCCAGTTATTGTTCCAGATCTACTGCCTCACCATGTCAAACCAGCGTGACGGAAGACGTTTTTAGGGTAAATGAGCAGCTTTCCTTTTGCCAAAGTTCAAAATGTAGATAATTTGTGCGGATTGGCTGAATTTGCATTAATTGTTGCAATTGCAGTATCACGAATTCCTGGAGGTACTGGTAAACCTTGTTTGTTATGAGAGTGGCTTTAGATAAGCTCCAGTGAGCAGAAAATCTGCCAGCGTTCAGTACGCTCTCACCTGATTTTTCTGCCATTTGTGGAGTCAGGTGAGCACGTATCTGCTCACTGAAGCAAAGTGTCCATACGGGTGAACAAGACATTACCTCTTAGATTTGAAAACATTATGGGAAGTAATTTTATTTATGCGATGCATCGCGATGCATTGATGATCGAGGCATTAACAATCAAATTTAAATGTGAGACCAGTTTAGGTTCACACCTCTATTCTTCACATCTCACTGACCTGTTCCATAACACCAAACAGATAACATGCTCCTGCAATCAGAAGGACATTATTGCATATTTTACATCCTTTTTCTCCAAACCTGTTACAAAGAGCAAGCGGCCGAGTAGCATGTGCAGCACACTGATCCCCTCAACATGCTCAAGCCATCTGTCGATGGCAGTGTCAGCACTGATCCGGAGAGGTGACTGAGTCACCGGGGCTCTCACATACTGAAGCTGAGAGTGAGGAGAAAACATTCACACTAAAGGGAGAATTTGTTACGCCACTTACCTGTTAAATTCTGTTGGACACTATTTTCAAACTGACACTAACAGCCTAAGGAGGGTCCACTGGTGTAAGGTCAAAGTTGGCTTTAGGAATTACATAATTAAATGTATATAACAAGAAAGAAATTATGTTTGTGCATGTGATGTGGGTTAAAGTCACCCAGAATGAAAAAGTAGCATGCATGAGCGCAATTATTGGGGTCCATTCATGTATTTGTGTAAATCCTGAGGACACTTTTGACCTTACACTAGCAATCAAGCTCAACACCAGTTAAAAAATAGTGCCCATTCAATTTTAATGACAGATTATAGAGTGGCTATATAACCTGAGAAATCATTCCTTGCTATCAACCCCTCAGTTACAGAGAAATTGTCAGTAAAATTTTAGAAACTCCTAACTTGAGTATTTGCTTTGGCATGAATCAGATTTGATTTTATTCATTTTAAACTGCACAAGTGAATAAGGTCTGCCTGTTGTTTTTTGTTCTTTAGAATGTGCTAATGCTATTGTGTCTCAGCTGGGTCCACTCCTAGGCATTTTGAGGCAAGCTCCTCTTGTCAGTGCCTCCTCCACATTGAGCCAAATCATCTAAGAGACATTTTGTGCTTCACCAAAATAGAGCTGCATCCCCAGAGCAACCAGCAGACCTGTAGCCACCATCAAGGACCTGCAGCGGAAGTGTTGAGGATCTTTGTTTCCTCAGTGGTTTCTATAGCTCAGATATACCTCACATGTGAAGCTGACCCACCTCTCACACTCAGATTGACGCTGGCACACAGGTTTGAAATTCTTTTTCTGATTCTATAGTCTCCATAAAATCTTTGTCTAAAGTCTATTCAAGGCGGCAGTGAGGTGAAACCAACCTGGAGAATACATTTGTGGGCACAAGCCAACTTCCCTCAGATTGACAAAGTTCTGTGGATGCAGAATGAAACGTCTCTACCTTAAAGAAAGAAAATCCAGTTGCCATGACTCAGCTTTCAGACAAATTCACCTGGATGACTGAGAATCTTCACAGACATACTTTACACAACACCAAACACAAATATTTAACAAAAAACACACTAGTCAAGATCTGGTGTGGCCGCTGTGACCTAGTGTGTAACAATCTTGGTTCCTGTCATGACTACGGACTTACGGGGGAAGGAAGCGCAGAGGTCTGACATGCTGGGAAAGGTTTTTTTTTATATAATAAACAATAAACACAAATAAACAAACACGGCTCGGTGGCCGAAAACAATTTAACTTAAATGAAGAACATAAACGTGCCCGCAGGCGTGTGGCGATTGCCAGAACTCAAAAACACACATTCACATACGTGCACTAGGTCCACTAAAATGTTGTCCCTTCTGAAGGGGCGGAAATCTGCGGTTTTATGCGCTGTCAGGATTGGTCACCGGTGTTGAGCACAGCTTCAGTCAATCCTGACAGTTCCAAGCACATGCTTCGCCAACCCAGAGTAATTGAAATGTACTACAACAAGAATGGTTAAAACATAATGTGTGGTATCAATGGTTACATTTTGCTGGAAAAAGGTATACAACAAACTGACTCCTTAGTTTACATTTTCATTTAAGGTATTTGGCAGACGCCCTTATCCAGAGCGACTTACAACATGCTTTCAAGTTACCATCCATGAAGTGATCAATTCTAGTTCATTAGGACCCCCAACTATGAATACAATCTCTTTATTCATTCTTGTTGTAGATTCTGTACATAAGTTAGACAATAAGAAGTTTACAAGTTAATCTAAATATTCTCTAAAGAGGAAGGTCATGAGCTGCCGTTTGAAAATACTCAGTGACTGAGCTGTTCTGACCACAAGGGTAAGTTCATTCCACCACCGAGAGGCCAAGACGGAGAAGAGTCTAGATGAATGTCTTCCTTTTACCGTCAGAGATGGAGGGACCAGGTGAGCAGTACTGGAGGCTCGGAGTATACGAGGTGCAGTGCGAGGTGTAATAAGGGCTGTGAGGTAGGATGGTGCTACTCCATGTTTGGCTTTGTAGGCCAGCATCAGTATTTTGAATCTGATGCATGCAGCTACTGGGAGCCAGTGGGGGGAGCGTAGCAGAGGGGCGGTGTGGGAGAATTTGGGAAGGTTGAAGATCAGTCGTGCTGCTGCATTTTGTATGAGTTGTAGAGGTCGGATGGTACTTAGAGATAGACCAGTTGCAGTAGTACAGTCGTGAGATTACTAAGGACTGAACCAGTAGCTGGGTGGCCTGTGTTGACAGATAAGGGCGGCTTCGTCTGATATTGTAGAGAAGGAATCTACATGAGCGGGAAAGATTGCTGATGTGAGTCGAGAAGGAGAGTTGGTTGTCTATTGTTACGCCAAGGTTGCGAGCTGTTGCAGAAGGAGAGAGCTGTGAGTTGCAAGGTAAATAGCAAGATCCTGATGTGGTGAAGAATCTGCTGGAATGAATATTACTTCAGGTTTGGTGGGATTGAGATGGAGGTGATGGGCTGCCATCCAAGATGAGATGTCTGTTAGACATGCAGAGATTTTGGAAGCAGCATGTAGATCAGAGGGAGGAAAAGAGAAGAGGAGTTGAGTGTCATCGGCATAGCAGTGGTAGGATAATCCATGTGAGGAAATGACCTCACCAATTGATCTTGTGTACAGGGAGAAAAGTCTTGAGGGACACCAGTGGAGAGTCTACGTGAGGCAGAGGTGGATCCTTTCCAAGTCACTTGGTAAGATCGCTCATCAAGGTAGGCAGCAAACCACTGCCATGCTGAGCCCTGAATTACAAGCATCTTCAGGATTGACGAGAGTCTTGTGGTTAACTGTGTCAAATGCTGCAGAGAGGTCGAGGAGAATAAGAACCGATGACAGTTTTCCCAATCTGGCTGCATGTAGCTGCTCGGTAACAGCCAGAAGGGCAGTCTCTGTAGAATGAGCTGTTCTGAAGCCAGACTGGTTAGGATCCAGGAGGTTGTTCTATGACAGATGAAGTGATAGCTAGTTGTAGACACAGCAGTCGGTTTCTTTAGGATTGGAAGAACCCTGGCTGTTTTAAAGGCAGATGGTTCATGGCCAGATGACATTGAGCTGTTTATGATATAAGAAATTAAAGGGATGAGGTCAGGGAAGATGGTTTACAGCATTGCAGAAGGGATTGGATCTAGTGGACAGGTGTTTATGCGTCCAACAAGGGTGAATATATAGCGGTGGCAGTGGCCAGGGAAAAGGACATGTTCACGTGCATCCCCAAGTGCAAAACTGACGAAAAACAGACTTTGTCCACCAGGCACATCTTAACCACAGTCACCTGGTATACCTCTACATGGTCTGAGTGTAGCAGTAGGGAACCCTGAGTCCACTATTGCTGGTCTGAAGGTACAAATGATTCCGTTCCAGGCCCCCTGTTATGCATGTACAGTTCATTGCTCTATGGGCGTCCAGGCAAGTTGGTTTCCTCCCCTACCGGCCTTTAAGGTACCCATATGGGCAAAGCTTTCCCTAATGTCATGTGTTATGAATGACGCACACATAATGACGCCCATAGGGAACAAGAAGTAGGCAACTGGTAGAACAGCTGTCAGTCACCTCTCTGAAGGCTTGGCAAAACCGCATGGCAATTGACATGGTTTTGGCTGAACAAGGGGGCGTGTGTCCCTTATTTGGTGACTCCTGTTGTCTGTCTGTACATCCCAATGGCAGTGTGACAAAAGACTACTAATTTTTGATATATAGCTCGCTGGCGCATGCATCTAATGAAGTGGCTTGCTTAACCTTGTGTTGAAAGGATGCTAAAATTAGCATTCAATGCATTGCTATCAGGATTTGACCATGTTTGAGCATAAATAGCCTGGACACGCCCACTCCGATCACTTATAAAAGTAATAGCACACCTCGCACCATAGACTGCTAATTTGTTTACATATAGCTTGTGCGTGGTTCCATATGAGCTGTATGGGACTATAATAAAATAAAATAATAGATATATAAAGTTTTTCCTCCTCATTGACACATGTGTTTTCAAAATTAGTTTTTCCAAAATAATTATAATAATAATCCATTTTATTTCAGGGCGCCTTTCTAAAACCCAAAGTCACTTGTAATGGTCATGTGATGTGTTGTCTGTGTTCTCTGTCTTGTTTGTGTTTTCCTTTTTGTAGGAGGAGCCTGTAATTTACATAGTCATACACGGTAATGCTTTAGTGACTGCTACAGACCACAGTATTGCAAATATTGCAAGTAACAATGAACAATATTTGCAAAACAATTTTATATCTTTAACCTAAAACATAAAATATTTGTAACAGGTAGGGTGAAGGTGTGCAAAGGCGTGAAGTCAAAGTATAAAGAATATATATAAAAAAAAATGTGTACAAGGTAAAAAGAGTTAAAGGTTTGTGCAAGGATTTCTGGGGACTATGAGACCAGAAGTAATTGAAAGTGAAAGTGCTGTAGTGTTCTATGAAGTGTTGTTATTGTTGATATTGTTGAGAGCTCGAATAGCCTGCGGGAAGAAGCTCCTCCTCTTTCTCTCTGTGTTGGACTTCAGGGAGTGGAAGCGCTTCCCTGATCGCAGCAGAAAGAACAGTCCATTGCTGGAGTGGCTGAGGTCATTCACTATCTTCCTGGCCCTGGTCCAGGTTGCTGTAGGTTGATTGAAGGTCTGGGAGCTTCAAATTGAAAGTGAAGTGATTGTCACTTGTGATACACAGCACACGGTGCACACAGTGGAATTTGTCCTCTGCATTTAACCCATCACCCTGAGTGAGCAGTGGGCAGCCATGACAGGCAGTGTGTGGGGACGGTGCTTTGCTCAGTGGCAGCTCAATGGCACCTTGGCAGATCAGGATTCGAACCGGCAACCTTCTGATTATGGGGCCGTTTCCTTAACCGCCACCTCTGCCCCAGCTTGGTTCAGCTGATCGAACCACCCTCTGTAGGGCTCATCTGTCCTGTATGATGCTGTTCCCGAACCAAGTTAAGATGTTTCCCGTCAGAATGCTCTCTGTGGTGCAGGAGTAGAAGTTCCTCAGCACCTTGGAGGGCATTCTAAAGTCTCTCAGGCGTCTGAGGTGGTAGAGACGCTGCTGAGCCTTTTTTCACTATGGTGTTGATGTTACAGGACCATGACAGGTCCTGCATGATATGAACACCGAGGTATCGGAAGCTGTCCACTCTCTGAGGAGTCTCCCTAAGATGTCGTCTGGTCCTGCTGCGTTCCTGGTGTTCACTCTCTTGAAGGCTCTCCTCGCGTCATGCTCGGTGATGAATGCGTTTCCGGTGCTGGCAGTCTTCCTGTCTGCAGCCGTTGGCGCCGCTAGCCTTAGCATCGCTAGCGTCTTTAGGTGCAGCCTCGAAGCGAGCATAGAATGTGTTCAACTCGTCTGCCAGATACGTCTGCGTTCGTCGTATAATCCGTGATCGTTCTTAGTCCCTGCCACCGACTCCCTGCCACGTTTGAGGCTGGCATTATTAAAATCCCTGACACAATAAGCGCAGCGTCCCGGTGCTGTTTCTGGTGTTGAGTGAGTGCCTCATGCAGCTTGCATAAAGCAGTGTCCGTGTCCGCTTTCGGTGGGATTTAAGCGGCGCTGATGATGACCGATGTGAACTCCTGTTGGAAGGTAAAAGGGACAACATTTGATGAACAATAGTTCCAGGTTGGGTGTGCAGGAGCGTATGAAAGGAACGCTAGCGCTGTTGCTCCAGCTGTTGTTTACAGTGTCCTCCACGAGTTGCGTGTCCTTACCATGCGGTAAACCGAGAAGAACTCGGCCGCTGGGTTCAGCCATGTCTCAGTGAAGCAAACAGGGTGCAGTCCCGGATGTCTCTCTAGAACTTTACCCTGGCCCTGAGGTCATCGAGTTTGTTCTACAGTGACTGGACATTGGCGGGCAGGATGCTAGGCAGAGGTGTGCGGTGTGCACGGGCCCTCAGCCTGTTTCCCCTGGGGCCGCCGCTTCGCATCACGTCCCTCCTTTGTCCTTCCTCAGGATCTCACTCGGCCAGCTGGGATCTGGAGCAGTTAAAATCTTCGATTTGTGAGTGCATTGTATACTAATAGAAACAAGAGTGTCTCTACTGTACTTAATGTGCTCAATGGTGGTTTGAGCAGAAATCCTAAAAAACTTTTTTTCTCTCACAGATTTTCAAATTTGGTCCAGGATTGTGGGCAACCTATAGGCCCCAACAAAGCAAGCAATATGTCATATATGTCTTCGTTGTGTTTTGCTTTTTTCCTGGTATTGCAGATTTTTCCGGGATTTTCCGACCCCGACACGTCCACCGACACGTCCAATATTTCTTATTGTGAGTCTATGCGAGACCTTCTCCCGTGTCACTACCTTTGACAACTACCCACCGGGAGTTGAAAAGTTCTTTGTCTGCACAATAGTAAACCCTACTTTTTAAACTTTGTGGGTAGCCCGACCCATAGGACCTGTGCATTGCATGGGGTTAAAGCGACATCCTTAAACGTAACACATTTGAAAGTTAAAGAGTCCTTCTTATTTTCTACAACTTTGAAAAAGTTTCTCAAATAAGGCCATGGATGTTCTGGCAATCTGGATTATTCCAGGTCAATAGCCGCAGGTTGTAATTCAGTTGGTGCACTTTGCATCCTTTCGATGCCTGGAGGGAGAGGCAAAATGGGCAAATTTTTCAGACGCTGCGCAACTGTGCGCATCTTAGTTTTGATCTAACAGCTCAAAAAAAGAGATGCATTGTGAATACTTTCCGTATGCACTGCATATTTCCACACATGCTGTGTGAGTACAAAATATTCTATAGATGCATGCTCGTGAAGGAGATTCAGGGCTGATAGCGTTCAGTGGTGAAGGAGATTCAGGGCTGATAGCGTTCAGTGGTCAGAACAGACACGTAAACAAGGTTGCCGGTTTGAGTCCCGAATTGTCGTTTTGTTGTGTGCACGTATTGTGTGCACGTATTGTGCTGCGGTGTTTCAAAATGCAAATCCTTTCACTTTCATCCAGACACTATATCGGATCACTGGCATACTGTGATGTGGCTGCGAAAAAAACATATTCGCCACTGATTTTACGGGTCTTTGCCAAACAGATTGTTAATGATCCAGCAGTTGCTCCACGCGCCAATGTGTTTTCCATGCTGGCAACACAAAGATGATACTTTAGGGTGCTTGTATTGTTTAGCAGATTCCCCGAAGAAAATTGCTCTGGAATATTCTTGGGTCTATAAGGTAGCAGTAAAATAATAATAATAAACTAATCTTGTTTTAATTGTTGCTTTGACAAAAAGAAAATGTTTTTGTCTATTCTACTAGGTACTTGTACTATATTGACTGAGTTAAATAGAATTGCATTACTTAAAAAAAAACACAACACAAAAATACAGTTGATTGAAAATAGACTGAAACTAGTATGAACATGAAAGCTGGTCTGTCTGATGCAAAGACTAGAGTATGACTAAAAAAGACTAGACTAAGACTTAAAACAGGCTGGCCAAAAACAACTATACAAGCCACGCAACACACCTTTCATTCACTCTCAGGACTTTTTTCACTATCAGCCCTAGAGATTACACAAGAGCAGATGTCACGGTACCTCTCATGGTTGTTAGTGGTGAATTCAGCGAAAACTAGGATCTTGTGGAGAAGGTCAACCAAAAGAACACCATCTCTTAATTCCTCGTCTTCCTGTAGTTCCCACTCACCATCCTTACTCAATCTTTACAAAGAGTGATCAAACCACTCTTCCACCAGTAAAGGATAGTTGTCAGTGAGCTCTGGTCTGTCTTTGGAAGCCTGTGTGGCAAGTGTTGCTGAGATATTGGACAGAGGTCAGACCCGTCATCCTTATTTCCCAGCGTGTTTTTCAAGACAGGCTGGACAGAACCATTACCTGCAACTCTAGTATTGCCCTTTTTTTCTATGTATCTCACAAAAGTGAACACCCCACACATATGCATATTTATAAATATTTAATTATACCTTTGCTTGGGACATGATTGAAGAAATGACACTTTGATTCAATGTTAAGTTTTCAGTTGTATAACATATATTTGCTGTCCCCTCAAAATGTCAATATGTCCACAATATTGTCATAGTTCACGAGTGCATGTTAGCTATTACGAAAAAAATTAACGTAACATATTAATAGGTAAAAGTATTTAATTGAAAAATATAAGCAGAAGAAAAAGTCATCGTTCATATACGATCCAAATTTTCTAAGACGTGTTCAACAAATCCACATCTTCTATGGATCCAGATGGCAGACAATGTAATCTTGATTCATAAACATCTGCGGTCTTCTGCAGTCATTCAAATTGTTATCTTTGATATCTGATTTGCAATCATGTTCACATTTTCTAAGAGGGTTTGACAACTGCTCGAGTTGTCATTGCCTTACTCGTCCAATCTCCTTTTTTTGTGAAGTATGAGACCTCTACTGTTTTTTCTGTGGCATTAAGAATATTGGTGGGACAAGTATCTTCTGTCATCAGTCTGTAACAATGTTCTATTGTAATCCACATGACGAGGGTGTCGATACATGTGTCTCTAATGTGGTTGTCTACCGATGTTGTTGGAATGCAGTTCTTGCCAACATCTTCTGGGAGGACTTTCTTTCCTCCACAGATGGCTATCGCTCCAGCTCATTTTGTTTTTTTGGACGTGGGGTTGGTATATTTTTTTCTTCTCCACTTGCCTAGTAGAAGCAGATATTCTCCACGGCTGGCCATGGTGTGAATGGCTCTAGCTGGTTTTATACTTATGGAAAGGAGGTTGGTCGTTTCTTTTTTGGTGACAACAACATCTCCTTTCTAGACCTACATTGTCATGATGCTCGTCATGAGGAATGTCCCTTGCTTTATTCAGGATATGTCTTAAGTCGTTCTTCACGAGCCTACATTGGGTATGTTCAAATATTTTGACTCCAATGCCATCAGTATTTCTCTCAGAATATGAAACTTTAGGAAAGTTCTTCAATGTTGATTTCATCATACAACTGACAATTAGTTATGGTGAAATTGCTTAAATAGTCAGTGTCAAAGATTCTTAGGTGAGAATGTTAAAGAACATTGAAGAAAGAACTACTTCACCTGTTTTATAATGAAGACTTGTTTAAAAAAATAAGCATGCAATTCAAGCAGAAGTGGAAAGTCATTTTTTATCAGAGGATCTCTAGCTGGACAAAAGTAGCTTTATTGGAGTAATATAGTCATGGTAAAATAGCATGTTGAAATCATCTTCATGTTAATGTCATCACGTTGTCGATGTCGAACATTCATGAAGTATATCAATCGGGATTTAGACCACATTATTTACATTTACATTTACAGCATTTATCAGACGCCCTTATCCAGAGCGACTTACAATCAGTATTACAGGGACAGTCTCCCTGGAGCAATTTAGGGTTAAGTGTCTTGCTCAGGGACACAATGGTAGTAAGTGGGATTCGAACCCGGATCTTCTGGTTCATAGGCGAGTGTGTTACCCACTAGGCTACTACCACCCTACATCATAGCAAGGGTATAGCCCTTGTATGGTTCAGATCATATCAGTTTGTGGACATCAATGGTGATTTGTCTTCACATAGTAAAGTAGAGTTTGGTGTTTCACAAGGTTCTGTCCTAGGTCTGTTGCTATTTTCTTTATACATGTTAACTTTAAGTCATGTCATTTGCAAAAATACGGTATTAGCTTTCAGTGCTAACTCTGGATAGCCCTTCTATCTCACCGAGTACAGAAGTAAAAGATCTAGGTCCTCATTGATACAGGTCTCTCATTTGATTCGCGTGTAGATAATGTCACTAGGATAGCATTCTTTCACCTTAGAAATATGGCAAAAATAAGAAACATCATCTCAATTCACGATGCAGCAAAGTTGGTCCATGTCTTTATCACATCAAGGTTAAATTACTGCAGGGCATTACTGTCCGAATGCTCTAGTAGGTGAATGAGTAAACTCCAGCTAGTTCAGACGGCTGCAGCCTTCTGTTCTAGCCTAGACTAGAACTAGGAAATTTGACCACATCACCCCAGTCTTACAATCACTGCACTGGTTACCCATCAAATTTAGGATTGACTATAAAATCCTACTTTTGACCTAAATATCCCTAAATGGTCTCACCCCGCAGTACCTGAGTGAACTTTTAGTTATTTACGACCTGCCACACCCCCTTCGATCAACGGGTGCGGGGTCACTACTGCTACCCAAAATACAGAAGGTCTCAGCTGGGAGCAGATCCTTCTCATACATATTCAATATTAGTACTTTTTTTCATCATCACACACATATTTTCTAAGAGAGGTTTGATAATTGTTTTCTGTGTTCCCATCTTTTTTAGATACAGAATCTAAAAGGCAAACACCATTTCCTTGGTTTTCCAAATTATGTATAAAGTCGACAGTGTGTGAGTCGTTATTGTCTATTTTGTCAAATCTCTGCTCTGCATATTGTTCCACTGCTGTTTTTTACAGTGTCTGTTCATTTTGTACACTTAAGTTGAGCGCTGAGCGGAGTGAACATACTCGGTTTCTCTTGCACACTGATGCTAGTAGAGTTTGACACCTCATAAAAAAAAAAGTGTAGGTAGAAGAAAGATACATACTGTATAGAAGGTCAAATAGGCCATAATTTGCCTGCATTTTACTCTAAAAACATACTTTCTCTGCTAAAACAGACCATGCGTGAGAACCCATTATTGTGGTTGAAGGCTAACAATGAAAGATATCCCATGTTGGCCAGGCTAGTCAACCTTTGCTTCTTTATCAATTTACTTGGTTATAAATACGTGTCTGACATTTGAAACAAACCAAGACAATAAAAATAATTTTCAAATTTGCAATTATGGTCCCACCAGAGGTTAGGAGAGCTGTCAGGCTGAAGAAGGAGGCCTACAGGGCATGGCTGGTCTGTGGGTCTCCAGAAGCAGCAGACAGGTACTGGACAGCCAAGCAGGGTGCAGCAGTGGCAGTCACCAAGGCAAAATCTCGGGTGTGGGAGGAGTTTGGTGAAGCCATGGAGAAAGACTACCGATCGGCTCTGGCAAACCATCCGACGCCTCAGGAGAGGAAGGCAGCATGTCGTTCACACTGTTTACAGTGGGGATGGGGTGCTGCTTATGTCGACTGGGGCTGTGGAAGGAATACTTGTTGCTCCTCAATCCCACCAACGTGCATTCCAAGGAGAAACCAATCTACGTGACAGAAGTTGCTGAGGTAGTCAAACAGATACACAGCGCCGGAGCCCCGGGTGTGGATGAGATCCGACCTGGGTATGGATGTTGTAGGGCTGTCTCTGCAACATTGCGTGGACATCGGGGGCCAGTTCTGGTGGATTTTAAGAAGGGGGAGCAGAGGGTGTGTTCCAACTATAGGGGGATCACACTCCTCAGCCTCCCTTGAAAGGTCTACTCCAAGGTAATGGAGAGGAGGGTCCAATCAGTAGTTGAATCTCAGATTGAGGAGGAGCAATATGATTTTCGTCGTGGCTTTGGAACTGTGGACCAGCACTTTACCCTTGCTGGGGTGATGGAGGGGGCATGGGAGTTTGCCCAACCAATCCCACAGGTGTTTTGTGGATTTGGAGAAGGCTTATGACTGTGTCCCCAGGGGCACCCCATGGGGGGGGTGAATGGCCTTTTGTTGAGGGCCATTCAGTCCCTGTACCAGAGCAGCGTGAGCCTGGTTCGCATAGCCGGTAGTAAGTCAGACCTGTTCCCGGTGAGTGTTGGACTCCACCAGGGCTGCCCTTTGTCACCGGTTCTGTTCACAACCTATATGGACAGAATTTCTAGGCGCTGCCATGGTGTGGAGGGTGTCGAGTTTGGTAGCAAGTGAAGTCATTTTTTATCAGATGAATACTCTAATACAATAGCTTTAGTCTTAGCATGTTGACATCATCTTCATGCTGATGTCGTCTTGTTGTCTATGTTCCCATCTTTAACAGAGTCGGAATCAAGAAGTGAGCTACCACAATTTTAGATTTTCAAATCACCTGTTACGTCATGACAACAATTCCACAAATCATCAAAACCTTTGTACTCTTCTCTTTCATCACACTCAAATTTTGTAAGAGGAGTTTGACAGTTGTTGTCGATGTTTCCATCTTTAACAGTGTCAGGATCAGCAGTGCAGGGACAACCTTGGATTTTCAAATCATCTGTCAAGTCAAAAAAACTATTCCACAAATGATCAAGATAACTATTCCACAAATTATCAGAATTTTTGTACTCTTTTTTTTCATCACACACACATTTTTTAGGAGGGGTCTGACAATCTTTTTTAGATACAGAATCTAAAAGGCAGACACTATTTTCTTGGTCTTCCAAACTATCTACAAAGTCGACATTGGAGTTGTCATTGGAGTGTGACTTGTTATCTGGTTTGTTATAACATCCTTCCGAATCATTACTAAATTCTAAAAGATTATTTGAGTAATCTTCAGCATATTTGTTATCCTCTTTTTCATCACTCCCACATTTTCTAAGAATGGTTTGACTATTGTTGTCTATGGTCCCATCTTCCTTAGAATCAGGTTCTAAAAGGCAAACACCATAATCTTGATTATCCAAACCTTCTATAAAGTCAACAGTGTTGTATTTGGTGCTTGACTCGATATTGATAAAATGCTTTTCTTGGCAGTGTCTGCTGCTGTCGCAATCTTCATTTTTGTCATTGGAGTTTGAGTTGTTATGGCCTATTTAGTCTAATTCCCTAAAATTGTCATGTAAGAGGCTCCTACTGTCCACCTTGCTTGATTGCAGATCTTGCCGTGAGAATTCTCTTCTCTTTTCAGTCCGTAAGGGACCTGACTTTGTTCTTTGGTTATCCATATTGCCACTGTGTCGATATTCTCTGTGCTCCCTGTGTCTAAAATTTGGGAGACTACTGCTCCGCATCTTGTCAGAATGCTATTCTTGGAAGTGATTGCTGCCGCAATCTTCACTCTTTTCATTGGAGTGTGAGTCGTTATTGTCTATTTTGTTTAATCCTCTGTACTTGTCATGTAAGAGACTCCTACCTTCCATCCTGCATGTTTGCAGATCTTGGCGTAAAAAGTGCTTTCTCTCTTCAGTCTGTAAGGACCCTGTGCTTTGGATGTGTCTAATGGCGGTCTTGAAGAGCCTACCTCTTTCGACCCGTATCCGGACTCTAAGCTAATCAGACGTTGTCTGTTGTCTTTTCTTTGCTCTATATGAGCCTTTGGAAAAAGACTTCCTTCTTGGCTTCATCATACAATTGATATTCAGTTAAAGTGCCATTGTTTAAATAATGTCAAAGATTAATGAAATACTAAAGAACTCCTTGGCAGAGGTTAGAATGTTAAAGACCATCAATGTTCTTTACAGTGTATCAAGCAGAAGAGGAGGCCCTTGTAGAAATATACTGCTTTGACATATGTTACTTTGCTAAAGACTGGTAAAACATCTGTTATCAGATGTCGTGCAAACAAAGGAACAAAAGACTCACTCAAAGAGGAAGTGGAACATATCACTCAAAGAGGAAGTGAAACAAGACAACCGTACCCGACCGTGTTAAAACTGTCAACTTCGCACCTTGTGGTTTGACCCTGCTGAAGGGGTTATCTGCCCCTGCCAGAAGACAGTACAAACAACCAGAAGACCCCAAAAGAAGACCCCACCCCAAAAGACTTTGTTTGTCAGTACCTATAAAAGAGCTGAGCACGCACTGAAACATCGGAATCTGTACACAGAGTGCTAGTGGTTGTCTTCTGTGAACATTAAAGATTCCCCCTTCTGCGCAGACTGAGTCTTGAGTCTTCATTCTTTCTCAGCCTTGAGCAATGCATCCTCCAACAAAGAACCTGGGTTGAAGGACCCGCGGAGAAGACCAATAATCTCACAAATTTATTCCTTCAAATTGGCGTCACGAACAGGATCTTCTTCTGGATCAACAGAGGAGATTGGACAGGGCCAGGTGAAAGGAGTTTGGACAGAAAGCGACCGGTCGAATCACAAAAGGTAAGCAGACCTTTCATTCTGCTTCAATTGACTACTCTAAATAAACTTTGTGTCCAGACTCCGAGTATCCTGTATTAGAATATTGTTCTAAAAGGCTGAAAAAGACTGAATTGAATACGAGTTAAAAGACGATAGAAAATTTGGAATTACAATAAAAGAACGGTGACAAAAGAATACTGAGGTCGGACCACTATTGGCACTGACGAGTCCAATTTGGGGTCCGGCGTGAAATCTCAGTAGTGGGTTGGAGGCCCTGGAGTAATTTTAGATTACTTCTAAATTCCTTAATAAATTTAAATACAAGTGTGTTTTGTTATGGGTTGGAGTCCTTAGAAATAACACAAGTTGTTTCTTAAATTACCAGAGGTTATGGGTTGGAGTCCCTAGAAATACCAGAAGTTATTTCTTAAAGTACCAGAGGAATAATTAAAGAGAATTATCGTACGGGTTGGAGTCCCTAGTAATCACCCAGGTTGTTACTTAAATTTCCAGAATATTAGTTAAAAGGTATGAAGAGGTTTTTATACATGTGATATATGAATATATTGTGTTAACATGGCCAAATAAATACACAACGGTGTGAATGCTGTGAAACACTGGGAAAGACAGTCTGTTCTTCCGTGTTCACAGATTACATAATAAAGGGAATTAGATTCCTTTTTGTTCCCAATTCATTTCAATAAAGGGTGAATATCAGGTATTCCCCTGTTAATGTTAAAAGTGTAAAAACACATAATCACATTTACATACTGCACCACATGGGAATGAATGATTGTGAATAATAACAGTGAGAACAACTAGCACCCCCATTTGGAAGCAGAGGCAAGGTGTATCCGCCTGGGAAGTCTTACTCCCAGGTAGAAGCTTGATACCACCAAAGGGGGATATTTCAAGTGCTGACTCACTGACTTAAAAACGGTACTCCCCAGCTGTTAGTGCCACCTATTGGCAAGACCCCAGCTGGACATAATTCTCATAAAAAATAAAAAGACAAGCCTTTCCGTGGAAATAACATGGAAGGAGAACTGGATAAAGATGTAGGAGATGGTTGGGCTCCCGGAAGGGTTCTCAGTACGCTCGGCGAACAATTGATCGAGATGCACTTTGTGATAGACGTCACTTACCCTTCTAAGGAAGCAGCGGAACAAAAGAAATTACTCGACATTACCACCACAAAACTACTGATAGAAAAAGGCCAGACCAAAGAGAGTAGTGGGAATTGGGGCATAATATTTCGCTCCATAGCGCGAGAAGCTAAGAAAAAGAGGGAGAAGCGGGAAGAATGTTGGAAAGTGCTGGGCTGTTTAGTCGACAAAAACATAAGAAGGAACAAGAAACACAAAAGAACAAAAGGATAAAATACAATAAATTCGCGGGATGGTGGGAACTCGCCAAAGTTCGCATGAAAAAGGAAAAAGAGGCACCACCTCCATATACCCCTGACCCAACAGCGCCTCCACCTCCCAGGGTGCCTGCATCAATATATCTTGTCCTGGAAGTCACGGGGGGCATCTTAACCTGTCCCGCTGAAGGTGTATCGTCTACCACACCTTCATTAGGAACTGACACCGTAAAAGCAGATCCACTGGTACTGCAACCCGGTGCACCATTCCAACATGCAAGGGCCCGGTACCAGGCCAAACATAGCAAGCCCCAACAGGTTCCTTCGACAGAGGAAAGATCAGAAACTACCTACAGGGCAACAGAGACGTGTACTCACATATGTCAGTGTCATGCTAGACAATATTGAACAACGACATCCATCATGCACCCAACATGCGGCAGGACTAGCTAAAATCATCACTAAAACAGCTCACATAGTCATGAACCATCCTTTGAAAATACTGACGGCACACAGCGTCGTAGCCTATGTAACCTCACAGGCCTTCACACTCACACCACTACGACAAAGGCGATTAATGGACATTCTCACTGCTCCACACATTAGCTACTCACATGCAGGTATAAACATGGCTGATCACATGGCATCAGATACCCCACACGAATGTGAGAAGAATGTACAGAAAGAGGAGAACATTAGACCATATTTACAAGCTGAACCACTTGTAGATGCTACAACTGAGTGGTTTACCGACGGATGTTGTTTTAGAACAGACCAAGGAACGTTGCAGGCAGCATGGGCAATAGTAGAACAGAAGGAAATGAAATGGGAAGTGGTCAAGGCAGAAAAACTGGAAGGACCTCAATCAGCACAAAGAGCAGAATTAAGAGCAGTCATTGAAGCATTGAAATTGGCACAAGGCCGAAAGGTTAACATCTACAGTGATTCGGCCTATGTAGTAGGGGCAGTCCATGTAGAGCTAAGGCAGTGGATGAGAGCAGGATTTCTCACAGCTGGTGGAAAACCGATAAAACATGAGGAAGAAATGAAAGAATTAGCCGAAGCCCTGTTACAGCCAGAAAAGGTGGCAGTCATAAAATGTAAAGGTCACAGCACTGGAACGGACCTGATTGCCCAAGGTAACAGACAAGCTGACTTCATAGCGAAACAAACTGCAGGTTACATACCCTCATCCATCATGGTAATGGACTCCCAACCACAACCTCCTGTGGATGACACACCACTCGATCTGACCAAAGCCACCCTAAAAGAATTACAGGAGAAAGCAAGTCCGGAAGAAAAAAACTCTTTGGTTGGCCCGAGGAGCCACCAACACCGATTTATGGAGAGGCCCGGATGGGAGACCCATTTTACCTCCGGGCGTAAGACAAACGGCCATGGAAGAAGCTCACGGGGTGGGACACGTGGGGGCAACCCAAATGATGAGGAATCTGTCCACCTGGTGGCATCCGCAATTACATGATATGGCCCAGTACCTAGTGAGAACCTGCACGGAATGCAACCTGTACGGAATAAAACCCACATTGAAACCCATGTTGGGCATCTTCCCAATTCCACTGTGCCCAGGAAAAGAAATTGTGATTGACTACACGGATATGGTTGAACGGGTAGGACGACATAGGTACCTTCTGGTCATGGTAGATGCATTCTCGGGCTGGCCAGAAGCCTGGCCCGTGACTAGAGAAGATAGCAAAACGGTGGTCAAGTGCCTGATTAACCATTACATCCCGCAACACGGGTTTCCTGAAACCATTAGGTCAGACAATGGAACTCATTTCAAAAATAAGGATCTGCAAACAGTTGAATCTGCCTTAGGGTTAAAACACAAGTTTGGCACGGTTTACCATCCTCAATCACAAGGTAAAGTGGAAAGAATGAACCTATCACTCAAAACTAAATTGGCAAAAATCTGTGCACAGACCAAAATGTCCTGGGTTGACGCGTTACCATTGGCTTTAATGTCTATTCGTAGCTCGGTGAATAAAACCTCGGGGTACACGCCTTTTGAGTTAGAACATGGACGTCCCTTTCCTGGTCCTTCGTCACGACTGTTTATGACTACTGAAGCATCTGAAAAACTGTCTCCAAAAGCATATTTTAACATTTTACAAAGTGTTCTCTCCCAGCATTCTACGCAGGTCACAGGCCGAGGGTCCCAGCCGCCTGCAGGCAACCCCCCGAGTCCAGGGATAGAATACGTACTCCTGAAGGTGACCAAACGGAAATGGAGTGAACCCCGTTGGACAGGGCCCTACCAGATCACCGAGAGGACGTCACATGCTGTTCGGCTCAAAGGAAAAGGAGACACCTGGTTTCACCTCTCCCAGTGTGCGGCTGCACCTGAACCAGGCCGGACTGTCCCGGAGATCCAGGATGCCCTAAGATCAGATGCTGGACACAACTGACCCCAAGATACAACCGGCTGGTTGTACATTTCCAAAGGGGGATTACCTTACTTCGCGTCCTATTATACTAGTTCCTACATTTTACTACTCTTAATTTGCATTTACTCAGTGTTCATATTGTTTTATATATTTTCTCTATAACCATGTCTTGGCCATTTCCAGACATTATGACCTGGAGAGAGAGAGCTGTCGTCTTTCTGGTCTTTTGTGCACTGGCCAGTGTTCCTATCGCTATTTTGCTGGGGTTCGAAGGCCTCCCCCAGCCCTTCCGCGCCGTCAACGCTACGGCTTCACCCGTGGTAAATTCGTTGCTTACCAGTCCTTCCACCCCACCGCCGGATGCCAGTGATGACGAAGAAGGTGTAATGTGGTCTTATGTCTAAATACTCTTTTGATTGTTTCTTCCTTCTTTTTGTATCATTACGGTCATTTTCTTATCATGTATTCCTGTTAGGTTACGGACGATTCAGGCCGACCCAGGGCAGGGTGGCTGTCATGTCTGTTTACTCCTCACTATAACCTTAAAAGACCCAGAGGAGATGTTCCAGCTTGACTATATGTCCGTTCTGTTTTATTGAACTATTAAATATAGTTCAAAAGGGGGAATTGTAGAAATATACTGCTTTGACATATGTTACTTTGCTAAAGACTGGTAAAACATCTGTTATCAGATGTCGTGCAAACAAAGGAACAAAAGACTCACTCAAAGAGGAAGTGGAACATATCACTCAAAGAGGAAGTGAAACAAGACAACCGTACCCGACCGTGTTAAAACTGTCAACTTCGCACCTTGTGGTTTGACCCTGCTGAAGGGGTTATCTGCCCCTGCCAGAAGACAGTACAAACAACCAGAAGACCCCAAAAGAAGACCCCACCCCAAAAGACTTTGTTTGTCAGTACCTATAAAAGAGCTGAGCACGCACTGAAACATCGGAATCTGTACACAGAGTGCTAGTGGTTGTCTTCTGTGAACATTAAAGATTCCCCCTTCTGCGCAGACTGAGTCTTGAGTCTTCATTCTTTCTCAGCCTTGAGCAATGCATCCTCCAACAAAGAACCTGGGTTGAAGGACCCGCGGAGAAGACCAATAATCTCACAAATTTATTCCTTCACCCTTCAAATCAGGTGACAAGGAAGAGCTGAAAAGGGTGCAGAGGGAACTAAAAAGACTAATCAGGTATGAGAAGGACAGCTACAGGCATGAAAAAACAGCTCCATCAGAACAATGTCAGCAGAGTCTGGAGAGATCTTAGAACCATCTCAGGTCACAAAGAAAAGAACTCTCTGCCGGTGGGGGATGTGAGGTGGGCAAATGAGTTGAATCACTTCTTCAACAGGTTTGATTCATCTGCCACTGACCCCCACCTCTATTCACACCTTCTCTACACTTCACCGCTCACTGCCCCCCCCCCACCCCAACCACGGCATCCAGCACCCATCCAATCCAGCACATGGCTCCAGCCTGTCTCTCTCAACCATGCAGGTTAGGAGAGAACTGAGGAGGATGAAAGCCAGGAAGGCAGCGGGTCCAGATGGAATCAGCTCAAGGTTTGTCTTGTGTGGTACCAGTGCCAAAGACTCCACATCCCAAGGACCTCAACAGCTACAGACCGGTGGCTCTGACATCCCACCTGATGAAGACCCTGGAGCGGCTGATCCTGGCGCTCTAGGTGAGCCTTTGGTGAGCTTATCACTGGACCCGCTTTAGTTTGCTTACCAGCCTGGCATTGGAGTGGATGATGCCATCATCCACCTCCTTCATCGTTCCCTCTCTCACCTGAAGACCGCTAGGAGCACTGTGAGAATCAGGTTCTTTGATTTCTCCGGTGCTTTCAACACCATCCTAGCCACAATTCCGAGGGACAAGCTGGAGTACACAGAAGTGGATCATCATCTCGCCACATGGATCCTGGACTGCCTCACTAACCGACCACAGTATGTGAGAACTCAGGGCTGTGTGTCAGACATGGTTGTCTGCAGTACGGGGGCCCCGCAGGGAACGGTTCTGGCGCCGTTCCTCTTCACAATCTACACTGCAGACTTCTCCTACAACTCCACCAACTGCTTCCTGCAGAAGTTCTCTGATGACTCTGCAATAGTCGGCCTCATCACTGATGGGGATGACAGGGAGTACATAGAACTGACACAGGACCTTGTGGACTGGTGCCTGCAGAACTACCTCCAGATCAACACTGGAAAAAACAAGGAGCTGGTGGTAGACTTCCGCAGGCACAAACATCCTCCACTGCAACCACTGAACATCCGGGGTATGGGCATTGAGGCTGTGGAGAGCTACAAGTACCTTGGGGTTCATCTGAACAATAAACTGGACTTATAACACAAATGCTCTCTACAACAAAGGGCAGAGCAGGCTGTACCTGCTGCGGAGGCTCAGGTCTTGGAGTACAGGGGTCACTCCTAAAGACTTTTTATGACTCTGTAGTGGCATCAGCAATCTACAGTGTGGTCTGCTGGGGCAGCAGCATCTCTGCTGGGGACAGAAAGAGACTGAACAGGCTGATCCGGAGGGCCAGCTCTGTTCTAGGATGCCCTCAGGACCCAGTGGAGGTGATGAGTGACAGGAGAATGGTGGCTAAACTCTCATCCCTGTTGGACAACATCTCCCACCCCATGCAGGAAATTCTGACAGCACTGAGCAGCTCCTTCAGTGGCAGGCTACTGCATCGACAATGTGGGAAGGAGAGGTTCAGAAGGTCTTTTCTTCCAAACACTGTCAAGCTCTATAACAAAGAACTCGATCAAGCGACCAAATGTCTAGATTTAACACTGCATAGAACGCTAGATAAAGTTGCTCCCCTCAAAAGGAAGATAGCAAGAGATAAAAACTTAATTCCTTGGTATAATGATTACAGGCGTTTGCTTAAGAAGACTGCCTGGAAATTGGAACGTAAATGGCGTCAAAGTATTCCGAATACGTTGGAAAGAGAGCCTACTTAACTATAAGAAGGCTCTTTGCGCAGCTCGATCAACGTCTCTCTCCTTGTTCATAGACAAAAACAAAAATATTCCCAGATTCCTGTTTAACACTATAGCCAAGATAACCAGGAATAAGACAGTGGATACCACCACTCAACATCATCATAGTAGCGACGATTTTACTAATTTCTTTAATAGTAAAATAGTTACGGATAGAGATAAGATTAAAAGCAAAACAAACAGCTCCATCTGTATTTCTATGGAAAATAATCTTCAAATAGGTGACCGCCGATTAGAACGCTTCAACCTTATTAAAGAGCATGAACCAAGTATTGAAGTAAAGGATCTAGGTGTCATCATTGATGCAGGTCTCTCATTCAATTCACATGTAGATAATGTCAATAGGATAGCATTCTTTCACCTTAGAAATATTGCAAAAATAACAAATATCATTTCAATGCACAATACAGAAAAGTTGGTCTATGCATTTATTACATCAATGTTAGATTACTGCAATGCATTACTGTCTGGATGCTCTAGTAGGTGCATGAATAAACTCCAGCTAGTTCAGAAGGCTGCAGCCAGAGTTCTAGACTAGAACTAGGAAATTTGACCGCATCACCCCAGTCTTACAATCACTGCACTGGTTGCCCATCAAATTTATTATTGACTATAAAATCCAACTTTTGACCTAAAAAGCCATAAATGGTCTCGCCCCAGAGTACCTGAACGAAATTTTAATTCTTTATGACCCGCCACGCCCCCTTTGATCAACGGGTACAGAAGGTCACAGCTGGGAGCAGATCCTTCTCTCCGCAGTTGTGGAACGACTTGCCAGTCAGTGTCCGGGACTCAGACACAGTCTCAGTGTTTAAATCCAAACTGAAAACTGTTTTCTCGGGCCTTCTGTTAAAGACACTCATTTCGCTTCACTTTGACACAGTGTCAATTATAAAGTCCAGTTTATCACACAGCATAACCCTTTCTGTATCACTCCTTCCAAAGGTTTCTTCCTTTTTTTTCTCTTTCCTAAAGTTTTTTTTTTAGTGGAGTTTTTCCTTGTGTGCAGTGGGGGGTGTCAACTGTAGAGTTTGTCAAAGCCCATTGAGGCATACTGTATGTTTTTGTTATTCCACATATTATCAGAATCTTTGTACTCTTTTTTTTTTTCAATACACACACGTTTCTAGGAGGGGTTTGACAATTGTTTTCAATGTTCCCATCTTTTTTAGATACAGAACTAAAAGGCAGACACCATTTTCTTGGTCTTTCAAACTATCTACAAAGTCGACATCGGAGTTGTCATTGGAGTGTGACTTGTTATCTGGTTTGTCATAACATCATTCCGAATCATCACTAAAGTCTAAAAGATTATTCCAGTAATCTTCAGTATCTTTGTTATCCTCTTTTTCATCACTCCGACATTTTCTAAGAATGATTTGACTATTGTCTATGGTCTCATCTTCCGTAGAATCAGGTTCTAAAAGGCAAACACCATAATCTTGATTATCCAAATCATTTATAAAGTTGACAGTGTTGTATTTGGTTCTTGACTCGATATTGATAGAATGCTTTTCTTGGCAGTGTCTGCTGCTGTCACAGTCTTTATTTTTGTCATTGGAGTGTGAGTCGTTATTGTCTAAACCCCTGTACTTTTCATGTAAGAGACTTCTACTGTCCGCCCTGCTTGATTGCAGATCTTGGCGTGAGAATTCTCTTCTCTTTTCAGTCCGTAAGGGTCCTGACAATGTTCTTTGGTTATCCATATGGCTACTTTGTCGATATTCTCTGTGCTCCCTGTGTCTATCACTCCCACAATTTCTAAGAATGGTTTGACTATTGTTGTCTATGGTCTCATCTTCCTTAGAATCAGGTTCTAAAAGGCAAGCACCATAATCTTGATTATCCAAATCATTTATAAAATCGACAGTGTTGTATTTGGTGCTTGACTCGATATTGACAGAATGCTTTTCTTGGCAGTGTCTGCTGCTGTCGCAATCTTAATTTTTGTCATTGGAGTGCGAGTCGTTATTGTCTTTTTTCTTTAATCCTCTGTATTTGTCATGTAAGAGACTCCTACCTTCCATCCTGTGTTTTTGATGATCTTGACGTAAGAAGTGCTTTCTCTCTTCAGTCTGTAAGGACCCTGTTCTTTGGATGTGTCTAATGGCTGTCTTGAAGAGCCTACCTCTTTCGACACGTATCCGGACTTTAAGTTAATCAGACGTTATATGTTGTCTTTTCTTTGCTATATATGAGCGTTTTGGAAAAGACTTAATTGTTGATTTCATCATACAATAGATATTCAGTTAAAGTGACATTGTTTAAATAATGTCAAGGTTTAATGAAATACTAAAGAATTCCTTGGCAGAGGTTAGAATGTTAAAGACCATCAATGTTCAATGTCCAATGTGGTCAAGAAGTTTCTCATTGCAATGTTAAGGTTTAATGAAATACTAAAGAATTCCTTGGCAGAGGTGAGAATGTTAAAGACCATCAATGCTCAATGTCCAATGTGGTCAAGAAGTTTCTCATTGCAGGCTACACCCCCTGCTAGCACCACCAATTACATCTGTCCACCAATGGGAAACTTCCAACTATGTTTCATTGCAGGTTGCAAGACGGTCAGCCTCACCTACTCATTCTTGATTAGTCAGAATTTTTATTTTGTTTATCATTTACTGTCATCAAAAATAATTTCACCCACAAAACCTACAGAAAGCCATTTTGTACACAAAATGCATGTTAACTAGAACAAAAAGTAATTTTGTGCACACAATGCAATTTGTAATGACAAAGGGTCATTTCATTTGTAGGGGACACAATTGACTTTTCCAATACAACTCTAAGGGACTCAAGATAAGAACAAGCACAGATGCCCCCCCCCCCCTTAGCAGACAGTCTGACGCCATAGCCAGCATGCATCTGTGAATCTTTTCACACTGTAGCTATACAGAAAAACTTTTCAATTTCATTCCAAAACTCTGGACTTGTCACAAGCTCAGGAAAACAGCCAATATATCAGTGTCATGACCCGGACCGGCAGGGGTTACTCCGGATCCCTAGTTTCATGTCTCGTGTAATGTTCCCTGATCGTGTTCACCTGGTGTATATTTATATAATTGTATAAAGCTATCCTGTTCGTGTTTGTTTGCCGTCGGGTCATTGTGCGTGTTCATGTTCCCTTGTCTTGTGTAGTTTGTATTAAACCCCTGTCCTGTGAAATCGTGCGAATGCGTCCTCCTTTATCGCCATGTCCAGCCCCACCGTGACAATCAGGAATAAAGCACCATTCCCCATCAGTCTAATTATAGCGTTTTGATTAAAGTATATCAGTATAAAATGTATTTTATGTCATGTACAAAACACTAGATAAGCCATTTTTGGTACCATTCAGCCTGAAATTAAATGTTTTCTCAAGGGACCTTGGGGAAAGTCATAGAGAACTAATGTTTAACATTCTTTTCGCAACGGAACAAAAAATTTGCAACCTGTTAATTAACCTATTGTCAAAGCCCTAGAGCAGTGGTTTCCAACATTTTTTCCCCTGTAGACCAGGACAGTGGTGGCCTAGTGGTTAAGGAAACGGCCCTGTAATCAGAAGGTTGCTGGATTGATTCCTGATCCACCAAGGTGCCACTGAGCAAAGCAGTGTCCCCACGCACTACTCCCCGGGGTGCCTGTCATGGCTCCCTACTGCTCACCAAGGTTGATGGTTAAAAGCAGAGGATACATTTTGATGTGTCACTGTGTGCTGTGCTGCAGTGTATCACTTCACTGTTTTATTTTATTTTGATTTTCTAAACATATTTAGTTTTGTACAGAGCATCAGTATTGGATCAGTATGACCGATACCAACCAGAATTTTACTTGGTATCGGATCGAAAAGGAAACCAGTGGTACCGCACATACCTACTGAACAGGCAGACGAGCGTCACTGGCACAAAATGAAAGTGAAGTGATTGTCATTGTGAAACACTGCAGCACAGCACACGCTGAAACAACAAATGTGTCCTCTTCTTTTAACTCTTCACCCTTAGTAAGCAATGGGCAGACATGAAATCTCCCAAATCTCCCACATGCAAATGGAGTCCAAACTTAAAGTTTGTTTTGTAAGTTTATTTATTCTGGTGAGGCAAGGAAGAGACGTAAGTGGAGGCCCGCCTTGATGAGCGGTCTGACAGTTTGCAAATCAAAACAAAATGTAATTTAATGATGTGTTATTCTTTTTATTACTTAAAAAAGCTTGCTCCGCTCAGTCTGACAGCAGGTCTCTAATCATGGACAGGTGCTGCTGATTAGGCATCCATGTTCAGGTCACTGTTATAAGGAACTGTTTGGCAGCAGGCTAACGCTGCTGCATTGATGAGGACCTTGAATCTTACCTTATGCGTTTAGTTTGAGTTCCTAACAATCGACACGCCTGCGAGTTTGGTTAGGTCTGTTTACTATCCCATTTGCCCAATCACGTCTTTGCGCTTCCTTCCCCTGACAAATGTTGTTGCTGCCCACAACTTCAGAGAGGACTCAGGATCCAGAAGGCAGATGTTGCAATCTTGTTGCAAGCATTCACAAGTCATTATTGCTATCTTCACTATCTGGTTTGTCATTACATCCTTCCAAATCATCACTAAAGTCTAAAAGATTATTCCAGTAATCTTCAGTGCCTTTGTTATCCTCTTTTTCCTCACTCCCACATTTTGTAAGAATGGTTTGACTACTGTTGTCTATGGTCCCATCTTCTTTAGAATCAGTTTCTAAAAGGCAAACACCATAATCTTGATTATCCAAATCATATATAAATTCGACAGTGTTGTCATTGGTGCTTGACACGATATTGTCTTTGTCTAAGTCCCTTCTACTGTCCATGCTGCGAGATTGCAGATCTTGGCATGAGAATTGTCTTCTCTCGTCAGTCCTTAAGGGGCCTGTTCCATGGTTTTCCATATGACTACTGTGTCTGTAATTCCTGGAATGCAGTTCTTGCCAGCTTCTTCCCTGATCTTTTCCCCTGACTGAATGATATTATCTCCACCGCTGGCCATTGTTATTGGCTCTTTTTATATTTAATCCCCTCTTTTTGTACTGTAGGAGACGTTTACTGTCCATCCTGTGATATTGCAGATATTGGCGTCTTCTCATCCGTAAACGCCCTGCTCTATTATAATTACTTTTATAACGACTATGTCGATTTTCTCTGCCTCCCCTGTATCTATTAATTGGTAAACTACTGTTCTCTTTCCTTGAATGCATTTCTTGGCAACATCTGCACTCTTCTTCTCTTTTGGGAGAATAATATTTTCTCCACAGCCTGCCATTTCCTGAATGGCTCCAACTCATTTCACCCATGTGGATGTTCTATCTTCTTTGGTGAGGATAATCTCTTCCATTTATCCAGACCCTTATGTCATCATTCCCTCTCCAAGTCACTATCCGTTGACTTCTGTTTTCTCTTTAAGAGCCTTTAGAAATTCTCTTTATTGTTGATTTCATAACACAATCAATACACATTTAGGGTACTATCTATATAAATAAGCAGTGTCAAAAATTATTGGCAGAGGTGAGAATGTTAAAGAATAAAGATGCTCTTTACAGTGGCTCTGTTGTCAAGAAGGTTATCATTGTAGGATACTAGACAGACAGACACACCCACTGCTATCTCCGGCCAATAAGTTTGTTGACCAATGGGAAACTTCCAACTATACCTCATTGCAGGTTGCAATACGGCTAGACCCGCCCACTAATTCATGATTGGTCAGAAACTAATCTGTTCTCAGTTCCGGATTTGATGACCATTTCCTCCATTTACTTTTCACACAAAATCACACAAAAAATTGTCAATGGAAATCACATTTATCAATCCATGGAAGTCTGGCTTTGGAGTCACACTCAAAAATTAAGAAAACACACTACAAGCTGATCCAACTTTGATGTAATGTCCTCAAAACAAGTCAAAATGAGGCTCAGTAGTGTGTGGCTTCCACATACCTGAATGTCCTCCTTATAATGCCTGGATATGCTCCTGATGAAGTGGTGGATTGTGTCCTGAGGGATTTCCTCCCAGACCTGGACTAAAGCATCTGCCAACTCCTGGACAGACTGTGCTGCAAGCGAGACATGATGTCTCAGAGGTGCTTTACTGGATTCAGGTCTGGTGAACAGTCCCTACCAATGCCTTCCTCCTTGAAGGACACACTCCAGCCACATGAGGTCTAGAATTGGTCTCACAAGGGGTCTGAGGATCTCATCTCTGTAAATAATGGAAGTCAGACAACTTCTGGTGAAACACGGAGGGCTGTGCGACCCCCCTCTAGGCGCAATACGAATGCCCCCGGCTGTCCCTCTTAATCATGGCCCTGGTTCCGGAAACCCACAAAATAGAACCGGAGTCCTATTGCATTATTCCTAGCTGCAGTGTTCAGGCGAGGCTGCCTGCTTTGAACACTCTAAGTGTTTCAAAGTAAACGCTCTGGGCCTTGCCGGACACCCAGTCAAGGGGATCGGAGGGACGCCGGGAGGCAGGGTCCGGGACAGGCGGTGGCTCGCCTCGCGGCGGACCGCCAGCCCACTCCCGAGATCTTTTTAACTGCAGCAACTTTAAAATACGCTATTGGAGCTGGAATTGGCACCAGACTTGCCCTCTAATGGGTCCTCAACCATGGGTTTAGGATACGCTCATTCCAATTACAGGGCCTCAAAAGAGACCTGTATTGTTATTTATCGTCACTACCTCCCTGAGTCAGAGCGGGTACTTTGCGCGCCTGCTGCCTTCCTTGGATGTGGTAGCTGTTTATCAGGCTCCCTCTCCGGAATGGGTTTTGGATCTGATAAATGCACACATCCCCGCCAGGGCTCAGCGCTCGTTTGCATGTATTAGCTCTGGATAGAATGAGCGCGAGGAAGACAGCCCCGTTTGGCTTCTGTTCCCCGCAGCCTCCAAGTTTAACGCGTCCAGGGGCCTCCGCCCAACGCCCAGTGGCGAAGGCCCTCAGCTTGAGCATTCTAGACAGGACCCAGGGGGCACACGCGAGCTTTCGCCCTCTCTGTATCAGAGAAAAAGAACCGGGGCCCCCCGGACCGGCAGCCATCGAAGCTGGTCGGATTTTTTTTCAGGCAGACTTGGAAAGGGTGCGTAAAAAGGAGGAAACGTGGGGTTCTCTTTCAAACATTCGCCCGGTATCTCACTATGGGAACGCCCTCAGCGTGACCGATCGTGGAAGCACCAATGACACTACGTCCGTTGCAGACGGACCAATGGCAGCTGCAGACAAACCAATGCATCAGGTGCCGCCGCCCACCGGAACGGCCTTCTCGCACTCTTCCCCGTGAAGATCTGCTGTCTTTCCTCAGTGCCCGGATTGTGGCTGCCCCCTGCTTACAGTTCACAGACGAACCATCCAATTAACTGACGTCACGCTCGCCCCTCCCCCAGCAAAACGGGCGAAGCTGTGCACGTCGGCAGACAGTTCTGTTCAATGTTCAGCGGCCACTTTTGTTCCCCCGCTTCATTGCAGGACCAAAGCACCAGTTCACACCGTGCTTCCTCTTACGCCCTCCCCTCAGCTCGTTTGGTCGAGCTTGAGAGTGGAGCGGGTAAGACGGGTTTGTCCCAGTTCATTTTCCCCTTGCCGTTCTCAGGGTTCATTAAAAATTGCGCTGCCGCATCCACGCCTGAGGCTGAGGGCGCAGCCGCACAAACAAAAACGAAACTTAAGCGGAGAGTGTCATGCCTCTGCGCCTCCACCAGATGGTGCTCACGCGCCACTGGTGGGGCAGATGAACCCCCTTGCGCACCGTGCCGACAGCTGGCGCGCATGCGCAGTTCACCCCTGGGTCCTGGCAATGGTAGGTAAAGGTTACAGGCTGCAGTTTGCGGCACGTCCCCCCGCATTCAACGGGGTGGTTTTGTCGCTGGCAACTGGGGATGCCGCTCAGGGTTTGGAGGCAGAAATAACCTCCCTTCTGAGCAAACATTGGTGCTTCCACGATCGGTCACGCTGAGGGCGTTCCCCGTGGAGGAAATGCAGCGGGGTTTTTATTCTCGCTATTTCCTGGTTCCAAAACGGGACGGAGGGCTCCGCCCTATTCTGGACCTGCGTGTTCTCAACAAACACCTCAGGCGGTTCAGATTCAGAATGCTCACTCACGAGGGCCTTTTTCGCTCGGTTCGTCCCGGCGATTGGTTCACTACAGTGGACCTGCAGGACGCGTATTTTCACATAGGAATCTATCCTGCCCACAGGCGGTACGAGTTTACGAGTTTCTCACGGTTCCGTTCGGCCTGAGCCTCGCGCCCCGTGTGTTCAGCAAATGTATAGAAGCAGCTCTGACCCCGCTCAGATCCTCGGGCGTCAGGGTTCTGGCTTATCTGGACGATTATCTGCTCTGCGCCCGATCTCGCGAGCAGGCAGTGCTCGAAACGAAGGTACTGGTGACCCACCTCACCAGCCTGGGTTTCAGTATAAACTACGCCAAGAGCGCACTGGTTCCATCCCAGACCGTAGAATATCTGGGCCTCCAGATAAATTCTGTGTCTTTTCGCACTTCACTGTCCGAGAGACGCGTACTGTCGTTAAAACTGTGCGTTGGTCTGTTCAGCAGCGGCAGAGCGGTCCAGTTCGGGACCTGCCTGCGCCTGCTGGGGCTCATGGCTTCTACTGTAGCGGCGGACAATACTGCCGCGGTGCCATATGTCAACCGGCAGGGCGGGACGCGCTCACGCCGTCTGTACGGTCTGCCGCGGAGATTAATTCTTTGGAGATACGCACACCTTGCGTCACTGCGGGCGACGCATGTACCGGGTTTGATGAATTCGGGGGCGGACCTCCTCTCCAGAGGGAACCCCCTGTACGGCGAGTGGAGGCTCCACCCTCAGGTGGTTACTCAGATCTGGGAGAGGTTCGGCAGGGCTGCCGTAGATCTCTTCGCCTCGCGCGGAGACGCGCAGTGTCCCCTGTTCTTCTCTCTGAAAGACAGCGACACGCCGTTGGGGGTGGACGCGCTGGCGCACCCGTGGCCGGATGCGCTGATGTATGCATTCCCACCCCTGAGCCTGATTTGCCCCACACTCTCGCGAGTGAGAGAGGGCGGTCTGGCGCTCCTGCTGGTGGCCCCCCGCTGGCCGGGGCGGCCGTGGCTAGCAGAGATATTTCAGCTTCTGTGGGACGAGCCCCGGCAGCTCCCGCCGCGCAGGGACCTTCTGTCACAAGCGCGTGGGGAGATTTTCCGCCCCTCTCCAGGTCAGCTGAATTTGTGGGTCTGGCCCGTGAGAGGCTGAATTTGGATGCGGCTGGTCTCCCTGCCAGGGTGATCACCACCATCCAGAGTGCCAGGGCTCCATCCACGCGCACACTGTATGACAGCAAGTGGCGCGTTTTTGACCAGTGGTGCGAACAGAAGCGGGTTGTGCCCTTTGTGTGTTCGGTTACTGATGTGTTATGTTTCCTGCAGGACATGTTGGACAAGGGCAAGGCATTTCCCACTGTTAAAGTGTATCAGCATGCCACGTGGGGTTTGACAATACGTCTGTTGGTAAGCATCCTCTTGTGTGCCGTTTTATGAAAGGCGCCCGCCGGCTCCGGCCAGCTAGTCAGCTTTCCGTCCCTTCGTGGGACTTGCTCTTGGTCCTGCAGATGTTCTCAGAACCTCCTTTTGAGCCTCAAGACAGCTTTGCTTCTCGCGCTGTCCTCAGCGAAGCGGGTGAGTGAGATTCATGCGTTCTCTGTTCACCCTTCTTGTATGAACTTCGGCCTGGGCGATGCTAGAGTTGTGCTGTTACCTAACCCTGCATTTGTTCCCAAGGTTGTTAACTCTGCTTATAATTGTAGCGCTGTGGAGCTGAGCGCTTTTCACCCTCCTCCATTTGCTTCAGAAGAAGATTGGAGGCTGCATTGTCTGTGTCCGTGCTTTGCGGGTTTACATGGACAGAACCAGAGATTTCAGGAGGAGTGACCAGCTGTTTGTGTCCTGGGCTCCTCCATACAGAGGTAAGCCGATTTCATCTCAGCGGTTATCGCGCTGGCTGGTGGAGGCTATCGGCATGGCCTACCATGCACGGGGTCTCCCGCCCCCGCAGGGGCTTAGGGCTCATTCCACTAGAGCCACGGCTACCTCTTGGGCTTTATTCAGGGGTGTTTCTGTACGTGATATTTGTGCTGCTGCTAGCTGGGCTACACCGCACACATTTATTAGGTTTTACCGACTCGACGTCACAGCGCCGCCGCTCGTGCACGCTGTGCTTAGTGTCGGTGCCGCTGATTAGTGTTGTTTCGGCTCCGTGTGCGTCCGGACGGAGGTACTTCGGAAAGCATGCAATACGGGAGTTGGCCATATCTTTCCCATAGTGAGATACCGAGCGAATGTTTGAAAGAGAACGTGAGGTTACTCGACGTAACCCCGGTTCTCTGATAACATGAGTGAGGTATCTCACTGCTTTCCCCTCCTTGCATTTGGCACAGGGAAGAGCATGCTAGAGAAGGCCGTTCCGGTGGGCGGCGGCACCTGATATAGGGAGGCGGGGCTCCCGGGGTGCAGCTGCCATTGGTCCGTCTGCGACGGACGTGGTGTCATTGGTGCTTCCGCGATCGGTCACGCTGAGGGCGTTCCCATAGTGAGATACCTCACTCATGTTATCAGAGAACCGGGGTTACGTCGAGTAACCTCACGATTTCGCAGACTGAGGTGGTGGTGATGGCCTCGCAGGCACTTTCACCGCTGCCCTCCTGCATCAGGCAGCTGTGTTCAAAAGACCGGCCGTCTGTGACTGACTTCGATCGGTTCAGCGCAGTACACGGCCTCTCTGTGGAGAGGAAATCCGCCTGTCGTCAGGCCTGGTGGCAGCTGCCGCAGAGTGGGGAGGAATGCCCCGCACGCGGCCTCTGACTGAGTCAGAGCCGGGCGGAATACATCTGCTGGCGGAGCGTGGTCTACAATCGGTCAGTGTCGGGAAGTGCCTGGGACATTGTCACATGGAAGCTACCCTAAAGTCAGCGTTCGCACGCAGCCCCCCAGGGACAAGAGAGACAAACACTTCCAGGGAACGGGGACGCCCCTGCCCGCCCGTGTGAGCATGTCCGTGTTCCGAAGCACCCGTTTCGGTCAAAAACTCACCCAAAAGCTGCTTTGGAGGTGGTTTGAAAATATGACAAAATACTTCCACAAAGTGTCCCTGCTTGGGCCCGGCATCACTGAACAACATGTTTCTCAAAAACTTACCCATACCCCTCTGGACTAACTAGACTTTCTTGAGAACCAGATAGGCCGAGCTCCCGAAAAGCGTGCGATTTCAGTGACCCTGGTCGGTCAAGAAACCGACCGACCTCATGCTTGGAAGTCCCCTGTGGCAAGTGGTGCCAAAATTTTGAGGTGATAGAAATTTTTTTGGACTTAGTCAAATTTTCAGATTTTTCTCATTAGAAGTTGTACCAGGGCTAGTTGTACCTGGGCTAGGTGTACTAGGGTTAGTTGTACCAGGGAGTCCAGTGCTGTTTTTTTTTAGACTTTGTCATTTTTTCCACTTTAAACATGGTTTTTATTTAGGAATTTGTAATTTTTTTCAACTTTTCCACTTTTCGATTTAGTTTTTTTTTTTGGACTTTGGATTTTTTCCATTTGTTTACCCCTCTGCACTACCTAGACTTTGCTGAGAACCATAGAGGCCGAGTTTTCGCTATATACCCGATTTCGGTGCACCTTGGTTGGTCAGGAAACCGGCTGACCTCAGCCTTGGAGGTCCCCTTCGGCAGGCAGGTTTTTTTTGGGGGACTTTTGTCATTTTTTTCAACTTTTTTTTCAACTCACCGCCATGCTTCTCAAACAGTACCCAATTTCGATGCACCCTGGTCGGTCAAGAAACCAGCCGACCTCAGCATTGGAAGTCCCCTTTCGACTTATTTTTTTTTTTTTGGACTTTGTCATTTTTTCCACTGTTTCCACGTGGGACGGGGCCCCCCTCCTCCGACGCAGCTGTGTGACCTTACACCATTACTAACCCACTACCTAACCAGTCACGCTGAAGGATGTTTTCGGCAAAAGAACTCCACAGCATTTCCAGACTCTTCCATGTCTGTCACATGTGCTCAGTGTTAACCTGCTTTCATCTCTGAAGAACACAGGGCACCAGTGGCGAATTTGCGAATTTTAGTGTTCTCTGGCAAATGACAAACGTGCTGCATCTGTGCACATTGGGCCCTCATACCATCCTCATGGAGTTTGTTTCTGACCGTTTGAGCAGACAAATTCACATTTGTGGCCAGATGGAGGTCGTTTTGCAGGGCTCTGACACTGCTCCTCCTGTTCCTCCTTGCACAAACGGTGGCAGTAGCGAGCCTGCTGCTCGGTTTTTGCCATATTTGCCTCCATGTCTCCTGATGTACTGGCCTGTCTCCTGGTAGCGCCTCTGTGCTCTGGATACTACGCTGACAGACACAGCACACCTTCTTGCCATAGCTCACTCAGTCTCATTTTACCACTAGTGTGAAAGCACCGCCGGCATTCAAAGGTGACCAAAACCTCAGCCAGAAAGCATAGGAACTGAGAAGTGGTCTGTTGTCACCACCTGCAGAACCACACCTTTAAAAAATAAAAAAATCCTCGTCTAGCACAATTTCCGAGCATGTCCTTTTTTTGACAAGTTAGGCCTTATCAGGGCTCTTAGTTTTATAAACTCAAAATCTATAGAAATCAAACAAGAATTACTGGTGTCTTCCTCTTGTAAGTCGCTTTGGATAAAAGCGTCTGCAAAGTAAAGTAAAGGAACGCACAGTTAGTAGCATGTCTTTGGCAGATGAATTTATTTAGAGCCCATCTTACAAACTTTTGTTGCATTGCACATAATTACGTGATTGAGTTAACGAGCAAGGATAAAAAAGTTGAAGGAATTTCTGTTTAAAGTGGTAAAATAGTAATGTTATTGTGCCACGGACCGAGGGTGAGGTGTGTCCGGAGCCTGCAGCACATAACGTATCTGAAAATTCATTAAAGATGCGCCAGTATTCTTTTTGAGAACGTCAGATCCAGTTCCGGAAGTCGTTGAGATCCCGATGCCAGCTATTGATGTCGACTCAAGTCTTGTTTCAGTCTTTCCTGCATGTGTTGTTACTCAAAATTCAATATTCAAGATTGGTTTATTGTCAGTACAACAGTATATAAAAGTATATAGTGCATTAAAATAAAGTTTCACACAGACCCCCCCCCCCATACTGACAAATTAGCTACTGAGTGAATAGCCCAGTGCCATAATGCTGCCAGTAAAGGAGATGTACCTTACACATCAGCATCATTTTACTGGGTAAATGGTTTGTTAATGTGGAAGTGGACTCCATTACATAGTGATGGAGTCCACTTGTACCTAAATTTGGTAGGCACGTACTGGTCGGGCACAACCATAACTTCGCAGGTCATTTGGGTGAGGAGTCAAAGAAGACAAACCATTATATTTTATTCCACTTCTTTTTGAGAGTTTTAAAGATTTTTGTCGTTAAATACATTCGGTCATGCCAAGTAAAAGGAAAATCAAATCAGATTATTCGCCCTGCTCCGCTCCGTCCCATTTGTGAGCCATTTGAGGGAATTATTTTGGATTGTGTAGGATCTTTGCCTACACACTACACAAGTCTGGGCATCATTAGCCCATTGAGACATACTGCATGTGACTTTGGGCTATATAAAAAATAAATGTTGTTATTTGTTGACTATTATGTGTGCTGCAACACGTCCCACTACGTTCACTCAAGGCTAAACCTAAACCTGTGGTACAAGCACTGATCCATTCTGTTTCCACGTGTGGACTGCCAAATGTAGAACAGACAGATCAGAGCTCTAATTTTCTATCATGCCTATTTAAATGTTGTGTCAATTGTCCATCAAGCATGTTGTGTCTAGTCTCAAAGAGCCTTGAAAAGTCTCAAAGAGCCTTGAAAAGATTGTCAGAAACAGAAGACCATGTTCCGCATGTACTGTGATAACTCTAAATAGTGGGATGGTGGGTTGCCACTACTGTTGTTTGCTGTGTGTGAAGTGTCACAAGTTTTATATTAACAGGGATCTGGAGAAACTACCTGCTGACCCAGTTCTGGTTTCATCCAAGTCCTCTGTGGTGACTCCTTGCTACAGTCCTGAGGAGGATGTCTTTACTCTGTGGGATGTTCTTGTGACTTGTGTTTATCTCCAGAATTCTGAAATAATTTCTGATCTGGATTTGTTTCTGTCACATCTACCTGATCAACGTGCTTGTGATTTGATTGGCCTCTTTCCCTCTTTGATTAAAGATGTGCCATCTTGTTCTAATGTCCTGGGCCATGACATTGATGTTGGTGACCATGCTCCTATAAAGCAGTATGCATACCGCCTCTATCCCACAAAGATGGCAGTGATGGTATCTGTAGTGGCCTATCTTGACGTCATGGGTTAGCCGTACCCAGTTGTAGTGCCTGGAGCTCACCGTGCATTCTGGTTCCTAAACCAGATGGCACTCGTCGGTTCTGCACTGACTATCACAAAGTGAATGCCGTCGCTCGATTCCACTGCCTCGTATGGAGGATTGTGTAGAGCACATACGTCAAAGTCGAGGCCCGCGGGCCGGGGTTTTTCTGGCCCCCGGGATTATATAAATTTATTATTAGAACTGGCCCGCAGGTCACTGCACGCCAGCAGCATCCAGGTACTTTACACGCACCAACACACTACATTTCCCATAATTCAACGGTAACGCTCCGAGCGGGAGGCCACTTCCTTTCATTATTCATCAGCGGGCATTAGCATCACTTCAAAAGTCAACTTTCAGGTAGCATACCCTTAAAAAATGGCGAAACGGAAGGTGGACACTGAGAACCGGACTTTTAAAACAAAGTGGGAGACGGAGTACATGTTCAGGGAGGTAGCTGGAAAACCTGTGTGTCTTTTGTGTGCTGAAATTGTGGCGGTGATGAAAGAGTTTAATCTGAGATGGCATCATGAGCATTACTGTGCAATGACGTATTTAGAGTTTTTACTCAAAGTTTAAAAGTGAAATATTTGTTTTCACACCACATGTGACTTTTCCTTGAAGAAAAAAAATGTTTCATGTTAATAGATTTTTGCACTTTATTATTGTATTTCAATCCAATTTGTTTTAAAAATATTTCAGTTGAGTGAATTATAGAAAATTGCTGATATCATTTATTTCTTTGAAGTAAATTTAGGCCATTTTTGCTATTTCCCTGAGAAGTAATACTGATGGTGCCTTGAATAATACTGCTTCATTCATTTAGTGTTAATTTTTGGGGGATTTTTAAATAAAGCTTTTGTCCCTGTTGAAAATTTAAATTTACTGACAGAGCCATAAGAAATTATTTATTTGATCATATAGTAATATATTTTTTTTCAATAAACATTCGATCAGTCCAAGCCCTTGGCTTGTTCCTAAATTTTTCATTTGGCCCCCTGTCCATTTGACTTTGACACCCCTGGTGTAGAGCGTGTGGGCTAAGCTAGCTTTGTCAGTAAGGTGGATTTATTGAAAGCCTACTGTTACGTGGGCAAGCTGTTGAGGTAAGTAAGCACAGAGACGGGACATAATATAAACAAGAATTTATTTGTAAACAGAACCAAATGAGGCGCGATGGCTGAAAACAGGGGGAATAACAGGAAGAACAAAAAACAGCGATTGCCAGAACTCAAAACTCATCAAACAGGTGCAAGGTCCACAAGAAGTTCATGAAAAAGGTCAAGTTCATGAAAATGTTGCCGCTGCCGATCGGCGACTGCATGGCGCCTTTTAACTTCTGGCTTGAGTGGCCCCAGGTGATGTCAGCTGGCGGACCCAGACCCTCTGGCTGGATCCCCGACGTCGTCCCGCATGGTGACCTTGCTCCCTCCAACCTGCACACAGAAAACTGGGCTGACCCTTCCAGGTACGTGCGGGCCCTGTCTCCACACGTCCCCTTTGAATGCTTCCTGTGTCGTTCCCTGCCCCGCAGGGAGGCGGTTCCGGACCCTTCAGCAACCGCATACGGCGGCCGTACGATCTGCACTTAGATCAAGCAGGACAAGCAGCGAGTTGCGTCCCTGATCAGAGGCCAACAGCAGGTCATTAACCACTTTAACCAGCGCTGTCTCAGTGCTATGATGAGGTCTAAATCCCGATTGATATACTTCATGGATATTGTTACTGTCTAGGTATGCACTCAGCTGCTGGGCTACGACTATTTCAAAAATTTTATATATAAACGGAAGGTTGGATATTTGTCTAGAATTTTATCAGGCTTTTTAATCAAGGGTCTAATGACTGCTAGAAATTACAGGAATGAGCAGTTATCAAATGTATCTACATTTACATTATTAACACATGTGGATTATTACTGCAGTTACAGGAGACACTGTTTTTAGGTGAGGACAGCGGCCAATTGAAGTGAGGGGGCATTTGCAGAAATGATGTCATAAACATCATTGACCAACCACAATGTGTGGCACAGAACTAAAAAAATATATTTGTGGTCAATTTTAAATCCAAACATCGAGCAACTGCAATGCAGCGCAAGTTTGCAAGCCATGATCGTCAGTGGAGTTACTTTTTTAGGGGAGGGTTGCTAAATTCTAGATGCAGTGGTCTGAGCTGTCGCTCTCTGAACAGTGAAACAGAATGGCCAAAGCTGACACGCGAACCGGGACCAGAACGAGAGAGACGTGTAGGAGGGAACGAGAAACCTCAGTGCGGTGGGACGCAGGGAGGCAGGTAAGTTCCTCCGCGTTTATCTGCGAACGGGGACGGCGCGAGCCGCAACACCACGCTGATGTTGTCGTTCGCGTATTAAGACACAAGACAGGGCAGGACAGGGTGACAGGAAGGAGTTCGTGGAACAGGAGAACAGAGAGGACAGGTACGGTCTTACTGGGAGCGGGTTTTCGGAGCCGAGTCGAATGGCGTGCGTCATTCAATGACTGAGCAATTGGCAGCTGCTCTCCAGCCTAATATATAGGAGTCACGTTACCTCGTTTCCGTGTTACTCCCGGTCACATGATGGAATCATGTGACAAAAGCACTCTTTACACCTATCGCTATTTCTAGCCACTGCAGGACAATAGATAGATAGGCTCACAAAGTATAATTTTCCTGTCATGGGAAATCATTTTAGTCGGTTTGTGTTTTTTTTTTTTTTTTTGATTCAATTAATTATCACGAGAGAAATGCTAAAATGTCGGAACAGATTATGTAGTGGTCTGGTCAAATGTTGTCAGTTGGTCTTTATTTATTTAAATAGCTTTAAAATTATCTGGTGATTTTTATGGAATTAATAGTACACCATTCAGACATGGGAAGAACAGATCCAGTATAAGGCTATATTACAGTATATTTTTTGCAAAGGACCTGAGCTCTTGAGGCCCTGGGCCTGGTAGGCTTGTTTTGTAATCCATCCCTGCTTTTAACTAATCTCTTACCTGCCTATTACTTGTAGCACACAGAGACTAGAGATTCCACTGTGCGGATAGGCCCTAAAGTTGGTTTTGTGTGTAGCAAGGGCTTAGCGAGTGACTCAGTGGTTGTATGTAGGGTTTAACATCTTACTCACCTTTATCTATAAGAATGATATGTAATAAAGCACAACAAAGCATTTTATTGCTGATAAAAGATCACCTGAAGCTTTCTTAACACCTCTTTCTAAACCAAACCTGAAGAACAAAATATGGCTAAATCAAAAAGAGTAAGCAGCTGTTTTTTTATATAATATCACAAGTACTAAATGTACAACATGTTCAGGTGTAATGTGCAGAACTAACATGTGCAGACTAACATGTGCAGAAAACAGGCTGTCAGGTCAGCAACTCAGTGCTACAAAGTGATTTCACGAGTGATTTCATCTATGATATTTTTATGCAAAAGTTGAAATTGAAATAAACATTCTTTCATGGGTCAGCATACTTTATTTAATGCAATAATCACTCACTATGTGTGTGTTATAAATATATTTACACACATGGCTCTGCACCAGAAGGTGCCATGGCTCGTAATCCCAGGGGAAGTTTATGGCGAACTTTTGAAGAGGGACTGGCGCAAAAAAAAATCTATCAGAAATAACCTGAAAACGTTGTAGCTCATGGACATGTATTAAATGCAATGTGCAGTGCGATGTAATGTGTTTTTAGTGCTAAATTTACAGTGCTACGACTGGACGCTGGCATTAATGCTAACTGCTTCACAGCATCACATCTTAAACTGGGCTGATTATCAGATGCAGTCTATATCGATTTGGTATATATCGTTTCAGCAGGCAGTGGCAGAGCCAGGAAATTTTTAGTGGGGTGGCCAGGATGGATCTTGATCATTTTGGGGTGGCATACATACAAAAAAATACAGGTGTCATGGCCACCACTAGTCTGAATGACCCCGGCGACCCAGAAGGCACTCAGGACTGGGATAACAAACGCAATAAAATGTCGATTCACAGAGCACTACACTGCGAACTCATACACTGCCTGCCACATATTTGTAAACCTTATAATCCTGACTGACTATGCTTCACACAGACTGCCTGTTCCTTTCGACTACGATTCTGGATTACTCTTCTGCCGCTTGTTTACCCTTGTTGACACCGACCCAATCTTCTGTCCATGACTCTGATTCCATCGTGTCCCCAAGTTTGAACCAATTTTGCGCTGCGTTTCAGTAGCGATACGCCAAGGTCAGTGCATTACCATGAGGTATAAACTTTGCCTAAAATGTTTTGGTGTATTTGGTGGATGTTTGAATTACATTTGATCAATGTGCTTATCAATACTATAGGCCGATAAGTTAATTAACCATTTGAAAGGGATGGGTATTTTGGCTTCAGACAATTTTCTAAACTTTTTTATTATTTTTATATTTTTGTCAAGTTGGGCTGGACATGGCGAGGAAGGAGGACGCATACTCACAACGTCACAGGACAGGGGTTTAACGCATAGTAGTCGAGACAAGGGAACATCACCACACAATGACCTGACAGCGAACAGAAACGAACAGGATAGCTTTATAGAATTCTATAATTATGCAAGGTGAAGACAATCAGGGAACATTGCACAAGACTAACATGAAACTCCGGTCCGAACTCACCCCTGCCGGACCAGATCATGACAATTTTATTTTTTTGAAAAAAGGATTTGCACATAAACTGAAGGAAAGGCTAGGCCATAAACAACATCCATCATGTGTTCATCACTAAGTCTAATTAGCAAATGTTGATTTAACCAGACTAAAACCACATCCTTTGTTCATGTGTTTATTCTGTGCATACAAATAACACTCACAATCCAATGTACACATTCATCTATATGTTTTTTAGCATTAAATAAAATTTTATTCAAGCTTGATGCTATTGTGTTGCTGCTCAGTGAGGATGATGGGGGTCTTTCAGCTCTGCTGGAAGTCAGAGTGGCGGGAAGCTAGCAACACACTGCGCAAATTACTGTCATTAATGTAATGAAATCTCTGAATAACATTCCTGACGCACTGCATACATTTAATAGGAGATGGTGGTATGAGAGAGTGAGTGATAATCTGTCATCGATATTTGAATTGGCAGTGCATAAAAAATACATTCCAAAACTAAATGTAATACCAGAAAGTAGTGTGGGGCATGTGATCTTATTGTGGCATTATTGAATTTCATTGTCTGATTTCAGCTTGTTAGCGTTGCACTTTTTCCAGGTGACCTATTACATCACAGGCCAGAACAATAGACAAAACAATTTAGTTGTCAGCAAATTACTACCGTATGGGGCAATGACTTGGACAACTTAACAGCTCTGCACATTTCATATGCTCAGTATGTTTAACTTGATGCAAAAAAAAAAAGCAAATTAATGCACTTCATCCATTGTAGTTTCAGTGTTATCCAAAAGCAGATGCCACAACGTCACAGTGGAGCCTGTGTAGAGCGTCAAGATTAAAATCTTGATTCAATGTATATATACATAATTTTTGGCACATTGACAGTTACAGTGAGAGAGAAAAAGAAGCAAGTGGTTGATTATGCATAAAACCCCAAATTTAAGGTCAATGGTAAACACATCTCATTTCCTAAACGTCAGTATTACTGAGCTCATTTATATGATGGTCCACAGAACAGGCCACTCCCACAGCCACACAGCCACTAATTTAAAAACGATGGTCTTTGTTAGGCCAGTACTGTGACCTTTGCAGAGAGTCAGCAAGATCATTTCAGCCTAGAGTCAACATATTGCGCATTAACAATTGAATTAATGCCCGCCATTGTAAGTATCCATGAAAACATGCCAACTGATTTATACACAAAATCAAATGGACACTCTTTATAGGGGCATTAGCTGCCTAGCGGGTGTCACTGAGGTGCCACTGTCCCCACACACTGCTCCCCAGGCACCTGTCATGGCTGCCCACTGCTCACCAAGGGCGATGGGTAAAAGCAGAGGACACATTTCACTGTGTCACTGTGTGCTGTGCTGTGTTTCGTGATGATTTCACTTAAATGCAGTCTACGGTGAGTTTTCACATTTGTGTGTATTCACATTTCATTCTTCGGGCATTGTTCCTAATGCATGTACGTATTTTCTGCCTCACAGTGGGTATTTTGTGTTAGGAAGCTGCTTTGGAGTATAAAGCCAATCAGCCACAGTTGAGGGACTTATTGATGAAACTGTTGCCAAGCTGAGGTTCATGTCTTTGGATGTTATGATTCTGTTGGGTTGAGGTCAGGAGAGAAGGCCATATGCAACTATTTTTTAGGGCAATTGTGACTGCATAAGCTGTTTCTGGGTTGCTGTGCAGGGTCTGCTCAAAAGTCAGGTCATCTTGGCTCACATAGGGAATCCAGATTTTTGCTACAGAGGACAGAAAACAGATTTTTTTGGTGTCCTTAAACAAAGTCTGTTTCTTTAGCTGATTGGATGTAGTTTGTCTACATACAACCTTTCCTCTACAAAAAAAACACTGTTTAGTACACCAAAGGATTAAAGGTTTTAAATCCTCCTGGCTTAATCCAATTCTACTGCCTTTTTAATATTATCTCAGGTTTACATATAAAGCAGATAATCAGAAAATCACTGATTCGATCTCCGTTCACTACCAATCTATACATACTGCTGTGATGCACTGGGCTTCCAGGTGACACTAGCTCAGAGTCTTTTTCTCTAGATCTCTTGACCCTGCCTCCAGAGGAGGTCTCGGAGAGCCCAGAGCGTGTCTCTGTATGTATGTGTGTATGGGCTGTGTCCGTGTGTCGTCCCCGCTTCCCCTTTTCTCTACAACCAGGCACCACAGCTGAGTAGAACCCCAGAGAGGAGGCCCCTGAATCTATTGTGCTAGGGTGAGGTGGACTTGTCACAGAATATCCCTGCCAGGGTCAGCCTCAGTGCCACTGAGTCCCCAGGGTGGCAGGTGGGGCCAAAGAGGCTGAGATGGGGGATGTACCTCCTGCAGAAACAAACAGGGAGAGGGCTTGCATGTCTCTCGCTCCACTGGAGGCAGGGACATGCAGTGGCAGTGGCAGCACGGGCACAGCTTTGTGGTATGGTGATCGGTCTCTGGGTGGTCTGGGACCACCTCCCTACCAGATGCAGGGAGGGACGCTGGAGACACCAGCAGAAAGGTTTGGCCCGGCATTCGGGACTGCCTCCCTGGGGGCAGCAGAGAGATTGAAAGTGAAGTGATTGTCATTGTGAAACACAAAGCACAGCACACAGTGCACACAACGAAATATGTCCTCTGCTTTTAACCCATCACCTTTGGTGAGCAGTGGGCAGGGATGAAAGGCACCTGGGCAGCAGTGTGTGGGGACTTTGCTCAGCACCTTTGGTGGATCGGGATTCAAACCGGCAACCTTCTGATTACGGGGCCGCTTCCTTAACCGTTAGGCTACCACTGTCCCTGAGACGTTGGAAGCGTCAGGAGGGACGCACATGTGGCAGGGGCTGCATGTGCCCAGACGGATCCGCCCTGATGCAGGTTGCATGAGGGGGCGGAACCCGCTGTGAAGGCAGAGGTTCAGTCAGAGGGTCCAGGTCCTCCAGTCCTTCTGCACCTCCTTTACCCCATTTTATTATGTATAATGAACTGGCTGTTTCTGTGTGCAGTTTTCCTGGGTTTTGACATTTTAATAATTGTCCTACATGTGAGTGTGTGCTCACCCTGCAATGGACTGATTAATGTTTTTTTTCTAAGGGCAATTAGGGGTGTTAGGAGATTGTGTTAAATTAAGCAAACCTCAATACAGGTTTTTGGTAACTTCTCAACAATCTATATGGGCTCATTCAGATCCTTCTTGATAAGAGCTGTCATTAACATAAACACATACTGTAGGATGAAATAAACATGCAAAGTTAGACTGAAATGATTACCACAGTTTATATTCCTCAAACATTAATTAAATGAGTGAGGTGCAATAGTAATACAATTTATAGTCATGTCCTTTAGCTTCTAGGCAATACCTCTTCTTAGCATTCAGAGGATGTTTAATGGAACAGTCAATTGAGCATGCGGGTGTGAGTCAATGAAAAGGTCCCGGCCTTGTATGTGTACATTGGATTAGGAGTGTTATTTGTATGCACAGAATTAACACATGAACAAAGGATGTGGTTTTAGTAAGATATGAAGGGTCTTACACTGTCATAGAACAGTCATTTGTTCCTGACTCCATCCTATGTATAACAGCATCTGTACAAAATTATTAAGCTTATTCCGCCAGTCCATTACCTATTTGTGTCTATTTGCTGAAATGTAAACCCTATGAAGTAATTACGTGCAAACATTTCCCTGTAAAATACTAATGTGTTGAATTGGTCAACTATTTATCTGTAATTTTATCTTAGTTGCAGGCAAGTTTTAGTGTAAGACAGTAAGGAGTCTTGAAATCCAGGCACTTGGTATCAGATTTGAATCAAGATCTGCTTATGACCAAGCACCACTGCTGCGCCATCAGGAACAGGATATTGTTAGGTTAAAAGGGAAATTGGCAGTACAGCTATATCTGGATAAATTGCTGAAAGACATGCAGTGTCACTGAGCCTCCCTGGGAAGGTTCCCTGGGAAGAGGGCAGGGGGCACATTTAAGAAGTTTTGGAGTAGCAACAATTTGCCCTTATTCAGATAAGCTAGATCGCAATTTCATTAATTTGACTTCCCTTTCTATCTCGCTACTTCGTTTGACTTCAGTTTGAAAAGTTTGGGGCAGTTTAGACAAATACTTGCTTATCTATATTGCTGTTGGGACAGTGAATCAATTAGAAAAAAGAACTATTGATTGGCTTTGTTAATATTTTAATTCATTTAAAGGAATTAATTTTGGTACAATTTAAAGTGGTGAAAAAAGACTAGATTTCATGTGAAGATACGTCTGAGATTCCACAGTTTTCCTATGTAACCAGATATGGATCTGCAGCCAGCAATATAAGGTAAGATGATCCTATATTAGTCTCACAAGTGGGAAATTTACATTGTTATGGCAGAAAGGGACAGTACAAGATAAGAGTGCTTCGGATTCTATGATACCATAATTGTCCACTTTTTGCCACTTAATTGCACTTCTAGTTATGTTGCTCCCTTTCTGTAGAATTATAAATGCAAAAGACTGAAGGATTTTGCTGGATTTAAATGAAATATTCAGTGGGCTTTATACGCGTCTATCATTAATCATAAATTTAAATTGTAATATATTTACTTTTTGGCTTGATTGTTAGTCAATTGCAGACACACTGTAAGGCAAACAGAAATGTGCATTTTAAAGCTATACAGTTAAGGTATGGGATGGCAAAACAATTTAGTAATTTTATGTAATCAGCACAGAACTTGCTTTAAGAACTACTTTAAGACTTACAGGTATGTTGATTTGCATGCATTTGCTTTGTGTCATTTTCCTTTCCAATCAAAAGTTCCATAGAGTCAAGGTTACACTAAGAAAAGCAGTCAATGCTGGTACATTTGTCGGGTGTCATTGCAAAGGTGTCTCCAGTCATTCACCCCAGCTCCTCAAGTGCCCATTCCCTGTGCGGCAACTTATTCTCCAACTCCGAGCACATCTGTGAGTGCGTCCTCGAACTCGTACAGTAAGAGCCCATCGGGGCCGCCTGTACTTGCTCTCACTCCCTGAAGCAATGGAAGAATACATCACCACATAACTAGCCAGTGGCATCATATGTCCCTCCACATCTCCCGCCGCAGCCTCATTCTTTTTTGTGGGCAAAAACAATGGTGGACTGCGGCCGTGCATTGACTCCCGGAAGCTGAATGCTGTGAAAAGAAAGACCACAATCAGGGGCCACAATCTTCACCAAGCTGGACCTCCAAATCTCATACCACCTTGTTCGCATACGGGAGGGGAAAAACAGGCTTTATAACCCCATCAGGACATGCTATTTGGCCTATCTAATAGCTCAGAGACATGTTAGAACGTTTTGTAATTTTCTACCTAGACAATATATTAATTTACCAAACCTAACACACATGTTCCGCGCTAGAATGGTCCTCCTGCAAAACCACCCATTCATTAAACTTGAAAAGAGCCAATATTTCCTTCCTGAGCTTTCACATCAGTTCCCAATGAATTGCCATGGACCCCGCCAAAAAAACAGCTGTCTCTGTTTGGCCTGTGTGACGTCCCGTGGCGGAGTATGTGTATGTTCTCTTTGTGTGTCTGTCTTTCTCTCTAAATCTCTCTGTAATGTTGCAGGTGGCTCCTCATCGGCCCATGATTGGACTCCTCCCCCCCTTCCTGTCGTGATTGGTTGGCTGTAATAGGAAAGAGGGCTCAAAATGGCATCTATTTGAGACATTTGTAATATATATAAATTTGTTTGTAATTAACGTGCAGTTGCCTCGTTTGGAGTTTCTGCTCCCTTTTCCCATTTGACCAGGGATGTAACACCCGTACCCACCACAGTCCGTCATCTTCAACAATTCCTTGGTTTCGCTAATTTCTACTGTTGTTTCATCCGTAACTTCAACAAGGTGGCACAACTCATGGCTTCCCTCCTCAAGAACAAACCAACACAGCTTTGTTGGAATCCTCAGGCTCAGCAGGCCTTTATCAAACTAAAAGAGCTCTTCACCACGATTTTCACCTCGCTCCACCCAGACCCCACACTCCCTTTTGCATCAACCCTGTTGCGTACCAGGTAGCCATCCAGCACAAAGTGTACATAAACCCAGTGTTCCATGTTTCTCACCTCCACAAGGCCCTCTCATAACCTCTACAAAAAGGCATCAGTGGCTCTCTGACATACACGGTCCGTTGCCTCCTGGAAATGCATCGGCGGCACCAATGGACTAGTCCTGGGTTCCCCAACACGAAATTCTGCATGCTGCCCTGCTCCTGAACTTCCATGACTGCCATCCTGATCCGCCGGCCCTTCAGGTGCTGGGCCTTGGAGGGGGGGATCCTGTCACGGCCAACATACAACCTAAAGTCCCCCAGAGGGAGCAAGATCAGCCAGGGGGACAGCGATCCAGAAGTGGAAGTGAGCGGCTCAGCATTCAGAATAATAGAGGCCAGGTTGGCCAGGTTGGACACTGCCTGCTCTTTTGCAAATTTAATTCTCAGCCTTCTTAATAGAAATCTTAATCACGCTCTTCAACAGCAACCTTTGTCTGCCCCCAACCACGTACTCGTACTCAGAGATCCCCTCCTGCCGGGCTGCGGCACATCCTCTGTCCCACTCCCATACCCACTTACCTTCTGCCTCCCTCCCTCAGTCCAAGCCTCTCCAGTCATCCTCCCCAGCCCCTCCAGTGCCCATTCCCCATACAGCAACTTATTTACCTTCTCCAAGCATGTGTACAAGTGAGTCTCCAAACTTGCTCGATGACAGGTACAGAATATTGCTTCAGTGTTTGCTCCCTTTCTGTAGAATTATAAATGCAAAAGACGTGCTTTATACACGTCTATCATTAATCATAAATGTAAATTGTAATATGATTGCTTTTTGGCTTGATTAGCGTGATCAGATGCAAACAGAAATGTGCATTTTAAAGCTATAAAGTTAAGGTATGGGATGGCAAAACAATTTAGCTTATGAAGAAGTAGAAAGTCCTTAGTCAGGGAGGTGACTAAGAACCTGATGGTCACACTGTCAGAGCTACTGCACTGCTCTGTGGAGATAACCTTCCTGAACGACAAGCATTTCTGCGGGAGTCCACCAATCGGGTGTGTATGGCAGAGTGGCCAGATGGCCACTTTGTTCCGACAAAGGACACAAGGCACCTGAAGGACTCTCAGACCATCAGAAACAACATTCTGTTGTCTGATGAACAAAAAGATTAAACTATTTGGCCTGAATGCCAAGCATCATGCCTGGAGGAAACCAGGCACCAATCATCACTATGGCCAATACCATCTCTACATGCTCTAAAGCACCTGGACCTCAAAGTGGGGCAAATGTTCTTCTCTGTAAATGTCCTTGAGTACCCAACCAGAGCCCAGACTTGAACATCTCCAGGGATGATAGCATTCAGTTGTGAGTTGGCTGCAAAAACAAATAAATAAATGAATCACATGTGCCTCTGAGAGGCGTAACCATAGTCACAAAGAAGCAGTTCCAGTGCTCCATGTTAGTGCTGTAAATCTGGGGAGGTTTAGGCTCAATTTCTATCAGTTTAGTTGGGCTAATTCTGCATGGTAATTGAGCAGTCTGCAAATGCACCTTGCTTTTTTTTTTTTTTTTTGGTGATTGGTAAAATTTTTTTCGATATTCCACCCTTAATGACTGATCACATGGTTAATTTAAACACTGGGGTTAAAAGAGGTAAGTCTGAGAAGTTAAAGTAAGCTATATCAGTCAATGGCTTTAGTCAATGGCTACTAATCAATTCCAATTTTACTAGAGTGCTTAAGTTATATAACCTACTGATCTTCCTTGGTATTGCTGTAGTATCTCAGTAGGTGGCCAGGTAAGTGAAAAGGCAGGGATGGATTACTGAACAGGCCTACCAGACCCAGTTTGCTCTATGCACAGATGCTACAGTAAATATAGGCTTATACAATAACAACAACAACATTTATTACTTATATAGCCCAAAATCACATACAGTATGTTTCAATGGGATTTAACAGGCCCTACAGTTGACACCCCCTACACTTGACCCTTCTGCGCACAAGGAAAAACTCCACACAAAAAAACTCTAGAAGAAAGAAAAAAGAAAGGAAGAAACCTTGGGAAGGAGTGATACAGAGAGGGACCCCCTTCCAGGGTAGAGTGAGCCTGCAAGTGGTGTCAGTTCAGGGTTTGTGATAGTCCAATAGGAGAAAATACTACTAGTCCATTTTAAAATCCCTGAAGCTTCAGTTGTTATGGTCGTAAATAACTAAAAGTTATCTCAGGTACTCTGCGGGGCGAGACCATTTAGAGCTTTATAGGTCAAATGTAGGATTTTGTAGTCAATCCTAAATTTGATGGTTAGCCAGTGCAGCGATTGTAAGACAGGGGTGATATGGTCAAATTTCCAAGTTCTAGTTAGAAATCTGCCTGCAGCATTCTGAACTAGCAGGAGTTTACTCATGCACATACTAGAACATCCAGAAAGTTGTGTGTTGCAGTAATCTAACCTTGATGTAATAAAGGCATGTACCAACTTTTGTGCATTGTACATTGAGATGATGTTTCTTATTTTTGCAATATTTCTAAGGTGAAAGAATGCTATCCTAGTGATATTATCTACATGTGAATCAATTGAGAGACTTGCATCAATGAGGACACCTAGATCCTTTACTTCAGTACTTGGTGAGATAGAAAGGCTATCCAGAGTTATGATGTAGTTTGAGATCCAAGTACGAGAGCTTCTGTCTTATCAGGGTTTAACAGAAGAAAGTTGGTAAGAATCCACTGTCTAATGTCCTTCAGACAATCCTCTATTCTATCCAGCTGCTGCCTCTCATCTGACATTGCTGATAGTTACAACTGTGTGTCGTCATGATAGCAATGACAGCTAATACTGTGTCTGCGAATGACGTCACATGTATAAGGAAAATAGTAACGGACCTAGGACACAGCCTTGAGGAACACCAAACTCTACTTTACTATATGAAGACGAATCACCATTGATGTCTACAAACTGTTACCGATTGGTCAGATATAATCCGAACCATACAAGGGCTGTTCCCTTAATCCCAACAACATTCTCTAACCTGGCAAGGAGAATAGCGTGATCAATAGTGTCAAACGCTGCACTCAGATCAAGCAGGCCAAGCAGCAAGATGCATCCCTGATCAGAGGCCAACAGCAGGTCATTAACCACTTTAACCAGTGCTGTCTCAGTGCTATGAGGTCTGAATCCAGATTATACTTCATGGATATTGTTGCTGTCTAAGTATGTGCTCAGCTGCTGGGCAACTTTTTCTAAAATTATATAAACGGAAGGATGGATATCGGTCTATAATTTTAAAGCTGACTGCGATCAAGATCAGCCTTTTAATCATAATAATTTTAAGGATAGGATTTATAACATTGAGTGCTACTTGTTTAAGGAAACTTGTAGGAAGCAGATCCAATGTGCAAGTACATTGATTTGACGACAAGATTAGTTTAATTAATTAATGCTCTTTAAGAGGATTGAAGCGTTCTAATCAGTGGTCAGCTATTTAAAGATTATTTTCCATATTAATATCGACAGAGCTGTTTGTTTTGCTTTTAATCTTATCTCTATTCGTAACTATTTTAGTATTAAAAAATTCATAAAATCAATCATAGCTACTATTATGATACTGAGTAATAGTAGTGCTGCAAGATTAATCTAATCATAATCGTAATCGCGATGTCAGTCTGTGCGATTACATGAATGCAAAAAGCTGCGTTTAAATGATTAGTACATGGATTGGATCTCTCATTCTCTCAAAGTTTGCGAGCTGACTGAAGTCTCACTTCAGTCAGATGTGACGTGTTTGGACTTTCGATTCGGAGACATATGGGTAGACGCCGCATGACGCGCTGCATCGTACGTCAACGTCGCAGCCATATTGCGATAGGCCCTGCTGTGGCGTGAAGCATATACATGTCTATGGAGAGAAGTGCAAAAAAATGCCTCACTCTTGTGCTGCTTGGGGCTGTACAAAACGCTGTACGCTCCAAACCAGATTCCGGGGATTACATTTCATAGGTAAGGCTGAACAATTGTTTTGAATATATTTGGCCATTATAAAATCCCATTTTATAAGTCTTAACCTTAGCTAAACTAGGCTAAGCTAGCGAAGCTATGCATTCCTGTGTTCAAGTCAGCCTCCAAACAACGTTTTGGCTAAACGTAGGCATTAACTATTTAGACTGTTCTTAGCTGTTTAGTTAATTTTTCTCAAACTATGAAGGTTTCCTAAAGAAATTCATCTCAGTTTACAAATCTTAACCTTAGCTAAACTAGCAAAGCTATGCATCCCTGTGTTCAGGTCAGCCTCCAAACAACGTTTTGGTTAAACATAAGAACTATAATATGGGATTTTATAATGGCCAAATATAATCAAAACAGTTGTTTAGCCTTACCAGGGTTTGTCGTTCGACAGTAATGTAAAATAGTTTTTTGTGATTTATTTAATTTTGTAGAATATTGTATTTTGAAAGCACTGGGCATTAAGTAGTTTGTATGTTTCACTTTGTAATTAAACATTTCACTATTAGTATGCGACTTTTCATTGATATACAAGCAAGTGTCATTTCGCAATTGTCTTTATCATATTGCAATCGCATATCGCAATATTGATCTCAATAATCGCAATATTGATCTCAATAATCGCAATATGTCTTTTTCCCCAAATCGTGCAGCACTAAGTGATAGTATCCGTTTCTGTCTTATTCCTGGTTAGCTTGGCTATAGTGTTAAACAGGAATCTGGGATTATTTTTGTTTTTGTCTATTAACAAGGAGAGATACGTTGAACAAGCTGTGCTAAGAGCCTTCTTATAGTTAAGTAGGCTCTCCTTCCATGCTATTCAGAATATATTCAATTTACTTTGACGGCATTTACGTTCTAATTTCCGGGCGGTCTTCTTAAGTGAGCGTGTGTGATCATTATACCAAGGTATAATATTTTTATCTCTTACTATCTTCCTTTTGAGGGTAGCGACATTATCTAACGTACTACGCAGTGTTAATTCTAGACATTTGGTCGCTTGGTTGAGTCCAGTGGGGTCTGTCGGTGATAAATTTGGTAGGATATTAATAAACCTCTGTCCTGTACTTGATGTAATTGTCCGTTTGTCTCTATAACAAGAGGAGTTGAGTTTATTGTGTCTAAGACATATTTTAAAAGCAATAAGGAAATGATTTGAGATTATTTCAAATTGCGGAAGAAGGACTATGTCTTCTATTTTTAAACCAAAGGTCAGTACAAGATCAAGCGTGTGACCACCTTCATGAGTAGGTCCTATTATATTTTGTTTAACTCTAACTGAGTCTAGTATAGACAGGAATGTTAAAGTCACCGACAATTAGGGCTCTATCCACAAATACAACCAGGTTAGTCTAAATAATAATCAATGGAATGAACTTATGATTTTTATTTTGCAAGAATACATGTGTTATGTTGATATATAGAATCTCAAAAGAGTCAAATCCATGTCCGGGTTTATGTCTAATACCAAGGTTATCATTATAAATTACTGCGATGCCACCTCCTCTTCCAGTTAAATGAGGTTGGTGTACATAGCTGTATCCAGGAGGACTAGACTCATTTAATTCTACAAATTTGTTTTGTTTTAACCAAGTTTTGGTTAGGCACCGTACATCAAACGCGTGATCTGTAATAATTTCATTAACAATGAGCGTTTTAGGTGTGAGAGATTTTATATTTAATAATCATATTCTTATATTAAAGGTGCTGGTAGTGCGTTCAGTAGGAATGATGGTAACGGGTAATAAATTGTTGAAACGGACACCCCGTCCAGCCCGAAGGACAAACACAGTCTCAGCATATTTGTGAGATTTATGTTATTAATGTTTCTTTTAGAATCTTTTGTTTTAATAGAGCGAGGTATAGACACTCTCAATAGTGTACACGGTGGATGGCGGCCCTACGCAAATGGCAGACGCTCAATTTGGCCAGTCTGTCTGTCACCTGGTTTTGGCTCTGGCGAGTCAGTTTTGTTTTTTGAATCTAAGACTATGAGCCAAATTTTTAGACAACTGAGTGGGGCCCCCCCAGACCAGGCTTCCCCCAAAATGTTGGCCAGTTATTCAAGAATCTCTATAAAATTATCTTTAGTTATTTCCGACTGGTAGATGGATGTCATTAGCGTCGACGTGAATCTCTATACTGGAGTCCTGCGGTTATTTATTTCCAATGTTTTTAAATTTGTGCAGATGTCACTACTGACGGAGTTCGTCAAGGTGTACATTTCACACACTTCACAGGGCATTAGTGAGGGAGCCATAACTTACGTTTTTGGTGAATTTGGTGAATTTTACGTGATTCTTAATTCCGAGGTAATTCAGGAAGTCCTTGGAAGTAATACCAGCTCACGCCAAACACTCCAAATAGTGCAGCAGCCATACAGAATGATGGTAACGGGTAATAAATTGCTGAAACGGACACCCCGTCCAGCCCGGGGAACAAACACAGTGTCAGCATATTTATGAGATTTGTTAATAATATTAATGTTTCTTGTAATATCTCTTGTTTTAATAGAGCAAGGTAAATACACAGTGTCAATACTGTACACGCTAGGTGGCGACTCTACACAAATGGCAGACGTTCGGTTTAGCCAATCTGTCTGCCACCTGGTCTAGGCTCTGGCGAGTCAGGTTTGTTTTTTGATTCTAAGACTATAAACCAGATTTTTAGATAACTGAGTGGCCAAGTTAGCCATTTATTAATAAAGCCCACTTTATTGTTCAGTAAATCTGGAGAAAGTTAATCAATGTGAATCAATGTGAAAAGCATTCTACTATTCACTCTACATTCACAATTTAACCTGTACTTTGGGAATTACTCTTGTTACGAGCCAGTCTAGGGGTTCCGGTCCATAACAAAAGAAATGACAAAAATGAAAATCTACTAAGATGAAATGGAGAAATTTAACAAGTATTTTATTAACAACTAAGTATATAAATAAAGAAAAAATACAAACAAAACAAATTACAATGAATAGCGACCAACAAAACGGGAAAACAGAGAAAAACAAACAAACACCGAAGTAGGCCGACGCAACTCCTAGGGGAAGCGCAGGGGAAACCAGAAGTGATGCAAAGGGGAAATGGTGGGGAGGTGGGCGGGGTGGATAGCCCCAAAAAAGGTGACTAAGGCTTATTTTATTCTGTCTGTCCACAGCAGGAATAGGTGGGCTGAATTTGTAATCACCAGGCACCTGCAAACACAACACAAAACACAGAACAGAAATGGCCCATAAATACCAGGACGTAACACCCCCAACAAAATCAACATTTACTGTTGGTCAACATTTATCAACAAATCAACATTTATTGGTAGGAGCGTGACAAGGAATCCGCCAAAATATTATCATAACTCTTTTTGTACAAACCGGATTCCAAAAAAGATGGGACACTATACAAATTGTGAATAAAAACTGAATGCAATGATGTGGAGGTGCCAACTTCTAATATTGTATTCTAAATAGAACATAAATCACAAAAAATATATATATTTTTAAGGGAAAAATATGTTGATTCAGAATTTCATGGTGTCAACAAACCCCAAAAAAGTTGGGACAAGGCCATTTTCACCACTGTGTGGCATCTCCCCTTCTTCTTACAACACTCAACAGACGTCTGGGGACCGAGGAGACCAGTTTCTCAAGTTAAGAAATAGGAAATCTCTCCTATTCTTGTCTAATACTGGCCTCTAACTGTTCAATCCTCTTGGGCCTTCTTTGTCGCACCTTTCTCTTTATGATGCGCAAAATGTTCTCTATAGGTGAAAGATCTGGACTGCAGACTGGCCATTTCAATACCCGGGTCCTTCTCCTACGCAGATGGCATGGTGGATTGTGTTCACTGACAATGGTTTCTGGAAGTATTCTTGAGCCCATTCTGTGATTTCCTTTACAGTAGCATTCCTGGTTGGGGTGCAAGTTCGTTTAAGAGCCCGGAGATCACGGGCATCCAGTATGGTTTTAGATTGTTCCAGATTTTCTGAATCTTCGGATGATGTTATGATTTTTTGCTGGGTAACACCTTTCTGAAATCTTTCCAAGGCTCCTTGAGACTCGGGATGATGAGCACTAGATACAACATACTTAATGACTTAACACTTCATTAAACAGGTGTGATAGAAAGTTAGAGCCCTGATCTGTCTGTACTACCTTTGGCAGTCCAAATGTAGAAAAAAAACTGATCAGTGTGCGTAACACAGGTTTAGCCTTGAGTGAACGTAATGGGATGGCTTCAGGATAGCGTGTTGCAGCACACATAATAGTCAGCAAATAACGATGCAAAGGTCCTACAAAATCCAAAATAATTCTCTCAAATGGCTCACAAATCACTGGGATGGGATAGAGCGGAGCAGGTGGAATAACCTGATTTGGTTTTCCTGCTATCTGACAGCAATGGCATGACCGACTGTATTTAACCACGTCAGACATTATACCTGGCCAAAAGAAGTGGCTTAATATACGGGGGTATGTCTTTTTTACCCCCAAATGACCAGCAAATTCATGGTCGTGCCCTACGACCAGTACCTGACCTCTAAATTTAGCAGGAACCACAAGCTGAATAACTGGATTCCACCCCAAATCTTCACTGTGTGGTGGAGTCCACTTCCGCATTAACAATCCAGCTTCCCAATAAAATGAGGCTGATGTGTTAACTACACCTCCTTTTCTGGCAGCAGCAGTACGGCACCGGGCCAGAGAAGGATCAGTCTTTTGTTCATAAGCAATCAACTCTTTATCTACGCTCAGTCGCATGTCATCAGTACTTTTGTGTGTCAAAGCATATCGATCAGCACAAACAGCAGCTTGAGCCAAAGTAGTCTATTCTCTTTCGCGCTGACTTTTATATTCCCGGTTTCTCTCCCTCTTGCGTTCCTCACACTCTAGTCATTTTACTTCTAATTCAATCTCCATTTTGCGAATTTGCAACTCCTTCTTAATGTCTTTCCCCCGCACAGCATGGCTGTCACGATCAGATCTCCATTTGGCTGCTTCATATTGCATCTGCCGCTCCCGAAAAGAAAACTCACACATCTTTATTTCCATTTCAGAGACACTACTACTGCAGATTGCGGAGACGGCTGACCCTCGGTCCGCGCCGCTATCATATTAATGGCCAATAAATCCTGTTCTACTGCTTTAAACAGAGATTCTTTAAAATTTTTATCTTATCCCATTAATTCAATTGCGTAGTTTTCTGCAGTTCTCTCCGGTGCAACGTGACAGGAGTTCTGAACAAACTCATTTGCCAACGACATATTACCAACAGACACGAGCGGAACGATATGTAGCACCAAAAAAAAAATTAAGGATGCGAACGGAGCAAAACGTGCACTTTTTCCACCGCCTGTTGCCGCGATAACGTATGCATGTGGGAACTTTGATCCCTAATTCTGCCTAACTCGATCCCACTAAATAAACCTTCTCTTCATCAAAGAGTGTTACCAATTGAAGGTTCGTGGTCAGTCAGAAGACAAACCGCGAAGCTCCCCTGGGTTTACTCTTCAAAACACCACCCAAATAAAATCCCCAAACACAAACCAACAAAACAACAAATGCGATCCGATGGAGGGATTCCGAAAATCCGGCTGGAGACCCCTAACCTACCAGAGTTCCCAACGAATGTTGAACGTGAGTCTTCTCCAAAAAAACAAATGTCCCAGAGAGAAACAAACAGAGAAAAACAGAACAAATCCTGGACTAGCCCCCAATTTTGTTACGAGCCGGTCTAGGGCTTCCGGCCCATAATAAAAGAAATGACAAAAATGAACATCTAATACTAATACAAAACTGAGAAATTTAACAAGAATTTTATTAACAACTAAGTATATAAATAAAGAAGAAAAACATACAAAATGAATTACAACGAATAATAACCAACAAAACGGGAAAACAGAAAAACAAACTCTGAAGCAGGCCCTGCCCACCTCCCCACCATTTCCCTTTTGCATCACTTCCGGTTTCCCCTGCGCTTCCCCTAGCAGGCCTACCAGGGGAAGCACAGGGGAAACCGGAAGGAATGCAAAAGGGAAATGGTAGGGAGGCAGGCGGGGTGGATGGCACGGCAACCGCAGCCCCTAAAAAAGAGACTGAGGCCCCTTTTATTCTGTCTGTCCACAGCAGGAACAGGTGGGCTGAATTTGTAATCACGTGGCACCTGCACAAAACACAGAACAGAAACACACCAAAATACCACAACGTAACACTCTCGCGCTACCATGTCAGCCCTTGTGTAAAGACTCACTTGTGTAAAGACCTGCAACTCGTCCTGCGTGACTCAGCTAAGCATTAAAAACAAAAAACAGGTAAAATCACCGTAATTCGCTCCAGGTGCCCTCCTAGCTTCAATACACACAACCCACGCACACTCTCCCAGGCCTCATCTTGTCACCCTGAGCTACTGGGAGATTTCAATCTCAACCTCCTCAAGCCACAAACAGCTGATTTCCAAAATTTCATCTTGGCATTCAACCTTACACTTCTCAGCACACCAGCAAGGCACAGAGCTGGAAAGCAACTAGATCTCGTACTTACACGCAACTGCTCCACAGCCAACACATCTGTCGTTCCTCTACATGTATCCGATCACTTTTATTCATTTCAGACTATCCCCCCGGCACGCACCACACCCACATCACACTTAACGCATTTTCGCCGCAATCTCAGCACACTCCTGTTTCCTCTGAGCTTCCACCCCTAGACATCCTCTCTATTCAGGACCCTAACCATGCCTCAGATATCCTCAGCTCCACACTAACCTCTTGCCTTGAGAGACTCTGCCCTCTCACCTCAAAACCGAGAGACTCTGCCCTCTCACCCTCGCCGTGGATCTCTGATGAGGTTCACCACCACAGGACTCATCTTAGAGCAGCTGAAAGGCAGTGGAACAAATCCCGGTTCAGTAAGTATTAATCTCTCTTAACATCTTTCTCTGCTGCTGTCACTACAGCAAAAATTAGATACTTGCAAGACAAGGTAAGCAACTGCAAAGACTCTCGCAACCTATTCACTACTTTTAACCGCCTTCTGAATCCTCCACCACCTCCCCCCTCTACTCCTCTCTCTTCTGAAGACTTTGCTATTTTCTTCACAGGAAATGTGGCTCACCCCCTAACCCCAGACCTCATCCCACTATTACCTCTGAAACCAGAACACTGTCTTCCTTCACTCCGCTCTCTGAATCGGACGTGTCTAAACTTCTCGAGGCAAGTCACCCCACCACCTGCTCCCTGGATCCCATCCCCCCACCATGACACAACTCTAACATACGTCTTAAATTCTTCACTCACAACAGGAACATTTCCCACTGCTTTCAAACAGGCTGTCATTCCTCCCCTGCTCAAAAAACCCACACTAAACCCATCTGTACTGGACAGCTACCGCCCAGTCTCCAACCTTCCAGTCTGGTTTCAGGAAAGGACATTAGACTGAAACCTCCCTCCTGACAATGGTGGATGACCTTTGTGCTGCAAGAGCTGCCCACAGATCATCTGTCCTCATCTTACTTGATCTATCTGCTGCCTTTGACACAGTTAATCATGAAATTCTTCTCACCACATATAGGAATTACAGGACCTGTACTAAATGAGTTCACCTCTTATCTTCAAGACAGGTCCTTCAAGGTATCATGGGGAGGTGAGACATTTGTCCTAATCACAGGAGTTCCACAAGGCTCTGTCCTTGGCCCCCTTCTATTCTCAATAAACACTCGATCATTGGTCACATCATCCAATCATGGCTTTTCCTATCACTCCTACGCTGATGACACCCAGCTCTATTTGTCTTTCCCATCTTTCCTTTGTTGTCCCTGGCTGGTGGAACAACTTGCCCTGCTCCATTCTACTAGACGAGACTACTACCACCTTTAAGAAACATTAGAAAACCCACTAGTTTAAAAAGTATTTCAAATGAGTCAAACACTAACACACGCACATGTACACACACTCACAAAAAAAATGTGTCTAGCACTTAACAATTCCCTAGCATGTTCTATTCTTGACAAGTTAGGCCTTATCAGGGCTCTTAGTTTTGTAACTCAAAATCTATGGGTATTATCATCTCAAGCATGAAAATGTATACCTCATCACAATGTGTGCAGACACAGAGAACACGGCAGTTTTTTACAGCAACATTAATCAACATTAATTACCTTCATTCATTTCCTCATTTGTTTTTTATCTAATGACTTTTTGATATAATGCAATCTTTGTTTTAACATCTTACTACCCTTGTTTACTGTCTGTTACACTCATTTGTGGTGAAACTAAGTTATAAATGCTTTAATCACCCAACCCAAACAAGGGTGATTAGAACCCTTGCATGCATGTGATAGGCAGCACCTGCCTGGCTTCAACTGAGTGTAGCATGTAATATTTTCTATATATTTTTTTCATGAATTAATTATACATGTCGCACCTTTGCTGTTTTAGGACAGGACAGTGCTGTTGCCAGTGTAATGGGTATATGCAAAATAAAACAATATTTAATTAATATTTATTAATAAACGAATACATTTTATTATTAATAATACTATTATTATTAATAAACAAAAGTATATTATTAATACATTAAAATCATATTATACATTCTCTGGTAAAGGCAACATGTCAGAGAAACATCTGCTGGTCATAATTTAATGAAAATACATCTGAACATGACAGAGGTGCAATCGATTCATATCAATTAAGCTTGGATTCTTTAATTTACATGTCTGATGTTGGATGAACCAAATGTTTCTGCCAGATTAGTCCACATATTGCTTTTCTGTCAAAAGGGATTTTTGTCTTCTTTGATTCAAAAGAATTGGCAACATTTCAGGGACTCTGAAATATCTTTAAACAATTTTTACATTTATTTCCAGGCATATCTGTCACGACTACGGACTTACGGGGGAAGGAAGCACAGAGGTCTGACATGCTGGGCACGGGGTTTTATTAACAAATAAACAATAATTACAAATAAACAGCGGCGCGATGGCCAAAAACAATTTAACTACAATAACGAACGTAAACTTGCCCGCAGGCGTGTGCCGATTGCCAGAACTGAAAACACATACATTCACCCACTGAAGTTCACGAAAATGCCGGAGACCTAGAAGGGGCGGAAACATCCGGCATTTATGGGGCGTCAGGATTTGAGTCAGGTGTGGAGCCCAGCTGCAGGCAATCCTGACAATATCTTAATTCACATCTTTGATCAGGAATGGTAGACATGATGAAAATGTAAAAATGAACACAAAGCTCAGCCCCAAAACACTCAGAAAAGTTTATATTTATTCTAGAATGACAGGACGCTCAGATCTATTTGGCTGTTTTATGCACTCTTGTCACAAATTGTCAGTTCAGTTATTACTTTACTTATTTCCACGTCACTTCAGACACACACAAATGATGATAATGCTTACACATACCATTCTGTCCATCTATGTCAGCCTATTCATGTGTGCAGGACTTCATATTTCATACATTTTTAATAATAAAATTCATATATAATGAAATCATTCAAGGCTCTCTGATGAAATGAATGAAACGTGAAGACATTATTTAAATGTTTATGTCACGCTGGTTTGACATAACGAGGCAGTAGATCTGGAAAAATGGCTGGATATGTCGAGGAAGAAGGACGCATACGCACGACGTCACGAAACAGGGGTTTAATACATGATGAACAGGACAGGGAAGACATCCAGTATCCAATGACCCAACCGCAAACAGACACGAACAGGGCAGATTTATACAATCATACACAGGTGAACACAATAAGGAAACATTAACACAGGACCAACATGAAAATCCAGCATTGAACAGGAAAACTAGCCTGGTCCAGAAGGGTTTGCTCCGAGTTCGAGATCCGGACCGGATCATGACAGTTTAGCCTCAAAAGGTTGGTTTTCCTGTTCAATGCTGGATCAATAACAGCTCCTGTTTGATTCCTTCTTTTAAGCTCAACTGATCCCAGCTAATTAAATTGATCTGTAACTCCACTTTTCAAACGAAAAATCATAGGTGTGGTGCCCCTCTTTAAAATAAATGCTTGTGTATCTGACATTACATTAGCAAACACTCAACATATGTACTTGGCGACAGTATTTTACTTCTACTCTACCAAGGATTTAATTGAGGGGCACTTCAAAGTAAGTGACTGTGAGAGAGAAAGATATTGATGTCTGATATTTATAGTTTTAAACTTAGTTTTAAATGGAAAAAATCTAAATCATATTTTCTAAGGGTTTATATTTTGTTGCCATTCTGCAATTTATGACAAAGTTGCATAAACCTTTATAGTTGTGTTATGCATCAAGTTTCAAAGGTTGCATGTTGAAGCTGAAATCAGTTTACAGTGGACTCCCAACAGAATCAGTGAAACCTGAGTACAATCTGGGATCTTCTTAGAAGCATTAATTTAGAAAAATACAATGACTATATAAAATTACATAAAACATGGCGTTCATTCTACATGAAAAATGCCCACCATAGCCAGGAGACCTGCAGTACTGATGCTTCAAAAAAGATCTTATCATCCTTAGCCAGTCTAAGACAAAAGACAAAGCTTTTTGTGGAAAATCTGTCAGTTATTAAACTGGAGCTCAAGACTCTTGTAAGGCTTCACTGTCTAAGATGTCCAAAGCGGAGCCTGAGCCAATGAGATAAAGACCTCTGTTTTTACTGAGCCAATTGGTTATACTCAGAGGAGTGAAGATCCAATTAATCTCTTTAGTGACATGAGCTTCAGAAGGATGGTTCAGCTAACTTCCAGTGGCATGCTGAGAACTTGGATCGAACATTGAAATCCTTCAGCTTTTTCTTTCCTTCTGTTTCCTGCACTGAAAATACTATTCTACTGAAGGGAGGGATAGTACATATGGTTATTTAAAGCACTCTAAACGTTCCTTTTATTTTAAATGCATTAATCGTGCAAATATCATTTGAAAGTAACCCAATCATACATGAATACAGTTCAGTCATAAAAAATCATAAATAATTCTCATTCATTCTAAAACATGGTGTTTTGTGGTGTTTAAATCACGCTGAAGGCTCTGACAGTGAATTAAATTAAATTGAATTTAAGCCATATAACTTAAGGTTTGGACTTTCTTTTTATTTCCATTGATTAAGATGATATGTTCAAAAATCCTGTGAACCAATGTCACTCCATAATGAATGCGATCTTGTGTCTGATTTGCAATATTTGCGCCTCTTATATACACAGGCGCTCTGCTTTTCTTTGAACTTCGGCAGCCACCTGTCTCCATTTGAAAAGAATGTAAATGCAAAAAATGTGTCATCTGAATTAGCCCCTAAAACTCCTTAATTGTCCATCTCTAAGTTTATGTAGGGAGTAATGTTCCCTAGTTCTCTTCTCTGGCAGGAAACAGGATGATGCATCGACTGATGTTTAATCTTATCACCTTTTTGTTCGCTTCACAAACCAAACACACTTTGATGTATTCATTATCACGAATGAACGCTATAAAAACACATTGAAAACTACACCATGAAAAACGTGTGCTCTTTCCCTACAGAATCTAGGCACCTTGAGTTCTTTTGCATGCATTACCTTCTGCACTGTGCTTAATGTTTAATTCTGGATGCAAGAAAACATATTCCACTGAATTGTAGGATGCACTATTTTGACTTACATAAGCATCACTTTTACATCATAACAAGCATACATGTAATATACACAAATAAACAAGTACTTCACATAACTGAGGGAATAATGGCATTTTCGGAGGCTAGGTAAGGCAAGTTTTTTTATATAGCACATTATCATACACAAAAGGTCATTCAATGTGCTTTACAGAAATTTAAAATAAAAGTATAATGTGGCCAGAAGAGGCCAACCAGGAATATATTCTTCAATGATATCAGGGAGGTATGTAGGACCCAAACCATTTGTCACAACCATGCTGGCATGACGAGGCAGGTGAATGGAGAGTAGGACGAAGAGGTGACTAGAAGACGAGGAAGGAAGGACGCAATCGCATGACATCATAAAGAACAGGACAGGGGAGACATCTGATGACACAGGTGGACATGGAACATAACTTCAAAGACCTGACCGTGAACAGAAACGAACAGAGCAGTTTTATACATTTTACACAAGTGAAAATGATTAGGGAACATTACACAGGACAACAGTGAAAGGGGTCCGTAACCCCTTTCGGACCAGATCATGACAGTACCCCCCCCTCTTACATTTACATTCCGTTTTACATTTAAGGCATTTGGCAGACGCCCTTATCCAGAGCGACTTACAACGTGCTTTCAAGTTATCATCAATGAAATGATCAGTTCCGGTTCATTATGACACCAACTATGAATACAGTCTTTTTATTCACTCTGTTGTAGATTCTGTACACAAGTTCGACAATAAGAAAGTTACAAGTTAATCTAAATATTCTTTAAAGAGGAAGGTCTTGAGCTGCCATTTGAAAGTGCTCAGTGACTGAGCTGTTCTGACCTCAAGGGGAAGTTCATTCCACCACCGAGGGGCCAAGACAGAGAAGAGTCTAGATGAATGTCTTCCTTTTACCTTTAGCGAGGGACCAGGCGAGCAGTACTGGAGGCTCGGAGTATACGAGGTGCAGTACGAGGTGTAATAAGGGCTGTGAGGTAGGATGGTGCTACTCCATGTCTGGCTTTGTAGGCCAGCATCAGTATTTTGAATCTGATGCGTGCAGCTACTGGGAGCCAGTGGAGCACTCTAAAAAACGCTGGGTTGTTTTTTCAACCCAAATGCTGGGTTGAGTCTGTTGTTGGGTTGATTTAACCCAATTTGGGTTGAAAATCGGTCTCGATCTGTAACCCAGCGGTGCTGGGTTGGGAACGCGGACCTGAAAGAGAGCACGCACGTCACGTCAACTACCTGGGACATCAGCGAGAGGAGCCGCCATTGTCTTTGCACCGTCTTTAGTTTCTGAGGGGCGAAAAAAAAAATTTTCTGAAGGGCGAAAAAATTATTTTATGAGCGAAAGCCGCGGGGTTAGGAGACGGGCGGAAAAAAATTCTGAGGCAAAAGCTGCGGGTAGAAGGACAGAGGAGAATTTTTTTTCTTGCTAACTAACACTTGCTATGCTAACAATGCTTAATATCTTGCGACTGCATTGGGGCCAGCAATTTGTGTGTACTCACTCACACGGAGATAGGTAAGCTTTATTTTGCATATACAATGTTGTATTTTAGAAGTATACCTTTCTGTCTACATTTGTCTGTTTCTCTCAAGTTTGGACTTTTTATTTTAAAAGGAGTTTTGCTTGCTGCAACGAGAACCATTTTGTGGATGAACAAGGTGAGTTGTTTTCTCTATTCAAATTAGAAACTGCTGGAACATTTGTAGTTTGAAACATGCATGTAATTATGAGGTCATCTTAAGGGAACAGTGAGCATTTGATACTTGCAGCAATGTGTTTTTAGAGTAGCTCTCTACTTATCTACATACAGTTTTGTAGAATTCAAATTATTTCAATGTAGGTTTGAAAAAGTAAACACCCACTTTCAACATATGCCAGTTTTTTTTTTTTGCACTACTAGTTTTGTTTAAAGCCACTTTAATATGCTTTGGAAATGCAAGTACTATCTGCGAGAAGAGCACAGTTTTTTAAACGTTACAGGCTAAAATATGGAACTTATGCAAGAAGGAACTAAGCCCTTTCCTTGCTTGCATCAGGAATCATGTTTGTTCTTAGACGAGAGGAGGTTGTAAAGGATGAACCTGACATCAACCAGATGATCCAACGCTGGCCAGTGCTTTTTTGACTGAAAACCAGGTTTGTGAATGTGTCGTTTAATGTATTTTTTTTCTTATTTGTTTTACATATATGATGTTCAGAGAGGTTTATTTGTGTTATAAATAACTCTGCCTGAATATCAAAACTGAGCATATTTAATATTTTTCAGGTTTACCTGGAGTTTAACAGGATTGTTGGTAGAAATTTTAAAGAAGAGTTCTTTGGTGTTCTTGATGGGTTGTGTCCAATTTTGATGGAAATTTCAAGAGGAAGACAGGTCGGATAGAAAAGCAATTAGCTGACCTGCTACAACACAACGGTGGGTTGATATTTCTCTTTTCTTCTCATAATGATATTGATGGTTAGTTCAATACATAAACTGTTCTCTTGTGGTATTTCTCTATATGGACAAATAAACTGATATAAGATTTATTTCCTTTGTTCTACATTCAAGTGTGTTTTATACCACTTTGCAGAGCACAGAGCCAACAGCCATTAGATGCCTTGTCCTGAGAGGACTTCCAATAATTCTTGGAGATGATGCATCTATGTTCTTCAAGAGCAGTTCAGTGAGTAAACCCTTTCTCCATTTGTACCATTCAAATATCAAATTGTGTAATATACCACCTACTGTCACAACATGAAAGACGCCTATATATAAACACACAAAATAGATTGTTTACAGTGCCTAACATAAAATCACATTGAATTACAAAATCTATAATATTAGATAATTCTATACAGTTGATTGTAGACAAATTGCTGTTAACCTGCATATTCTCTTTTTGTCATGTTTCTTGCACTATGTAGAGTCTATGGAGACTCCATGGACATCCCTGTGGGAATCCTCTATTATGAGGACAACAGTTCAGCAAGCCCAGCATTGCCATAACTCAACCCCTCAAGACTGGGCATCAACCGAGAGGGCAAGGGAAGCACTCACCAACCTACCTCAAGCAATGTGCTTCTTGTTTGGCTTAACCTACGCACTTCACCTGCAGCACCCAACGTGCTTGAAAACACGTTTACCTTCATTCAGCAGGCAATGTGAAATTAAGGTAGAAGTGAGCTACCTCCAAAGGTTCAGAAGCTGAAGAATGAGTTAGCAGGGTAAGACACAATTATGCTTATAGCACAGCTCTTCATGCCTGATTGTTGTACAGTTACTTTGCAGTGATTAGAGCAAATAGGCTTGCAGTTGTTCATTTTGTATCTGATTCTTCTTGTGCTTGATGTGTCTAGTATTGTATTATTATTTTTTTTTTACAGAGTGCACATTTTAGGAAAGTTGCAAGTTTATTTTGACCAAATCTGATCCTTACTGCATAGATGTTCTTAATGCCTGCTTTGTTGTGTGTTTCTTACAGATGACTCTTATATCTTAGTTTATGCATGATAAGAAAACTTTTTTTCATTACATTTACATGTCAAATTGTGTTTTTCTAAAGTTAATTTGGCTTCAATCTGACTTTATTCCAGAAACACTGTGACTACAGTTTGATACATTTTCATAAAAATTGTCTTAATGTTGAGGTGGAGATGGAAAAAAAAAGTTCATATGGACACATTTTTTACATGTTTTGTCATTAATAAAATTCCATTATTGAAATATGTATTGCTGTATAATTGTTTTTATTTTAGTAATTTTAATCACAAGTTTCTATATTAAATTTCTGACCCATTTTGGGTTCCATTCAACCCAGCAGCGTAGTCATTTTTAACCAATAGTTGGGTTAATAATCACAACCCAGCATGCTGGGTTAAACGTGTAACCCAACTTGTTGGGTCAAAATAACCCAGCGTTGGGTTGGTCCCTTTTTGACCCAGCGCTGGGTTACCAAAATAACCCAAATTGGGTTGTTTTTAACCCAGCAGTTTTTAGAGTGAGGGAACGTAGCAGAGGGGTGGTGTGGCCCCTGGCAGGCCAGGCAAAGCAGTCCATGGAGGAAAGAGGGAAGTCCATACACTGAGTCTGAATGGATAGAGTGGACGATAAAAGGAATCGAGCGGAATTGATTAGAAAAATAGGAGAGAAAGGATGAGATGAACTGCTGAGAGGAATGATAAATGAATGATTGACTGGTCCGGTATTCACGATGGATGAGCGGCGTAAGTCCTGCGCAGACGGCTTCGGGCCAGTGTGGTACCGGCCCCTTGTCCTCATGCGCTCGTTGCTCACGGTCAGTCGCCGGCTCGCCCCACTGAATGGCCGCTCCTCACCTTCAACGCCGCCAGACACGGGACTGAGAGGCAGGGGTCATGACCCTGCAGAACATGAAGCCATGGAAGGCCAGGGACAAGGAAGCTGGCGGCGTCCTCCCAGCGAGTCGCGGCTCCTCTGATCTCAGAGGGGCTGCGTCAGCGGCGTCCAAATGTCTTTCTGTCACAACGAGGCAGGTGAATGGAAAGGAGGACGAAGACGTAACGAGAAGACGAGGAAGGAAGAATGCAATCGCATGACATCACAAAACCGGGGTTTAATTGTGAAGAACAGGACAGGGGAGACATCCGATGACTTGGGTGAACATGGAACATAACGTCAAAGACCTGATGGCGAACAGAAACGAACAGGGCAGCTTTATACATTTTACACAGGTGAAAACGATTAGGGAACATTTCACATGACAACAGTGAAACTCCGGTCCAGATCCCGGACTGGAGTAACCCCTTTCGGACCGGATCATGACACCATTGAGTCTAGGATCCCAACCCTTGAAGCTGCAATGAATTCTGCATGGGAAGCAAACCAAATGCAGCTGCGTTAATTTATTCAAGCATGATAATTAATTACAGATTAATCCAAAGTATTAATCTATAGTAAAATCGATAGTAAACATTTTTCAACTTTCATAACCTGTAATTTTTTCTGAAAAAAGTTAAAGTGAGACATTGCCTAAATGGGGGACAGAGTGCCATCATCTGAGAGTTCTGTTCAGGCTAAAACATTTTTCCATTTTGCATTTAGGAGCCAAAAGATTGTTTTAGTAAGCAGCAATGTTGCATGTGCACCGTGCAAAAACATTAAATAATTCAACTTTTTGAACATTAAAGTGCTGATTTCTGACATTTCATGCAATATTAATGTATTTGTTTGTATCTCAGTGCCTTAGACAGATGGCGGCAGGGGTCTCAGAAGATTGAAAAGGACTGTAAATTATACAATACTCCTTTCTCTATTCTAAACAGAAATAAATTAGTATAAATGCAGTAATGTTGGTACAGTCAAGTCTGGTCCTGGGTCATGCTTCCATGGAGGTTGCATGTTCCTCCTACATTTGTATAGATTATGGTTGGAGCTTCTGATGCTATCTGAGCTCTGGTGTTTCACACTGTCATTTTCAAGCACCCTGCATTCCCCATGATGCCGACAGGAGGAGGTGGACTTGGGAATGGGTTTATGCACAAGTGGCTATTGGCTGGTTAAATGCAAAGACAGGGTTAAATATGTCAAAGTAGGTCAACACCAACCAACCAATCGCTTACACTGCAAGCATGTTATTAGCAGGAGGCAGCCGAGGTTTTTCATGGCAGGGTGAAAGGTGTGTGTTCTGGGTGTGCTGCTGAATGCAGACCCTCCCCATGTCTGTTATGATTGCCACTTAACAGTGTGGATGACAGTAATCAGACTGCCCTCTGTGCAGAGTAGAACACCCTAAACAGAGTTTTACTCTCCTTCTGTGGGGAGAAGTGGGAGAGAACTTACTATGCTGCTTTGCGGCGATTTCCATGTCTTTAGCAGGCTGGGCTAATTGAGTTCTTTCTGCTTTGAAAAATTTACACAGGGGTCAATAAATGTGTAATAACTGTCTGGGTCTTTGTAGTTTACTTATGTGTATTAGAGGGGCTTCGTAAACTGCAATCTCCACAAAGTCTAAGTCGGAGCCCGTGTTTGATCTGACAACCTTTTGATTTGCGGACCCCTGTTACATTTCAAAAATATTAAAAAAGTCCAAAATAATAATACAACGTATTACACAGAGCAATTCAAATGGAGCAGAAGTTTTTTAAATATTTTGTAAAGGATCAGGGCTGCACAGTGGCCAAGTGGTTAGAAATGTTGCCTCACAGTTTGCATGTTCTCCCTGTGTTGGTGCTGTTTTCTTCCGGTTTCCTCTCACCATCCAATGGCATGCATACTTTTGAATTGCCGACTCTGAATTGCCTGTAGGTGTGAGTGAATGGAATGGAGCAGCATAGCATAAAAAGTTCAGGCAAGTACACAGGCAGCTATATTTAAAAACTGAAATCTCAAGAAAAGGAACGTGTTTTAAATCTTGTGTGTTAGAGTCGTGGGATGCTGACTGGGATTCTGCTCAGAAGAAATATATCCAGCTGCACACAGGGCTTCAGAAAGTTCCAGATGATCCATTGCAGCAAACGAAAGGCACATAAATTAATCCGCTGTCCCCTTGGTGGTAATGGGGGAAAGTAATACACCAGGGTGTCCGCGCTGGGCTATAATTCCCTTTCCAAGCCATGGCTGAACCACCCACCCCAGTCCCCCAAGACACAGTGGGCTCACAGAGGTTAGATTAGCCCCTTCCCAGGAGGATGAGTCGACCCTGGGTGAGACCACACCAGCAATGCATCAATTTATCATGCTTTGAAATAATTCCTCTCCAGATAATTATCCCAGATTAGAAAATCACCCCAACAACTGTACATGCAGGATGGGAAACAGCATGGAAAAAAGCAAACATGGACAAATTTACAATTAACTGACTGAAACAATGGGTAAGAATCCCTGAACCAAGTGTGTGTGTGTGTGTGTGTGTGTGTGTGTATATATTTCTTGTCTGTCCATAACAACACAATAAAAATAATCCTACGTTACAGAACGAAATTCCCTGTGAAAAATACATTGCAAACTAGCTATGCAGAGTAGACAAACCGTGCAAACCTACATTAACTCTACAACTTGATGTACTGGCTGCTAGACTAAGTGCACCAGGAGAGAAAATTGGCTTCTCCTGCAAATGCCCCCAGGTTCCTTCTTGTTTTTTTGCAAAGCATGTAAGATTTCACCATCTAATTCCTCTTGTGTGGAATATACTGTCTATTGGCATCGTGGAGCAAGTCAAACTGACTTGTAAACAAATGGAATTTGGTGCAGAGCTGTGGGTCTATTGGGTCAAGAACCATTCCACATATACTCAGAGTGAGTAAACATTTTCATACAGTTCAACATTCACAATTTTTCACAGAACTTTAATACAAGCAGAGTTAATTAACTGAAAGCATAAAAATCTCAATTGTATACACAAGAATCATTTTACGATTTTATGCATTTAATTTTTATGTATCTCACAAAGACAGTGGTACACACAGTTCCTAATATCAACTTAGTTTCCTAAAGAGTTACATCCTGATGTCCTTTTTATGATTAACCGTTTATGATATTATTTTGATCTTGTTAGTTCTGTGTGTAGGTGTAAAATGGTTTCACTGCTTTAATTTAAATGTCCAAGGACTAATTTACATGAACCCCTGGCCTTATGGTACTCTGTGCTGCTGGGATATTACAGACTGACCTCGGGCTAATGATCAAAAATCATTTCACATAACATAGCACAATGTTTTTTACAACCCCACTCAACATAGTGTTTTTCTATTTGTTCAGTTTAGAGTGTTTTAGCAGCCATACACTTCACATTCATGAACCAGAAATAAAGTCAGTGTCTTCAAATGTATGTCTATGGCCTCGGCATTCATAGTAAATGGACAAATCTCATGCATGTCAAAAACCCTTTACCTTATCTGGTTGTCTAATTATTATTATGTCATCACCAAATAATTATCATCTGAAAGGCACTGATTTACTATAGCCATGACCCTGAGCAGTTGTCCCTCTTATTGCTGTCAGCAAAGCCCAATTGATAGCTATTTCAGAGGCAGCAATGGAGCATCTGTGGTGCACAGTACTTCACTACTGAATTCAGTTTCAAGGGCAAAACTTAGAAAAGGGAGAAACACACACACAAAATGAACTGGATGCAGATCCTGCATCTTCTCCATAAACAGAGGGCCTCATGCTGAGCTGCTGTTGCAAAAAAAAAAAAGAATAATCCTTTGTTTTCGACCCATTGCTCTGGGCTGACAGACCTCTTATGCTCCTTCAGCCTCCCTCACACAAACATCTGTACCAGTCTCTTAACAATTAGAGAGAGATGCAGGGAATGGAATGAATATATACATACTTAAACATATACACAGACAGCATCGTACAGCACATGTGTATGTATGTAAGGTCTACATGACGTGTTCGGTCTTTTTTTTTATGACATTCCCCTTTTCTATCACCACACAAGACAGGACTAATTAAAAAACTAATTAGGACAGTGAATTTTTTTTTTACAGTTTCTGCTTGCAGTGCACTTCAGCATCAGTGTTACAGTCTACCTGTCCTCTTACAGAAAAGCCCCATTTAAAAGCCCTGCTCGAAGTCCCTGTCCTCTCGTGAATATAATGGGACTAGCTCTCTGGTTGAATATACGGTCTCAGCTCAGTGGGAATTGGAGCACAAAGCCCCTCCCAGCTTCTGATAACTGGAATAATCACACTGCTTCGATTTCCTCTTCTAACCAGCCTTCTGGGAGGCCGCTGGTTCTCTTCTTTTCTGCCTTTTTTTTCTGTACAGCAACACAGGAAGTTTGTTTAATGTATGTGTGCCATATTAACATTTTAAATCGTTGAGATTAAAAACCACAGCTCAGAGGAATCAAAATGACATTCATTTAATAGTCTAGGATTTCGGCTAAGCCTGACAACTCTGACAAACGAGATACATATATTAAACTATGCATAGTCTTTAATGAAATCTTTCTCCGTCGTATTCACCATATGATTCAAAATTCAGGCCCACTTGGGTTTAGAAAACTATTTTTTTATATATATAATCAAACTACATTGTTTTGTAGAAGCAGAGGTAAGACTGTTTCTGTAACGGGAAATATCAACAGGAAATATTTAAGAGTACGATGCCCTGGAGAAGCAGACTAGTTGGAGCGATAAGAAAGCCACTTATTGCCGTGACGATGAAACAGCTAGCAACAAATCAAAGGTGAACGTTTATTACCCAGCTTTCACCCATTTCTGAGGCCCCACTTCAAACGCAAGTGCCAATTAGTGAGAAGGAGGGGGGGGGGGGGGGGGGGGGGGGACTTCAAAGCTGCAGCTGCAGCCAATTTGGAATTTAGAAGAACATTTAATTTGATCAAGTTTCACCAGTTTACTGAGTCACCAGTTTATTCTTGCCAGATCCCTGATTCTGAGGACATGGAATGGACAGTGAAATTGACAAAACCGATCAAATTTAATTCATTACTGATTTACAGAATTTCAGAAATTTTTTTTTATTTACACTCGCTATTTCAAGTAAATTCTGCATTGGAACAATCATAACATTATGGATTTGAGCAACTAAATGGAGATTGCTGGAAAGCTGGGTCTCAGCATCTTCAAAACTGCTGCTCTTATGGTGCTGTGGTGACATTGCTGGTCTGCATTGGTCAAGCCTATCAAAAATGGACTAAGGAATGAAGACTTTACTTTTCCCCATTGGCACCAATCACAGAGTAGGATCAACGACTGCTAAAATTCAGGTAGAATAGAGGCATTGTTCCAACTGTGAGGTTGGGTGGAGGAGGGATAATGGTGTAAGGCTGATTTGGTCTAGGCCAAAAAGGTCCCAAAAAGACCTGGTTAAGTGTGTTTGATATGGAACTGTCCCACAGAGAGCCCTTTCAGCCACAATGAACACTTTTGGGATACCCTGGAAGCAAGACCTGTGAGCCAGGTCTTCTCGTCAAACATCAGTGCCTGACCTCATAAAAGCTCTATAGAATTAAAGGGAACATATTCCCATATTCCCAAACCCTCCAAAGCATTGGAGAAACCTTTCCAAAAAGAGTGGAAGCTGTTACAGGTGCATGAGAGGGCAGCTCCAAAATAAGGTCTATGAAATTTTATGCAATGTTCCTGTGGATGTAATAGTCCGGCACCAATATAATGTGCCTTCAGGGGTCTAGGTGAGTCCCTGTCTCCACAGGTCTGGCCAGTGAAAGCAGGACTCACTCAATATTGGACAGGTGGTCAGAACAATGTGTGTGTTCACAGTGTCCAGATTGATTGCCTGGATTGAGCACTTATAATGGTAAAAACATTGACAATGAAAGAATGGGGTGAACACTCACACATTTGTACACCACAGATAATTATGCTGGTGAGGCCCAGTTCTACAGATACGTAACATGCCATAACAGATACGTAACATGCCAATACAACAAATATTCATTATGACCAGAGCACAAACAGTTGGAATTTCCATGTCATATGATGGGTCTCACACTCATTTTCAAACCAAGTGAACCGAAAAAAGTAAGGCAGATATTTATAGGTAATTATCATCAAATGATCATTCTTCCTAATAAATGCCCAAGAAAATTTGTCCAATTTTTAGAGATCTGTGTCTACAGTATCCACAATTTAAAGCACATGTCTAATGACCAGATTAGACATTTGTTAGAAACCATCCCTACTTGATTTTTTAGAGGTCCCCATCTCTACCTGGTGAGCAATTAATGTGTAGGTTCGCTATAAGAGGAACACTGAGCCCTACAGAGACCTGTGTGATTTACTGCCATGAGGATGCCACCGCCTTTAAGGGCTAAGTCCAAACAGATATTATATTTCAGGACTGGGGTGGCACTAGCTGCTGTGATTTATTCCACACGTTATAATAGTTTAACTCAGGGGGCTGTATTTTAAAACCAGTCATAAATCACTGTGTCTTTCTCTAAAAAACCTTTTGTTTCTTTGCATCCTGCCCGTTAACATTCATTTTTAATATATGGAGTTGTCACGGACGGCAACAATACACCCTTTTCCCTAGATAGGTGACAGGTCAAACTATGTTCCTATAAAGGCATAAATGCAGGTTAAATTAGCCAAGAGTGCAAAGGACAGTCACTGATGTCATCAACTGCATCCAGCTTTAAATAATAATAAATAAAAAAAACATAAAGCATAGAGGTGGTTTTGAAGAACCCCACGCAAGAAGCCTTTTTTTGCAGTAGGAGAAAGTGGAGTATGTTTGATGAATCTGCTTTTTCAGAGTCGCCTCTTCACTTCATGGCTCCTTTGTTCACTATTATCATCATCAAAAGCCTCTTCATGAGATGCTCATTAACATGATAAGAAAGTGTTCAGCATCTTCAGAACAAAGTGTGTGAAAATCTGACATAACATCCTGGTTTGGAGAGTCGAAAAAACTTTTTGTGAAAGGGATTAGTTGTCATATGTGACACCACATCACAGCACGCAGTGCACACATTGAAATGTGGTCTCTGCATTTAACCCATCCAATGAGGGAGCAGTGGGCAGCCTTGACAGGCACCCGGGGAACAGTGTGTGGGGACGGTGCTTTGCTCAGTGGAACCTCAGTTGCACCTTGGCTGCTCGGGATTCAAACCTTCTGACCACAGGGCCACTTTCTTAACTGCTAGGCCACCACTGTCCCCTTTTGCCTTATTACATAACCTTTTGTTTATATCTCATAACCTTATTTCCTAGTCCTGTGTGTTCAGTTTTGTTGTATAACATAAGAAATGCAAGATCCATAAATGAGTAGGTCTGTCCAAACATTTGATTGGTGCACAATATGTATTCCCTTCACTTTCGTTGAGGCAAAGTCACTCTAGATAAACATAAGGCACAAAAACCCTATGAGTAGAACTGTAATATGATGTTGCAAGCTAACTGACACCCTGCTTATTTTCTAACTGGAATAAATATGTGTGCTAAGCAAATCACGTAAGGCTTCAGAGCCATACATTACACAGCGATTGTTCTCAGGAATTCAGAGCAGGTCTGGTGAGATTCTGAGTACATTTGAAAATGAACAATTGTACAGTCTCAATATTGGATGTAAAAGTATCACCACATGCACTATGACAAGTATCGCCACATGCACTAGAATGCCTCTCCAATCCTCAACACAGAATGTCTGTGTTCATGCAAGTCGTGGTCACACTGTCTCTTGTTTACGTGTTTGAGTACAAAAGTCTACTAGATGCTTTACACTTGAGAGCATTTTTTGTATGAGCTACAATTTATACATTTATAATCATTTTTTATGTGCTCTGGCCAAATGACTGGTGTTGCAGCAATATCTGCACCCACCCTGACCCTGATGGCACAACATGATAAACTGTGCTATCATTGGAAAAATTAGGCATTAAAAGTGCATTTGCAATCATCAAATCCTAAATGGATTCCTTTGTTTTGCTGGTTCAATTGTAACGGGAATTGGAACTGGGAAATGGTCTTAATTAACTGTGCCCATCATCCACTATGTTATGTTTTTACACATTTTGACATTAAAGTGAAATATCATGTTTGAACTGGACCCCAGGTTTAGAAATCACTGTGAAAGGTGATTTGCTATTTCAAAGGCTTTTCCAATAGACCAAATACATTTAGATGAAAATGGTTTCAGATGGGAAAAGTATATATGGCCTCAAACGCTGTTCACAATCTTCACAACCCATAGAATCCATTACAGCATTTGAGGAGGGTGGTCTTTCGTCCCACTGCATGACCCTCCAGCCTCCCAGGCCTTTGGTGGGTGATGCCATGGGAGAACACATTCACATTATCTCTGAGTGTCACCCGCTGATTATCCACTCTGTTGGATTAGCAGCACAGCAGGGTCACCTGTGATCTCACTCATTACCCCTTTCCATTTCCCCAAAGCCTCAGCGGCGCTCTCCATTACACATGAATGTCTGCTATTTTCATCCCGTTCTGGAATAAGAAGGTATACCCAGTAGAGATGTGCTGAAAGACACACGAAGGGCATGTTTCTTTTTCTCATGCTGCTATTAGCAGAAAAAGATGTCCTGTATATTGGTTTTAGTCAAATTCTTTTCTCATCAATTTAATGAACTCTTTTTAAAATGAAATTATAAATGTTAGACATTTATACATTGAATTCTGCAACATTATAATGATTGAAACATCAACGTTAATACATTACTGGTTTGGTATTGCTACAGCTACTGATCATAATTACATTGATTTTAAATGTACTGAACAAAATATATAAATCTATGGAACTGGCAGAAAGATGAATTATAACTAATTTTGTCGTTAGGTAAGCAAAGAACAAGTTGCAAACAAAGGCTGACCTCGGCTTTAATTAATTACTGAGCGTTTGAAATGAACAGGGGTGGCACAGTGGCCTCACACATCCAAGGATGTAAGATTTAATCCTGGTTTGGACCCTGTGTATCCTGAGATTGCATGCTGTCCCTGTATTGGCATGGGTTTTTGTCCAGGTTCTCTGGTTCTTCCCCTGTTCAATCTAAGATGTATGCACTCCACACTGACGATAAATCAGAAAAAGATTGTTTTGTAGGATGAAGCAATTGTTGTCAAGTGTTCCTGGAGAAAAAATAAATAAATAAAAGAACAGCTTAATTAATTAATTAATGATAACATTGTGGACAAATCTATGGTAGTGAGGTTTCTGAATAAGACCGACCACTCAATCTTCTGAAGGTTTCTGCATGGTCCTCCACTTCATCATGGTGAAGGGCAGTGGCTTCTCACTGCATTGCCTCTGCACACATGCCGTTTTGCATAGAAATCAGCTCAGACAATTTTGCAAACTGTTTGGGCTTGCTGAGGTGTATGGAGCAAAAATTGGTGTATGGAGAAAATAAAAATCTCAATTTTATGTTCATTTGAGTGGAAAAAGTCACTTCAGCAAAAGCGCTCAGCATGAAATTTAATAAATATGTAGCACTCTTCCCAAGCAAAAAGTGTGATTTATCTCAAAATATTATCAAAATGAAAAAAATAAATAGCTTCACTCTCTTAATCAGTAGAACTTTCCGTTTATACTAAATACGGCAAATATGTATTGTCCTGACTAACACTAATTAATCATAATAATTAGATTTGTGCTGATGCCCTGTTGATGCATGTCTGAAGGTTAATAATTTCATGCATCAACCAGTGGCCCTCTAAACATATGCTTAAAATTTTGTTCAATTATGGCCCTTGATCAATTATTAATATTGTTCAATTATTAATGCATCGTAAGACAATAAGGCAGAGAACAAGGAACAGACATCATCATTCAGCAAGTCTAAACAAGAAAGGAAGTGGAGGATTGACATTTACCTTTACATTTATGGCATTTAGCAGACGCCCTTATCCACAGCGACTTACAAACCAGCAGTTACAGGGACAGACCCCCTGGAGACACTCAGGGTTAAGCATCTTGCTCAGGGACACAATGGTAGTAAGTGGGGTTGGAGTCTGTGTCTTTAGCTCTTCTGGTTCATAGGCAAGTGTCAAACACTCTTTCACTGACATTATTGCTTAGGATGAGCGAGAAATCATTCAAGCTCAAAGAACACGTAATATATTCATTCCGATGTAATGTAAAAGGGGACTTAGTAAACATGAACACCTGAGAAGTTCATTGCACAAACACCATGTTATGATGCTCAATTTTGACAAGCCTTCACAGCAGAACATTAGGGTTTGTCTACATGTTTTTGACTGTAAATGCGTTGGAATAAGAAACATCTAGTGATATTTCGGAAATTCATTCACGCCAAACCTTATCTTATACATCATACACTGCCTCATGTGTCTTGCAGGAGCATATGGCACCACTGTTTCCACTGCATGGCCTGTGCTCTTCGGGAAAACATTGTTTGGTCGCCATGCTTTATGAAACTGCTTTTATTTTTTGCTGCTCCATTACACCTGAAATAAACACACGCTGTACATCCTCGGGCTGCTTTCACAAAGTCTTCAGAGCGGTACTAAATATATATATTTTTCCAATTGATTAATTCTGTCATATTCTCCCTTTCAGGTACAATTCATTCTCCTGTTAAATCAATGCATGCTTGGGTTCAACGGAAGAGTCTAGGGGCTAATGTGCATGGTGTGCATGTCAGAGCACCTGTACACAGTGACATGCAAACATCAACATGCAGCTTCACTAAATGCATTTCCTGCAAGCTGGGAAAAAAGTTAATATCTGTAATTTGTAATAGTTCTTTTGTCATCACGTTTTCTTCATACATTAACTGTCAAGTCTCTCTGGAAAAGCGACAATAAGGTCTACTTGTCTGGTGTGTGATGGTAGCAGGACAGCACGTCTGTCAGTTTGAAACGCTCTCTTTAAGAAAATCGGAAGTGTGAAATAAATGATGATAATCTGTTTGAGCAAAATAAATAAATAAATAAATAAAAACTGCAGTGATAAGAGCCAGTTATTATGAGTAGAATTTAGATGGAAACATGTTTGTAGAATATATCACACAAAATGTACTTTTAATTCACTATATGTTAAACATAAATTTATATAAACCAGGCCATTTTCGGGGGTATGTAACTGGAGTACATATATATATAGACACAAAAAAATGCTTAGGTCATTGCAAAATGGTTGAAAAGATTCAGTCTTGCATTAGTGAACGCAGCATCATTTTACTGGAACGCAAGACTGATTGTTGATGAAAAAAACCCTCTCTCTATGCATGATTTCTGTTACTGTTTGTTTAGTCTGGTCAAATAAAGTTTCTCCACTGGTGGTGTGGACAACTGAAGGTCTTATGGACACATAGCATAGAAAGGTCTAACAGTACTCCATCTGCTCAGTTATCTGATCTCCCAAAAAGCAGATGGTGCCAGCCTCAGGAAAGACATGTGCCCAGTGCAGGCTGGAGGAGCGGCAGAGACTAAATTAAAAGGGTAATCTCCAAAGCTCGCCGCTTCCACACCAAGCCCTCCTGTTGAAACATGGCTCCTTGTGGAAGCAAATATAGCCAATTGTAGACCGCAGGCCACAAAATAATGAGGTGTTATGTACTAAGACAGATTTTGGGGTCATACTTACTATGACTTATGAAATTCAAGTTCATGTTTATGTGTGGATAGCAGTTGCAGGCTAATGATACAGTCCTGAGCAAAACTTGTATACTGATGTAATTTTGTGCTAGTGTCTACATCAGAAAATCAGTGTTCTGTTAAGCCATTAACAAACTATTACTGTAATTTACAGTATCTAATAAAAAATATTGTGATGGTCCCCACCACATCATTTTTGGGATGTAACTGACTTGCTCTCGTGTGGTCCTTGTGTGATGTTATGAAGGAGCTATGTTTTTAACCTAATTTTGTCAGGATCCGGTCCGAAATGGGGGTTACTCCGGTCCTGATCCGGACCGGAGTTTCATTGTTATGTGTAATGTTCCCTAATCGTTTTCACCTGTGTTAATTGTATAAAACTGCCCTGTTCGTTTCTGTCCGCTGTCAGGTCTTTGAAGTTATGTTCCGTGTTCACCAGTGTCTACGTCTTGGATGTCTCCCCTGTCTTGTGATTCACAATTAAACCCCGGTTTCGTGATGTCAGGTGAAAGCGTCCTTCATTCCACGTCTTCTCGTCACTCTTCGTCCTCCTCTCCGTTCACCCGCCGCGTCATGCCCGCATGGACGTGACAAATTTAAACCTTTGGGAACATTCAAATGAGGAATTCTGCATTCGGCTGCCGGAGCCCATCCTGAGGAACTAGCCAACCACAGGGCACAAAGAACACTCACACCCACCTATGGCCACCTTTGAGTAACCAATTGTACAACCCTTTCTCTCCTTATATTCCCATAACCGCCAATGATGCTGAGAGATTTCTTGCAAAATGAGATGGTACATTTTCATGCATGAAAGTAGTACTTATCGGGCAAAATAAAAAATAATTTATGACCCCCCGTCAATGTCTATTTATATGTACTTATTAATTTAGTTGTAAATGCTATTGCTATCTTTCTAGTCAAAGAGGTGTGAGACCCCATTATCAAATAATTCAGTCTCTAGACAGTGAAAACAGATCCTTTTTTAAATAAAAAAAGTTATTAACACACTGTCTAAAATAAACCCATTCCTCACACTATTATATGAACGAACCTCCAGCGAATGACTCATGTACGCATTTTCAGATGATATGATACACACAAGCTATAAATGAGAGGATAATGCGTGAGTGATCAGGAAGAGACCTGTCCCCTCGCAAGAACACCACCAGACCATAAACACCGCTCAATGAAAACGGGAAACACGGGATGAAGGATCTGACGATTCATTATCCTGCACCAGTTTTTAAAGACACAATGTCTTTAAAAACATTCATATCTTATCTATCACCATTTCAAATCAAATTGGGGTCTTACCATTTGTTTCTTCAGCTTTGAGTTTGGTGCTTAAAAGGAAGATAAATTGATTGGCTTAAGTCTGAATGTCAGGTTAATAAGCACCTACAGAAGATTCCTGAATTCCTGTTGTGTTTTTGGATTTACTGTACCATCCATAGTTCTTAACATTCGTAGAATCTAGCACGTTAATAATTAAGACAAATCTCTTCAGGTTTTTGCATGTGTAGCCGGACTTCAACATGACATTGTAGGTGGGGAGCTTTGGTGAAAGAAGAGCACAACTCACCTGATGCAGACATGTGATGCAGGGGATCTGCAAACCTGCATGAGTTGCTCCGTTTGGGTTAATTCCTTAATACGGCGGTGCAGGTCTGGCTTTTCTCACTGCAACGTCCACATTTCATGTATTGTAGGTTGTAGCGTTTTTATTAGATTTTATTTTGTTAGGTTGATTTGTTTCAAATGTGTTTTCACACCGTATTTCTGTCTAAGTTAGACATTTTGTTGGATGAAGTGAAATGAGAACATGTAAACTTTAATATGTGATGCACACAGCATGGTTCAGGACATATTCTGACAGTAATATTGTTTTTAAGTAAAATGAATACAATTTCTATACCAAATTTCCCGCTCACGTAAATTCCTACAATGTCATTAGGATCCGCCCATATCTTTTGACACAGGCCACCCAGATATTCGTTCAGCCCCTTGTAATCTCACAACTAGATTACTGTAACTACCTTCTAGCAGGTCTACCAAGTGCCATCCGACATCTACAACTCATACTCAACTCGACAGATTTTTAACCCTCCACTGTCTCCCAGTAGCTACACACATCAGATTCAAAATACTAATGCTGGCCTACAAAGTCAAAGATGGGGTAGTACCATCATACCTTATTATACCTCGCACTGCTCCTCATATTCTCCGAGCCTCCAGTACTGCTCACCTGGTCCCTCCACCACTGTAGACATTCGTCTAGACTCTTCTCTGTTTTGGCCCCTCGGTGGCGGAATAAACTTCCCCTTGAGGTCAGAACAGCATAGTCACTGAGCACCTTCAAACGGCAGCTCAAGACCTTCCTCTTTACAGAATACCAGAACTGATTACTTCATCGATGGTAACATGAAAGCATGTTGTAAGTCACTCTGGATAAGGGCATCTGCCAAATGCCATAAATGTAATGCGGAAGAGGTCTGTGTTAGTGGGGGTGAAAACAGGGGTCCTGTGTCTGAGAGGGGAGGGTGTGGGGTGTGGGGGGTTATGACAGAGATGGCCCCAAATAACAAAAATTGACAACGTCAGTAGTGGGTGTTTCCACCATTTGTCGCAACGACAGCTTAACAGCGACGTCTCATGCTCCTCACCAGCCACATGATGTTGTTCTGAGGCAATGCATTCCACTCTTCCACAAGTGCTATACGCAGTTCTGCCAGGTCACGTGGGGGTGGGGTACGATCATTCAGTCTCTGCTTCAACTGGTCTATGGGGTTCAGGTCAGGGGAAATTGATGGCCATACCATATGAGTCCCTGCAACTTCCTGAAGTAGAGCTGGGACAATTCTGAAATGATGTGGTGGAGCATTATCATCCGTGAACAGAAAGTTGGGGGTGTGCTGGTGGAATTGGGAGATGATGACGGGTTCTTTAATGTCTCTGAGGAAAGAACGTGCAGTGACTGAGCCATGTACAATAACTAAATCTGTTTTGCACTGACTGGTGATGCAAACAACATCTGACTTCCTGACACTGACCTGAAGGCGCGCCATGCCCAGGTGACGTTATGTGACGTTGTGTGTTCATGGCAGTTTGAATGATGAACTTGGAATGACTTACTGACAATAACAGCTTTTAAATAACATTATGGCTCGCACTATCTATTCTCTAATTACATTAGTTCTGTATAGAAGTTATTTTGAATAAAAAAAATTACCTATAAAAAAAACAACTATAAACCAGAAATGATTGGCAGGCATTTTGTCCCCTCAAATTAAACTAAATCTGAAAAAAATCTGCTTGTTTCCATTTTGGCTACATATTATTGGTATGTTTGGAATTGAAGCTGTAAGATGGGCAATTCCAGGTCCATGGCACTTTGTGCTTTTGTCTTGCGTGAAGGTCCCCCACCTGTATCTTTGTCGCGCTGCGACACCCCCCAAACATTGGTACCATTTTTACATATAACTGCAATAGTAATCTACCGGTGTCCGGGTAACATCCGATGAGTGTGTTTTTAATGCTGTGCTTGTGCCATAATCCATTTACAAAGCCTTAGTTACTCTGCTGGTGCTGTTTTTTTTTCTCCACCATATGCTGTCGAGCTGACTGTTTACTTTGCATGTCCACACTGACAATCTTGTTTTTCACACAGAATACATTTGAGATCCAGTGAGAGTGTTTTTGGCAGTTGCTGTCAAACACAAGTCATTCAGATAGGTGACATGTCTCTCAAATAAGAAATAATAAATAAATAAAGTTAAAATGCTGTGGACTCTTTGCACTTTTCACGCAGAAAAAAAAGCATTGCTGTATCTTTGTCTGTGCAGACCTGAAGTTACATTTCGGAACTTTGGTTATGGTTCTGATGGGCTGATTGACGGAACGTTTGCTCAGCTGCTCATGGATAAGCTCAGCCCGCGGTAGATAAAGCAACCTGAAATACCTTTACAGTTCACTGTGGGATTCCATGCTCAGGTTATTGTGCTCTGATGTGAGGAAACAAAGGCTGTGCCATTTTGGGAGCACTTCAGGGCTGGTGGTACTTTTGATGAAGCTCTTCAGTCACAGGGTAGAAATATGCTGGAATATGTGGAGTATATTTTACATGAAGAATTTTCCTTTGTGGTGAAAATGCGAGCATTACAGATAAGGAAGAAAAGCATTAATACATTTATATGACCAAAGTGGCACACCACAAATTCTTATCCTTTAACAATCTTAAAGCTGTGGAGAGGGCATAAAATGTGATTAATGGGTGAGTTAAAAAGGTTTCTTCTCATGCATTTACTCAAGGATGCACTCAGTTCGCTCAGTTCTAAGGGTTCAACAATGGCTTGTCTGCCTGGATGTCCAATCCATGGGTCACACTCTAAGTTCTCTTTTACAGTACAGGCCAAAAGTTTCTAGAAAGTGAAGTGATTGTCATTGGGATACACTGCAGCACAGCACATGTGCACACGGGCACACAACGAAATGTGTCCTCTGCTTTTAACCCATCACCCTTAGTGAGTAGTGGGCAGCCATGACAGGCAACCTTCTGATTACGGGGACGCTTCCTTAACCTCTAGGCCACCACAAAGGGGCCAACAAGTGCTAAACACCTCTGGGAACTCCCTCATGACTGTTGGAAAACCATTTCAGGTGACGACCTCTTGAAGCTCATCGAGAGAATGCCAAAAGTGTACAAAGCAGTAATCAGAGCAAAGAAACTTGAATATAAAACATGTTTTCAGTTATTGCACCTTTTTTTGTTAAGTACATAACTCCACATGTGTTCATTCATAGTTTTGATGCCTTCAGTGAGAATCTACCAACGCAAATGGCCTGTACTGTGTTGGGCCTTGTCTTTGATGTGTTCCCATTTCCAAATGATTGTGTGTACATGAGCTTTGTTGCCACATGACAATAACATAATTCTGACAGCTATTTTAAAGACATGCATTTAAAAGTACAGAATAATCCTAAATTCTTAATTGCATGTTATTTATAATAAAAAAGATTCTCAGTCTGGTATGCTTTTTGGAACCAACTGCACAACTTGTTTTTTTTTTTTATTGAGCCCCTGCAATTTGATTAAACTTGTACACTTCCTTGTTGTTCTCATTTCCTGTTTATTCCTGGCAACTATCCTAATGTATTCGGAAATTGGAATTCATTCTGGATTGTGGCCCAGCTCCCAAACTGATCCAATCATGCAGTGCACCAAAATAACCCAAAGTGACACTCACTGACAGGGCTTATTTGTACAAACGCTGCACCAGTATGAACTAAAGCAGGGGTGTCCAGCGTTGTTCAAGTGTTCGTCCCAACAAAACAATAAACCTCCTGAATTTATGACTTTTCGTTATTGCCTTCGGGGCTTGAACTAATTACTTGTTAGTTGAGATGAAACGCACAGTAGGAGGAAGACATTTGGCTCTTAAAGAACTGTGATCTGAGCCACAGGCCTGTGTGCCGACTCAGAATGGAAACGCCGAGCTGCCCCATGTGTTCCTGTTCCTGCCATCTGCAGTGTGGGGAATGTGTGAAGCTTCCTGAGGTATCACAAGATCCTACTGTCAATATTTAATAAGTGCAATAGCAAATAGCACTGAGATAATATTCGCAGGCAGAGCTATACTGAAAATTCATGGTGATGAAACAAGAAATGCTAAATGTGTGTACTGAGATTTTTGAAATAACGAAAATTTTCCACGTTAAGGATTGTTAGCAAGACCTGAGAAATTCTTTCTTCTAAAACATAGAAATGGGGATGTCTTTTGACAATGTAAAAATTTACATTATTCTATTCCCTCCTTGATGTCACATGAGGGGGTCATTTGAATTCCGCTGCCCACTCCATCTCAAGAACTTCATGACTGCGTAATGGTGAAGGTTCCACATTTTTATTTCTCACATGTGCCCAATCTTTGGGCACAATTTCAATGTTTTCTTGTTGGTCGCCCGCTCCAGCATTATTATATCTTTACTTGCCCTACCAGTTTTCATGTGTTTCACATTGTACAAAACTATGAACGTCTTGGTGTGAACCAAAAACGTAAAATTAATGTAAATGTTTCATAATTTGGCTATGCAGAGTATTTTCTTCTGTTAAAATGTTTTTTAAAAAGAGCCTCTCAGTTTTAGTGTAAGTAACATTTAGAGCAAAAAAAAATTATAAATCTGAATCCGAATCCGGTTGAGGCGGCCATGTACTTTAATGTAATGATGCTTATTTTGTGGCTTTATATGAAAGATTGAGGACTGATAAAATGTACATGTTAAAATGGCATGTTTAGAGGAGTGCCACAGTAAACAGCAAGGTTATGCCAACAACACGCTGAATAACACGAATGCCCGGATACAGTAAGCATTACCCCATGCTGCGACGTTTTAAAGGCTTCCCTCAGGCGCTACAGTCTAATCAGCATAAATTCGCTGTGTACCCAGCCCCCTCCACTGATAGTGAAGGCCGTAGAGACCGCAACGATATATAGCAATCCACGTCTGATCTGGAAAATTACCCCATTATGTCATCATCATGGGAGACCGGGGGGTAAAGTGTGGCTGGAGAAAAATGTCTATCTTGGAGTTAAGTGCTGTAAAAGTTTGTACTTAAATTGAAGCCATTAATGAAGCTTGATTTGTCCTAAACTTGTCCTGATATGGAGTGCTGCACATGCAACACGTAGACTAATGCAAATCAATTTTAGGAACAATTTTGACACAGTCGCAGAGAAAAGTGTTTGGCAGTAACATGATAGCTCTTCCCTTTTGATAAAGTCAGGGGGAAAAGAGCTGAGCTCAGAAGGCAAAGAGAAAGGGTGTGAAAATTCAATCTTCAGTGGCAAATTGATGGTTTGCCCCCCATGTGACTTGCATCAGAGCAGATGGTCGAAGAATATGAGGATGATGTTATTAACAAATCCTTAAATGGTGCGTGGACGCTGGAGATGTTGGCCGGCTGATGTGGAGCACTGGGACAGTGCCAGGGCCATCATATGGCAGCTCATCTTCCTCGGCTCAGAGATTTATGCACTGTCCAACTCATTGGCATCAGATATGCGAGTGCTAATTCTGGAAATCTGGCATGGCCTTTCAGTAGCTGACCATAGCACAATTCAGCATTAAAGATCAGCAGTATCAGTGAAAAATGCAATAGTTTAGAATGGGAGGGGCATTTTAATGTTGTTATTTCTTCAGGAAAGAGGTTGTAACAGTGCCACAATTAAAGATCCACTAAGTAATTTTTTTTTTAAATAACAATCACCAGTGCAAATAATCCAGCAAGTGATGTACTTTTCTGACAGGCCAGATGCACTGCAAAATATCTGGAAAAGCCAGAAGTGTTGCCAAGTCTGCTTAATTTAATGTCTATAAATATACTTATACTGTATATGTGTGTTTAAAATTAATATAATCCAACTAAACATTAGACTTTTTATGGAAATGCAGATAATGTCTATATTGTGTCCGTCAGACCAATTCTGGACTTTTACATGACGTGCTATTTTGACGTCTAACTATGACCCCACTTGGATGTCAATATGCCTTCAAACCCAGAATTGGTAACTTTTTTGGACGTCTAATACAGGTGCAAGAATTTGACATTATTAATATTCTACAACGCAAAGACCAATTGAGGCGACATCAGGTCATTTTTTCCCATCCGCTGTTTGTCCGCTGAAGGTGCAAACTCTGACGCCAGATAAGGTTTTTTTCCGTCTTCCGAACGTCCAGTATACATCCAGGTGGATGACACAGCCGTCTCTTAGGTGTGTGTGTGTGTGTGTGTGTGTATATATATATAGACATAGTTGGTGGATGGAATTATTAAAAATGAAAAAAAAAAATTTCAGTAAAGCACGATGTGTATAATAGAAACATATAATATATAACTGAAGAAGGTGGAGGAACTGTCAAAATAAAAATAAGCTTAAATTGCATACATATATATCCAGATGCATACAAAGATGTAAAGCATTTCCACTTCAAATCTGGTGCTGAGACAATCAACTGAAGGAGAATGAACTGGAGTACACCAACTCCTGAAATGGCACTACAGTTATGCACAGAGCCTAGAAACAGTAGAACCGTAAAAAATTATATCTAAAACGAGATTACAATTTACGTAGAAACGTCGTTCACAATGAACTCATTTGGACTAGAATGAGCCCCAGATGACCTACGAATGTAAATATTAAACATTCTGAAGGTAATAAAAACATGTCATCTGTTGTCACAGTCTGCACCTTCAAAGATGGCCGGAAAAAGATGTTGCTTCAACAAGTCTATGCGCAGTGGGGTAATACAGTTGAGGCCACAATTATTAGCCCTCCTTATGATATTAGACAACACTTGTGATTTCTCCATGAAAATGAACCATTAACAACAACTGTCAAAGTCAGAACAAAGTTACAACAAAATTAAAAGTCAAAATCTGTAAGTAAAAATGTACATAAATGCAAAAATCTGGACAATATCTGACTACAGAAATGTAAAATGACAGTGAAACAAGATAGTCTAATATTTGGGACATTAATGAGAGGAGGATGGCAGTGTGTCAACTGTCTATCCTCTCTCTTTCTGTCTTTATATATCTGTCTGTCTTTCTCTCTTAACCCAGCATTAATAACCACATTACGCTGCGTAAGATAACAATATATGTTGTCCACGTGAAACATGCCAGACTTCGCACAAAGGAGCTGAACTGTAGCTTTACCAGTCCTGTGTTGTTCTTGTTGAACAAATGTAGTGATCAATTACCAGTTTTAATGCATTATAAACTCACCAGACAACTATATACATGCGCTCCACTCTGGACCTCACAGAGGATTAGGCGGGGATGGGGTGTAAATCTTTCACTTGTTATAACTCTCAAACGGTGTGTTTTTAAGTAGCACAACTTGTATTGAGCGTTCAACAAACATGAATATATTGTTCAAATAAAGAATATTTTGTGTTTTTTGGGGGGATTCATTTTTTGTCCCCTCTGTGCCCCCGGGATTTTCGCCTATGAGTGTATAATTTCTGACATTCACTTTGAGCACCACCACAGATTCCTAATAGGATTGAGGTCTGGACCCTGTCTGGACCGCTTCAGGATCTTGGTTTTGGTTTCCTTGAGAAACAGTTGAACTATTTTCGATGTATGCTTTGGGTCACTGTCTTGTTAGAAGGCCCAGTGACCTAAGATTAGACTACGAGCATATTTTTGCATATTCTCCTATTTTCTTTTTTCATGGTGCCATGCACCCGAACAAGGCTCTCTGTGTATGATGCTGCAAAACAGCCCCACAGCATAATGCTCCCACCACCATGTTTAACTGTGTGTTCCTGTCACGGTACCAGCGTGGGACCAGAATGTGAGCGCGTGATGGAAGAAATGAGAAACCCCGGTGCGATTGGACACAATGAGGCAGGTAATTTTCCTCCAGTTTAATATGCGAACGAGAGCCAGCGGGAGCCGCAACACCACACGGATGTTGACGTTCCCCAGGCGTCTGTTCTCCAGGCAGCCACAAATCATCTGACAGGGCGAGCACCTGGTGGGCGAAGATGGAATCCGTAGCAGACCTCAGAAGGGCTGTGTCCTGTGGCAGAAGAAACCATCAGGTTATGGGCCAGCTCCTCCCAAAGAAGGTAACCTGGCCAGGTGTGCTGATGGTCTGAAGCGAAGCACCACAGGTATCAACCCAGCTGTTGGTTGGTTCTCTCCACCTTTCCGTTAGTCTGAGGGTGGTAGCCAGAGGAGAGACTGCAGGCGGAACCGATGTTCCCGATCGGAGACAATGTCCTGGGGGAACCTGTGAAGGCAGACGACATGCTGGAGCCCAAGTTCAGCAGTTGTGGCAGAGGAAGGCAGGCCCGGCAGGGCGACCAAGTGGACCGCCTTGGAGAAGCGATCCACTATGGTCAGGATGGTGGTCATCCTGTTGGCTTCGGGGAGACCGCTGATGAAGTTCAAGACGAGGTGGGTCCAGGGACGACAAGGAATTGGAAGAGGGCGAAAGGGACCAACAGGAGGAGTGTTGGGAGTCTTGGCCTGGGCACAGGCATCACAGGCGTCCACATCCCTTCGTAACTACGGCCACCAGAACGCCTGACGATTGAATGAGATGGTCCGTTGGCATCCTGGATGGCCAGAGAGGACAGAGAGGACGCCTGACATGGCTGGTTGCAAGTCCAAACAATGACAGAGCAGCTGATTAAATTCTATCACATTACTCATCTCCGTGTTCCTGGTGCACTTGAGTGGTATTGTGTGACAAAATTAATTTATGCCACACGCTGAATAAAGGTCCTTGGTGGTGATGCAGTGTGTGTTGCTTGGGGTTGCTAGGCACAGCTGCCCACTGAAGTTCAACGTACTCATACTGCGTGCAGAGAACGTCCCAGTTCAGCAGCAGGTGAAACAGCCCAGGAAATTTTGTGTGGCTACACAAGCTTCTGAATGGCACAAGCACATACACCTGCAAACACAGCACTTGTCACAAACCAGTATCGAGAGATGTAGGATACCTCGGGATTTGCGTTGGATAACAGCTCTGTCCATCACTGTTGCCACCTGGGTACTTAATGAGTCCTGAAAAGCCATTCTCCATCAGCGTGGGCTGGGACTGATCAGGACTCATTCATTAGGGGCGTACGCACCAGCTGTTATGCCCAGGGGCTGTATTTTAATGGAAATGTATGCACTGTAATGTAATGTAATGCTCAGTTCACAATGCTCATTCTAGTGAACCCTCACCTTTTTTTATGATGCAAACTGTGGCAAAAATATCTTTCTTTGAATAATGTGCATTTTAAGCATACGCATGCACATATTATAATGCATCCCTACTTCTTGCTGTATGAGCTTTTAACACAGAATTTTTCTCTTCCGTAATAACCCTGTCACCTTATTATGGTCATACATAAAATCAAAATGTGACGCTGGACATCCTGCAGAACAAAGTAAAGAGTTTCCACTGGGCGCCTGCCAGTGATTAACTTTAGGATGATAAAGCTAAGTGCCACATAAATATTTCAGACAGCACCGACTAATTCCTCTTGATTGGTGTAATTAGGGGTTCGGGGCACTTGGGTCAGAGTCGTGCCATGCAACTGAAATGCTGCCTGTCGTGTTAGAAGTGAAGACTTCAGAAACCATTACCCTTCCTTTGCTTCTAACACCTAGGTTGTGACGGTACGGCCTGACACATGAAAGCTACATGAAAAGATGGGTGGCAATTAGGAGGGAAGGGCAGACCTTCGCAGATGGATAATGCTAACTGCGGCGCTTTTTATTCCCTCCCCAGGCGACATGATTCATCAGACAAATGGGTCATTTTGGAGGGCTGAGTGATATGAGCGAGGTCAGGCCAAGATCACAAAAGCAAAGGGACGCATTTGGAGACGATTTTGTTGGTTAAAATGAATGTGATGTGATTGAATGACTGGTCTGTCTTTAAGGTTTAAGGACTGCAGTGGATGGTATTTGTCATGCTTAAATAAAAAAGGCCTGTGAGTAGAAACAGCTACTCTGTCTCTACCCTGGAGATAGTGTTTGGTTTGTACCAGTGCACTTTTGCATTCAATCAGATCATGATGCAAGTGATATTGACACGAAATTGGCTTGATTATCAGCGAATTTGTGAGAATGAAAGAGCTAGCGGTGCAACTCCATTCTCATGCGATAACGGTGTTGAATGCAATGCAAGTTGTATTATCTTCCTGCCAGGGGTACAATCCGGCTGGAAAATGTCTGTTCCTCCGTATGTTGGCCCGGACCTCAGTCTGACAGAGTGCCATAGCAGCTCATGATGATTTATCATGGAACGAGTGTGAGTCCCCCCCCGCACACGCAAACTCACACATACATCCAGTTCTTCAGCTCTCTGTGCCTCACTGACGGGCCTCAACATCAATTCCATCAATTTCTATTTTCCTGCGGAAAACATATTCTCAGTAGGAAATCGATACGGAATTCCACTAACGCTGAAAATGGAAAACCCAGCACTACCAATTTCCATCAAATAGGTCTTGAGCTGCACAATTTTGTCAGGAACTGATTATTTTCCGGCCATTTTGTAGGTCTTATTGACGATATAACAAAAGAAAGAATTATATATAATATTTGGACTATGACTATAGGTATGGTTATTATTTGTGAAAGAGAAGTGATTGTCACTTGTGATACACAGCAGCACAGCACACAGTGCACACAGTGAAATTTGTCCTCTGAATTCAACCCATCACCCTGAGTGAGCAGTGGGCAGCCATGACGGCCGACCAGGGTGCAGTGTGTGGGGACGGTGCTTTGCTCAGTGGCACCTCAGTGGCACCTTGGCGGTTCGGGATTTGAACCAGCAACCCTCTGATTACGGGGCCACTTCCTTAACAGCTATTATAATAATATACTTTTATAGATAATATACTATTACTATGATAGTCAATATTACCATAATATATCATACCATATTCAGTCGTTGCCCATCCAAAAGAGCTTAACAATACAAGTCAGTGTCTCAACAAAGAAAGGGAGGAGGACCCAGGTGCAGGTAATTTTCACCAAAACTAGTTTAGTCATACTGGACAGACCAATGTACAGGGCTCTACTTTGGGACAGGGGAAATGGAAACAGTCTCATGGGGACACTCTCCACACACCACCACCTGAAAAACAAACACGTGCTTGCATACTAGTAAATGTAAGACAGAATAATAGTTGAGAATAGTTGTCTGTGTGAGAATTTGATTGAAATTTGGTTGTTAAATGTCAAGAAGAGGGAGAAATTAGAAGATGGTGGATAGGGAGCACATTCTACTAATATGTTAAACTCTTCAAATGTTGGAGAAACCAATATTGTATTGCAATATTCTTTTTTGCAGCCCACGTTTGATTTTTTTTTTTTTTATGCGGTGTTAGGAGGAGGACGAGTCGTTCGTGTTTCGTGCTCGGCACTACTGAGACTACCAAGATAGATCTACCATAGCCGTTTTCCCACGAGGATGACAGTTTTCTGTGACTGAGCACGTCAGTCCATGACCTCGTGGAAGGAGACGTTGGCTTTAACTCGCTTCCACTTTACTTTTTCACTTCACCGCCAAGAAGTCAGAACAGAACACCCAACTATCAGGAGATCACCAGAATACACATCACCAGCTACAGCAAGTATATTCCCACAGCTCCTATTGCAAATCATTGAACTCACATAAAACTCCATTACACTAACATTAAGGCTAGCTGAGTGCTGCGAGAGCCACTCAGTCCAGCCTCATTTCCGCGTTAGAAGTAGCCCAATCGATGACTGTCGTCTCTGTTCCAACATTTCTGACAAGGATTGCACAACATTTGGAGAGTTTAAGATATTATTTAGTAGAACAATGACTTTGTGACAATGCTCCCTATCCACCATCTTCTAATTTCTCCCGCTTCAGACAAACATTTACAGCATTTAGCAATGCTGTATCCAGAGCGACTTAGTCACAGGGACAGTCGTCCCCTCCCCCCCGGAGCAACTTAGGTGTCTTGCTCAGGGACACAATGGTAGTAAGTGGGATTTGAACCTGGGTCTTCTGGTTCATAGACGAGTGTGTTACCCACTAGGCTACTACCACAAACCAATCAGGAACTGACATTAAAAAAAACACTTCTGTTTCAATCAAACTTCCTTCCGTTTCAATCAAACTCTGTCACACAGACATATATTCTCAAAACCTGTGTGACAAATCTGTGTAAAGCAATTTTTTTGGTATTCTGACATTTTATTCTAACAATCTGGCCATGTTATAACAAACAAGAGTGTCTGTTCATATCTGTCTGTACAAACATTCAGTCTTTTTCTTCTCATAATGCAGTCTGCTCTTGACAAATGAGTTAGAATGATGGGTTTAAAATGAAGTTGAAAATGTAGATCTCAAGAGTCATTATGGTCTTGTCAGTGTACAGCCATGTAGATTTTGGGATATTATCAAGGATCCCTGAATACCAGGCACTCAAAAGCAAAGCATAAGACCGAAATTTGCTCTGTATCCAAAAATCATTCCTTAAGGACCTTGTGCCACCCTGCACTGCTGTTACATGTATACATCTGCAATTTACTTTCTTGATTTGGTTGTAGATATTTCTATAGTTTGCATTATAGTGAAATGCCAAAAGAATTAAGGTAGGGAAACTTTTAGGGGATTCATTTAAATAATTCAATAACAAGATCATTGAGCATAACAACCAATGTCTGCAAATCTTTTAATGGCGATATAAAAGCAACAGTCTGACCAAATCAGCATGACTGCTTGCAAAATCCTTGAATTATCCATTGAATCAAACAAATGGCTCTTGTCTGGCAAACCTTTTCCACATCAGGGTATGAAAAGTACCATTATGCTCATTCAGACCTTAAATAACATGCTTTAATTATCTGTTGAGTGTTTTGTCTGAAAAAGACCAAACTCTTAATCAGAACATTTCTTTTAAAGTTATTAAGTCCAGGGTTATTCTTTTTCAAAAGCCAGCAGTCAACTTGATTTACAGGTAGATACAGTGGGTACATAAAGTATTCAGACCCCCTTAAATTTTTCACTCTGTTATCTTGACACCATTTGTTAAAATCATTTAAGTTTATTTTTTTTCCTCATTAATGTGCACACAGCACCCCATATTGACAGAAATAAAAAATGTTTCTGCAGATTTATTAACAAAGTAAACCTGAAATAACACAATGGTTACGTTGGTTACGTTCCGTATCCACTGTACGTCAAATGACTTTACATTTAGTCAGATTTAGTTATTAAACTTTAGGCTTGCCTTATAAAAAATGTAAAAAATCTTCTAAAGTTTTGGTGGTTTGAACCAAAACTGTTCTGCACGTTGTTTTGATGTAATTATAAAGCAGCAGAAGAGGACAGCTTCAACGCTGGGATGTTGATCACATGATGGCAAACTGTGGACAGACAGCAGTCTTCTTTGTGGAGAGCAGTGGCCTCCTGAAGATGAATACATCAACAGTAAATGGTTGCTTTGAAGTTACCATGGGACTCTTACACACCTCGTTCATTGAGTATTCTTTACTGGGGAGGTTTGGATGCACCAGAGCTATGATGTTTTGTTATAAATAAAAAATAGCAAACAAGGCAAAAAGTTGAAGATTTGCGTCTCTCCGAAGCAGGGAGCTTTTGCTATGATGGCAGCATTTCACACGCTTGGCTTCTCTCCACCACCTTAAATTAGAAAATGGGGATGGTTTCCAACAGTCCTGAAGGTTTATGCTGAACATTTTCATGCCCTCATGTTAATGAGCATCTCATGAAGCGGCTTTTGATGATGACAATAGTGAACAAAGTAGCGAGTCTCAAAAAAACTGATTCATCAAATTCATCAAACATACTTTGATTTCTTCAGCTACAAAAAACACCAAGTACATTTCTTTCATTGGATTCGTAAAAATGGCCTCCATAACTACCACAGAGCAGGTGCGTCCAAACCTTTGACTGGTACTATATTAATAATGACCAAATACATTTATAATGACCAAACCAAATTAAATTTGATGTCTTTTTCTTTTTTTTGTGCTTGTAAAAACAACGGTACAGTGGGTCTGTAGCCCAAACAAACACTGATCCATGAGCACTTCAAATTCAGAACATAATTGCATTTTAGCCTGACTAATAACCACACCTTGTCCAAATGACCCTGACAAATGTTACACGTGTACCACACAAAATTGTGGTATCACAAAATTCAAACGCAAAAATAACCTGTGCAGCCAGACTTCCAAACTACTTTCCCCAAAGCCAGAATATGATTTATCACAGAGCTGTGCCAGCCGATCTGTTGTCTTCCAGCAAAAGTCCTTATAGGCAAGTCTCACCAGCAGGCAGGTAATTTTTGGACCAGAATGGCCAGGCTCTAATCTAAATAAATGAGAATCACCAGTCAACTACACAGTTGAAAGATTTCATCACACCAACATGTTGCTTTGAATCTTCTGTACTTATTCGAAGTCCCTGTTCAGCTGCTTCCTTTCTGCCAATGGTCATGAACCTCATCTTGGATTCTGGATTTGTCTCAGATTTCTATCCTGAGACTTTTTAAGTGGTGTTGGCCACCTTTTATACGCATCTCTGTTTCCAGTCAGTCTGGCAGGCAGTGATAACAATATGACAGCCTACATTCCTGAGAGGATCTTATCACCATGGGGATTCATTTAAATATGGAGATAATATCTGTGTTGCCGAAATTAAAGGCTGGTCCTAATGTTCGACAAGCTACGTGTGTGGAATGCACAACAATTATTTGCACACAGCGAAATGTCAGGAGTCTTTACTGATGTGGCAGTGCATGAAAGGATCCAGCAAAAATAATGCTCCCCAGTTTCAGTCTTTGGCTTGGCTGATTGGAATTTCATCACAATGGGGAATTATCAACAGTTAAAAAAAATAGTGCAGAAAGAAGCCTTTGTTTCTTTGCCATGCTGACACTGTGATGTGTACCATTATCTGTCTCTCTTTTTAGTTTGAAGAATTATCTACAATCCTTGTATATATAACAATGGGGACTTTTCTTCTTGGATGGATTTGAAACCATGCCTTCAGTGGTCATCTGGTTGCTAGGCAACTTTGTTACCGAGCACGTAACCGCACAAATTAGTTTGTACTGATTCATATACAAAAAAACATCTCTAAATTGACAATAAATATCACAAATGCATGTGCTAGGTAAAGCCTTATATATTGTGTAAATAATTATTATTAGATTTGTTTCATTTATGTTCATTTACAGCTGAAAGACACGTTTGCCTTAGTTTGCCTGCTCTAAAATCACACCGATCACTTGTTCAATGGTTGAATTATTCAAAACGTGTACACGTTTGTTGTTATCTGCCATGGCCTTAGCTGCTTGTAATGAAGACTGTGTTTGTCCATCGAAGGCTCCCACAGATAAGGACTATTACTAGTGCAGGGAAATGCAGGGGCGGGAGGGAGGAGATGGACTCCTGGGCCTGGAACGGTTTTAGAGAGCGAGGAAGAGCCCCTCCCATTTTAAAATGCGGTAACCATTTAAACAGCATTATGTTTTGTAGTATACAAACAAAAAAGTTCATCTGAAATGCAGCTAACTAGCAAGCAGGTCTTTCTTATCTGTTTCTTAAGGAACATTGATATACGTCCCATGAAGGATGGCCTTCTTTAGGAAACAGATCTGGATTTTAACACTTAATATTTAATGCAATGAATAAACCTACAACCTTAATGCATTTTTGGCACATTTCATTTCATCTGCTTGTTGCAGAAGTTTTTAATGAAAAATATAGGTCATAATATCATATGAAAAATATAGGTCATATATATATATATGCAGTATATTGATTTTGGTTTGTTTCCTGTTGCCCACAAGTCTGTGTTGCTTTATTACTGAACAAAATGTCAGGACACAGGCCTCTTCTGCATTAATGCAGGTTAAGAGGCAACACTATTGGCCTATCCAAGATCCAACCATGGTTTTGTAGAAAATGTTTTTGGGTGGTGAATATTAAGCTCGCCAGGTAATTTTAAGATTTTAAGATGCATGCATTGTAGACATTGCTGGAGAGAGGTTTGTTTGAGCAGCCACAGTTAATTAATTGAAGTGCAACTGGTCCAAATTTACTAAGCTTAATTTGCGGATAAATTATACGAATCACATTTTGCCTGCTGAGATTTATTTCCACGAAGAAACAGTAAAACTGCCACAACATCATGAGTGCGGTTATTACACAACGATTCTACACATGTCTCCTGTGCACCTCTGTGTGGCCTCAGGAATCATTAGTTCTGCCTCACCTCAGAAGAAAATCACAGGGTGCTCCAGGCAATCACACGGTCGTCCGTACAGCGAAGGCTTTGGCCAATGTGGAACATTAAAGGCCGAGTGCATGGCTTTCAATGAGCCCCGCACTGTTTCTACACAATGACGTGTCCTGTCCTACCAGCAAGGCCTCACCTGGATCGTGTGTGAAGGGCCTGACACCATCAGGCTAAAGATTTAGTCACAAAGGGGGCTACATTTTATGTATGTAATATATAATTTTTGGTCAATATCACAAATGCAAGATGAGACCCCTTTGAATTTTAATAATATATGGACCAATTTGATAATTAAACATCAACCAATGACAGTCATTGCTCATTGAATGGGTGTTGCCAAGATGCACGGAAAATGCCTCTTATGTTGTATTTCAGCACCCTGTCATCTGGGCTTACCACAATCTGTCTTCTGCACTCCCCTAACACAGAATGCAAGACTTACACCTATAACTTGACTGAAGACCACCATTAAAGCCGAAGCATAAATCTTCCTCGGGACAGCCAGTGACGAACCCTGAAGCCGATCTGGTCCAAGCAAAGTGGCTGAGCTTATGAGCCGAACATGGGCTGGAACTCATGCGAATATTTCTCACCACAGGGTGATACATGAGCTGAAGGGCAGTGTAGGAGAACACCTCATCCTGAGCTACAATTCAGACACACAGGACTATAGGCAAAGCAGAGACAAATTTATAGCAGGTAATAGAGCAAGTACTGCTGCAAGCAATGTTAATATAAGGCAAGAACTGTACAGAGGTGACCAGGAACCATTATCAATCTTACTTGCGATGCACATTGTATTTGGCCCTATAGTTAAGAGAAATCCATCATTTGCTGAACATTATTTGCTACTCCCGATTTGCACAGAGATTCCCAGAAGCACCATGCCAGCAAAATGAATACAGCTGAGAGGGAACAATGCCCATCAAATTATTTTCTTGGAAGTCTTCTGGCAGACTGTGGCCCAGCATCTCCCCAGTAACCTGCCGAGTATTTTGCACTTGAGACTCACCCTGCTGAAAGCATCTCTCTGGGATCCTGTGGACATGGAGGCACCTTGACCCCTGAGATGCGTGACCCAGAGTGATCCACATGTCCAAGCACAGGTGAATTATGGTCTTGTCTCCAAGTGAGATGATCTGTACAGGGTGTAGGATGTGTAATGATTGATGTGGTATCAAAAATATTGCAATGGACCTTCTAGCTTTTAACCCCTTTCCTTGACAATAAATTGAAGACTCAAAGCATCATTTTGCCACGTCTGACCATTTATGACTGAGAAGACCCTGGCTTTATGGAGGGGAGTATTATGGCATTGCAGTTCCAGCAAGGCATCACTTAACTCACAAATAGTGCATTATTTTCATTACTCTAATAAGACAACTAACAATATTAACTCATATCATTAGGATTACATGAACCGTACATGCAGAAGATATTTCAGTTCTTTCTATGAAATACAACGTTTTAATGTAAGCAAATAAATATGTTCACTGCTGATGACATCAGGAAGATCATGATGTTCACATGAACGAGCCGGGTGCAGAATGCAAAAGTCTACGATGGGCTTGGATGCTAAAACAACGTGTAAATTATTCAAATTCTCCTGCTCTGTAGCCTGGACTGTTTATCAGAAACGGCCCTCTGACTAAAAAAATTGCAGAAACACGTTCATTTTGATATCAAATTGCAATTAACTATCAGTACATGTTTTGTATTAATACCGATTCATGTTGAGTCGTGGAAATGTGTCCTTCCCTGCACTGCCCCACTTGTGACAGAATGACCGCACCATTCCTTGGACACAGCTGACCTCGTGGTCAGACAAGGTATTTCCAGCTATTTTCCTGCCATGCCCTGCCATCACAACAGCCCCTTTTTAACATATTTAACTGCTTATGATACATAATAGTACAACACTTTGCAAGGACTTAAAATAACTTTTCCTAGTCTGTGTTTCGTACAATTAATAAAAGGAACTACAACTTAAGGGAAATGAATATTATTAGTGTACAGCACTGTTCCGCTTGCAGAAATGGTAGAGAACAGATGGTATATATGCCAGGCCATGATCAGCCATGGAATGCATGCACGCACATGTTGCTGGGAGGATGCAATGCACATTCATAGGAGATGTGAGGGAATATTATAACGGGAAGTGAAGGGTGTGTGAAGGATGACAAATTTTCACGAAATGCACTGCAGATATGGCATCACGCTTTAAATACCTCTGCCAAAGTGATGTATTAAGCAGCACAAATCACTCAGCTTCTGAGTGACGGTAATGACAGCTCCTCACACTGCACAGAGTCAATACGGACATCTGCACTTTAATTTTTCCCGCATCCGATACGTGTTAACCAGCCGACATAAAGTCTCATACGTTTATGAATTTACATGAGTTGCACCGTTATTAAGTCATGCACTGGAACTAGAATGAAACAAACTCAATACCTGGGTGGTCCTTTGGGTCTGAGCAATTTTCTCACTATAAATGTCTTACACACACACACACACACACACACATATCGCAGTGTTCCAATCACAGTCTAAAGTTCAACTGAACATTGCCGTGTAGACAGAGGGAGCCTCTGGATAGTGTCCACCTTGCCAGTCATTACATTTGAAGCTCATATAACTTTAACAGCACCAAACAGCAGCCGTGCACAACATGCTCTCCGACTCGGTTATTTTTTTTTGTTAGTCGGCCCGAGTCAGACTAAACCACGGGGGGTATCGGCTGTGTCTGCTCTGATTAGGCTTCACGAAACTGCGGCTCCACACTTTCAGATGCAGCTGACCAGATTACGGGCAGCAGCTGTGCTTCCGCCGCCTAGAGACCATCAGGAGTCGGAGGCCACCGACTGGCCGGTAATAAAAGCTCCACCACATTCCTCTCTGCCATTCGGGCTTAATGAAAAAACGAAGGCTGGAAGCTCAGAACAGAGCGCCTCCCAGACTCCCTGTGTTGTGACAAAACCATCAACATTTATCAAACTGATTTGGCGAGGATTAGGGTTGCCGTGGCAACGGCATCATCTTTATATTCATTGCATTTCACTGATTCAGGTGACGCGCCTCGCGTCAGACCTTTGGGAGCTTCCGTGCTCTGTCTGTGGCAGACCGCCGGTCCTTTATTTTAGCAGGAATACACAAAGACGGAGGAAGCGAGCAGAGTGATGGGAGTACTTGGCTTGTCTGTGTGAAATATAAATAGGCAATTAAACAACTAGCGTGAGTTGTGAGTAGCACAGGGACACATGACTCCCCCTCTGCAACTCATAAGAATATTAATTGCTGATCCGTTCGGCGCTCTGGGCCTTGTAGCATATATATTTTAATTTATTAAACAGCAACAAAATGCATTACTTGTCGATTTCTCTTACATAAGAAGTGCAAGAGAGCTAAATTTTAAATGCAGCCATTATTAATCAAATAATGACAGAGAAAACATGTCCTCCTCCTTCTCCGCCTCCTTGTTCTTCTGTTTGTCTTTCCGCAGTGGAGCCATCGGGTTTGAATTTGTGGAACATGGGTGCCCCCTATAGGCTGTCTTCATTAACAGCAAGTTAGATGGTTATGTATGGCAGATTGGGATGTGGGCAGTGAGGGGGCGTATTCAGGGAATAGCATTAAGATGCTTGTGTAGCTAAAGCTGTAACTCCTCACAAAAGGGCACTGAATCAATATTTGCTAAACTGGCACTGCGTCAATACATAATATCCCACTTTAATGAAATACATAATCATAGCTTACACTGACGTTTAATTGCACATAGGAGAGAGCATTAGGGAAAGAAGGACAAATGAGGTTAATGCTTGATCACACAGACAGATGAAAAACAACACGGTGTGACGATGTAATGGAATTAAACAGATAAATGGGGTTAATTTAACCAGTCACATTAGTACGATGTTGACTTGGAGGCAGGATGACATGCTCATTTGCAACCACTGACACTAGGATTCAGGGAACAGAGAACAAAACAGTACTGTACGTGCTGCGTGGAGACACGTGTTGTCTTTATCCCAGACAAGGCCTTAGAAAAGGAAAAAAATGGTTGTGTTCCCTCTCCAGACTTTAATCTGGAACATGAACCTTGAGAATATAGCTGTCTCTGTGCAGATGGACAGTGGACAGAGCAGCATGGACAGAGTAGATAAGTGGCTAGTATTAAAATATGCCTCAACTATTTGGCAGACCTACTCCAGTCCTACACTCCACCCCATTCTATTGTCTGTTCCTGGGCCGCCCCACGTCTATGGAATGACCTACCAATCAGTGTCAGACAGGCGCCGTCAACCCCTGCGTTTAAAAAACTCACTTTTACACCCTGGCTTTTAACCCAGTGTTTTATTTGGTTTCTTATATGGTCCTTTCTTTACTCTTTTACTATGCTGTCTTAAATGTTTTCAGTTTTATCTGACCCCTTGTTTAATTCAAATTGCTGCATTATCTGTCTTATTTTATTTGATTCTATATTATTTTATGTCGGTCTATGTCATTTTAATTTTACAGCACTTTGGTCAGCTCCTTTGTTGTGTTAAAGTGCTTTCTAAATAAGTATGGTATGGTACGGTACGGTACGGTACGTTACGGTATGGTGAACCAAAGCAATTTTCAGGCATGTTCCCTTAAACCAGGTATAATTATAGTCAGGGATGGACACAGGTCTCACAATATCATGCTCTGATGCCTAATTCTCAGCACAATTTGATCCAATATCTGCTAATTGTAACTTGTGCAATTATTTTGATGTGTTGTCTAACATCCATTGGTGTACATTGCGGTTGACCTAGTATTAGTGCAACTTGATGTGTTGAAGACCAACTTTTGGTATTTTGGTTTACAACCACTCTACATAAAAGCCAAATGAATAAATGAGAGGAGAAATCTGGTTCATCTATTTGTTGAAAGAAAATTGATGAAACACAAACCATTTTGTCAATCTTTCCATTATCATAATAGCTTTATTGGCATTTTTCATGGTTTCCCATGTTGAACATGATGCCAGATGAAAATGGCTGAGGTGAAAATTGTCAGTTGCTGCTTTGGCCACAAGTTTTCATGGCATCACATACTCCTGTGGGACTCAGCTATCAGCCCTGGTTTCTAGTGGACATTCCAGGCTCTGTTTGTCTATGTGAAAGTTGGATGTGTACAGTGCATATGGAAAGTATCCACAGTCTTATTCCAAAATGGATTAAATGCTTTTTTTATGTTTCCCATCCAACCTGATGAAGCTTGAGATGTGCTGCAAAGAGAAATAGGCAGAACTGGCCAAGGATAGGTGTGCCAAGCTTTTTTTTTTTTTCATTAAATTTGTCAAGTAAACTTTTTCACATTGTCGTTGTGGGGTGTTGTGTGTAGTATTCTGTGGAAAAAATCCTTTATTCCATTTTGAAATAAGGCTGTAACATAAAATGTGGAAACAGACGGCCCTGTAATGCACAGTATATGACCGTCAGCACTATCCTACAATCCCATGTGTTGTGCTGTGTGCAGTCACCATAGCACTGTGCACAAAAAAATGAAATCTGTTCATTCATTCACTCATTCTCTTTAGAGTTCGCTACATGGCAGAATAATTATGGAATGGAGGCAAAAAGTCATTAAGGACTTAGATGTTGTAATGGATTGGATGACATGGCTAATTAATGTGAAACTGGAGCATGAAAGGAGTCTCATTGGATGGAGCAGATCTTAATATTTGCTACATAATTATGCTGCGGATATATCTTCACATGTGTAAAATGTACCGGAAACACCATTACCATGCTGTTCCCTCAAAAAGGTACTAATCTGTCATTTTTAAGGCACAATCTGACACGGTCCCAGCACGGGACCAGAACATGAGCGAGTGTTGGATGAAACGAGAACACAAGGAGGCAGGTAGGTTTTCTCCAGTTTAATATGCGAACGAGAGCCGGCGTGAGCTGTAACACCACACGGATGCTGACATTTGCGTTTTAGATTGAATTAGGGAAGGGACAGGATGGAGGGAAGAGTTGAGTGGAAAGGAGATGAACAGGATGAGTCTTACGGGTTGAGATGGAGAATGTGCCGAGTCGAGTTGACGGATGCCAATCAATGAATGAGCGGCTGGCAGTGGCCCTCTTGCCAATTTATAGGAGTCACGTTACCTCATCTCCATATTGCTCCCAGTCACATGGATGGAATCATGTGACAGAATCTCAGAAAATGACGGTGCTACAACTGAAATACGTACACAACCAACAGATATATTGAAATTATTTAGTCAGAACCAAAGAATGGTCAAATCCCTTTCCGTGGTGTTATAAATACTTCAAATTAATACAAATACAATCATCAGACATTTACGGCATTTATCCATCAACCATCGACTGAGTTATTAGAATGCATTCATTAAAACCAAAACATGATTTTTTAAATTCAAAATACATGACATCAAACATGCATCTAAACTTATGCGTTCGTCATAGACACAAACAATTATAAAAGCCTCACTGAGGCATCCGAATTTTTTACATGCATTTTGATACAGTGAAGTAATTTGCTCTTTAACACTTAAATACATTCAAAACTGCTTTATTATGGATTCTCAAATCTATTTGAATTGTACAGTTAGATGGACATGAAGTTTGTGACCAGTAAATACAATACAAAATATTGTACTGCACTATATTAGTGAATTTGATTTTTAGTGGACATTTATTTCAGTGCTATACACTACACAGTGCACTAGATATTGGGCTAGAGTGTGGACATTTTGGACACAGGGCTTGTCTCATACTAAGAATGCATTTAACCATTTTAGATGCCTATCATGGAATCATGTCATTGGAATTCGTTGAAATAGCTCTTGATCACAATATTGCTCAAATGAAAGTGAAAGACAAGTGATTGTCATTGTGAGACACTGCAGCACAGCACATGGTGACACAACGAAATGTGTTCTCTGCTTTTAACCATCACCTTTGGTGAGCAGTGGGCAGCCATGACAGGCTCCCGGGGAGCAGTGTGTGGGGATGGTGCTTTGCTCAGTGGCACCTTGGCGGATCGGGATTCAAACTGGCAACCTTCTAATTACAGGTCCGCTTCCTTACCCGCTAGGTCAACCACTGTCCCAATTGTATTCATATGTTTTTCATATGTATTTCTAACTTACCTTTACTGTTTGTTATTTTGCACTAATTGTGCAACTCACATCCATGGTTGCTAAAGATTGTCTTGTGAGAGCCTACTTGCTATATCCAAAATGTCCAATATTTTCAATTCATTCATTTCTTTTGGAAGTCAACTGAATTCTTAATGTCTGTCAATTAATCATGAACAGCCCTAGGAGGCACCCTTACATTGAGCTGCTTGCTGCCATCGCACCATGAGCATCTGAAACATAAAACGTACCAGCCTACGGCATAGTGCTTGATGGATCTGAACAGGGATTACACTTTATATCCAAGGAAACAATCAATTTTTTTTTCCTGAACTCTGTTCCCTTCCCATACAGGCAATGCCAGGCCTACACGCAATCTTAGAGAGAGCTTTGCTCTCGGCAGCAGTTTACGGGATGATCTTCCTTCCAAATAGAAGAGCACAAAGAGCCTGCAGTGGCTTTGGTTACAGCTGATAATTGTGCTTGAGAACACTTCTGATATTTCTCCTTTGGGTATGTCTTTTACAAGGGTGCCTCCCACATAAGTGGGTCTCACAGAGCAAGTAGATCACAATTGAAATTGCTAATTACTCATATGAGGCAGGCAACAAAGACAGTCAGGCTGAATTCAGCAGCCCACACTGTCGTTTAATGATCCCCTCGCTCTCTTTTCTTTCCAACTTCCAACTGGAGGGGCTTAGTAGGCGTTTCATGATGTCTCAGTACTTTTGCTGGACTCTTCTGTTAGAGTGCACTTTAACACAGTCAACTTATTAAGCATTCAAGAAACAAGCTGTATTAAAAAAAAAAAAAACCTTTAAAAACTGGCAGAAGGAATTAGCATAGCTGACTTGAAGATAGGAAACTATCTGGCCTTTTTGTCGGTTTGTAACTAATTCTGTCACCCAGAACTCAGTCTTTAATGATGTTTGGAAATTATGTATTGATGGGCATGAGTTTAAATCATCCACAATGACGAAGTAGCGCAGGGCTCATCAGCCCTGATGCTGGAGGACTCGCTTTTGGTTAAAATCTCGCTCATCTCACTTTTTAACACCCAGTTCTTGAACTGAATCAGTTGTGGTAGAGCATGGAAAGTAGATTATGTTCTGGGTGATAGAAATATATCACCCATCCCAGTTCGTTCCAGTGGTAGTTATCTCTGTATGTTGATCCTGAGGACGTTAAAAAACAAATACCACGCTTAGTACCAGTTTAAAAGTAGAGCCCAGAGTGCTTGAATACGTGTTTGCAACTCAGGCCATTGATGGAGCTCTTGGGCTGGTTTTAATATTTTGCACAGTTGGTTGCATTAGAATTTTGTATTATTATTGGCTGTATATCGTTAAATCACTGGCACTGCATATTAGGTCACTTCTGACATATGGGGGCTGTGTGAATGCTGAGGTTGGAAGATGCTTTTGTTGCAAAGTGTCCTACGTCAATGAATGATTCTCTGAAACATAGCCATAGATTTGCACATATGCAAATGGTGTGTGTTCCTCCCAGGTGTGCTGAGGCAAACCCTTGGTGAGGGGACGGCTTTAGAGAACTGGGTCCCCCATGATTAAGAGCCCCTCTTTGCCTAGGTGGCTTTCCCCCCAGAGACGCATCATCCCACTGATAGCTTCCCTGCTATTCCCCTCAGACAAATGACAGGAAGCGACTGGAGAGTCCTCCCTTTATTCATGCATTTATGCACCAGTGATTAAATGTGGGCTGTGGTACATGGAGAAATATGATCCAGTGTAAAACTCTACAGCCATATTGTCCTGTTCATTGCTTAAATATATGACCCTTTACACAGCAGTTTAGAATTCGCTAGCAGATGAAGTTAATCGGGATTAAAAATTGCATTTCAAGCCTCGTGGCGCATCAGAAGTGGGCGGAAAAGAACAAGAGAGCTGCTCGCATCTCATTGGCTTTTGTGAAACAAAACCACTCGAGTGTTGTTTGTTAATTCATTTTGATAATGCAGGCCCACAGAAGGGCGAGTATTTGAACTCGCCAAACTAATTACTACCTTTAATACCAGATACCATTGATGCTTCTCGCGCGCAGAGCATTTCTCGCCCACTGCCTATGGAGTGACCTATATGCAAATGTTACGTCAAGCAAGAGTCAGGCACCAGTTGAGAGGAGGAGGAGGAAGAAAAAGAGAGAGAGAGGCATCACATGGCGCGAGAGCACTCAGCCAGGAAATGGAACAAAGGTCCACCGAGCCCCTGCAGACCACTCGCCTCCACTGACTTATGTCAGAAGGCCGACATTCTTGGTACTGTGCTATCGGCAACTGGAAAGTTGCATAATTAGTAGTACAAATGTACGTGTTTTTTTTTTTAACTGGGCAATTGCACCACAGATAAATGCCTTGTGACATTAGCGTGGCAGTTCCAGGCTTTGGTTTCACTTAAATGCGAGGCAAGCGATGAAGTAAAAAAGAAAAAACTAATAATGAAAAAAAGACAAGCCCACCGTACAAAACACAGGGACAACAGCATGTGGATCTATTGTGCTCTTGAACTGCACTCGAGTGAGCACACAGCTGCTCTTTACATTGAAACGGAATCGGGACTCCTTAATTAACGTGATGCTACAAAGTCCTCTAATGGCCGATTAGCTGTAAAAAAAAAATAAAAAAATGGTTAGTGTTTCAGGAGCAAGTGCAATGCAGCTCATAAAAAAATCTATTGCAGGGCCGTGAGCCTTAAATACGCTCCTCGGTGCAACTCGCCGTATAGGTAAACGCCGTTAACTAATTAAAGAGTGAACAGGGTTCAACAGTTCATTATCATTATCGTTACCTGCTGTACGCGCCGCTGGTTAGAGGCCCGACTGCAGTTGTTGTACCCAACCGAAGGCGATATCCATCACATGGAGCTGCAGAAAGTGGGTAATGTGATGCAGAGAGCCACAAAAACTGGTCACCTACTAGTTTTAGGCGGTGATATTTAAATGGAAAACTTGTATACAGCTGCTTCAATGAGAAAAACACATTTAATATATGGTATATGGCCATGAAATGGTTGCCATCAAAATGACGACATGACATTTTTAAAGACTGAATGAAAATTAGTAATATATGAATGAAACAATATCCTTCAGGGATCTGCTTGCCATGCATCTCTGGAGGCAAGCTGAAGCTGGTTTTCCATGGAGCTCCTATGTGGTCCATTTTAAAATTCTATCAATCCACCCTAAGTGCACAAATCAATCTGAGCCTGTGTTTATTACCTCAAAAAGATTATGATAAAAAAAAAATATTAGTAACAATTTAACTAATCATAATACAGTAAAACCTCTGCATAAGATAAAAAAATTTTAGACGGTAGCAGCAGAATCCCATTGCACACATCATTGTCAATCAGACAGTGAGGGCAGTGGTGGCCTAGCGGTTAAGGAAGCGGCCCTGTAATCAGAAGGTTGCTGGTTCGAATCCCGAGCCGGCAAGGTGCCACTGAGGTGCCACTGAGCAAAGCACCGTCCCCACACACTGCTCCCCGGGCGCTTGTCATGGCTGCCCACTGCTCACTCAGGGTGATGGGTTAAATGCAGAGGACAAATTTCACTGTGTGCACTGTGTGCTGTGCTGCTGTGTATCACATGTGACAATCACATGTGACAATGTCTTGGTGTCCACCAAAACATTCTTAGCCCTACAAGGCTGTCCAGGCTCAACATCAGGTTCAATAAAATAGGCACCCAGAAAGTTTAACTGAAAGTTGCATGTTGTAATTTGCTTGATTGTAAGTTATGCTGTAATCGTGGTTAATTTACATAAACTCTAGTTTTAGACTTGCAGACTTTTTTCGTTGAAGTTATTAAATTTTCATTTTCATTGAGTTGTTAAATCAAAACATTTTCATGAGAAAAATGATATGGTTCCCCATACACGATTGTAAATTTCTGCTTGTGTTTAAGCCAAAAAATTTGTTATGAATAAGTAAACCTCAAAAAGTATTGCATTTCTATAAAGGGAGGAAAGCCACGCATTACCAGGATTCTCTTTTAATCTCTAACCCTGCCCTTTATTCAAGATTTAGTGCTAGAACAGCATTTGACATTTTCCTTTTCCCTTTCAGCCAGATGCCTCATTGTCTGATGCAGCTCTATTTCATCCGCAGCTAACTGCCATTTGTTCCACCCCGGTTGCCTGTTTAAGCAGAGTCGGTCGAGTTTTTATTTCATTATCTCGTTGCAGCATGCAGGCAGAACCCAACCGCCTCGAAAATAAAATTAATAAAGTACTGACAGCTAGTTTTAAAGGACGAGCCATTCAGCCTGCTCAATTTTGCATGACCTTTGACCTGTCAATCAACAAGAAGCATCACCACTAACAAGTGTGACAGTCTGCTGTAGTTGTGGTGCTGAGCAATTTATTTTTGGTCCACTGAGTGGTTCATGCATCGTAGCAAACATCAGCAGAAAACTGATGAAATAACATAACAGGGCCATGTTTCCCAATAATGATGACCCTTGGGGGTTACAAGGGATTTCACAAGATTTCGTAATCTGCATATAAGAGGTGCTTATTACGAGCAATAGATCACATACAGGGCATGTGGCTTATATCATGATTAATATGGTAGCGCATTTCAGTCAATGACATAATTAAAAATCCTGTTCTTCTCTGAAGGATTATAGTATCAAAAAATAATGAGAAACTCAGTATTCTGAGACAATTTGTCAATATTACAATTGAAAACCATTTTGAATACAATTTTAAAACAAAATTGTAATACTATTGTGTTACATATATGTTACATACATGTCAGCATTATTATGAATTTTTGACATTATGCTATTTAGGCTACCCACCCTAGATCTCTATACTACAGTGTACATGTTCCTTTTGCCTTTTCTACAATATGTCTGCGCTGAGTTCTATGAGTCTTAATTTCCAGCTAGTTACTTGGTCAAGAATTTATTTGACATTAACCCGATTGAAGGCCTTTATGTTAATCTACAAGCACTCTTATGTAGAATTAATTTACAATCTTACAACTACTCAGACCTTAGATGCTTAGATGGGAAATGCAGCCCATAAAAGCATTGATCTCGGGCCGTGACCTCTGACTGTGGCCATACATTCTTTAGTACTCTAATTTCAAGGCAAATTCTCCTCTCAATGAAACAGTATGGTTTAAGTATTATTGAAGTATTGGTTTCTAGTCATAAAATGTTTTCAAACCACGCCACATTTTGCTCTGACCTCCTCAGCCTTCTCAGGTCAAGGCTGTGGAAGGTGTCTGCTGCCTCCCTGCTTGCTGAATGCCGCCACCCGGCTAGATTTCTCACTGAATACATTCTGCTTCCAAGGCATCTCTATTGTCAGCCTAATGCTGGCAGCCACAGCACGCCAGAGCACCCTGCTATCCAACACTATTCCACTCCCTCTCATACAATACCTGCACACTGCATCAGACATGTCAAGTCAGTCAGGCATCTCGATGCATTGCCCCCGCTCATTTTAGCCTAGAACCCAATACATCATTAAAGGGACATAAACCTGTCTGGCAGATCACATCACTGGAGCTAAACAAGCACAGTGCGTTCCTTCGCTTTTTCCAAGGGAAATGTAATGCTTGATCAGCATTGAGTGGAACACTTGCTTTGGGATAACTTGGGATAACCAGGTAACACCTCTGCAATCTTTACCATGGACTACAATTGTTCTTTATTTTTCACTAAATGGATTTCATTAATGCAGTTACTTCATGAAATGTGCTCACTGATGGTGATTTTTCGACATTTTTTGTATCTTTTGCTGTGGAATTTGAAAATTGTTCATGCAGTTTACGTGTGATGCTTAGATTCCCCCCCCAGTCGTGACAGTAGCATCAGTGCCGGGCAGCTAATTCTCTGTCATATCAGTGTAAGAACGCAGAGACAGGCAGTTTTTATCAGTCAGGTGATTATCCTTCACTAAGGACTACTCCGTCACCCTCATCACCAACGTGCCAGAGGATTACTGTGAAATGCAATTAAGACCTCAACATGAAGCGCTGCCTGTCACTCCCTGATAGTGTTCAGTTTCTTAAGAAGTTTCCTGCTCCAGATTCAGGCTGTGAGGTGAGATTCACACCTCATGCCATTTTTCTAATGACTTTCAATTCCCATTCAGTCCAGTGACACTGGTGTTGGCAACATAGCTTAGTGCTGGCAAATAGCTGAAAAATCTAAATTATGAAGTTGAGAATTAAAATGTTGTTATGCTGCTAAATATATGCATGTTAATTGCTCTTTTACATTTTAATCATCTTAATTTATACATTATATTAAATTTATTAACATGCTGCTTAATAAATTAAAATGCATGTGACTTTATAGGCTTTCATGTACAGTGCTGGTGTAAAAGGAGCATGTCAGATGAAAATATGTTTAACTAATGTGTAACTATGATATGTTGTGTCTCTGGAAGAAAAAAAAAAAAGATATAATATATATAGTAGTATTTATTTTTTGCAACATGGAAAAAAACATTTGATGCCAAAGGCTATAAGAAGGTTGACAAAGTTCAAATGAATTAACATGTTAAGCGGCCCCGTAATCAGAAGGTTGTCGGTACGAATAACAAACCATCAACGTGCCACTGAGCAAAGCACCGTCCCCACACACTGCTCCCCGGGCGCCTGTCATGGCTGCTCACTGCTCACTGCTCACTGGGCAGTGGTGGCCTAGCGGTTAAGGAAGCGGCCCCTTAATCAGAAGGTTGCTGGTTCGAATCCCGATCTGCTAAGGTACCACTGAGGTGCCACTGAGCAAAGCACCGTCCCCACACACTGCTCCCCGGGCGCCTGTCATGGCTGCCCACTGCTCACTCAGGGTGATGGGTTAAATGCAGAGGACAAATTTCACTGTGTGCACTGTGTGTTGTGCTGCTGTGTATCACGTGTGACAATCACTTAACTTTCACTTTTCACCAAGGGTGGTTAACCAAGGGTGGTTAAAAGCAGAGGACACATTTTGTTGTGTCACCGTGTGCTGTGCTGCTGTGTTTCACAACGTCAATCACTTCACTTTAATATCCTATTTTTTTTTTTATTATTATTTTACACTAAGAATCACATCAGTAATAATTACCTTCAGATTGCAATAAAACAGCATTCAGCGCAAATGTGATAAAAACTCTCAACATGCATTTCTATCAGCTCCCTCCCACAAAATGTGTTCAAGGACGCCATCAAGCACAACTGACACTACATGGACAAACAAAGAGCCGTGTTACATTTGTATTCGTTGAACGTGTTCACTGCTTTTATAAAAGTGCACGGACGAGCATCTCTCACCTAGTCGGAGAGAGTTACTGATTCTGTAACGCTTGCTGCTGCAGTAACCCTCCCCCCTGAGGTACTCGGTGGTATTGCATGACAGGACTGACCTTTGCGAGCTGGTTAGCGTGCTGGCCAATGTGATTGTTTTTTACATGACCTAAGTCTGTTTGTTATATGCTGTTGTGTGAATATTTTAATTAGGTTTTCTAACTAAAATGGCCTGTCAATTAATTCATAGCCACTTCATCCCCTCACTTTTTGTCTTTCTTCATACGAGCAGCTTAGGCTCAGCATAATGACACCCTGAGGGACTGTGGGATCTGTTCATAACGTCTGGGTGTTTGCTGTCACCCGGGGAGCAGAATTCTCCACACAACTTTGACACTTTGGAGTGCTCCGTCCTCCCCGTTAGTGCTCAAGTGATGGAGAAGTGTGGACACCAGGCTCCTGCTAAGAGGTGTTGCAGAATCACTGCACCATGACAATGAGAACATTTTGGAGGGGTGGTGGGTGTGAGTTTTTGTGTGAGTGTCAGTCGAGCTCACTGAACACAGTCAGAAAGTTTAGAAGAATCTGGTAACTTTCTTGTCCAAACCTCCTGCTTCTGACCTTCTCCTCACGTTAAACTTTGCAACTTGGTCTGACTTGCATGCACCACATCTCCATTAATTCACAATCACGTAAGGCCATTAAAGTCGACAGTGATCTGATTTAGGTGACCCTGTTCTCTGTGTGCTTATCTCTTGATTAAAATCGAACGCAGTGGCTGGCAGACATTAGTATGCAGCTCATTTGAGGTTCGGGCAGATGGGTACATGTTTTACTGTCTTCCTGTAATCACCTAGTTTGATTCATGTCATTATTAAGCAGCTGAAGAACAATAAGCCGTGCTGATAATGAAGAGAAATAATGTGAGTAAGTCCAGAGTAAAGACAGGGTTATAATTTGACCATTATTAAATTGTGCAAATATGTAATTTACCATTTGTTATTTGCTGTAATCTACTTTTTCACGATCCAACCCCAGAATCATTTGTGTGACACTGAAGGACACGCATTTGTCATTTTTGTCAGATGGAATTAAGTTGTGTTGTATTATTCAGTAGGGCCCATTGTTCAAATCACAATGTTCTCCTCTTTGTTCCCACAACAAAACAAGAACAGAACTGTGGTCTTTATCAAAGAGACAACCCCATCAGAACCGGGCTTGACTGCAATTTATTCCCTTTTTAATGAATTGTGTTTTTTCCATGAGTGAGGGGTTAAGGTCTAATTAACCTATAACAAATGTGCTACCCTGTGAGATATTGGCCAACCCCCACTTGTTTGTCATTTGGGATTGTACCTCACCTTTTAATGTTAATTTGTGACTGTTAGGAAATAAATGCATGATAACGTTCCATCTGATCTAGCTGTTCCTAAGCAGCATCATGCAGGCAGTAGCTGGTACAGTTATGTTGTGACCATAAACGTGATAAAGGGAAAGTCATGTGATTGTCATCGTGAAACACAGCACGAGGTACACACAATGAAACATGTCCTCTGCTTTGAACCCATCGCCCTTGGTGAGCATTGGCCAGCCATGACAGGCGCCTGGGGGACGGAGTGGCATCTCGACAGACTAGGATTCGAACCGGCAAATGAGCTCAGTATGAAGCACAAATAAAAGCTTAGTTAGTTTATGCAAAAAAATTCTTAATTTCTCCATTCCAGCCAATCACTGTACAAACAAATTGAATCTAAGAATGTTTCAGTTCTTCTTCACTAAAACATTCAATATACTATGAGACATCCAATTAATCAATCTGTCACATGTAGGTAAACCAATTAAACCTACTGTTACCTAGTTTATTTACATTAGATTAATGCTAATTTTTCTTTTTCTGTGTAGTTACATTGAAAACGTATTCGTTTAAAACATAGATGTTTAAACTGATGCGTGGATTTGGTACTTGAAATAATATAATTTTTTTTGACACCACGTGCTGTTGCTTTAGGTGGAATTGGGACAAGATTAAACAAATGTTCCAATGAACCAACCCTGTCTGAAAACCATGTCAATTGGAGGGCTGTGTGTGACAGTCCCATGTCAGACTGATATCTCCCCACTCACATCTCCATCTCCACAGCTATCAGTTAATGAGCGCCGGGCAGAGTCGGTGCGTCTCTAGAGTGTGTCATAATGAGTGAGGAGTTCTGCAAGGTGGAGAGGTAGGGAGGCGACTTTCAGCACCTCTTTAGATTAACTTGGGTTTACTGTAATAAACCTACTCCTAATTCAAACTCCTTACATTAATTGAATAGTTCTTTGTTTAAAGTTACTTTGATACCCTGTGTAATATGGTAATGCACACATCATACAATGCATATTCATGAGGCAGTATCAACAACAGATCCATACATTTGAATTTCAACTACTGCCTTAATGATGTGATAGCACAGCATTAACTGTGTGCATGTAAATACTTTTAAATTGAATAATGGCTATGGGCTGCAGCTACGAGTTGTGATAAAAACATAAAATGCAGTTACATTATTAGCCCAAATTTGTCACCGTTTCAGTTCGTCATAAAAGCACAAAACTTAAAATGAAGGAAATAAACAAGGATTTTATTGGTATCAACATCTCAAACGTAGCTAAAGTAGTTAAATAATTGGTCTAGGGTACAATGTCATATTTCTTTCTTATAAACTCGTAACAGTATGCAGTGTAATATAATGAAATATGATTGTGAACATGCAAATGAGCTGTCAGGCTTTTCATTATCGCCCTTTTGTGGTCTCCAAAAGCTATCATTCCAGAAAAAAATGAATAAATTAATGGATATGAGGCTACATTATGTTTTGACATGTTCATACTGTGCTATGCTGGCCCTGAAAAGCAACATAATGAGCACTGAAAGTCACCAAAAAGCCTAAATGAGCAGGTGGAAAACACTTTCTCTGACCAAACACAACAATGGAACGTCTCTAGATGGAGCACAAAAATGAGCATTTTGAGAGTTTAGATGTCTTTTCCAGATACAAGATTCTCATGAGCTGAATCAACATTTTTTTTTTCATTTGTAGCTTATATGGAGAAGCATCAATTCTGACTGGCAGGTGGGGAAATGGTCTGGGGGCTCAGTTTGTCATCATTTTGCTTATGAAAATGTAGATCTCCAGGCCAATACTCAGGAATATTTTCATTTCGTACATGAAAAGGGGAGGTCTGATGGTTTTCACCCACCTCTGGAACATAATTTAAGACACAACGATTCAGGCATTACATGGTGCCGTTTGCATCTGTGATCCTTCCCCTCTTCCATTCCGATTTTCAAAATGCACTTTCACTTTTCACCCAAAAATCCAGGCAAAGCTGACAGCATTCAAGCGCGTAAGGCACGTGCAGCTTCTTCCAGCCACAAGAAACCTGGGAAACTCTTCATGCAAACATGCAGAGCCGCGTGGCATTTAGAATCGTGAAGTGTAATTGCTGTTGGGCACCTCAATCTGTCAACAGCCCTGATCCCAATAAACACTTGGCAGGGACTGTATAATACATGTCCTAATATACAGTACAAACACCCCTTGGTTCCATGCGGCGGGCTGATGCTGAGAGAGTGGCACACCCTCCGAGCCGGCACACTGGCATCAGGGAAAATGCCAAGTGCCTTGTTAGTGATTTTTGCTGGACTGGGCTGGAAATCAATGGCCGACCTGCTGTTCACACAGCGGTGCTCCCGGAGACAGGAATCATTGCTCCTGACTCCTTCAATCTCTCACAGACGGGAGAGCGGGGGGGGGGGACTTGCAGGATTTCTCGGCGTTCTACGGGAGTCGGCGGGAGGCCAGGGGGTGACTGCATGTGTTGCAGTGTTAGCGGCAGCAACTCTTGCAACACGTTGGACTTTTGCACTTCAGGACAGATACTGAGGCTTGGTTTTGGACTAAGTTGGGGCTAAATTGGGACTAAATTTGGTGCTTATCTGCTGCCCTGAGGTAGGCTCTATTGACCAGCTTCATCTCCCTGAAAGTATTGGGATATCTGACTCGATCTGCAACTGCTAACTAGCTTTGAGTAATATCTGGCTGATTTTGAGTTACTACCAGTATTCTGTTCTCTTCAGCAACAATGCAAAAAAAATAGCTGAAAAATACATTTTAATCTCAGTTAATTTCAGTTGTTTTAAACTAATATGACAAAATGACAAAAATGCCTTCAGACTGAAATTATAACCTTGATGGCAGAGGTACACAGAACACAGACTTCCACTTTCATTACTTTCAGCCATTTGAGTCTGTGCTCTCATTATCATACTCTGATTTCTCATTTGACTAATCCCACCATGTAATGCCATGTAATGGATGTTTCTGCACTCAATACAAATCCAGCTCCTCTGCGCACAGGGGAGAGTGATAGCAGAGGCAGCGAGAAAAAAAGACACTCTTTGTAATTCTCCTTTGTGAATAGCTGTATTCAAATATTAATAATTATATTTGCTATGCTTGCCATGATTGAGGGATTTAGTTCTTGAATGTCCTTTACCTACATCAGTTATAATATATGAGAAATTCTTACGTTACAGTGTATTTCTTGGTAAAACTTTGGCCTGATCGATTGTGTGGACAACCAGCCTGGGTGATCCACTGTGGCGACCCCTAATGGGAGCGGGTGTAAGAAGACGAGGGCGGTAACACTGTCAATAAATTGAATGGAAAAACTACATTCGCCTGTGAGTGATGAGCAGTGTATTGAATCTTCATCACTGCCACCAATACATGTAAAGTAAAGCATTTATCAGACGCTCTTATCCTGAGAGACTTACAATCAGTAGTCCCTATTTTAGGGCTTGAACCTGTGGCTTTGTGGTCTTCATAGGCGAGTGTGTCACCCACTAGGCTAATACCACCCTACTAAATAAAGACACTCCCCACTTTGACAAGCCTCACGTGCCACTGATGTGTGCTGATGCTGTTATTATTAACTCATTTTTCAGTGAAAGTTTCACTTTGTGAGATTATTTAACATTAATATGATAATATAGCCTGTCTATGGTCCTACAGTGGCCACACCTATTGCAAGACAAAAAACACAAAACACCAGGGACCTGGGATTTTCCATCTTACAAATGAAAGTAATGACAGAAGATCTAGCATTCATGCCTGGAAGTGTACAGATTCACCGCACCAAGTGAACACAAGGTTTCACTGGCATATTTAATTCAAGATTCAAGATTGGTTTTAATGTCAGTACAACAGTATACATAGTATACCATGTATAATGTTTCACACAGACCCCCCCCCCCCCAAAAAAAACATATATATATATACACTGTATATATGTATGTGTGTGTGTGTGTATGCTAAACTATACTGTAAATATTGGTGTGTTTTTTTCCTTTTCCTCTCTCTGTGGGGCAGTGGTGGCCTAGTGGTTAAAGAAGTGACCCTGTAATCATTTTAATCCCGATCCACCAAGGTGCCACTTAGGTGCCACTGATCAAAGCATCGTCCCCACACACTGCTCTCCGGGTGCCTGTCATAGCTGCTCAATGCTCACTAAGGGTGATGGTTAAAACCAGAGGACACATTTTGTTGTGTGACCGTGTGCTGTGCTGCAGTGTTTCACAATGACAATCACTTCACTTTCACTCTAATAAGTAAAACTTAAATACTGTACAGTATCTCTATAAGAGAAAAGTAAAACTTTTCTGTACAATGAACAGGACATAACAGGACATCATCATGTAGAATGCTGTTGGATATTTAAAAAATGACAAACATGTGCAAAATGTGTAGGAACGTGACAAAGAAGCAGAGATGTGCAAAATGGTCAGTATGTTATCAGGTGCACTCAGACCAACTATGCCCCTTTTTTAATTCACGACGAAACACTGTGAACAAACAGGTCTCAGCACATCATCAGGCTGTAAGTCAATTCCCACAGCTAAACACCTAAACACCTCTGAATGTGTCCAGTGTCTGTTTTTGACACGTTGAATTGTTGTTCAGAAAAGACATTGCTCATGAAGTCCAGGCACAATAAATATTTAATTGGAATGTTTAATTTAGTACATTGAGAGAAAAAATACATTTTAACTGAGGAAATAAAGAAAAAAGCAGATAGAAATCAAAGTACATATACCAGCTCAAATTCAAAACCGAAGTACAATAAGCTGGCTGCGCACACCAGAAGGCTATTACACCATGCAAACCATGCGCTCCCGTCCTGAGTTGGTATTTAAGGCAATTTGAAAAAGGCTTAATTCATAACAACGCACTGAAAAGCTGTCACGTGACATTCTTGTATAATGCAGAATGTCTGGAAGAAGGAGGAATGACTCCTCACAAATTTCTATATTGTTACAGAATGAAAACTATTTAGTTGATTTCACCTTCCAAAAATACAACTGAAGTTGTCATGTGCTTTTTGCACTACAAACAAGTTACATTAACGTAACATGTGCGTGTGAGCGTATTCTGTAAATTCTTTGCAATCTGTGGATCTTTGTTTTGTCATTATTAATACCAGCATTGATTTGCCGTCATTGCCTCTTTAACGGTGCAAAATAACTCTTGTGAAATGGTGGCACTGTTACAATGAAAGAAAAATAGAAGTGAACCTATGAGTGAGTCTATTTACATCCCTTTATAGAAAGAATTGCAAATGCCTGACTGCCCAAAATTAATGCTTTTCTGCGTCCAGACAGGTGATGTCACGCTCCATTTTCAGCCATCAGACCGAGTCGCACATTCACAGCCCATAACGTTGATTACACTGTCCTCAGTGCAACTGAGTTCACGTGGTCCCCTGACACGCCAGCGAAAGGATGATTATTCGCTGCATGCCCGCCTCTGTACTTTCCATTCTCTGTTTGATGAAAATTAAACACCCACAGAGAAATTTTATCACAGATCAAACGCGGCCTTTGGTGAACATTTTCAGTGTCCTCTGAGGTATGTGTCCATTTTTATTCTCCTCTTTTGCACTGAAAAGGTCGTGTTAATGCACTAGAACGATGGAGAACTGTGTGCATAAATGTAATGCCATGGGTAAAGTGGCAGGCACAGGCACTAAACATCATGATATTGTGGTTTTATTAATAAATCAAATAACAAAAGGAAAGCACGACACGATGGGCAGAACCACAAAACAAAAAAGCATACACACACACTAATTAGCTTTAACACTCAGCACCAGCCAATCTTGTGATCTAGTGATTTAGAGGCACCTTGGCATCACAATAAATATAAAGACCTCAATTGTATAGCTCTGGCATGATCTCCAGAAACGTAGCTTATCTGCATTTCATCCATTTTCTTCAAATTTTTCCTGGTTTATCTGTAGATTGAAGACCAAGGGCTTTAATACAGCAATGCTGTTTCTCTGCAAGTTGCCCTGACCACTAATAGCAATGGAATGGAATGGAAAACTAAACAAATTGAAAAATTCTTGAATACACAATATCATAATACAAACATTTCTCAAGGTCTAACTAAATAATAATATATATAAAAATATAGCCCATCTTACAATACTAATTAGAAATTACAGCCCCACTGAGAACTGCAGTGCATCTTCTCTTAAGATGAATGAATAAATGTAAATTTAAATCATATACTGTACCTTTACAGCTCAGTGAAAATGACTGATTGTAGAGACTCACCAAAAGCAGGATATTTGTTTCCTTGAAATCATGGCCACTATTCCCTTGTTTTCACCATGGATCATTAGTGATTAAAAGTAATTGTGCTGTACTTTTACTATCATAATACACAAGAGATATCTGCAAAAAAGGGTTGTATTTGTACACATTTGTTTTACAAAAAGAGAGCAATCCAATCCAGATGCTTACACTGCCTCAGTTTTAAAAAAGAACATAAAATTACTATAAAAAAATTTGAGGATCATCTGCTGTCTGAGGGCCATATCCTCAAGGTTGCGAAAGCCTCAACTGAGGACAAAAACACAGGGTAAGTCTCTCTGTACGCATTAATGCAGACGCGTCGTCCGCCGGCTGCTCTCTATATTAAACAGGTCCTGATCGCCCCGGCTACAATATTATGTAAGATAGTGGTGCTCATGTCAGCAGGCTGAAGCACTTCATCACCTCACCTCTGCGTCCTTCGGCTCCGGACCCTCCTCCACCGCACATCATCGAAAGGGGGCCCGGCTTACTGAGTGGAACACACACTGGATTCGCTCCGCCTGGGTCGTGGAGTCCAGTACCGGCCACGGGCCCAGTAGAGCGGTCCTGGATTACCAGCCGCTTCCTCCTGGACCCGGCTCTCATCAGAGTTTTCCGGGGCCGTCGGGGGTCGGCCTTGGAGAGTGGGGTCCTGTCACGTGACGCAGCTCCCATGCTCCAGAGACCCCGGAAACGAGTGACGTACATAATCAGCTGTGCACCTGTTGTCTCCTCCCGTCCTGCCCTGTTCCTTCCTCTCGCCTGTGTTTGCGAACGGCAACATTCCGGCAGGCTCGTGTTCACAGATTAAACGGGCGGAGAGTCACTCGCCTGTTTGTGCAACTTCTGCAAATGGCTGCTCTTCATCTCCTACAGCACACGCTCTTCGTCTCGGTTTCCTCATCTTGCGTGTGTGTGACAGTTGCACATCGGCTGCACAAATTTTATTGGTGTTTTCGAATTGCTACTAGTTTTGTGCAGGTGTGTGTGTGTGTGTGTGTGTGTGTGTTCTTGTCCCACCAGTGATGGAGTGCCACCTGGCCACGGGTTGTTACTTCATGTTTCTGGAAATTGCCGGGACCGTGACTGTGAACTAGATAAGCGAGTGTGGAAAATAAGTAGATGGATTGATATGGCGTGCGTTTTTACTATTGCTGGGTGTTGAAGGTGTGCGTGTGTGTAGTTTTCAGACTTGTGTATTGCATAAAAAAGCTGCCTGTTTCATTCAGATTCCGTGGTACATTGAAGCTGAATTGTGCTACTACGCTGAAACGCGACCATTTGTACGATCACAGTGTTCAGAATCACAACTGTGTCTGATCCACACAAAGCATATATCCAGCTAATTTTAACACATCGATCACAAAAAATATTAAACAGATTAATAATCAGTAAATGTGTATTTATAACACCCCTTTTCTAACCAGTGTTTATTGCCGTGGTAGATTTAGAAGGGGACCTGTAACCGTCAAGGTGCCACTGGGGTCCCTCATGGCTGCCCACTGTTCATTAAATGCAGCACCATGTTTACCACAGTGAGAATAATAGTCACTTTCACTTCATATGATGTAATAATGTGGGTTGGTCGTGTGTGTTAATGCGCGTTTGCGAGGGACAGATGTTGTTTCTGACAAGAAGGGTTAAATGTGTTGAGCAGTCATGTGAGTGTTGATTGCTGTGTTTAAATCATTAATTTTTACTGCAGTACCTGTCCACAACTGTCATTTGTACTGCAACAATTGCTACTGCTGCAGTGCAACAGTTCTCATTTTTATGTATCATTTATGATGTTGTGTAATAAAATGTAAATGAATAATATGATTTGGCATTTTAATATTGAAATGCCCAACTCTCATTTGAAGTGCAGAATTATGGAGCTGTGTGTGGAAGCATGTGGTCGCTGGTCTCACCCTGTTCAGTGAGGCAAACTGTTCAGAGCACCATGGAACATATCCAGGTGAGTCGGCTGTCAGCGGTCCAGATTAAAGGTCAAAGAATTATTTTGTTCTTTTTGCTGCTTGCCTTCCCAACGGCATCCGGTGAAGAAATCTGTTATTTTTCCTTTCTGCAGAAAGAAATGAATAATTACTGATAGCAGCATGCTGGTGGAATTTCTATAAATATCGCATGTAATGGCACTTCATACAGTGATTTCACTTTTTTTTTTGGTCAAAGGCCAGTTTCTTTTTTTTCTCACCTATAAGTAATTCTGAGTACAGTACCTCTAATGTATATTTTACTTCTTTTTTAAACAGTGTCAGAGCCTTGCTGGTGGAACAGTTTCTGATCAGAAGCTCAACAAGGCCAGCCTGTCAATCTCATGGCTGAGGAGGACAGACTCTGCACCGTATGTCTGTATGTGTGTGTGTGTGTGTGTGTGTGTGTGTGTGTGTGTTTTTGTTTGTGTGTGTGACTATGTGCCAGTCAAAAGTTTGCGCCGAGCTTGGCTTCAGTATGTGGGTGGCACATACCATGGTGTGACCACGGTGATGCTGTTTGCGAATGTGACCTCTTCATTAAGCAGCAGCAGCAGTGGATCAGTCACACTGGGGCCTGGTGATAGAGGCAAGGGCAGCGGAAATACGGCTCCGAAAATCTTCACAAAAATCCAACAATTAAAACAAAGGGCGCTATTTTCACTAGCTTAAGGTCAAAGTTGTGCAGAGGATTTAAATAAATAGATGAAACTATAAAGAACCTCACAGTAGTGATCTGTATCGTGAAGAAGGCGAGCTAACTACGCATTATGTTGATGTGTAATTATTGTCCTGGAATTAGCATGGAATTATGATCACAATGTGTTTTAATAAAATGTGCTAAACTCACTGTCACAAACAGAAACAAAACCAGCTATGTCCTCGTAACTGACTCAATAGTAAAACTTGGACTGAATCTTAAATCTGAAGAATTTATTGGTAAATGTAGATGTAAACTCTATAATAAAAATAACAACCTTAAATCACAAAAAATACATATAAAACCAGAGTGGGAGTTGGTTTGCTTATGCAATACAGAGCAAAATATTATTAATGACCAGTGGGTAAGGAAACAGACTCGTAATCGGAAGGTTGACAGTTCAAATCCCGAAGCACCCAGGTGCCACTGTGCATGGTACCGTCCCCACACACTGCTCCCCAGGCTCCCCTTTCACGGCTCACTAAGGAGCTCGCTCAAATGTAGAGGACACGTTTCGATGAGCGAACCATGTCCTGAAAATCCTCCTGTTGTGCTCATTGTGTGTTCATTTCAGCCAACTGCTCCACACCCTTTATCAAGGAGATCGAGGTGATTTGTTCTGCTCTCGTTATGTAGTTATTAAAAGAATGAAGGGCTTTGCATTGCTGAATAACACATCAGCGGTGATGGCGAACAGGGTCGTTTGTAACACAGCATTCATAAAACCGCGTCCGTTAATTGCAGCTTGGCTGCGCGGATTCTCGGTTCTGTCTGCGCGTGCTGCTGATGATGACAGCCCTGACATGACAGAGCAGTCGAGAAAAGTTTCAATACTTAATGACAGAGTCAAGGCATGAACAATGTTGGCAGCTCCAGCAATGGAAGTGCTAACAGAGGTAGTCCTGTCAAGCAGCATGAAATATACATCTTTATGTCAGCCAGTGACACGCACATGCCAATAAAATGTCACAAAATCTCGCAATAGAGTTTTGTCTGGGCCGGCTGAATAGCAAAAGTGGAGACTAACATGTGTGATTGTGTTATAAAATGTGTCACAATCACAAGCAAGAGGGAGTGAAATGAAAAATTAGAAATATTTTATATGCTGACATTAAACTTGTATGACTGGTAATGTCTCGTGCACAATGATGATGTGCGATGGTAGCCAAGTGATGCAGGTCTTCCAGTTTTCATTTTAGCTGATATTGCTACATTATTAAACAGAAATCTCTATAATTCACCCATTTGTTAATTTAGCATTTATTATTTTCTCTGCAACTTTCTTGAAGGTTCATGCTAACACAGGTAGGTGGCACCACACTGGAAGGAAGGAGTGTGTTACATTTGCATGTGTTTTGTTTTACTTCAACAGAAGACATCTTCCCACTCAGCACAGAGGGAATCCGGAGGCGAGGAACTCATGCATACAGATGGAGCAGAAGTGCTTTGGATAAGCGGCGTCCGGTCTTATTTCCACGCCGCCACTTCATTTAGGCCACCATCTAATTTAAACTGCTCTGTTGCCATGTCACTATTCAACATGGAACGCAGTGACTTCCACTGATGCGCATGCACACGGATGTGGGATATAGGATGGGAGTTGATTGCTAACAAAAAAAAAAATACAGAATATATTCATATATACATATATTCATATAAATATATACACTACCAGTCAAAGTTTGCACCTTTATGGGTTTATGTATTTTTTACATTACATAGGACTATGAAATAACACATGTGAGGTTATGTTATAAACAATGATTGTATTGTTGTCAGTGTTTTATTTTGCTCCTTACAATACATACAGTATTATAAGAACATGCACGCACAGAATATTCCTAATATGTACATCATTAACAAAAATAAAAAATAAAAAATCTGCACGCCAACCCCATGTACCACTTACAGCCCAACCCATGTGTTCAGGAGAACAGAACTGACCCAAGGGCACGGCCGCTAACATACAGTTTTTGGGGAGTGATCAGAGTTTTATAACTCACATAACTTTTCACAATAACCACAAATTAAACAACCAGAAAATACAGAAACATGTTTGATATAATCAAAAGCACTAACACACACTCTACATATATTAGCCTTCAAAAATTCATTGTTCTTGACCCCATAAAATCGGTTTGAAGCATTTGCTGATGCACCAGATACTCAGCTTGTCTGAAGAAGGCCTGTTTCATTGCTTCTAAGATAATTGCTTAAGTGAAGACGATATTCTACTGAAACTCAAGACTAACAGTTGCAGATTTATTCAGATATTGTGATTATTAACCATAATTTCCAGCTTCCATAGTCATTTCTGGTATTTCTTCATTTCCGAATGTTTTGAGTTTCATTAATTTGCACAGAAGGAAAAACTGCTCCAGTACCGCTGCTTACTGATCAGAATCCAATGCAACATCTATATAATACTGACACTGGAGAAATCCAATCCTGCCATTCCTGTGAGTAGGTGATTAGGTCCCGCGAAAGGACGACCGAGGGCAGATCTTTCCACCATCTTGGTGCTCTGTGTGAGAACAGCCAGGAGTGATGGTAACGATGCAGAGATGCAGGTCGTCCTTCTTGGTGCAGAGTATTCATCTTATGCCAAGCCCCATTTCCTGAAGCAATCAGCCCTCAGCACGGGGGGTGGGGGGGTGGTTGGGGCACTTCTGGCACCTCCTGCTTCCGTTTTGGCTCCAACCCTCCACGTCCTCCCTCAGCCTCCATGCCAGGTTTCATCAGCAGTGTTGCCCAAACCGGCCCTCGTGATGGATCAACATGTCACAGTTCAAGATATGTCACATGAGTCACCTTGACTTTGGAGAGTGACTTTCTAATAGAGTTGCCACCTGTTCCAGTTTGCCTGGGACTGTCCACGTTTTTGTCTGCAGATTTCACCCTTTTTTATGTGAAAATGAGCCGATAATTTAAAATTACTTCAAATAAAACCTGGCTTGGTTTCCTTCTGCTTGATTATGCTTCCACAAGAGAAAGCAGGTTAAAGACATTAACGAGTGATATATCCATGCTTTCAAGATGCTGAAAGTGCTGCTATCTACTGCCAAGCCTTTAGGGCTGCTTCGCTACTTTAACATTTACAAAATTAGGCAGACATCAGTATCCAGGGTGACTTACGCAAGTGTCCTGAGGTTCTTTAGGTGAATTCATTCCATTTTCATATGATGTAAGAATGTGGGTTGGTTGTGTGCGTTTATGTGCGTTTGCGATGGACGGATGTTGTTTCTGACCAGAAGGGTTAAAGGGGTAAATGTGTTGAGCAGTCATTTGAGTTGTTGATTGCTGTGTTTCAATCATTAATTTTTACTGCAGTAACTGTAAGTGGGGTTTGAACCTGTGACATTGTGGTCTGCTGGTTAATAGTACCATCCCACTATGTTCACCATGTAGACCACCAGTCTGCAAACTGTGCAGGTCATACAGTTAGAAAGCGTAGAGATTTTTGGACAGTTGTGATCCATGTACTTCGGAAAGAGGTAGGTCTTTTGGAGACACTCAGCGACACAGCTGTGAGGTCCCTGGTTCGTGGGGGTGGGGAACCTGGTTCATGAATGGCCAGATTGAGTCAAATTTTTGTGGATGACCCTTCACCAAGCTTGTGATAATTTGTATATGTCGGAAGAGTCACATATTAAGTCATTGTTATGCATGGGTTGTATTTGAAGACATAGCAGGACCAGTGGAGCACTGCTGCAGGATCAGAGAGTGGAAGGCAATTCCGATATACAACTAACACTGCTAAAAAGAGGAATATCTTCTGTATGAATAGAGACCCGTTCTCCACCACAGTAACCTGTGTTTCGACTAGATTGGTTCTCTGTTAAGAAATCTTGTTAAGACGTGTTCAAATCAAATAATTTACCGGAATCATCTTTAATTAATCATCCACACAGAGCACTGGATCGTTCTGTCCCACACGTCATGCAGAACAGAGTGCTTTATTTTCCCACATCCTCACACCTTTAGAACACTTGAAGAGAAGCCTGTACTCTGCAGACAGAAAAGGCTGTGGGGGATTTTAAAGCTCTCGAATCAGGCAGAATAGCAGGACTGCCATCAGGTGGTGGGGAAAAAAAGGGACTTCATCACAGTCAAGATGATGTAATTGGATGTAAAAATTTTCGCACCCATGATGGACTAAAACACATTAATGTACACGTCTTGTATAATTATTCTCATGACCTCAGATGAAGGTCACTGTCATCGTAGCTGCCCCACGCTGCTGGGTGTCACGACCACGTGTCTCTAATTATTAACAGGGCGCAACGAGGTGTATGGGGGTTACCATCACCGGGGGTATTTGAAGGTTTTGGTGTAAGGGTTTTTAAAGGTTCACAACCAGTGCACCTGTAAATATTTGCACATTTTGAACATTTTTGGGAGGAAAAAACTTTTGGACTCCACTGCCGGGTGCCCTGCAATGCTCACCATGGCTAGAACATGACCGTAAGTGTGCCAGAATTCTGACCGTGTATTGATAATATTGGGGACCGCACTAAACATCATAATAGTCTTAATACAACGTATACTATAATAAAATAAATCACACACTAGTATATTACAACTGATAATGAATTAAAGCTGATTGAATACAGAAGGTGGTTATGAGAAAATAAGACATTAAATAACCAGCTTTGTGCTCTGTTTGTGATTTCTGTTTTTCAGATTACTCCCTCCTTCACTCAGTATCCGTACATGTTGAATCCAGATACGGGGTGGTGCGGCAGCGTTACGTATGCATACCTGTTTAATGCTCCAGAGATAATATTTGCTTTTCACCGGCAGAGTGTTGAAGCTATTCTGCTGCAGTTAAACAGCTGATGTGTGCCACAGAAAACAGTCAGATATAAAGAGACACGGCTCTGGTGTGGCCACAAGAGGGCGCTCTGCCTGCCTCCCTTCCATCACATTCAATCAAAAGCTGGCCAGGATCTATTGTTATCATATCTTGGCCACAGCCTCGTCTTTAAATAGCAAGTTTTGTTCGATTAAGGGATCAAATGTCCATAATATATTTATTTTTCTTTTTTTTTTTTAGCAATTAACGGTTAATTGTATGGTACAATATTACACTAATAGATAACTCTGAAGCCCACCAAACAAGCATGTCTGTGATGAATGGATCCACAAACCCAAGAACATCGTGGCAAAACTGCTGCTCGCCCTGATCACCAGAAGGCCTCGGCAGAGAAATGGTACCAGCATCAAGAGCAGTCAAAGTGCACCCCATGACTGCAGTAAACTGTGTTCTCTCCACCTGGATGTAAAACACGTCTCTCTGTGGCCAGGCTGTGACGTATAAAGTCTCTGTCTCTGTTGAGATGGTGTGTGGTCGCCGTGCTTTAAAACCCATAAAAAAAAATCAACTACATTTATTTTGTTTATTTGATTATGTTTATTAGGCGTAAATCTGATTATCTGGAATGAACCGGCTCCTTTAGGGATTTTTCATGTGTGGTAGGACCGATACAGACCCCGGAATATAAGTGCACAAGCAGAGATAAGCATATTTAGGTATAAGGCAGATATTTCTCCCAAAAAGCTCCCACAATTCAATGGGCTCAAGCCGGGGCAAATGTTTAGTGCAGCCAGGATATTTTCCCAGTGACCGTCTGGTCAAAGTTACTGCAAAATGTGGTTCTAATGGAGCTCAGGGCAAGACTTGGAGCCCCTGCATAGCTCACTAGCCATTAATCACACTACACATTAATCCTGCAATCAGAGTAAATGGAGAGCATGGGTCATGTTTATTTACATGCTTTGCTAAAGAAAAATTGTAATATATGATTTTTTTTTTTGCAATGATGAAATCTATTTGTAGACTAATAAAGACATTTTATTACTTAACTTTTCTGGTGATTTTAAGTGCCATTCTTTGTATTTCATGGTTTTATTTATGTTTAACCATTTTATCATTTAATGTATATTTTATAACTTGGAAGCCTGAACCAATCACTGCGCTCATGTGTCAGTGAAGGGTTTGCCCTTCGCCACCAGAGAGCAGCCTTGTGCGACCCGCATTCTGCACACACACTGCAGCGACACCAGTCATCTGTCGGGCCAGCAGTAACCCAGCGTTATAATCGTTTATGACTTCAAGTCCTACCGAAACGGGAGTGCAGAGGGCGAGCGGGAAGTAAAACTTTATAACAAAGTCATGTGAAGACCAGGTTCCAGCTCTGATTCTTTGAATTTGCCTGCAGGAGGTTTTGAAAATGTTTCTCATAACCAGAATTCATCTGGGATATTTTTAGTTTGAAAGCTGTAGATTTAGGCTAAAATAACCATAAATACACTACAATAAATGGTCTTTTTTTGTAATGTGTATCCCATGATTAAACACATGGAGAGAAATGTAATAAACAAATGAGGTACAAAGAAAGAAAAGAATTTATTTGGCAAGGTTTTAACATTTTAATAGGTGATGAGAAAAATTATAAAAAAAAAAAAAAATTATACAAACTGTCACCAGGTTAGAAGACACTGTTATAAAAAGAGCAGGAGGGAGTTTTCACAAGACTAAAGGTCAAAGCAGTAATCCCGAATGAAGCAGCCAGTGGTGAAAAAAACAAGAAAAAGGCCAGCAGTGTCATTCACAACGAGAGAAATCTATAAAGAACCATTTTTTGTGTGTGTGTCTCTTCTTGTGTTGGCACATGTTGCATGGAATTCCTGCAGAAACGTCCTTGCTGGGGAAAAACCCGGGTCTATTAGTATGTGGTTTAGACATTGGCAACGCGGTACTCAAAAACAGGACACTTCACAGTTTGCAGTGGTCAGACAGGGCGGGAGGAGACCCGGAGTCAAATCGGAGTGGAGTTTTACCCTCCCCAACTAGCAGCCGTCCTGTCAACCGAACCGTGGCACAAATCTGATTGCTGCGTGGCTGCTCAAATTCATAAAAATGTTTTAAAAAAAGCATTATGAGGAATTAATAACAAAAAAAAAAATCTGGCTCAAGAGAAGCTTCAGGTGTAAGGTAAAGGCAAGCAGATGCATTTCTAAAAGCACAGGGTAGTGTTGGCCGTCGGGCTGCCTCTGTTACGACAGAGGCGCTAAAGTGCTACAATCCTTTCCATAGAGTAGCTATAGAGTGGTCACCATCAGCTCTGTTAGACATACAGAGTTTTAGTCATTAGACGGGTTGAAATCGACCTTTTTTAACCAGCATTACTGTTAAAAAATGAAGATGGGGCCAAAAAAAAAAAAACACGTTTGCAGTTTTGATTTTGCAGGCTCTGATTTGGAGCGAACTCCTCAGGGGCGACGGGGATTTTGGGGCAGAAAGGTCCGTGTGTGCGGCTCAGAGTAAACAGCATCGCTCTTTCAAGCTCTTCTTCTTCTTGTTTTTTCCCTTTCCGTTTTTGTCTTTGTTTTCCGACATCTTTTTGGAACGAACTTCCCTCATTAGGTCAAAGAATACCTTTGGGAAAGAAAAAATAAATAAATAAAGACGAGTTGTTTGTCAGATTCTAAAGGACAACCGATAATAAGTTCCCCCAAACCTTAAAATGCCATAAACGTCATAAAACATTTATGAACCATATATTCATTTTGGAGGCACCAAAAACAATATCCGAACATGACGGGGTCGCTAGGGTGTTTCATCGTGAATCCTATGGTTAACTGGTCATTACTGGTATAATAAAAGCACCGGCATTATGACATGCTTCTCAGTTTCTATTCAACGTAATCTACCACTGTGACTGTGAAAATGCTTTATTGAGCACAAAAAAACAAATAAGGTGTTTTTTTTTATGTTAACTATCATCTTCTTTAAACCAGTACATTTAAATACTTGTAACAATTGATTCTCATTCATGTAACAATTTTGAGTGAGAACTTTGGTATGCTGCTGATCCTGACTGCTTTTGAAGCCAGCAGAAGAGCGTAAATCTCTCTAAGCATTTCCTAGATCGTACCTTATCCACATTGGCACGTGTCTTGGCTGAGGTCTCCACGTATTGGACCCCCCACTCCTCCGCCTTTCCCCGAGCCTCGTCCACCGTCACCTGCCTCCTATCCTCCAGGTCGGACTTGTTCCCAACCAGTAGCAGGGGGATCTTATCCTCTTCGGCCTTCACCCGCAGGATCTGCTCTCTGATCAAACATAGAACGCACACATTACAAACATACAAACAAGTACATATAAATCTGGGTGGTAGTAGCCTAGTGGGTAACACACTCGCCTATGAACCAGAAGACCCGGGTTCGAATCCCACTTACTACCATTGTGTCCCTGAGCAAGACACTTAACCCTAAATTGCTCCAGGGGGGACTGTCCCTGTAAATACAGATTGTAAGTCGCTCTGGATAAGGGCGTCTGGTAAATGCTGTAAATGTAAATGTAAATGTAGTAGCTAGAAGGGTCAACCTTCACTAGTCTCATGATGTTGTAAAATTCAAGAGTAAAGGTCTCAGGCGCCCGTGTGGACGCAACAATGAGCAGACAAACTGTCGGTGTTCAGTCCGTGCTCACCTTGTAACAGTCACATATACTGACAGCTCTTCTCGAAATGCACACGGCACTGCGATGTGGGCGGAGTTAGTCGTGCAGTGCAAAACTCCTACCGGGAGCGGCACTACCGGCACTACTTTTTAAAGAGAATTGTTATGCTGCCGCCAGAAAATCACCAAGCAACATCATTATGAAGTGATTGATTACGTTCTGCACTGCATCGATTCAGAATTAGCATCGCTATGCATCGATTATGCGATTAAGTTTAACACACCTAGTAGTAGCCTAGCGAGTAACAGAAGTGCCTATGAACCAGAAGAGCACAAAGTCACAGGTTCAAACCCCACTTACTACCATCGTGTCCCTGAGCAAGACTCTTAACCCTGAGTGTCTCGGGGGGGGGGCTGTCTCTGTAACTACTGACTAAGTAGCTCAGGACAAGGGCGTCTGATAAATGCTGTACATGTAAAATCTGAGGTCATATGCTAGGTGTAAGTACAAAGACATTCTGGGGATTTGATAGTTATCCATATCTTGAAAAAGAAACGTTGGTGTTTACCCTGAACACAATAGTCAATAGTGGCGTTTAAAATGGGAGGAGCCCATTTTACATTCAGCATGCCACTTCCTCTCTCAAAACTTCTTCCTCATTCTCGATGATTATACTTGTGCCCATCAGTACGTCATGAAGTTTCCATGCAAACATCATAAAAATCATGGCACCACCTCCAAAAAAAAAAAAAACACAAATATCTGAACGTGTTCATCATCTGCTCTGCTGACCTGAACTCAGCAGTGGCTGTGAAGGACTCGTGCTCCGTTATGGAGAACACCAGAAGGAAGCCCTCGCCGCTGCGGAAGTAGTTGTCCCGTATGGCGGCGTAGTCCTCCTGGCCGGCTGTGTCCAGTATGTCGATCTGGACCTCCTCTCCATCCAGGACCACCTTTTTCCTGTAGCTGTCTGCTTTCGTGGGCTCGTAGTCCTCCACAAACTGGGGAGACACACACCACTGTATTTACAGACAAGCTGTCCCATGACTACTGTTAAATTTTCACAACGTTGAACCTGGAGAAAGAATATGGAATTTTAGACTAAAGTCAAATGCAGGTAAACAGTTTATTACACCGCATTTATAACATGATTCCAGCATATTAGGTTCAGCTGATCATTGACATTTTCATTCATGAAACTTCTAGGTGCAAGAAAGACCAAATGCAAGCCATTTTGCAGAAGGTTTAGAAAGGATCAAACCCAATCAAACCCAATTGTGTTGATGAAAGACAATGACTTTGCAATCCAGGGCCGAGACAAGGTTATAGGTTGAAATCCCGTTACCATCACTCACCCCTTCCCCTCCATTTTTTTAGACTGTTCGAAGTCTATACTCGTTAAGGGTGTCTTTCCATTTCATGCTATATTGAAGAAAAACACCTTCATCCATCTTTCATGTTACAGCTCAATTTTAGAGCACTTGGTTGCAAACTTAAAGACCGTAGGTTTAAATCCCACTATAATTGATGAAACAAGAGAAAACCACACAAGCATATAATCACTTGAATGCGGCATAAAACACAACGTCAGAAACCAGCGCACTTACCTCATCGTACATGAACTGGAGGGTCAGGGCGGACTTCCCCACACCACCACTGCCCACCATGATGACTTTGTGCAGAGCCAGGGAGCTCTGGTTTTTACCCTTGTTGGCTGCCATGTCTGGTTTCTTCTATCCTCCACTGGCGCTAACGGCAACTACGAACTGGCACCACCTGTGGAAATGGCAGTTAGACCAGAGATAAAGCAAAACCAAACACTCTTTCTGCTCATCTTTAATGTGTGAGGCTTTGTTACTGTGGAGTGTTTGGGTTACGCCCAAGGCGCTAAATGAAAAGATGGTTGGAATCTAACACTACAAGCATTACTGTGCATCAACAGCATGGAACAATTCATTTAAAGTATTTTGTGACTTCATGGCATTCAATAAGAAGCAGAAAAAGCTCCGTACCACACAGACTAAACCAAAACTAAACTACAGAACAGATGGAAGAGTAAAGAAGGCTATTAAGCACAAACACTGTATTCTGGTAGATTTTCTGAAGACCAAAAACGGTCACCAGCCACATAGAAAAATGATGAACTGACGAGCTCGTTCCCAGTTATATCTGCGAGTAGAAGCATAGCTGCTGCAGAAAGTCTAAACGCAGGGTGGTCTAACGCTTCCACCCTCGCACAGAGCCATGCAGCCCAGGAGGCAGGCGCCGCCACCAACGCCCGTTCGCTGAGAGGATTTCACGTGACGCTCCATGTTGGACGTTCTCCAGGAGTCGACTCAGACCTGCCCTTCCTCTACAGTAACACCAATTAGCCTACTGACACACATCGAGACGACACTGGGATAGAAAAAAATATTCAGAGCGAATTTACTTTGGTTTTCTTTTTTTATTGTTATTCAAAGGATGAGGCAAAAAAAATGCAGTGAACCACGTGGCGCATGGAACTGTGGGAGTTTAAATAGGTGCATCGCGAACACGCCGCAAGAATCGTAAAATGAACATGAAAAAGAAAATCCGGCTCTATCTTTAAGCAGGAAGAGCTCCATGTCGATCAGAGGTCAGACCCCACACAGGAAGTTAACCAAAAGTTATAAATTAATTACAGCGCTTCATGCCCTGGGTTTTTTTTTTTTTTTAAAGCGAGTGTGAGACGGAGGAAACGCTGAACGCTGCTTACTGCAAACGTGTGTAATCTGGCCAGTGCTGCGGTGACTCAAAGCTGTTTTCACCACGCCAACGGGCTCAGATGTTCTCGAGCAGCCCGCTTCCCTCCCCCAGAAAGAAGTTTGGACCAGAGCTTCCTGCCATTGTTCCTGGCAACATTAACCCGAAAAGATAGCATCTAGGAAGCAGCAAAAAATCTCCAGGAAAGGCTGAAGCTCAACGGGAATCTGCTGACTATAGGGAAAAAAATGGCCTGGCCACTGGTATGCCCAGAAAGAAGCTCTCCCCACCATCACCGGTCCACATTAAACAGTAGATGAGGTGGTTTTTACATTAACGGCAAGCCTGTTCTGCAGCTTTTTTTTTTTTTTTTTTAAACCAGTGTCAGTGAGATATCAAGACTACGTATGTGGGTTTGATCTCCATTACTTCCCAGAGGCAGCGTGAGGGAGTCAGACGGAAAAGGGAAAGGGGTTCGATGGAGGACGATCGGATCGGAGATGCTGGGCTGTTTGACCTACATATGCCCACTTATCTCAGCCGCTCTCCAACCGCTTGGGTGCTGCTGAAATATAAATGACGATCCCACTTGGCCGGAGGAATTCGCTTCTTCTAGATTCTGCATATGGAGGCATGTGAACAGCATGAAGGGCGTGCTCGCATTTCACAGCTGAGCCGAGCTGGAGGGGGGGCGGGGGCTGGTCCCCAACGTCCCAACAGGGCGGTCTGTGCGTGGATTAGATCACTGACCTGGTCCTCTATCTTCCTTTACGGAAGGTCATTCTTACAAGATTCATGTCTTTGTGGAATTAGCACTAGAAACTAATATTTCATAATTTTTTTTTGTGTTGCATGCAAACCACTGGCTCTCAACACATTTTAACCGAGGCATGCTGACCTTTTCAACCTCACACCCTCTCCACCCGGGTGATAATTTGACTATGGTGGGACAATCAGGGTGACTTCACGGCCTAAGCCAACGACAATGGGCAGGACGGGCCAGGCAGGTGACTCTGCAGTTGGAGCGCAGCCAGAATAGATTAAACTGGGATCATGGCACAAACATGGCCACACAGACGGAACACTCTGGACCTACAGCTTCCTGGCTGGATCAGAGAACTCTGAACTTATACAGACAACCTCTCCCAAAGGGTCGGCCGGGAACAGATTTTAATAAGATCAAATAAGGTCAGCGTGGACGAAGACTGTAACCAGGAATTCAACTCGACATAAAAGCAGGCACAGAGTACAACTACATTTATTTAAAGGGTGATTTCGGCCATATGCTTTTGTGGCTTTCTGTTTGCCATATGAAATATCAAAATGTTCTCACATTTAATGCAAACTTCCCTTTATTATAGTTGCAGATATGACAAAGACTTTTTAAAGATGACTAAAAATTAACGTTGCAAAGATGCAGGCAACAGAAAGCAAAAGGAAAGGAAACAGAGGGAAATAAATCGTCCAATCGTGATGCTTATGCTCACTGAATGAGAATAACATATTCGGCCTGTCTGCGTCAGTACAGCAGGAGTTGGGAAATGATTTGACGAGCTGGGAACCAGGAAGACTCTACCAGAGCCAACATTTCTCTACAACAATTTGAGCAACAGGAAGTCAGACGAGTTGGAACTTCCTGGGTTTTCAGCTGATGTGGAAAACAGAGCACGGCAGACCCTCTCCTGTTCTTACTATCAGGTCTTCACCCTCCTCCTCTTGGTTCGAGCGTTCCTCTTTAGTGATCAGAGGCCACCGGACAGAACTGAAATGGTACAACAGAACAGCAGCTCCCCTCCAAATGTTGAATTTGTACAGCAGCGATGTTTGGACCGTGCGGGTCTACTCAGATGAGTCACAAAGGTGCTTAACAGATGATCCGAGATCAAGCTGGTCTGTCTGTGGTGAGGCCACTGTGAGCAAACACCTATGAAGGAGTTGATTACTTCACTAGTATTAGTAAGGTGAGTCAAGTCAGGTGAGTTGAGTCATCAGATTCTGATTGCTGGTTTTCAGATGGTTGAACAAGGTACGGACTTCATCTACATCTTGAAGACTCCTCTATTCATGGAACATCTCCTCTCCACACGTCCACTTTGTCTGAATCTGTGCCCACCTGAAATTCAACGGCACTTTTTACGTCTCCAGTGGTCTAGGCTTCAACGTCTGCCGTTTAGTAGAGCTTTGTCTACTGCAGGACTTTCAAATTGGACTGCTATCCTTGTCCCGTTATACATGCACTAAGACAGGTGGCCATTTTGTGCCTTTCTTCAGTTGACCTTTAGAGACATGGTCCAAAAAATACACAGACTACATCCTGGTGCCACGTTGAGCGGTGAACTGGACAAGCTTCACAGATCTACACTCTTCTTATGTGCTGTAACCTGTGCAGATTTTACGACGGTTGTGGCGGTTTGAGGTTTATCCTGGAAGCATATTCTGATGCTGATCAAGTTAGGGTTCAGCTGAACATATGTTTTAGTATCATTTCAGCATTATGGATGCAGTACTATCCATTATAATGCAGTCCTGCCAGGATTTCACAAATTTTTGGGGTGATTATCGCGATCAAAATGCCAGATTTTTTGACGTGTTCTCAAAATTTGCGACACAGTTTGCATTTTTTTTTCTAACATATGACTTTCTCCAACGTTGTGTAAACGTAATGTATACGTTGCCAAACTTCATTTACTTGAACTTATGAAGACCAAGGTAAACCGCAGAGGTCCAGAGCTGTTAAATTCCAATTTTTTATCCACATTAATCTCAGTGAGCATAATGTAAAATGAAATTTCGGCAACTATTTGGTGCATCGCCAGATCAGTGTGATATGGTGTATTAATCTGAAGAAAGAATGAAACCAAGAACAGTGAAAAGCAGCTCTTTCCTCTCTCATTTCCCAATCCCCAACCACCCTGGCAGAATACTAACTATCCCGGCTCGGACAGTGGCCCCATTGAGAGATTTAAAGGTCCTGAAATGGGGTTTATGTAGGTCCGCCAACATTCTCGCGCCCGAGCAGAATAAAAGGGCGGGGAGATACTGTCCACTGGCCTTCACGGGATGGAATAATAATGTCCGAGAGGTTGAAGGGTGGGACGACACGGAATGATTTCTTTATCCAGAGATAAAGAACTGGTCCATCTGGAACTGGCGGGACGAAAAAAAAAAAAAAAAAAAAAATCACATGGCCAAATATGAAATATGCTGATGACTTCAGCAAGGAGGAGTCAATTTGCTGGCTGAAATATGGCGACGACAAAACCAAAGTACCTCTTCATTATAGAACATCATTTTTAAAATAGACACACCCATGTTTCTGTAGTCCTGAATCCCCTCTTTCAAATAAGTTTATGACATCCTTGGGCAACATCATACCCGAGGGAACATGAAGAAACTTTTACACCGCATGCAAAAACATGCACTCACTACCACACTTAGTTGTCATGGTGACACGGAGCCTCCTGGTGCATGCCTTCCTTCTGGGCACGGGACCCCAGGAGAGGACTGCTGCTATATCCGTCATGTATAACACCCTCTCCAGTAATCTGCATCGCCGGCGTCACGTCACGCAGCCACAATCTCACCGGCGGGTTTCCAAGCCGCCCTCGGCGGCCAAACCCCGCCCCTTTTTACCTAATAACTGTAACGAAGTGTACTGAACGCAGCCATACACTGCATCTCGTACCGTTAGTACACCCTACATACAGGGAGTGCAGAATTATTAGGCAAGTTGTATTTTTGAGGAATAATTTTATTATTGAACAACAACCATGTTCTCAATGAACCCATAAAACTCATTAATATCAAAGCTGAAGTAGTTTTTAGTTTGTTTTTATTTTTAGCTATTTTAGGGGGATATCTGTGTGTGCAGGTGACTATTACTGTGCATAATTATTATTACAAATATATATATATATATATACCCATTTCAATTATTTATTTTTACCAGTGAAACCAATATAACATCTCCACATTCACAAATATACATTTCTGACATTCAAAAACAAAACTGAAACAAATCAGCGACCAATATAGCCACCTTTCTTTGCAAGGACACTCAAAAGCCTGCCATCCATGGATTCTGTCAGTGTTTTCATCTGTTCACCATCAACATTGCGTGCAGCAGCAACCACAGCCTCCCAGACACTGTTCAGAGAGGTGTACTGTTTTCCCTCCTTGTAAATCTCACATTTGATGATGGACCACAGGTTCTCAATGGGGTTCAGATCAGGTGAACAAGGAGGCCATGTCATTAGTTTTTCTTATTTTATACCCTTTCTTGCCAGCCACGCTGTGGAGTACTTGGACGCGTGTGATGGAGCATTGTCCTGCATGAAAATCATGTTTTTCTTGAAGGATGCAGACTTCTTCCTGTACCACTGCTTGAAGGTGTCTTCCAGAAACTGCCAGTAGGACTGGGAGTTGAGCTTGACTCCATCCTCAACCCGAAAAGGCCCCACATGATACCAGCCCAAACCAGTACTCCACCTCCACCTTGCTGGCGTCTGAGTCGGACTGGAGCTCTCTGCCCTTTACCAATCCAGCCACGGGCCCATCCATCTGGCCCATCAAGACTCACTCTCATTTCATCAGTCCATAAAACCTTAGAAAAATCAGTCTTGAGATATTTCTTGGCCCAGTCTTGATGTTTCAGCTTGTGTGTCTTGTTCAGTGGTGGTCGTCTTTCAGCCTTTCTTACCTTGGCCATGTCTCTGAGTATTGCACACCTTGTGCTTTTGGGCACTCCAGTGATGTTGCAGCTCTGAAATATGGTCAAACTGGTGGCAAGTGGCATCATGGCAGCTGCACGCTTGACTTTTCTCAGTTCATGGGCAGTTATTTTGTGCCTTGGTTTTTCCACACGCTTCTTGCGACCCTGTTGACTATTTTGAATGAAACGCTTGATTGTTCGATGATCACGCTTCAGAAGCTTTGCAATTTTAAGATTGCTGCATCCCTCTGCAAGATATCTCACTACTTTTGACTTTTCTGAGCCTGTCAAGTCCTTTTTTTGACCCATTTTGCCAAAAGAAAGGAAGTTGCCTAATAATTATTCACACCTGATATAGGGTGTTGATGTCATTAGACCACACCCCTTCTCATTACAGAGATGCACATCACCTAATATGCTTAATTGGTAGTGGGCTTTCGAGCCTATACAGCTTGGAGTAAGACAACATGCATGAAGAGGATGATGTGGACAAAATACTCATTTGCCTAATAATTCTGCACTCCCTGTATAACAAAACACCCTGCGCTGGTAACCCGCGTGGGCTGGGGGGGGTGGGACACAGACACCAGCAGATGACCGCAACCTTGTGTGTCCTCCTTACGCATGAACGCTCGCATTGTCTCGAGGAAGACAGCATCACAGATGTGGCAAACGGACACGATCGGCGTGACGTCCGGCTGCTTCGCTTTCAGAGTGCCATTCCTGCATTGCCAGGTTTCTCGGCAAAAATGGAACCGAACAATATATTTGGATGGGGGGGGGGGGTTGCCGTGGTTTCTGACCAAGTGCGCGAGTGTAATTGTGTAATTAATACGACCGTGGACACAAGTGCTCTAGATAACAATCTGTACGTTGCCTGAACAGTAATGCAGCATCTGAAACAGCGAAGGCGCCCCAGAGAGTTTTAATAAAAAGCGGCAGTGAAGCGCCGCGGAGACGGAGGAAGCGCGTGACACCTGAGAGTTGTAGGCAGGCCTGGATTCCTCCACCGCGGTGAAAACGTGCGAGCACAGTTCCACGCGCTTACTTAAAGCGCTCCTGGTTCTGCTGGTAATTAATATGAATTAAAGTTTCAAGAAGCGTCCTCGATGGAGGGGGGAGGACGTCAGCAATTCGAAGCACACAAATAACAGTTGATCAGATAAAGCCATCATGGCAGCTCCCCCCCCACAAGCAGGAAGGAAAGGGAGGGAAGGCCCTCGAGAAGACGGCAACACCGACGCGCGCAGGTAGAATTTCTACAGGAACCTCGACTGTAGGCGGTTTGCGCAGATAAAGGCACGGAAAGGTCAGGCGTCCTCGGGCCTCGTTGCGGGCGTGACGCCGGGCATGTGACAGCGGCGTTATCACGCTCAGCAGACCTGAATGGGCATCTGATAGAGCGGCCGAACCACAAGCAGGAAGAATGCTCAGAATGCCGCTTTTTCGGACGCCTCGCCGCTAAACTACTTATCGACGTCTGCATTTGGCTTGTGTGTGTGTGTGTGTGTGTGTGTGTGTGTTTCTTTTTAACAGATTTGTTGAGAAAATGAGAACAGGATACCTGGGTCATTCCAGGAGGATGTGGTGGGTGTGGCCACAAGACTTCATGTTTAACGGTAAACTTCCTGAACGTGCCACCTCACGGTAAAACAAGGACCTGCTGCACCACAGCTGTCGAAAGTGCGGTAAATATTGATTCATTGCAGAATTTGCTTATTTTCATGAAACCGTGATGATGTGTATAGAGACAGAGACTCTTATTCTGTTGTTCTCTGAACCGCAACTGAGTTATTTTACTGAGTTATTGTTGGGAAGTGTCGCTACTGCTCAAAACTTCTGCACAGTAATAAGTACACATGCACAATGTATATAGATAAACTGCAGGGATCAGACATGAGGACCAGTGGTTGCCAGGTATAGATCCCTCATTCTTAATAAAGATGGACACGAGACCCAGGACCTTCACTTTCCATGCGGCCAGGGGTATGACACTAGACTGGTCACATGGCACCACAGCAGCAACACACACACACAGAGACACTCTCAATATATATAGATAAACTGCAGGGATCAGACATGAGGACCAGTGGTTGCCAGGTATAGATCCCTCATTCTTATTAAAGATGGACATGAGACCCAGGACCTTCACTTTCCATGCGACCAGGGATATGACAGTAGACTGATCGCATGGCACCACAGCAGCAACACACACACACACACTCTCAATATATATAGATAAACTGCAGGGATCAGACATGAGGACCAGTGGTTGCCAGGTATAGATCCCTCATTCTTAATAAAGATGGACACGAGACCCAGGACCTTCACTTTCCATGCGGCCAGGGGTACGACACTAGACTGGTCACATGGCACCACAGCAGCAACACACACACACACACAGACACTCTCAATATATATAGATAAACTGCAGGGATCAGACATGAGGACCAGTGGTTGCCAGGTATAGATCCCTCATTCTTAATAAAGATGGACACGAGACCCAGGACCTTCACTTTACTGGTCGCATGGCACCACAGCAGCAACACACACACACACACACACAGTCACATCCCTCCATCACGGATCAACAAGTAAACAAAACACAAAGCAGGTGTTATTAAGCAGAATGTTAAAAGTGGGGAAAGTGCATCACGGGAGTGGATGAATAGAGGAACCCAGACCCCAGTCTGATATCACACACGGAGATTTATATTGTTATTTGTTTTAGAATACCAAGCAAATGTTTGCGATCAGTAACGATAATCGATCATCACTAGTTATTAGTTAATTCGTCCCTCGTTGGAACGCGGAGCGGCAACCGCCCCTCCTTTGTGCCACATCCCTAACAGCGGCCGCCCGTCCCTCCCTCCCTCCCGCGCCGCGCCGCGCTCCGTCGAGCGGTAAAGCGGCTTCCTGCGCTTATTCGGAGGGGGGAAGAGAGTCGCGGCCCCGCGACATGTCATTCAAACTGTGGCCGGCAGCCACAGGCAGCAGAGGCACGGCCGGGACCGCAAAGTGACGCCGACCCTCCGCACCTCCGCCTCCTTTCCCCCGCGGAGGCGGACAGTAAAACGTTCCGGCGGCGTCTTACCGAAGCAGCTCTCGGTCGTCTCCCCGGTCTGGACGCTATCTTGACGCCGGCATTAACGGGCCGAGTTCCGCCCGCCGACAGCCGCTGCCCAGCCCTGACCCCACCCTCCCAGCGCGCAGAGGACGTGACGTCACTGCCCGCCGCTTCTCGCGGCGTTGCCAGGTCCGCCGTTTTCACGCCGCACGGGGTTTCCTGCTGTTACGATTACACCAACTGAACGCCACACGACAGACGTTTCCAGGAGGACATCTGTTGCTGACAACTCACAATGATGATGTGGTGTGGTCAAACCGGTATTTATCTGTCTGGTCTCTCAGGTCATCGTGTGTCCAGTGCCATGGTTGGGACACAGTCTGAGTTCTATGGAGAAACAGCAAAAAAAATCCAATCGACCCATATATGACTAAATTCTCAACACATATTCACAGGTGAATCATAGTCAACATTGAATTATGTTTCAATTTGGAAAAATGTAATTAAGTCTTACTTTTCACCGCAGTTGAATTATACTCTGGTATCGAGACAATATTATCGTAATCTAAACACATTAAGAAAGTCCAGAGCGACTTTCAATCAGTAGTTACAGGGACAGTCCCCCCCTGGAGACACTCAGGGTTAGTAGGTGGGGTTTGAACCTGTGACTTTGTGGTCATCTGGTTCATAGGCAAGTGTGTGAAATCGTTTTTGCATCATTGTCTTAACATGCCCAGAGCAGGAACATGTAACCTAAAAAAACACAAACTGGATAATCAAACATTACTGACAGTGTCACGTCAAGAATGAAGAGAGGGACCAAGGTGCTTGTACAAAGAACCATTTTATTGAAAGTACAGGACAAAAAAACATATAGGAATCTACTTTGGGAAAGGGGAAGTGGAAACGGGGAAGGAAAGGCTCACTCACACAGTGAACACTCCACACACACACACAAAACACCAGCTTCATGACCACAACCATGCACAAAAACCACGTGACCCTGAGTCACCTGACTCAGGCCATGACTTGGACCAGACCTGTTGGGGCGGACCGCTTGGAGTCTGCCCTGCGGCCACATCAGCTCACTGACCCTCGCTGGCACGGACCAGCACACAGACACTGTGACACGGACAGCTGAGCAAGACCGGGCCCGGAACACTGGTACAGGCTTTCCTTTAAAGGAGGGTCAGGGTTATTGCTGGACGTCAGAGAGTCTCGTTACAGACAACGCAACAGGACACGTGACTTTTACCTTTTTTACTTTAAATGTTTTTCAACTCATTTTTTCTACCTCTCTGAGGGATTAATAAAGTTCTTCTTATTTATATGCAATAGTCACGTCGTAACATCGTAACTGGGGCAGTGGTGGCATAGCGGTTAAGGAAGCGGCCCCGTAATCCGAAGGTTGCCGTTTCATGTCCCGATCCTGAGGTGCCACTGAACAAAGCACCGTCCCCACACACTGCTCCCCGGGCGCCTGTCATGGCTGCCCAGTGCTCACCAAGGGTGATGGTTAAAAGCAGATGACACATTTCGTTGTGTCGTCATGTGCTGTGCTGCAGTGTTTCACAATGACAATCACTTTCACTGTAAGCAGTGGAATGTTGAGTAATTAAAATGAAATCATGCGATACACTATATCCCATCTGCTATTTGATTAAAAATGAAACATGAAAGTGAAGTGAAGCACCCAGGGAGCGGTGTGTGGGGACGGTGCTTTGCTCAGTGGCACCTTGTCGGTTTGGCATTTGAACCCACAACCTTCTGATTACGAGGCCGCTTCCTTACCTGCTAGGTCCCCATAGCCACCATTTTATAATGATGGATAAAAAAGTTTGGAATTCCTCTATTTTCCGGTTTATTTTAATGTAACTGTCATGGACGCACACAGGGGTTTAATACACGAAAGGGTGTAAGACATGAAAACAAGGCAGAAACACATACCGGGTGACAAACCGATGCTGGCACGCAGGCTAGAAACATTTATAACAAACTGTAGGTGGTGACAATTAAAGGTGCACAAAAGACGGACCATCCGGAAAACTGGGCCCGGTGTGCCAGGTACGTTTGGGGCCATTACAGTGGCGCAATGTAGCTGATCCCAGACGTGACCACCAGGCCTGTACGGTGTGGACTAAAACATGATGGGAGCATCGCTTCTTCCGGATGCACCGTCACTCTGGAGCAGGGTCAGTGTAGAATCCAACCTTTATGATGATCCCGACATGCAAGTGGCTTTCTTGAGGCCCGTTCCCAGGTGTTACTAACATGCTGAACCGTTTTTTAGCCAGTTTTAGTCGTTTCAGCATAGTAGTAATTAACCAGTAATTAACCAACCGAGGGAAAGATGGCGTGTTTAATTCGTAGGTAAAACTGACAGCGCCTAGCGCCCTCTGCACGCCGAACGCCGAGTAGGTTCCATCACTGCAGACTCGCACTTCCACAAAGGTCTGCGTTACAACCCCGCCCCCTCGCCCCAACAAGCCCCGCCCCCTCCCCGCCCGGCGCCGCCCCTCCCTCCTCCACGCGAACCGCGCGCAGCGAAGCGGACGAGTTGTTCTGTCCCGAGTGGGTAAGAGCGCGACTTTACCCTCGTATTCCCACTTTCCTCGGTGCGTCGTTTATGAGCTTATACGTTTATAAGTCAAGTCGTGCGGCCGCCGGTTTCTCGGCGGGCGGTTCCAACGTCGGACGGTAGCGGAGTTTTTTTTTTTTTTTTTTAAACTGTTATTTCTTTTCGTTCTTTATTGCTTCGTGAATAAAAACACAGAGCACGGCGCTTCCGGTCAACTTTTTCACCCCCCTCCCCCCGGAACCGCACACATAGCGTCGGAGAATGAGCTCCAGCCTCGACGACCGCACGTTTCCTGCGCGGTAACGGTAACGCGACCGTAACACGCAGCCAAGAAGCACGCCGCCCGCTCCGCTTTTTTAAAACTTTCGTTTCTTCCATTTTCGGTGCAAATGTATGTCCGGTCACCCCGAGATCGAGAGGGTGCGGTCCCCTGAACTTCTTTACTCCCCCCCCCCCCTCAGTTAAACTCCAGGGACGCGGCATGTTCTGGCTGGCAGGACCTGGATCCACTTTGCATACCTTCACTTTTGCAAGGAAATACAGGACAAAAGAGGCACTGAACGTTTCCAAAAATGGTCCCTGGAGGTAACATTGGAGTAACGTCAAATTCAAATTTTATTTGTCACATACGCAGTCATACGCTGTATGATATGCAGTGAAGTGCTTTAGCGACTGCTATAGACCTCAATATAGCAAATATGAGAAGTATGCAATGAACCAATATGCAAATATTGCAAACATAACCAAACGTCATCATGTTCAGCCTTCTCACAGCCATACTGTGTTTGGTCTTGTGTGAAAGTGCTTTAAGACTTTCTCACTTTCTGGCAGTCGTATATATTAATATCGAGATTGTGACGTTTGCGCCACTCCATTATTTCAAACCCTGCATTCATAAAAAAAAATGTTTTCAGCTGGAGCTTTGCAACTAAAATAAGTTCCTCTATTTTCCGGTTTATTTTAATGTGACTGTCACGGCCGGTGCCGGCAAAGCGGGACGCACACAGGGGTTTACATTTACAGCATTTACATTTACAGCATTTATCAGACGCCCTTATCCAGAGCGACTTACAATCAGTATTACAGGGACAGTCTCCCTGGAGCAATTTTAGGGTTAAGTGTCTTGCTCAGGGACACAATGGTAGTAAGTGGGATTCGAACCCGGGTCTTCTGGTTCATAGGCGAGTGTGTTACCCACTAGGCTACTACCACCCTAGGCTAATACACGAAAGGGTGTAAGACATGAAAACATGGCAGAAACACATACCGGGTGACAAACTAATGCTGGCACGCAGGCTAGAAACATTTATAACAAACTGTAGGTGGTGACAATTAAAGGTGCACAAAAGACTGAACATCCGGAAAACTTTTTTCTCACTTTCTGGCAGTTGTGGCGACACGTCTAGCATGGATGTAATGCTGATAACATTTACGAGTTTTTTTCCTGGGCAGGGTACGCAGCATGAGCCGCCCCTGTCTCTGGAACCAGCGCCCTCAGGGAGCCCTGAGCCCGTGCAACCGCTACAAGCACGCCGCATGTGCACACAGGGGACACGTCTACCTGCTGGGGGGCCGGGGGCTGAGCTTGTTGAAAGACCTCTGGAGGTACAGCGTAGGTAAGAGGTTTCTTTTTTCTTGTTGAAGATTTTCTGGAATTTCTGAAATTCTCTGTGGGTTTTCACTATGTGTGTAGTGACAGACGAATGGAATGAACTGGACTGTACCTGTGAAGGGGCACCAGAGGAACTTGAGGAACACTCGATGGTGGCTCATAAGGTACCATTAAGAAAGCCACACTCCTTCATTAACCCCATCCATGTTTATGATGATTATCCACCTCTGACAGGGTGTGACAGGGTTCTTCAACTTCAAATCAAGTTCTGGGCCTCAGCGTGTTATTTGCTGGCTGAGCTGGTCAGAGAGCCTCTTGATTCGAAGAACGTTGTTGCAGATATGCACATGGATTTCTTTCAACTGAATGCACTAAAGGCCTTCAAAGACCGAACGCTCTCCGAATCCTTTTTTCTACGGGATGAGCATCTGAATAGCGGCATAGAGATGCTGCCGGTTGCACGGCAAAGCGATGCTCTGTGAGCCTCTGCATATTGAACATTGTTCAACTCTGAAGTACCAAGATGGAGAAGTTCATTACAGCAGTGATTATAAGTTGATTATAGCGATTTAATTCAACCATATTATCGTACCACGAGAAAGGAGCAGACTGTTTTACATTGTTTATGCAGTGAAGATTGATTAAGGCTCGTTTTTAGCTACACACACACACACACACACACACACACACACACACACACACATATATATATATATATATATATATAGATTAAGACTAAGTTTTAATGGTGTAATATTTAAAAGTATTACAAAGACATCCATCCAATGACATCAAATCCATTCAGACCCACTTACGCAATTGTCCGGAACGCGAATGTGTTGGCCAATTCGATGGGTTTGTTGCGGCTATGTTGTTGTCACAGTTGCCACTCCTGTGCTACCTGCATGGCAGACACGCCCATCATCTAGCGTTAACAGTGTTAATTTATTGTAAAATGTGTTATATGTTAAATGTTTAACACATTAATTGAGACAGGCCTAATATAGATTTAATCGATCATTTTCCATCACGCATAGTGTATGGCCATGGTATAAAAACTGGCACATATTTGCTTAATATTTGTAATTGTGTAATTACATGTGTAATTGTGCTCAGTTTGTTTTTTGTTTTATGATATCCAGTGGATGTTTGAATTGTTTTAGGGGCTGCTGTATGTCTTTGGGGGGATGATAGATTCCGCGTACACCAGTTGGAAGACCGCCTTTTGGGTTTTCAACACAAGTAAGCTCGTCTCTTCCGACCTAGTTTGGTCGGTCGCCATATTTCACCCGAATTGCCATTTTCTTCATGCATGTGTCAATCCGGTACAAATGCCGTGCTTTGCCGTGTTGCTTATATTTTGCAGTAAAAGGCCAGTGGGAACTTTTTCAAGGCCAACGCCACTCACCCCAGGTACGCCGATCTCCAGATAACCACGGCAATCGCTGAAACAAACAACGCTCCTCTTTTTAAAAGCCCTTAATTGTTCTCTTTGCTATCAAATGCATATTTGCTCATTGCATTGTAATACGAGTAGAAGAACAAGCGGCACGGAGATAAGGACTTGAAATGTTCCCTGGGCAATTACAGTCCACACTACCTAACCACTGACAGACTATCTGTCTGTGGTTGAAACTCTAGCCCTTTTTAATAATCGCTTTGTTGACCTAATTGTTGTTTTGCCTCCGTGAACCATGTAAATGCTAATTGTTAGCAACTGTATACTGTATCGGTGTCCTTGTTACTTATTTATTCCTGTTGCCTCTTGGCTGCGGTCACTCTCGCGTGGTCATTTCCCCTCCATTTAGCTAACACTGTAAAATCGCCCGTTAAAAGCTTGCGAGCTGCAGGTTAAAGTACTTGATGGCGTTTGACGTTTGCGCAGTGTCAAGTCGATGCCAAGTGAGTGTCGTTTGCATTTCAGAGAGCGATGCCCGTCAACAGAAAGGCCCATAGTGCTGTGGTCATGGGCTCGGCCATGTACATCTACGGAGGGTACATTGACATGAGGGGGTCCTCGCAGGAGCTCTGGGAGTATGATTTCGGTGAGACGTGTCCCCAGCCTCACTTTTTCATACGAAACATCCTTATTGAGAAACGTCAGTGTTGCTAAACAAGCACGTTCAAGGTGCAGCTTGTTGTGTAAGATGGAATGATAAGTAAAGAAATCCACTTGAAGTCAATTAAGTGCAGAAACTAAGTTGGTTTCACTGTGTTAAAAAAAAAACACATGAAGATCTGACTGCTCTTCAAGTTACCTGAAACTGTCAGTAGATGGCCATTAAAAACCTGGAAAAGTTCTGGAATTTGAAAAGAGATTTGGAATACGAAATAAACTTGATTAACATGAAGTACATAGTTCGAGAAACGTTTTTCTGTGTTTACAACTACATGTCATAACTGTTGTCATAAGTTTAGTTTAAGAATTTTCTGCTAAATTTGACTTTTTTGTGATTTTTTTTACATTTGCACAGAAGTTTCAGAGAACATATGGTCATGAAAAATTGCCTTAGAGTAATTGAGTCTTTTGAAAATATGCTGCTCAAAAAAATATAGGGGGCATTTAAACGACGCAATGTAACTCCAAGTCCATCACACTTCCGTGAAATCAAACTGTCCACAACAACTGACAATGATGGAGGAGACAGGCCAGTACATCAGGAGACGTGGAGGAGGACGTAGAAAAGCAACATCCCAGCAGCAGGACCACTACCTCCGCCTTTGTGCAAGGAGGAACAGGAGGCAAAATGACCTCCAGCAGGCCACAAATGTACATGTGTCTGCTCAAACGGTCAGAAACGGACTCCATGAGGGGGGTATGAGGACCCAATGTCCATAGGTGGTGGTTGTGCTTACAGCCCAACACCTTGCAGCACGTTTGGCATTTGCCAGAGAACGACAAGATTGGCGAATTCGCCACTGGTGCCCTGTGCTCTTCACAGATGAAAGCAGGTTCACACTGAGCACAGATGTGACAGAGTGGAGATGCCGTGGAGAACGTTCTGCTGCCTGCAACATCCTCCAGCATGACCGGCTTGACAGTGGGTCAGTAATGGTGCGGGGTGGCAATTCTTTGGGGGGCTGCACAGTCCTCCATGTGCTGGCCAGAGGTAGCCTGACTGCCATTATTTACCAAGATGAGATCCTCAGACCCCTTGTTAGACCATATGCTGGTGCAGTTGGCCCTGGGTTTCTTCTAATGCAAGACAATGCTAGACCTCATATGGCTGGAGTGTGTCAGCAGTTCCTGCGAGACGTAGGCATTGAATCTAATAGAGGATATCTGGACATCATGTCTCGCTTCATCCACCAATGCCATGTTGCACCACAGACTGTCCAGGAGTTGGTGGATGCTTTAGTCCAGGTTTGGGAGGAGACCTCAGGAGACCATCCACCACTTCATCAGGAGCATTCCCAGTAGTGTGTTTTTCCACTTTATATTTGAGGGTGTCTCCAAATCCAGACCTTCATGGGTTGATAAATTTGATTTCCATTGATAATTTTTGTATGATTTTGTTGTCAGCATTCAACTATATAGATAACAGAGTATTTAATATGAATATTTAATTCATTCAGATCTGGGACTTATGGCTTTATTTTTTGAGCTGTGTATGAAGATGTATGTTTTTGCTGCCCAATAAGCTAATGGCTATATGTTGTGTGTTTGTGGGTAGACACTAGGGTGTGGTCACTTTTGAGTGGGGCGGCATGTGGCCGAGGTCCAGGACCCAGACATGGACACTCCGCCATGGCCCACCAGCACTGCATGTATCTGTATGGAGGTCTGAGTGGCCTACGGGAACAGAGGGATCTTTGGAAGTGGAACACCACCAGCCAGGCATGGAGCTGCATCAAAGCACCGTGAGTAGTGTCTGCTTTTAATCACTATACAATTTACAATGTTATGGGCAAAATATAATTTTCTATTTCACTTTAGTGGACTTTTTTATGTTCCCCTTTCTTGGACAGGAAATTTCTGTGAAAATGAAATAATGGCATACAGGGGGAGTACTTTTAATACGGTAATGTGTTGTCTGTTGTAGCTCTGGACCGTCCAAGCTGGTGGGCCACTCGGCAGTTGTCTACAGGGACAGCATGCTCATTTTTGGTGGTGGCGAGACCCAAGACTGCCCCACAAGCAGCCTGTGGAGGTTTGACTTGACAGCACAGTCCTGGGAGAAGCTATATGCCCTCCATGTCGCTGTGCCACCAAGCCGTATCCACCACTGCAGTGTGGGATTTGGACCGAGCTTCCAGCAGGCCTGTGCCGGTCCTCTGAGGGAGGGTTCTAATAACAACCCCAGCAGACCCCAGCATGTCAAGAACAAGCTGTGTCCATTCGCTAAGGGCGACATTGAGCTGAAGACGCTCTCATCTGACAAGAAGACCCTCAAGGAGACCGACTTCGTACTGGCAGGCAGCAGATTAAGAGGGACGTGTATGACTTTTCGTAATGAGGACGCTTTCAGTGAACCGCAGGAATCCGAGGGAACGGCGGTGGACTCGGGCGACAGCGTGGACCAGCAGTGTCCTGATGTGCTGCTGATTCTAGGAGGCAGACCCCTTGGTGGGCAGCCTGCGATTTCGGTGTGGCAAATGACGCTGAGCGATTAGTTAACAGAAAGGGGTGCATGTCAGCATGTCTTTATATTCTCTGAGAGAATAGTGATTATATGACTATAACATGTTGTTAATGTATAATATATGTTTGGACAGTCGTGCTTATTTATGAGTCTTGCGTTTTTCACATCATGGGACAAAACTGAAGACACACATATGAGGTTATGTCATTAAAAAAAAAAAAAGTTGAAGACTTGCGTCTTTCCAAAGTAGAGAGCTTTTAGACCGCTGTTTCCAACAGTTCTGAAGGTTTTATGCTGAACACTTTCTTATCATTCAATCTTAAGGCAAACACAAAAAAAAATGAAGCGTGTGTTGGAGGAATTGTATGAATCGCCTGATTGAAACTGCTTTAACACACCCACCAACAGCCAATCAGCTGGCCTGGATCCACATGGGCCTTTTTTCCTCTTCATTAAGATCAGGCTAATACAAATGAAAGCATTTGGGAAGTGCTGGTGTGATTGGTTAATACCCTGACAGTGATATCGACGTGCTGATATTTCGGCGTTTAAATCTGCACGTTTTTATTGCAGGAACGCGAAGGGGTTTTTTCGCCGTTCTTTTAAAATGTGGGCTTTATACACATCGTGAGCATAGCATCCTTTTTTGGTTCAGAAATGTACGTTGGTATAAAACTATTTTGCATATCCAGAATTTTATTAATGGATACAGTATTTAAGTTGTAGTTAATATAGTTTAGTTTAGTGTGTATATACATATATACACACACCCACACACACACACACACACACAGTACAGGCCAAAAGTTTGGTCATGACCATTTTCATGACCGTTAACATTGGTCGATTCTGACTGAAGGCATCAAAACTATGAATGAACACATGTGGAGTTATGTATTTAACAAAAAAAAGCATATATATATATATGGGATTTGTTAACTTAATTAAATTTTGACACCTATTTCCACACATTTTAATTATGCTATTTAAAACTAAATAGATCAAAATAGAAGGGTCCTATTTGCCTGTCTTAGTTTCAAATAGCTTAATTCAAATGTGTGGAATTGAATTGAATTAATTTAACCCTACAAATGATTTTTTTGAGTGTGTGAAACATTATTTCAGTACACGGTATACTGACAATAAACCAACCTTGAACTCACGTCTGAAAACATATTTCTTCCGTGTACAGCAACGCTCTACTTGAACATTATCGAACGTGTTTGCGCTCCGCGGAACAGCGACGCTGGCCCGGTGACACCGTCTACCGACACCGGACGGGAAAAGTACAGCGCGTCTAATCCCCGTTATTCGCCCCACTGACCTAAATGAGGACGCAGACGAGAGTTTATTTCCAGGAGTGACCTGAACTCTTACTCCGCCACTTCGCCGCCGGTTTTACGCCCGCCGGTTCATCAGAAGTCAAGAAGGCCGTGATCCGTCTTGTAGTGAAAGTGCGAGTCCGAGAGGTGGCGCTGTTTAGTAAAAACTCTCACTGGCGGGAACTACCTTGTGTGGAGCGTGTCCGTTCTCTCAAAAACAATTACATAAATAAAAAAATAGGTTTATTTTAGGTTTAAATGGGTTATGCCGACACAAAATGGTGGTTAAATTATAAACAATATTTACAATCTACGTTAGATTAGGAAGCCATGAATACAAATGAAAAAAATCATTAAACTAAATTACACAAAAATAAAATCAAGCTTTATTTGCAAAAGTAAACACAAATAAACAGTTATTAACGCGCGCAAAAAAAAGTGCCGTAATTGCGACTCGTCTGTGACGTCCGGTGACCGACGCGTGTCACCAGCTGGAAGGTGACAGACCGGCGGGGCTCGTTTTTAAAGTAAACTGCGGCGCGGGGGTAACGGGGGTAACGGGGGACGCGGCGTGGCTTTATTCCCCCTCCGCGGCCGGATCGCGCGGCTCGTACCCCGAGGTCGGCCGCGCTCAGTGGCCGAACCCGCGGCCACGTGGTCGCGGCGGCCGGGCTATAAAACAGTTGGAGGGAAGCGGAGGCTCCAGTGCGCCCTCGGTGTCGTGATTGCGGAGGACGACGTCGCTCTTCCTCCTCCTCCTCCTCCTCCTCCTTCATCTTCATCTTCGGTCCGAATCCATCCTCGTCCGTTCCGCGCCGCACTGTTGCTACTTTGTTTCTTCCTCGCGGATACAGTTTTTCTTCCCGAAGAAAGAAAGAACGAAAGAAAGAAGAACCCGTTCGTGATGGAAGGATAGCGTTTCCAGCTTCTTCTTCTTCTTCTTCTTTTATTATTATTATTATCCGGAGGGCTTTTTAATCCAATGTTGGTTTCTGCGCTTCTGAACTGTTTCCTGCTGGAGCTGCAGGCGACCTGAGCTGCCCAACTCGAACCGAAGTTGTCGTCCATGGACCGGACTCCGGTGCGCGCAGGTGGGACGGCGGCTTTATAAAGGGACCTTTTTTTCTTTTCTTTTTTTTAACTAAAAAACGTCTTCAGACGCGCGTCGATTCTGCGAAGAATACAAAAAAAAAAAAAAACAAAAAAAAAAAAAAGAAGAAGATGAGGAGGTGCGTCGTAGCCCTGGCGTACTTCACGTCGTGTTTCCTCTGCGTCGGCGGCGCCCTGACGCCGGGACCCGAGAGCCAGGCGGCGGCCCAGGAGTCGTGCGCGTCCTGCGGACTGGCGCGTCCCGGCGAGCCCGAGCGGCTGGACGTGGACTTCCTGGAGGCGGTGAAGCGCCACATCCTCAACCGGCTGCAGATGCGCCAGAGGCCCAACATCACGCACCCCATCCCCAAAGCGGCCATGGTGACGGCGCTGCGCAAGCTGCACGCCGGCAAGGTGCGGGAGGACGGCAGGGTGGAGATCCCCAACCTGGACGGCCAGGCGACCTACAACAACGAGGTGCAGGAGGAGACGTCGGAGATCATCAGCTTCGCGGAGTCGGGTATGCCGCGCGTACTACTACTACTATTACTGCTACTGACTAAATACTTTTGACATATTTCTTACGTCTGCAGAGGTTGAATGGAGCGAAATTATACATTTATATAGAAAAAAGTATTGCATGAATGTTTCCATATTTCATAGCGCATTTTATTTGAAGAAGCCCGTTTAATAACCGCAGCGACTCTCGCGTAATGACGTTGTGACGTTTTTTTTTTTTTTTTTCCCACAAATGTGATGAATCGGGCCGCCTCGTGATATGGCGGCCCTCTTATCTGCTGGCCTATGAAAGTACACTCGTGGCCTGGACGGTTTCCTAACCCCCTTTTCCCCAATAAGACTGATCTGAACACACTCATGACAAGAGAACAAAAGCCAGGCAATTATTGGAGAGCACTGTGCGTTCTTGCTAAACCCAATATGTCAACATTGGGAACAAAAAAAACAAAAGAATACAAAAGAAATCACTCAGAATAATGCATGAGACATTCGAGTCGTGGTGGGTGACAGAGGGTGGGGTGGAGCGATGGGGCGGTGGCTTTGGGGCGGGTTGCGGTGGTGGTGGTGGGGGGTTGGTTTTGCTCATATCGCAGTTTTCTGAAGAATGCTTTTGAAATATCAAAGTCGGGCCCCTTCGCATGCTTTCTCCATTATCCCCGACGCTCTTTAACCCTCGAGCGGCGCGGTGGCGTGGAACTGGCCGTGGTCCCTGCTCCCTGGACCCGGTGTTTTCCAGCTGGCACTCGCCGCCCGAGTGGAGGCTGCCAGCCCGGGCATGGCACCGGGACAAGCCCCCGGGGCTTTCTGCGGCGGTGCGGGCGCATGGCGATCAAGATGTCAATTAAAAAAAAAAAAAAAAAAAAAAAAAAGAGGAAAAACTGTCATGAAGGGAGCAGGTCGTAGGAGGAGAAGACGGGGTCCGATTCTCGCCTCACCCCGTAATGGGTTTTGCCGTGCGGTCTATCAGGGTACCGGTCCGGCGCTTATCTCTCAACGCTCCTCATAAGTGGGGAGGGAGGGGCGGGAGCTGCCAAGGGTGCAGGTGAGGATGGCTGCCAACGCCACGTCTCCGTTGACACTGTCCCGGGGGCCGTTTCAGAAGGATTCGGTGTCCCGTAGCCACAGGAGCGGAGCGGGAGGAGAGGGGAAGCGGGGAGCGGGGGCAGAAGGGTGAGCGCGAGCTTCTCATTTGTCGGTATATAGCCGCTTGGACCCAGTGAACTCCCGGTGACTGGTTCGGCACCCGCAGGGAATTGAGGCTTCATTATTTGATATTATTCACAGTGGCACCGTCCTCAAAGGGTCACAGAGCTTGCAACAGGACCTCTTCCCTCATCAGGAGGTGTCAGTCAGTCATATCCCATTTGCACTGATGCTTTTTGATATTTGATCCCGGCGCAGAAACATGATGTGATCTTACAAAAAGAAAAGGACTAAATCTGACCGAGAGACAGGTGAGGACACTTCATGGCACTCGCACTGTGACTGAGTCAAGTCATCCCACGGTGCCTGAAAATGACATGGGTCTGGCGGCTTTCCCAGGTGCCCATAGCCGAGCGGTTATGGAACTCCTCCTTGGGGCAGTGGTGGCCTAGCGGGTAAGGAAGTGGACCCCTAATAGGAAGGTTGCTGGTTCAAGTCTGCCAAGGTACCACTGAGGTGCCACTGAGCCAAGGATCATCCAGAGGTGCCTATAATGGCCTATTGTCACCCGGGTGCCTATCATGGCCTATCGTCCCCAGGCGACCTATCATGGCCTATCCTCCCCAGGCGCCTATCACACTGCTCCCCGGGCTCCATTCATGGCTGCCCACATGATGGTTAAAAGCAGAGGACACATTTCGTTGTGTCACCGTGTGCTGCTCTGTATTGTTTCACAATGACAATCTTAACTGCGATGGTTGACGATCATCTCCACGATGGTTGATGGTTGGTAACGTGGCCGTTTGTCCCCAGTCCAAGGATAGCTGCCTTTAAACCACATATGTGCAGGCTCCAGGCCCACTACAGCGAGCATGATACTTAACTAGATAACATACTGACTTACAATCAGTAGGTACAGGGACAGTCCCCCCCTGGTGATACTCAGGGTTAAGTCTCCTGCTCAGGGACACAATGGTAGTAAGTGGGATTTGAACCTGGGTCTTCTGGTTCACAGGTGAGTGTCCACTACCGCCCTATAACCACGGAGACGCACCCTGAGCAACACACCTAGCCCCCCATCCGAGCAGAAAAGCCGAAAACTGGCTTGTCCAGTCGAACTCCGGCGTCCCGGCCGCTCGCCGTAGCCCAGGATCCGTCACCGGCCGGCGCGGAACTTGTCGGGGAGCGCGGCGCACGCTCGAGCTGTCAAGGCCGGGTGAGAAGTTGTAGCCAGGGGCACCGCGACGGCAGTTAGACGAGACGAAAGCTGTTAAGAATCGATTGAGTGCCGGATTTGCACTTCAGCGCGACTTCTCTCTACACACTTCCCAACATTCGATACTGTGCCTGCGAGGAGAGGTTTTTTTTCTTTTCCGAGCTCTGACTGCGTAGCTGCCAGGGGTTTTGCCGGGGGGGAAGCGAACGAGTCTGAACAGAGCCGCGTGTTTGAGACGGGGGGGGGGGCAGAGAACTGGTCCATCTCGAGAGGTGAGCTGTTGACACTGACCCAGCTAATCAGTTTGCAAACACGGCGGTCCAACCGTCTCATCTCGTGCCAGGGGCTGGCATCAGAGAGAATATAATTAATTTGTTAAAACCCAGCATTAGGACAGTTTCTGTAGTTATCTACAGTCTAAAAAAGAAAAAGAAAGGATCGAGCGTACAAAGGGAGAACCCGCCAAAAGAACCGGCGATTGAAATCTTTTGGCATCAGGGTTTGAAAAAGTGGCCAGTGTCATGTAAATGACTTTTATTTTTATTTTTTTTGCCCCATCATGCTTTTTTGCTTGAAGGCCACACGTTCAATGCCAGGCCGTGCCACGGCTGTCTCTTAATAGCGCGCGGCGAGCATTGTGCTGTCAGTCTCTGGGGGTTCCCGGAGCTCCAGGTTTTTCAGAACCCTCGCTGTGAACTCAGTGAACCCCCCGGGGGCTGAACCCACACCCCACCCACCTCCCCCGTCCCCGTACGGCCCGTGCATCTGCAGCTCGCCCCCTGGAGCCAAATGGGCCCGTTCCCAGAGCGGCGCTCTCTCCCCGCCAACCCGGCCAGCCCCGCAGCCCAGTCAGACGCCGTACCGTACCGTAGGTGACAGAGCGCCCGAGGAAACGCGCTCTCACTTTCCACTTGGCAACGGCACGGCGGTTTTGGAAGAAATGAGAGCAAATTAGTGTAACGTGTGTATTGTAAATTAGATCTAAAAGGACCCGCAGCATTTTTGCATATTTCAGAGTTGTCAAGCGGGTGGCAGTCCATACCACATGGTTACATGGCATTCTCCTTGCCAATTTGCCTTAGATCGGCTGCTTTCTGTAGCCGGGAGCACGACGGTACGAATGTCGTGGTCACATAATTAACGCTGAAAACATTTTCTTGTCCCGCAGATGAGCCGGCGACGTCCAAGTCCAGCCTTTACTTCATGATCTCCAACGAAGGGAACCAGAACCTCTTTGTGTCGCAGGCCAGCCTCTGGCTCTACTTTAGGCTCCTGCCGGGCGGCCCAGAGAAAGGCCTCCGGCGCAAGGTGACGGTGAAGGTGCACTTCCAGGAGTCGGCGGTGCAGGGCAGCCGCTGGAGGCTGGTGGAGAAGCGCGTGGAGCTGAAGCGCAGCGGCTGGCACACCTTCCCGCTCTCGGAGGCCGTCAGGGCCGTGTTGGGCAAAGGCGGCCGGCGGCAGGACCTCAGCATCCGGTGCGAGGGCTGCGAGGCGGCCGGCGTGCTGCCGGTGATGGTGGAAGCCAGCGACCCCTCGCACCGGCCCTTCCTCATGGTGCGAGCGCGGCAGGCCGACGGGAAACACCGCATCCGCAAGCGGGGCCTGGAGTGCGACGGGAACAACGGCGGCCTGTGCTGCCGACAGCAATTCTACATCGACTTCCGGCTGATCGGCTGGAACGACTGGATCATAGCGCCAGCCGGTTACTATGGGAACTACTGCGAGGGCAGCTGTCCGGCCTACATGGCCGGAGTGCCGGGATCGGCCTCGTCGTTCCACGCGGCCGTGGTGAACCAGTACCGTATGCGGGGCATGAGCCCTGGGTCGGTCAACTCGTGCTGCATCCCCACCAAGCTCAGCACCATGTCCATGCTGTACTTTGATGACGAATACAACATTGTCAAAAGGGACGTTCCCAACATGATCGTGGAAGAGTGCGGGTGTGCTTGACACGCCGTTCGCCAAAGGGAACTGCTATCCAGAGAAACCATATTTATGGACCTTTTGTACCACATATAGTAGATATATGTTATTAAGCGTCCATAAAACACACATACAATCACACACGAGTGTGTGCACGAAGCGAGGCTGGTCAGACGGATGGTCTAATTCTGCTCAAATGTGCAGGTCAGTCACACGATGGACACAAAGGCTCGGGAAGTGAGGGAAATCACTAAATGTTTATTTTTTATTTTTGTAGATTTCCTCAAAAAAAAAAAAAAAATGGACCACCAATGCCCTTGGAAAGAGGGGGACATTTGGGAACTTAACGGTCAGCATACTGGCACAGTCTCAATAAGTACTTAAGCTAGCAGCTGATAACTTCAGCATCATCAGCAACTTATTTCTTAATATAAAGAACAGCACTTCGGTAGCATCTCAGTGACTTTGCGGTGCTCCGCTTATGATGGACTCCGCGCTTTGGCGGTTTGGGTGGAACCAGGTCCAGCAGGTCGACAGCAGCTCCTTCACATCAGGCAGGACCCGGACGGCTTCCCTCTGCCTGGGCGCAGACAACCACTCGGCCTGCGGGCGCGGCCACACCCAGAGGGTCTGGACTGAAAAAGCCTCATCACTTCCTGGTCTGTGGAGGAGTTGCCATATTGTCCATTCGGTTACGGTGCAAAACAGCACTTGTAAAAAAAAAAAAAAAAAAAAAAACTCTTCGAAATGCACAACTTCATAGCACTTGCATATTGAAATGCCTTGAAAAGGGTACTGAGTGGTGCACCTACCCTTGCTCACATCATCCTGTTGGAATAAAGTGCCGCATGAGCTATGCAAAGTTTCGTTACTGACTTTCGTATATATCGAGTCCCGAGTTTCTCTTCTGGTAGTCTTTAACTCTCTTATCAATACTTGAAATGTGATCTTTCGCTTGCTCTCCAGAGCGACTGATTGTTACAATGTTTGCACTGAAAAGTTGCGGGATTTAGCTAAAATAATAATAAAGTAAAACTGCCATTGATCAAAAAGTTATTTTTATAGTGGTAAATTGAATTTTGTGCAAAATGTATTATACGTAATGGAACCAAAGAGGCCAAGATGTTATAATAAGATGGCAAGGCCATTGAATTGTTGTGTAAAATAATTGTTGATCATTTTTTGAGAGGCCTAATCACTGTATCAGGGTACAACATTATGGATTCCATTTTTAGCACAATCTCATTATTTTTTTCTACTCTGTACAGTAAACAAATGGAAACCTTCTTTTTCCACCTTTTAATCCTTCATTATTTTCTATTTAATAAATGTCATTTTTAGATGTTGTTTCAAATTTCAGTTAGTAAAAAAAAAATAAATGTCACTTGTACAGTTTAAGTAAAATAAAATCAATATGTTTTCTTAAGTGTTTTGTAAGTTTAAAATAAGTCGTCACCCTGCCTCATCTTTATATCGTGAAATAATAGCGACCTAGAGAGTGATATTTGTGCATCATTGCTGGATACACAATGTTCTTTTTTCCTCATAACGTTTTCCTGGATTTGCCCTGATTTTAATGGTTCGACGATAGCACCCACATGAAATAAGCGAGTGAAATAAAAAGCTCTAACCAAATGGTTACCATCGCTGGCAATTTACCAATAAGGTCACAGACATGGATCTCTTGTGTGCATATCTGGGCTCCAGCACAGTTTATGTGCATTATGTGGTTGGTTGTGGACTGGCGGAGCCTCGGGCCACTCTGACCTAATATCGGGATTTGCTCTGATATTGGCCTTGTGCAACCTGTGCAATACGAGGCTGGCTTTACTTCGGGCGGTGTTTACTCGGAAAATTGAAAACTGTTAGCTATGTGATAAGCGCTCCATTAGAAAATGTGTTTTAGTTTAGCTGCTAGGCGCCAGGACTGACATGTTGGTTTGTTTTGGGCACCTAGCTGCAGCGTGTTGCCACAGAGTCCTGATTACATCAGTGGCTTCCCCCAAAAAAGCCTTACCTGTGTTGCATTTTCTAACCGCCCCAGGCAGAGCTGCCAGAATGACCCAGTGTGTTCGCATAGTTTAAACAAATACAACGGGCCTGCACACCTACCAACGGCTGCAGCACAGCTTTTTTTTTTCCAAAATATGCCAAAACCACGGTGGGATAATTGCCTGAAATGCATCCATCAGATCTGTCTGAGACCTGCCTGGTGGATAAGCTACGGCTGATGTATGAAATAACACGTTCTGGGCGGACAGGCTTGAGTTGGGATGAGTCAGCACTAGTATACCTACATGAGAGGGAATTGTGCTGATGGGAAGCAATGTGTGTATTGAGGAGAAACAGCAGAGGAGAATGAGAAATCGACAGAAAGGGGAGTGTTGTCGGCACTCAGAGCTGTCTCGTCATGCAGCAAAGCACCGGCGGAGCCGCCTCGGCTGATGGAATGTTAATGACACCGTGGCAGTGCTGCAGGCAAGCATGTGAAGCCACACACACACACACACACACACACACACAGCAAACATCACAGGCCAAAACCCATATATCACACAATCAAATTTACTGAGGTCATCACAGGTCAAGGCCATTTTATTGGAAGGAAAAATGTACAAACATAGACACACATGTATAGAACTGCTTTAAAATTCACTTGCCTACTGTGAAATTATTTAATTAGTTGTAATCATGCAGGATTTAATTACTTTAAAAATAGACATTTAAAAAAAGTTATCAATTACTTTTATTGTGTTTAAACAATGCTGATATCTAGAAAGAAGCTAAAAATGCAGGATTTATGTATAAATCTTTGCAGATGCATTCATTGTATTGGAGGTTTTTGGGATTACTTTAAAGTCGGATTTTCAAACCCTGTCTTTATCAAACCAGTTCATAACAATAAAGTTGTACGTAAACACATAAAAAATTAATGATCCATATATAAAAAAATCATTTGTTTTGTCTTTTAAAATAAGATCACATTGAACAAAACTCTAGTCCAGACATTGTTAATGCTCTAAAAGAATTTAATATCTACATAAATGTTTGTCTTGTTCACTGTTAAATCACAATTAGTGCTCACTAATCCCTTTAAAAGTTTCACAAAAAAAACCTTTGCAATGATCTCTAGATAAAATGGCAATAAAAATGTAATATTTTCTAAAAATCATGACATTTACAGTCTCCTAAGGTTTTGAACGGTAGCGTAAATTATGCATGCCATTCCTTACCATCATTACCTTACCATTACCTTAATCTCCATGAACTAGCCTAATCCTATCAATCTTTAAATGAGCCTCCCTGCAATAGTGCAGCTTCTCGTGGCACGGGTGCTGATTATGCAAGACAACACAGGAACACAGCAATATCAGATATTACCAACATGCGTCTGCATGCGATGCATGCGTCTGTTATAGTAGGCCTGTGCTGAAGCCCTTGATGTATGTTCGCTGCAGTTGTGCCCTGTGTGTGAATACATGCAGTACATTACTGGCCGCTCACAACACAAAAGTTCTCAAAGCTATCTGTAGTTTTTCTAATGCTCGGTGCCTCCGCAAAGCCTGTTTGCAACACTTTTATATGAAGGTGACATTCTGACCCTTGGATTGCCAGTCTGCATTCACACAAGGGTATTAGCTCCTGAAATTAAAAAGCTTTACAACTTGAAAGCATATTTGTGAGGACCTTATTAATCCAATCAGTGTCACACAAGCAAGATGCTGCTGAAATTTCCATTCTTCCAAAAATAAATTGTAATACGTGGCAACAAAAGTCCACTTTCATTTGTGATGAACACTAAGCAAATTGTGTTGTCAGTAGGGTGACTTTTTTCTATCACTTTGTCAACATGAAGGAAGCAAGGGGGGTCTCCCAGCCTGAACGTGAGAGTCCGGTATTTATGAAGCCCCAGTGGAGAAAAAAAGGTGCAGGTGAGGCTTGTGAATGTGGGGCGTGGTCGTTACTGGAAGACCACCCACACCGACAGAGGCAATAAGTTGGAGGGCGTGGCAATAACCTCACGGTTATATAGCAACCAGGACTTTTGGAGGACCACTGGACATCGGGTGTCTTTTTTTCCCTGTCCAAGGCTTGCTGCTACCAACCTCTTCCCAAGATCCATCTGACCCAGGTCACCGGAAACTTCTGACCACATATAGAAATCAGGGTGTATGAACCATATGCGCTTTACAAAACAGCATTAAAAGCATTTCTGAAAACAAATAGGGATAATATACATCCCTATATATAGTATATATCCCTATATACACCCCTATATAGTAAACCATTTTTAACATTGTATTTTTTAACTGCAAAATTGTCACATGTTTTGTGCACCAAGTGCTCTTGCGTGTTCAGTGTTGTCATTTTTGTTTTATTTTTACTCTAAAACAATTTAGATTGGGTTTTTTTTCTACTTCGCCAGTAGAAAAATCTGATCAAGAGCTTTCGTTTGGTTCTCGCCCCTTGATACATAGGCACTGGCCTGCCAAGCAACCACCTTGAGCCAGACAGGAGCATCCTGGGTGCACAGTGAGCACCGTGTTGTGTGGTGGTCAACCTTCATGATATTTCAGGCTCTCCTTGGTGATCTACTGTATTCATATACAGGGAGCGCAGAATTATTAGGCAAATGAGTATTTTGTCCACATCATCCTCTTCATGCATGTTGTCTTACTCCAAGCTGTATAGGCTCGAAAGCCTACTACCAATTAAGCATATTAGGTGATGTGCATCTCTGTAATGAGAAGGGGTGTGGTCTAATGACATCAACACCCTATATCAGGTGTGCATAATTATTAGGCAACTTCCTTTCCTTTGGCAAAATGGGTCAAAAGAAGGACTTGACAGGCTCAGAAAAGTCAAAAGTAGTGAGATATCTTGCAGAGGGATGCAGCACTCTTAAAATTGCAAAGCTTCTGAAGCGTGATCATCGAACAATCAAGTGTTTCATTCAAAATAGTCAACAGGGTCGCAAGAAGCGTGTGGAAAAAACAAGGCGCAAAATAACTGCCCATGAACTGAGAAAAGTCAAGTGTGCAGCTGCCAAGATGCCACTTGCCACCAGTTTGGCCATATTTCAGAGCTTCAACATCACTGGAGTGCCCAAAAGCACAAGGTGTGCAATACTCAGAGACATGGCCAAGGTAAGAAAGGCTGAAAGATGACCACCACTGAACAAGACACACAAGCTGAAACGTCAAGACTGGGCCAAGAAATATCTCAAGACTGATTTTTCTAAGGTTTTATGGACTGATGAAATGAGGGTGAGTCTTGATGGGCCAGATGGATGGACCCGTGGCTGGATTGGTAAAGGGCAGAGAGCTCCAGTCCGACTCAGACGCCAGCAAGGTGGAGGTGGAGTACTGGTTTGGGCTGGTATCATGTGGGGCCTTTTCGGGTTGAGGATGGAGTCAAGCTCAACTCCCAGTCCTACTGGCAGTTTCTGGAAGACACCTTCTTCAAGCAGTGGTACAGGAAGAAGTCTGCATCCTTCAAGAAAAACATGATTTTCATGCAGGACAATGCTCCATCACACACGTCCAAGTACTCCACAGCGTGGCTGGCAAGAAAGGGTATAAAATAAGAAAAACTAATGACATGGCCTCTTTGTTCACCTGATCTGAACCCCATTGAGAACCTGTGGTCCATCATCAAATGTGAGATTTACAAGGAGGGAAAACAGTACACCTCTCTGAGCAGTGTCTGGGAGGCTGTGGTTGCTGCTGCACGCAATGTTTATGGTGAACAGATCAAAACACTGACAGAATCCATGGATGGCAGGCTTTTGAGTGTCCTTGCAAAGAAAGGTGGCTATATTGGTCGCTGATTTGTTTTTGTTTTGTTTTTGAATGTCAGAAATGTATATTTGTGAATGTGGAGATGTTATATTGGTTTCACTGGTAAAAATAAATAATATAAATGGGTATATATTTGTTTTTTGTTATATTGCCTAATAATTATGCACAGTAATACTCACCTGCACACAAAGATATCCCCCTAAAATAGCTCAAAATAAAAACAAATTAAAAACTACTTCCAAAAACATTCAGCTTTGATATTAATGAGTTTTTTGGGTTCATTGAGAACATGGTTGTTGTTCAATAATAAAATTATTCCTCAAAAATACAACTTGCCTAATAATTCTGCACTCCCTGTATTACAGTGTCCTGTTGTTAATACTTTGTGTAGGGCATATTGCTACATCACCGTAGCTCGTGTTTTGTTGCACTATGTTAAACGTAATTATGTCCATTAGAACCCTCTCATCAGCAGGCTATAAATACACATAAAAAATGACTACATATAAATCTGCCAGTCTAGCCTACATCATATGTTACCGCAGCCCTGGGCATGTATGGGGCACGTTGTTATTGTGGTCGGGGTAGTGACGGGATGAGCACCACAGGACCATTTTTTCAGGCTGAACTGTTTTGCATTAGGGGATTTTTTTTTTAAGTGTTAATGGGACAGGCTACGCACATGCAGAATAAGCTGCAGGTTGAAAGCACACGTCGGGAGGCAGACAGCCGGGCTTTTGTTCAGCAGAACAGGGCTTCTGTTCACATTCAGGTGACGCGGTGCATGAGACGTCGGGAGCCGCTCGCTGTGCGCAGCGCCGCGTATGAATAATGCTTCCGCGTCAAGTCGTCCGTGGCTGTGTGGAGGAAGAGGAGGGCCCTTCTCTCCTTCTCCGACACGGTGTGAAGGGGTAAACAGGGAAATTCCATTTGATGTGCGTGCATGCGTGCGTGCGTGTGTGTGCAACTTCATCCATGAAGTGTGCCACGGCAAATTGCATAATTCAGCAGGTGACTCACTATTGTGGTGGCATAGAAGTAAAAAAACAGGGATGCAAAAGTTCAGGGTTTGCCACAACAGTCCGTTGTTCCGGTGGCTGGGATCAAGTCAGATGACGGGCCGGGGTGAAGGGAAGTGGGCAGCGGCAGTGGAAAGACCAGTGGTTGACGCTCCACAAAGGACACACCTCACGTTTTCATGGTCGTCCCCAAACAAAGGCACAAAGGGATGGCAATTTGATCAGAGGGGAGGGAGCGCAGCCTGCGGTTTCGAGCTTTCAAGCTCTATGCCTGTCATGCCTTGGTGTGACGGGCGAGAAAAAAGAGGCAGAGAAAATTAATATGCTAAAAAAAGACAGCGCATGAAAAATGGTGTGTAGAAGAAGAGAACGGGGCTGGGAGAAAAAAAAAGATAGAAGGGGAATATGAAGCAAGACAGAACATAAATGGTGCTAAATTACCCTCATGCATCATGCTGGAGGCAGAGAGATGTCTAACAGGGCGTTTCCATTCCTTAGTCATTATGTTCATGTTTCAAACTTCTTTAAGTGAAGAGAACGAATGGAATGTTCCGCTGCTTTTAGCAAAACAAGACCATGTCCCCGGGACTCCGTCTGCCGTGCACAGACCAGAGCTGGTGAACAGACGGACGGATGTTCTTCCCAAAGCTAATGAAACGTCCATGTCAGGGACGTATTGAAGTGTGTGGACTGCGCTGATGCGGTGTTCTAGTTTTTCTTTTTACGAGGAATTCCACAGCCTGGTGTTTTCCTGAATAAACTGCAGACTTTCTGGCCAGCTGTTGTTCCTTGTGAAGCAACAACATGTTCAGCAATTTTTGGGGCACTGCTGCATCTGTCAGTGGTGCTTGAGAAACCCCACTGTGACACAAAGCCACTATTTAAGAAGAAACTCATGAAGGGTGTTTCTGTGATTTAAAACAGAGCATTAAGGGTCGATTTCCTGTTCAAGGATAAACCTGTCAAACTCTGGGCCATTTTCAGAGATCCCTGCTTGAAAATGTCAAACCCCAAGTAAACGAATTATAACTCTCTTGATAATGAACGCTTCTGAGATTATTTCAGAGGTGTACAAATCAGCACGTATGCTACTAGTTCAGAGTAAAGAATGAAAATTATTATTTTTTTTACACCTTTAGTGTGATTATCCATCTGAACGGAGCTGTGGCAGCTGCAAAACTCATAACCTGCACCAGACATATTGATAAAAAAGTAAACGGAGATATTAGCAGTCAAATATCTAGGGGGAATCCCCAAACTGTCCATTTGGGCACATTTTGCAACCATGTGTGCCATTTGAAACTTATTACAATCCTAACTACTAAGCTCATTTGTTTCACTTTACATATTATACTTAATCATCTATTACAGCTATTTTGGGTATAATAAAATCATTTTTAAATAGTTACATAATAGTCATATGTAATGATAGTGATACAATAGCTATCTATTGACGTTCGTAATTTACCTAGGGAGCAATCAACTTATAATTAAATTTTTTTACAGACTTGCTCATAATGCTTTATGAAACAATGTGATTCTGTCATAGATATGCAGCATGCATAAGTCTGTGCAAGTTTAGTGGCTATTGAAAGCATGTAAATGGCAGCAACTCTGCACTGCCCCCCGGTACCCACTGCAAGGTGCACACACCATTCACTCACACACTCACACCTACATCCAGTTAAGCATCGCCAAACCGCCCAGTTTGCATGGGTGGCGGGAGGAAGTCAGAAAGCCCAGGGGAAACTCCTGTCAACATCTTCCACAAACCTGGAAGACCCATTCACTGATTTATTTTAAGAGATGGCTTGATGATAGGGCCAGGTATCACTGATGAGATCCAATCCCTAATCTAGTAGACACTATTATAAGACAAATTGCTGACCCAGTTATCAGTTCACTGGTTCTCATTCCTTCATCCACTGTGAAAGTGAAGCAAATGCAAATTGATTGTCAGCACACGGTGACACAACCAAATGTGTCCTCTGCTTTTAACCATCACCCTTAGTGAGCAGCAGGCAGTCATGACAAGCGCCCGGGGAGCAGTGTGTGGGGACGGTACTTAGCTGAGTGGGACCTCAGTGGCACAGTGGCTGTTCGGGACTCGAACCGACAACCTTCTGATTATGGGGTCTGCTTCCTTACCCGCTAGGCCACCACTGCCCCATGAGATGCTACATCTCCAATTTCCTTTGGATTTACACAAGGTGTGTGCAGCAGAGCAATGTTGCTGATCAAACACTCAAATATTCAGGCTCTAAGCCTTTAAGGCAGTGTTTCCAAATCCTGATCATGGAGAACTGCTTGCCAGAATTTTTTTTTTCTGTTCCAAACCACACTGATTGAAATCTGCAACTTTCATAATAGGGGTGTAGAAGGGACACCTAAGCCTAACTAATTTTGGGTTGGAGTGAAAACTTTCTGGGTATGTGGTTCTCGTCAGGACCAGGATCTGGACCAAAAGCAATAAAAAAAAAGCAATAAAAAAATGCTAAAGGTACGAAAATGTACCCAGTGCTGCTTTCTGACTATTATCTGAGATAATGAAAGGCATAAACTGCTGTCCAGGTATGTAAGGAGAGAGGAGGACTGCCAGTTGGCTTAGATTAGTGTGTAAAATCCAGAGATTTCCCACTGGGTGTGGACTTTATGGCAGTTATCTCATCATGGTTGTTTGATCACACAGTGTGTGGGAGGCTGGGTGGTGGTGGGTTGGAGGTGGTTGAGAGCCACACACAGCGAGAGATTTGGAGATGCCTCTGATGCTGATGTCAAAAACGAGCGATACCATCTCAGCCCCACCACGCTCAAAGGGCTGATTTCATGAGTCGAGGGAAGAAACAAAATCTGCCCCACCGCCAGGCAAGTGCATACAACAAAAGCCTCAGTTCATGTTCACAGCCCATTGTGTTTGTTTAGTGAGTATACTTATGAGTGTGTGTGTGTGTGTGTGTGTGTGTGTGTGTGTGAGATGTAATGTCCTCTAAATTCTTTTATTGTTGACATTTTCAGGTGCATGCTGAACATTCCTTTGGGTCTTGCCAAGAACCACAGTACAGGTAACTATTTAAAAAAAAACACGGAGGCAAGAGGATTCGACTAGAAAGCCGTAAAAAAAATATGGGGTCGTTGTTTTCCTCAATTGTTTGGCCTCGGTTATAAAAAAAAAAAAAAAAAAGATAGCACACATACACAATGCCATGAATATAAGTTTGCCGTTAGGGCTTTCGCTGTATTTTTTTCTCATAATCTGTTAAAGAACTCGCTTGGCCACAACCGAGGGTTTCCAGCTACAGCGCCCATCGCCCACTCACGAACCCGTTCACTGCACATACACAAAAGCGGCAGGCAGAAGGAGGAATGCCTGGACTACTGTAATGCGTGCGGCCCTGGCGGCTTCCTGAGCAAAGGGCGAGCTGTTCGTGTGGGCTTAATTCGTACGAGGCATGGCTCGTAACAGGAGGTATAAATCAACTTGTTTACCCGCCACTTCACGAGCAGCAAAGCCCTTAAACACAGCAAGTCGGCTGGGATTAAGGGCCGTGCCTATCCCTCGTCCCTCTCTCGGCTGCTGATAACATGCCACTCTGCTTTCCTTTGCCTAAAAAGGTGCCATTGGGCGTGGGTCTCTAAACAGGATCGTGCTGAGGTAATGCCCAAGGATTCCTCGCCCCTTACCTAATGGGCAGCAGCGGTGAACAGCACCTCCGCTATCTCAGCCACTTCCTGAACAGGAGGCAAGTTTCAGGGGCGAAGCGGTAGGACCTTCCGCGAGATTAGATAGCGGACTCGGACCCAGGCGCGATTATGAGCTGCTTTTCCCGTCTCCTCTCATTGGCCCTGGGTGGGTCAGTGTTTGTGGTCCGGGAAGAGTAATCGGCTGTGAGTCATGCCGGAGGGGAGATGCTTCCTTGCTGAGGACATCCACATGTGCTAAACATCCCTGGAGTGCTGGCGTGATTTCGGTGACGCTTGTGCACAGGTATGGCTCAATAGACGGCCAGGTGGTGAATGAAAGGAAAACCTTGATGTTGGTAGCATTTTAAAGGAACCTGTCAGATGGCGCATTACACTGACAAACCCACTAAAAATCAAGGCTTTAGATCATTGTTTTTCTTTAATAAAGCCAGGAAAACTTGACACTGGCTTCCTTACAACTTTATTTAAACCTATCACGAGTGTAAGATCACAATACAGAAATACATAATACTGCAGATAATGTAAATGCATGGAGAACATGTACCTTCATAGGTGGGTATTTTCAGTGCCAGGAATAACAATATTACTCCAGTATAATCCAATAGACTCAGAAATGAGTGATATAGGCATGGCGTATAATTTCTGGGCATTTCTGCCAACTTACAACCAGTGTAGTCAAAACAACACAAACCTAAAACATTGCTCCACTATTACCTACGTCATTGTATGTCATTCATACAACTATGTGCTGGTATCTGCAGGTAATATGCCCTCCACAGGAAACAAGCGTCTGATATGTGTGAACTTGATGTAATCTGTCAACAGATCACAACCCAAGTGAATAGCAATGGGAGATATTTTATAATGCCTCGCCATGTCTCCACCACCATCATCAAAATGCAAAACGAGTACATTTCTCATTGCTTCCAGAGACCATTAAATGTTTTTCCAAGTTTCTAGTCCACATGCAAAGTAGATTCACTAAATGCAAAGTTGCACTGAAGAATGAAAACAAAGGCGAGAGTTTCCTGTAAATGCACTGTGGTGGACAACTTTTTACATCCAGACAACACTTAACACAGTTATACCAATATCAATTTACATTTTGCAATTAAAACAGCATTATTTTGAACACACATGTCAAATACATTTTGTATTAATTAAGATAAATATTTACCAATATTCTGAATATATACCAGAGCACAGAGCTGTGGGTATGTAGCACAGTTTGCTTTAAAATAGGATTTTCATTATCCAAAGGCATAAATAGATAAACAGATTGATTTCTGCAAGATAAATAAATAGCTGCATTCTGAGTATGATATCACAATGACAAGTATGCCACGACTTTGGTGCTGAAAGACATTAGCCGAATGTTTCTTGATGAATTGGCCCCACCGTCGAGTGGCAGACAGTGACTCAGCCACATGGAGTGTTGCCATGTTCAACTCCAGGGCGGAGCAGCCAGAGCTGAAAACACACTACTGACAATCTGTAAGCACCAGCTGATAAGGGAAGGAAGAGGGCTGTGCAGCCCCGGGGGATAAAATCCCCAGCATCGCTCACTTCATCATAACGACAAGACAGTGGGAGCAGGGTTACTTTCTGCAAGTGGAGGGACCCCATTTCCATGTGAAGCTTTATCTTCTGCTGATGGTAAAACGAGGTGAACTAAGCACCGATTACAGAGATCTGTGCACCCACTGTGTCACATGTTACCCTCCTCCAAACATTTACTACTGTTTACCCCACTCCAGAGGCAACTGCTCCCACTTTCTTCAAGATAAGCTACAATGAATGTTCTTTCCGTGCAATCTCTCATTGCATCAAAATTAGGTAACCAAAACACAACATAGAACCTTGGTGACTTCATTGTATTCAGAGGCAAGATGCAAGGCATCCAAAGTTGGAAGCATTACGGAATACTGCCACACAATCACAGTGAGAGACGCACACCTGACACATTACATTTATGGGCGTTTCCAGAATAAAACAGATTTTACTTATTACTCATTCAGAAGTAACTTTTGCATGTAAAATGTAATAAACCAATCAGATCACTTCACCACGGGGGGTGGAGCACCTTTTTCCGAAAAACCAATCAATTATAACACTGAACTGTATGTAAATCTGCACCTTAAATATAATCTAATAACATGCCACTCTCATCAACGTCATTTCGCTGCTATAAAATAGCAATGCGTGACGATGCATCCAAGCATACCTCATGTGAAATACACCACTCCTTGAAGGTAGGCACAGAGAGTGGCAACCCCGTGTTTTCAGGATATTTGCATGATCTTGAGTGATTGGTCTGCATAAAGCACATAACTAATATTCAAAGTGAATAGGAAGTGCCTCCATTAATAATGCTTCTAGCACGTACATGTTTCGGGCGGGAAATGCTAAAGTTATAAAGAATAAACTACTGTCATCTGATAACCCTGAGTTGCTGTTCATACTGGAATAACCCTACCCTTACCTCAAACTTACCCCAAACAGGTCTGGTGTTATTCCAGGATGAGCAGCGAGAATATTAGATCATACACACAGTGACGGGGTACACAAGGGCATTTGAGATGCAGGAAACAATAGCGCTTTTGTTTTTTTCTTTGCCTGAATTACCCTTTCACCCTGAATCCCCACCGGTATGACTCCTTCTGCCCTTACAGTCATCAAAACGATACTAAATAAAACACTTTACAGTCTTTGTGCCAGGACGTGCATGTAAAGTACCATACCATGTCTTCCTGGCATCAGGTTCATGCACTCGGCTTCGTCATTGCCTTTATTAAAGCTGAACCTGAACTTGAATAACAAGGTTCGAAACCGCTCAGCATACAATAAACATGTTTACTTACAGACTCATGGGGGGAGACGGCATCCAAAAAGGAAGTTTAATCAAAGGTGAAGATGACTGCAGGGAAAACCGGTAAGTGACGCGGGGCACGGCCTTCTGCTGCAATGCGTACATTTACTGGAATAAGGCATACACATAAATGATTAAAGAATAAACAGATCAAGAGTTCAAGTGTCTTCTCCCCATTTTTCTTCTCCCCGCTTGTCCTCGTCCTTTTAGTTGCTGCCGCCGCCACAGCTTGTGTTGACACAAACCGGGCCAGGGATCAGAGCGGGACAACTAAACAAACACTGGCCCACGGGCTGCAGTGCTGATTCGGGACGCTGGTGCTGTAGGCATCATGCCTGTATCGCCGTCTTGCTGTTATTTCACATTTCTCGCATGTCGTCATGCTCATTGCCGCCGGTTTATTTTACAATCTTGCTCCATAACTACAATAGCATTTTGGTCTAATGTTATACGGTCTGCACATAACTATGACTGTCATACTTTAAATATATTGTGTTGTATGGTTTGTAAACTGTGTCTGAATTCATTTTTTTAATATTGTAATTGTTTTATAATAATATTTTGCGTGGGAACCACATTGAACTACATTGGAATAGTCATTAAAGTTGTTATGTCGTTGCCAGGTTGTATGCAGTTACTTAAAATTGTTTTACTGCTTACAGGCATGTTTCAGTTCCACAACTAAAGGCACAGCCTTCAGTGATTTATGGTAGGTATGATTTATAATTATAAACGATAACGCAGGAGCAGTGACTGTGTTCCTGTCTTTTACACACTGTGAAAGAGAGCATCGGGGCATGTGGTAATGCTGATTGTGATAGCGCACCGACTGGCGCTGTCCTCTCTGAAATTCCATCACCTGGTCCCCTGATAACATCCCAGTGGGAAAACAGAGACAATTCAGCAGACGCGTTCGCGCCAAACGCTGCACAGGTCCCCCTTTCATCACCAACACACATTATGTGTTACCCCAGGGCTTCTGAAGTGAGTCAGAAAGACCGTGATCTGCAGATAAGTGGAGCCTGTGTTTGTGTGTGTGTGTGTGTGTGTGTGTGTGTGTGCTTTTATAATGTTTGCATGTTTGTGGATCCATGTGTGATGGTCTCTGATTTTCTAAAGAAGAACTCAGAAGATCTAGCCACTAAGGCTCTGCATTCTGTGAAATGCTGGGAGGCCGCTGAAGGGTAAGGACTAGGGATGTACAACACATGCACTGTTTTTCTTTAAAGGACAGCAAACATATTTGTATTTGAATACATTTTGATTCCACAAAAAAAAAAATAATTACCGTCTAAATGTCTGATTCACCATAACCTGTCTGCGCGTGGATGTGGTCCTGGTATCATTATAAATGAACAGAGATCCTGTCCAGTAATTACACATAAACAAAAATTAGTTATAGTTCCTCTTCTTCAAATTACAGATAAACAGTTCTTGATTCTCTGTTTTTTACCGATTTACTTAGGTCAATCCTGCGGACGCCCATGACCTTACCACACACAACGTCTATTATAACGCTTTGAAAAATGTGCTCTTAAAGCTATTGCACATACGGTGGGTACACAAAGTGTACACACCCCAGTTAAAGTGGCAGTTTTTGTTCATGTAAAAAAAATGGAACAATTAATCATTTCAAAACTTTTCCTACTTTCAATGTGACCTATAGCCTGTACAATTCAATTGAAAAACAAACAAATCTGTAGGGGGAAACAATGTAAAAAAAAAAAAGAAAGAAACGTACAATAAGTTGGTTGCATAAGCGTGCACTCCTTTAAACTAATACTTTGCTGAAGCACCCAAATGTATTTCAGAGTTTATATGACAGGAGGCAGCAAGACGAGACAAAAGGTTTTCAACTAGTTACTAGTAATAACTGTAAAGTACAAATACTGTAAGCTCTGTTAATTTCACTTTTTTTTTATTAATACCAAAGTGGGACCCTAAAAAAGTTTTCAAATGGGCAGAGATTTGTGCCAGTAGAAACTGAAATTGAATGGAATACATTTGAATCTGAGCTGCACAAACTAAAATTGCATTGTATACACTGAAATTATTCAAAATATTTTTGATCTGAAGTGCACAAACAGAAATGTAATTGTACAAACTGAATCTGAATGTATTAAATTGCATCTGAATTCCAAGATAATTGAAACTGCATTTTACATATTTAAAAATGTAACGCAAATTCAAAATCAGTTTTCACAATTCAATTAAATTTTTTTGCGTCTCACAATCCAGGGCCTTGAGAAAAAGCAATCGAGGTCAGACTCATTTCCACGTACACCAGGCGATCTGTGTTGATGCGACCAACGGACACCACTTGACATGAGCGACAAACACAGTTAATTCAGAACACTGGAGGATTTGCATTATATTTATGAATTTTGTCCCAAATCATTTTATGATAAATATAATGCAAATCCTCCAGTGTTTTGTTGCGGTAGTAACTTTGTTTCTCGCTCATGTCAAGTGGTGTCCATTGGTCACATGTCAACACAGAAATCCTGGTGTCTGGATACAAGAATACGTTCTGAAATTCTCTGGACAGGTTTCAGTTTATTGGAAGATTATCCCACATTTGGTGTCTCACTTGGGAGTCGATTTCTTAAATGGACCAATCAGCAGCCGTCAACTCAAACACATGAGTCCGCAGGTCACCTGTCGATCCATAACACCGGCTTGCACATGCTTCTTTCTTGCACATGCTTTCTGCAGAGCTGTCGTAAACTGAAAAATGAGCGCCGTTGGGAGTCTGAGCTCGATTGCTTTTTCTCAAGGACCCGAATTGTGCCAGAAATTGGTGCCAAAAATTTCTATTAAATTGTGAAAACTGAATTTGCGTTACATTTTTAGGGATGCAATTTTACGGATGTATTTAACCCATCATCCTTGGTGAGCAGTGTGTGGGGACGGTGCTTTGCTCAGTGGCACCTCAGTGGCACCTTGGTGGATGGGGATTCCGATTACGGGTCCTTTTCCTTACCCGCTAGGCCACCCACATCTGTTTTGTACTTTTACTGCAGGCTAATCTAATCTTATCTGTAACTGCTGAAAAAAATGATTTATTATTTATCGCTGCTGGCTGTAGCTGTGATGTACAGGGTCGCTGGGTGGTAGTAGCCCAGTGGGTAACACACTCGCCTATGAACCAGAAGACCCGGGTTCGAATCCCACTTACTACCATTGTGTCCCTGAGCAAGACACTTAACCCTATGTTGCTCCAGGGGGGACTGTCCCCTGTAACTACTGATTTGTAAGTCGCTCTGGATAAGGGCGTCTGTTAAATGCTGTAAATGTAAATGTAAATGTACAGCAAAAAACATATAAAACATACAATGAGCGGGATGTTCAAGTTTTTTTAAAAAAAGACACAACATAAGAGGAACAAGGAAACAATACACACACAGAATTTTTTTTTTTTTTAAATAACTGATCGGAAGGGTCAGGGAATGTACATGTATAAGTACATTACATACTGCTTCAGTCAACATAACCAAACGTCTCCAGTACGTGGAGAACTAGCTCGTGCATAGCTAGCTATTACAGCCATTTTGCCATGATTGGCAGAGATGCTGAGCGTGTCTCTCACTTGAAGTGAGCGCTTTGTGGCCTGGAGAGGCCTTTCTTCTGAAAGGCACCAGGAAAATAGAGACACTTGACATGCACAGTCCTATTCCTGCTAATGAGGGAACGGCAACGGCCAGGGAGAGGGCGAGTGATGAGAGGGGTCTAAAATCCGCACGATAGGTTAAACTGGTTTATTTAAATGGCACCCTTTCAAAGTAACGCCTCTTTCCGAAGAGCTTTCAAGTGAGCGCAATGTGCCTTTGAAGTTGTGGCAGCAAGGGTGGTGAGGAAGAGCGGCAGCATTTCGGTTTGAATCGGACAGGCAATGGGGACGGCCCCCTAAAAGAGCATACTCCAGAACCTAGAGCACACTGCGAGGGGAATACCAAGCTCCGGGAACAATGACCAGAGGCCAGGGTCAGCCCGGCCAGTCTTTCAAAGTGGCCTGGCCTGAGGAATAACGCCCAGAGCTTGCCAAGCACACCCAGGGGAGGTTCTGCTCAAGTACAACAGGATTCCGTTTTCAATAAGCGTCTCCAGTTTCTTCTTCTGACGGGCCCACATAGCTACACCGTTTTTGTTGTTGATTGATGTTGTAATGGAGTTCCATTCAGTCTTCTGCAAGGGAAGTTAAGAATAGAATAGATCTTTATTGTCCTGCCATAGTCTTACACTAAGGCTCAGATTTTTCATGAAATTATAATAGATGTAACGCTTTTGTATCTTGGTGAGGAGGAACCACCCAGCTCTATTTGAAGCTGTGTAAATATTTCTGACACACAGAAGACTAGGAAAAGTAAAATGTTTTTTTTTAAAAAGAAAAGGCTAAAATAGGAGGAGCCATTAGGAATGACTGATAACTCCCTCTCTCGCCCGCAACCATGTGCCGTACCAAACCATGTTGATTAAAGGATTCTGATTGGTGAATAACATGGAACGTAATGTAATGTGAGCACATTCACAATATCTTATAACACTCTTGTAAAATCAACCTTATTATTAGCTTATCACTGGTTTGGGACAGTTATAGTTAACAAAACATAGAAATGTGTGAATATATGAGTCACAACATAAGAGGGAAACGAAGACATATTTTCCTATGAGAGATTACATTACATCGCCATTGTCCTTTGTGTCACTAGGTCACATTTGCAAAATATGTGGTGCCATTTATAGAACAAAATCCCCCATGACGACCTGAGTGGATGATGTACAGACAGGTGACAAGTGAATAAAAGACACTTTTACGTGTCTCAGTATGTGTTGGGCAACAGTATCTGTTTATCCACAGAAGGGAGTGACAAGTTTCTTCCAAAAGAAAGTCCCTCGTTTGGTGAGGTGATGATGGTAGTAGTCAAGTAGGTGAACCACTTGAGTCCGAATCCCACAGCATGCCATTGTACCCCTGAATAAGACATGGAGTTTCTCCAGGCGGTCTGGAAAATTGCTGTGAATGTGAGTGATGGTGGTGGATCATCATCCTGGGAAACAGCAGTCCCATTAAGAAAGTAGAACTGTCATCACAGGATTTCGGCACATGAAAATCTGAACTTTTTAGTAACACCAAGCACAAGGTGATTGAACTTGCACCCATCTTATCCTTTTTATCTCCCTTTCTTGCTCTTTTTCTTTTGTGTCACACAGCGAAGGGAAGTTCCCTTTAATTTGTTCAGTCCCAAACTCTTTTAAAGGATCAGAGACTTCAGATCCTGCTTTTCCACTTATTCTCCAGCCAAGTTTGATATTTACATACAGCCCCTTTTTATCATTGGCAGAGGGTTTTTTCATGTTTGCGGTTGACTCCTCAAAGGTTCAGCTAAGATCCAAGGCTTGTAAAGCTTGCTCTTAATTACTGTAATTGCTTTGTTACATTAAAAGCTTATGGCCTCGTCAGCAACAGCAAAAAAAATGCATGTATTGTCAGACACGCCGTTTGATCTCAACACTTTTAAAAAAACGGCACCCTCAGACATTGACAGCGGAGCCAGATGACAGCCCTATTTGTGGTAGAGCAGGGCAAATAATGTGATTGCTCTTTGTAGATCGAAACCGTCTCCTCCTTTTTTTTTTCTAATTTTGGGTACTCTCATATGGCTTTGTGGTGTGAAGCGCTTTTCCGGTTAAGAAGATAGATGGCAAAATAATTAGGCAGTGTTCATGCATGAGTATCAGCCAGCGAGCTTCCAACCTCAAATTGCCTTTTGATTTCATGGGGGTGGGGCGGGTAAAAAGGCTACACCTCGATCTTTTGACAAACAAAATGCGTCACATTTCATCCTTGTGATCGGAGATTTCCTGCGGTTTTCTCCCGGAATTCATTCATTTCATGAGAAGAGGTGCCCGGAAGGGAAAGAAAAAAAAATCTATTTACTTCTGATTTTCTTGACTAGGTCATCGGCTCGAAATGACTCCTTCTGCATTCCGAAATGCCTGCCCTTTTTTTAAGGGTAATTTTCAACAATAAGCGCAATGCCAAACAACAGAAACCTCTTTGTGGCACAGCCCACCCCCGGGGGTTGGGGGGGGGGGGGGGGGGGGTGGCCTAAGCTCTGCCAAGTCAAACAATGGCAGTGTGGCATGAGCTCAGTGGCACACAGCAACCACGCCGCCGTGGCGAGCACCTGGCCCTACATCGCCAAGTAAATCCGCAATTTCAGCTCGGAGAACCCAATAAAGCAGCCATTCGTTTTTATATTCTGCATTGCTGAGCATAATGTGTTTAGGCGGTGCAACAGTTTATTACCTATAATCTACTACATTATGCAACAGGACCCCGGAGTACCTAAGTCAACAGATCATTTGTAAAATGATCATGTGAGAGCGGTGCGTTAAAGTGTTTTAGTGCACAAGAAGGTGAAGCCTCCAGATGATTATTTACTATGCAAAACCTACTGAAACCATCTGAATGGAACATGCGTCCAGACGCTCGATAAAAAATGATGTGTAAAAAATGAAACATGAAGGACAAATATTTCATGTTACGACAGTTAACTGTTGTTAACGATTTATCATTTATTTGTCAATGATATATTGATAATTAATATCTGTTAAACTCTGGTACATCAGATGCATTATTATTTTAAATGAATGTGTTGGCCTTTGACCTGGTGTCTGCAAACAAACTCTGCAACCTGGCAATTCTGCTTCAAGAAAAATTGAATCATTAACCACACCTTAAATTGATGTGCCTTGAATGAATGATTATACCACTTTGTACTGACCTAATTTTTTGAACGAGTGAGTGTGTGTCTTCAATATGAGATATCTGATGGGTCCCTTTAGATATAATTTCACCTAACTACACTGTTTACAGTTGCAACAAAATGTGACAAGCTGCTGCATGAACGATATCGCTTAGCAACCACACCAACGGCCGGATTGTATCATGTGTTTCATCACAGAGGCAAAACCTAAAGTTTGCAAGTGCTGACGTCTCGCGGTATTATGGCTTAAGTAGGACACTTTGAAGCCCTCTTAGCGCTCTCATTTTAGGCCTCGTGCGCTTGTAGCTGCACCTGGGTAGATCTCCTTTGTGCAGATGAAACGCGTTACGATGATGCGATGCATTCCTCAAGACTACGGCCTCGTAGCCCATGGGGGTACAGAGCCCTCACACAGCTGGTGGCTGAAAAACCTTTTTTTCCCTCCCCTGTAGCCTAAAGTACTTATTGAGGCATTCATCAACGATGTCTGCCACGCTAATTGGCCTTTTTAAGAGCACTAGTTTAAAGCCATTTTTGCACCTTTTCTCTTAACAGCAGAACACCAGCGGGAAACTACAGGAAAACAGCACCAAATGCTAATCTCTCCCGGTGCCGCTTTCCCGGCTGAGTGGAATATAAATGTTTCTCTTTCACCCTCTAACTGGGAAAAATCCTCTGACATTGCCACGTCAGCAACGCTGAGCAACCCATTTGACCAATCCTTGGCCGCTAAAGCCAGGAGAGGTCAGAGCAGGGACACACGGTCCGACAGCAGCATAGTGGTATGGTTGACATTGGTCCCTGTCATAAACGTGTTACAGACGGCAATGTCTCGTCTATGACACGGTCATGGAACAACTGGAACCTGAACACACTTCACTGAGAGAGATTTAAATGGTCCTGATCTGGTGTACATAGTGCACGTACACGGTCTTCCTAGAATAGTGCGCCTCTGTATTTTTGTGGCGGTGCGAGGAACTAACGTTTACCCGAAACGTCGTGGCACGACGAGATCACAGTTGCTCAAAGCCAGACTGCAGGATCTAATCATAAATTCATTCATTTTGAAACACCTATCCTTGAGCTGAGACATGAAGGGAAAGGCCCTGCAAAGGATGTCCTGAAATAACCTGATTTCTACCTTTAACCCCGTGACATGAATCTGTCTTTTGTGAAGGTCGGGGTGTAGGTTCCGTTAAATGAACTCATTCAGGCGTGATCTCAGCGCCAAGGGGGGTCGGGGGGGAGTATGTTAGGCCTTATTGTGTTCCTACGAATACCTTTCTCATCAGCCATGTGCCAATAAAATGTCACAATCAGGGACCTGAAGTAAAGCAAAGGGGTGGCACAAAAAGTGAGCTAAGTTTATGCGAAAGAGCCCACATAAATATAGGACCCTGTTCAGAAATTTCAAATGGGAAATTTAACAATACAAAAAAATTATATTCAGGATTTGTTCAGCAATATATTTATTGAGATTATTATCTCCAAACATTTTTTTATTTGGCTAACAATTTATATAATTAACAATTTATATAATAAAAAAATAATAAAAACTAATATTAATTACAAAGAAGATTGTTACCTTGTTCACATATCCCATCTTCTAATTTATAGCCACTCTTTCCCTTCATCATTCCTTATACACTCAAAAAAATTATTTATGCTATTTGAAAGTAAGGCAGGCAAATAGAAGGGTCCTATTTGCCTGCCTTAGTTTCAAATAGCATAATTCAAATGTGTGTAAATAGGTGTCATAATTGAATTAAGTTAACCTAACAAATAATTTTTTTAAGTGCACTAATGCTCCTGTAACACATGAACTCTGGTAGGTACCACCCTTGTCATGTATGTCAGAAGGCACAACAGATCCTAGGTACAACCGCTACCTCTCCCACAACAGTTCTGTGCCCATTCGGAAGGAACCACGATCATTCTACTCATATTAGATGGTGAAAAGTGAAAGTGATTGAAGTTGTTATACACTGCAGCACAGTACACAGTGCACACAATGAAATGTGTTCTCTGATTTTAAACCATCGCCCTTAGAGAGGAGTGGGCAGCCATGAAAGGTGCCCGGGGAGCAGTGGGTGGGGATGGTGCTTTGCAATTCCAATTCCAACAAAATTGTTGCCCGAGGAAATCCGGTCGGGCCATGGTCTTCAATTTGCATTGAGGTTATGCGAGGCTCTATTTCGGCATCTTGGAATGCAAATCTCAGGATAACAACCATGGCAAACCTGGGTCGATTCCTCAGAGGATAATGTTAACCAGAGTATGCCCTGGGATCCAGCTCCATCAGAGATCCTGGCAGGGGATCATTGGTATGAGTAGTGTGCCAGGGTATGGGAGTCATCTGGTCACTTGTTTGTTTTTATGTGGAGCCTCGTACTTTTTTTCTTTTCTTTTCCTTTCTCACACTTGGATCCTTTAGTCTGTCCCTCACGATAAGAATGCATTTCAGCCTTCAATTCAGAGAAAATCTTCTGCCCATTAAATCAACCTGCAGTTATAGCAATGACATTTGGAACAGTTTAAAATCTGAATTAACAGGATACAAAGTCAGAGGTGGGTAGGACAGCCAAAACCTTTTCTCTAAAAGGGACTTATCTTACATATGCTAATTATATCTGTCAGCACTGATATTTTAAATAGAACGGCTAAACGATAATGCTAATTCCTTCCTCCACAAATGTAGAGAGGTCTACTTAGCTCACTGCACCATTTAACAAAACTCTAAAAGTGTCTATATGAAAGACTGGGACTCTGTATTCTTTCTGTAACCTTTGGTTTTAGCATCTGCGCTATGCTGCCATGGTTTGTGTGTGATCATGTGACAGACATGGCTACGTCTGATTGGTAAAAAGATGTCATGTGATTATTGCTGCTATGTCTGAATGTCTGAGTGGTCTGATACATCTGAAACGTTTTAGATCTACAGGTGGCATCTGTCTGTTTAAATGGCTTAAAAAAAGTGTTGCCCAATGTAACCAAGAAAGAGTACCATTTCTAAATCACAAATGTACTCAAATAAAGTACAAAGAATGGTGTTGTAAACCTACTCTGAGAAGTGCTTTTTTTTTTTTTAAAGATAATCAAATGTTACTGTATGAGCCAAATATTGGTTAATGCATTTGGTGTGATAATTGCATTAAAAGGGGGCAAAATAATAAAAAGGATCATTTGTGGGAATACATAATGATTGTATTTGTTGAAGTGAATTACTGATTTAGTTAATATGTGTAGCTGTATTTTTATTAATTTACTTATTTTGAGCTTCCAGTAGACAGTAACACGTCACTTGTAATTAGTTCATTGGAAGCCAGAGACGTTGGAAGCAACACAGTTTTTGACTGAGTTGCCAGAGTGATTTACTTTTGTGTTCATTTAAGTAAACATTTTTTTATACAAACGATCCGGACTCCCTTGCGTCGGACAAGCTTCGAAAAGTGCCACAGAAGAACAAAACCGAGTAAATGTAACTCGTTACTCCCCATCTCTGACTATTGTAATATAACTATGATTTGCTTAGAATTTTCACGTGTTTCTGGCTCTCATGGAACATATCTGTTCGTGTTATACCTATTTTTCTGATTTGGAGTTAGTGCTGATGAGAAGTCATTTATGATCACACTTAACTATCACCTAGTAAACTTACCCAGGATTCTATGGATACTATGTCTGTTCCCTGTGCTTTGAAACGAAATAGACTTAAACATCACCAATGATTGTAGCCTCTAACAGCAGTGGTCTCCTAAACATCAAATAGCTCTCACATAAAACTGTACTGGTAAATAAGATTATTACATACAGCAAAAGAGTAATCCAGCCCCTGGGGACGTATGTGACAGTGCGTTTCTTGGTGCCGATCCCAAGCCCAGGTAAATGGGGAGGGTTGCGTCCTGAAAGGCATCAGGACGAAGACATTTGCCAAACCTTTGTGTGGACAACCAGACTAGATTTTTTTTAAAGAGAAGTGATTGTCACATGTGATACACAGCAGCACAGCACACGGTGCACACAGTGAAATTTGTCCTGTGCATTTATCCCATCACCCTTGGTGAGCAGTGGGCAGCCATGACAGGCGCCCGGGGAGCAGTGTGTGGGGACGGTGCTTTGCTCAGTGGCACCTCAGTGGCACCTTGGCGGATCGGGATTCGAACCGGCAACCTTCCCGTAATCAGAAGATCATTCGCTGTGGCGACCCCTAATGGGAGCAGCCAAAAGGAGATGACGACAGACAGTAGAACACTAGCAGAAATAATAATCATTTGCCTTACAGAAACCTGGATTACTGCATTACTCTCAATTAAGAAACTCCTTAATGAAGAAACCGCCGAGGTGCCCCTTGCAAACAATCACCTTTACTTTCATCCATGATCTAAACAACATGAATTTCCATATGAATCATTTGAACTTTTTTGCGTTTGTATATTTCTGGTACCAAGCTTGGGTATTAAATAGTAGCCTAGAATGTAACAGAAGACCACAAAGTTACAGGTTCAAACCTGAGCAAGACACTTAACCCTGAGTGTCAACAGGGGGGACTGTCCCCGTAACTACTGATAGTTACGGGGACGCTCTGGATAAAGCCGTCTGGTAAATGCTGTAAATGTTTATTCCAGAACATGGACGAACGTTGGGCTCTTTCATTGTTTTGAAACGAAAGAGAATGACCATGACAAGGCTGATTGGTAGAGCATGGCATGGTAGACTAATTTTTCAGCCAATTGTTTTACTTCTGATTGAATATTTTGGCACACAAGCCTGAACAGATACATGCTCTATCCAACCACAGCTCAGATTTCCTCACACATAAATAAAACCACATCTGTTTCCAGAGCCTGACCACACATCAGCAACGACATCATTAATCAGAATATGCTGCTTTATACTGGTTTTAGTCTGACATTTTGAACCCCTAAAGCAGTGGTGTATCGTGCATTCACCCCATTGTCGCAAAAATATTCACAAATTTATTCTGAGAAAACAAAGTTAACTCCAAAGGTCATGCCACGCTGTTTTATCTTTAGCTTGGCATGGCATATATTTATTGCACATTTCTATATTTATTATCTGGATAAGCAACAGGGCACTACTTCCCCCTATTTGTTCATCTATGAAAAGATATTTTTTAATAAATGAATTTAAATGTTTTGGGTGTATTTTGCCTTCCCAAAGAGAATTTTTTTTTTACTACCTTGCCTGCATCCTGCTGCTGTCCCATGAGGTTTTGTTGACTGGTGCGTCATGGATGTCGGGGCTGCTGACAAGCCCAGGTGTGGACATGGGGGAGCGACCCCCGCAGATGAAGAGGGGCACGTATCGGCCCGCATGCCTCACACCTGACAGCCGTGTCAGTTCTGTGCCAGGTGACCATGGGACCCTTTCATCATTCCTGTGGGGCTCACATTGCGGCGGGGTCATTCCGGTATTTTAATCCCCCCGCACGAATTACAGCAGTAAGCAAGGTGAACATCAGCCACAGAGCCTTTGCCTTCAATTAAGGTCGGCTATCCCTTAAAGACCCTGAAAAGCTCACAGAGCTGCGGACAAACGTCCTGATAGCTGTCTCTTTGATGGAGGACCCAGCATGACCACCATTGCTACACTGCGGTGTTCTGTGACCAAAGAAACCAAGGGTGACCAAAGCAGCGCCTCTGGCCTCTGACCGCCAGGAGATTTCGGCATGCCTGAACACTGAGACCACGGGTGAACTGGAGAGGTTAAGTGTCCACCTGCGCGCTCGGCGTGATTTACGGCGCATATGGGCTCGTCTCCGGACTGGACAGTCACTGGCTCCTCAGGGGACTTGTTAAAGAAACCTGCAAAGGGGCGCAATTCTTTCCTGCTAGTCTTTCTGCTCCTCCTCCTCTCCTACTTTTCACACCGCACCGAGACGTGTGAGGTCACCCTTCAGCCCTGGCATGTTTCTGGAAAAGATTATCTCCTCTGTTACCTGCCGCCACAAATCCTGCGCTGGCAATCACGTCATCCCCGTCAAGCATTTCAGAATAACGCAACTGATAACGGAGCACAAAGGTGTAAATCAAATCACTGACTGATTACTGGGGTGACAGGATCATCTCCGTGATGAGCTCTTCGTGTTGCATGCAGCCGGCATTCTGAATTATGAAACATTTTTTTTATGCCCATTGCTTTATCGATTCAGATTTAAACAGCTGCTTTTTGTTCTCTGCGAGGTAACCCGAGACACACGCTTACTGAGTTGGACTCCTTTGATTCCCCCACCCCCCCCTCTCCTCTTCCAAACAAGATACCTATTGTCTCCTCTGCAGTGAATAATCAGGGAGGTGCAGAGCCGAACAGTGAACTGTCTATCTGAGAGGAACGAAACAAACACTGGCATCTGGTCGTGGCCGATGCCTTAATGGTATCAGGTGGAACTGACATTTTCGTCCCTGGGATTAACTGCGAATTGCGAGTCTGCCCGTCTAGTGGACGCGCGTTGCCATTGTTATTTGTTTGTCTTTGTGTTCCTTTTTTAGATCCAGCCTCTGATCTTAATCCTGTGTTTAGATGTGGTTCATCCCCTATTAAATCCAGCCACGTCTGCGATATTAGCGAACAGCCCCGAGGCGCTCCCTAAGTCTGAGCAAACGCTTCAAATCCTTTATCCACAGGATGACGTTATGAGGGACATTTTTTCGCCGTTCTGGCAGCTCCAGTGTGTCGAATGGAACCTTGAGCACGGAGACTGTCCCCGGTGGTCCAGTGCAGGGCACGACCGATGGAGAAAATGGGGTGTGAAATGAAAGCGTTTTCCTCCAATTAGTCAAGGGCTCCGTCTGACCGAAGCTAATATTTCACAGCGACTTTCTCTCCATAACAACTGTAGCAGGAATGTGACACTTTTTTGTGACGGTCAATAAAGAAGGGGGTGGGCGACAGGGACTCCACAAATGGGAGATCCATGAAAGAGGACACAAGACAGGGATTTCAGGCTCAGGATATTGGCAGCGCATTTCTGATGGATGGCATCTCGAGGTGTCTGTTCTCTTGTGAAGCAGCTATGATGTCATTCGTCCACACTGTTTTACAAACTTTTCTATTTCTGCTTCTGCTTTTGAGAGCATGTCCTCATGGGGCCAAGAAAACAAAACAATAATGGAGGATCTGTACATGGGTCAGCCGAATGAGAATTCTGATGATAAGCTGCAGCCTGACAAGATATTATATTCTTTAACTTCAATCAAATTTAAGTCCATTTTTGTATCTGGGGTCATTTTAAACAGAAACTTCCAGAATGTGTGATTCCAGCCTAATGTATGTCTTGTGATTGACTACTTACTTTAGAGACTAGATACAAAAGAAAAGGGAAATCATATAAAAATGAGCTAAGCTCTTTTCATTATTACTGCTCAGATAAAAGTTAAAGATGCAACAGCATGATGAGGCCATTTCATGACCCTACGAACTGTTTTTGAGGGCATGACATTGTGGTGCCATGAGAACAAAACCACAGTATTGTGAAACAAACAAGCGGAGCATAACTTTGAGGTTTAGGCCTTAATAATGGCATAACAAAAAAAAATCTATATTGCAAACAGCTGCGCAACATTCACAAAAACTTGTGGAACGCTTTATAATGGAACTCATTTTCTTGATTGCAGTTCCATTTAGCTGAAAAGCGCCATGTGATTCACTTGCCCCAAATCTAAACATCCATTATGAAATTACAATTGAAACCCAAACACTGAAAAAAAAATGCAATTTAAACAAACGGAGAAAGGCAGCGGGAAATACGAGCGACTTCCTGCTGCGCGGCCGCCCAGCACAAGTGGCGCTGTGTGGAGGGGGGAGAAAATGGGACACGGCGATAAATACTGTCAGACGTAATAATAACAAGAGTTACAAGGGGAAAGCTGTTCAGCTTCAGTCGAGCTGTCAGACGCAACCAAACAAATACCAGGGAGTGTTAGAATGGGACACCGTTGGACGCGAGATTAGAAAGCTTTTAAATGGAAGGTGAGCCGAAGCAGACTAAAGATGCCTTCTGCACGAAGACCGCTGTAATTTCCCGTAAATTCGACAACGATGAGCTACTTGTCCTGGGCCTTGTAATCAAAGCTGCATTCTTGTGCAAATGCTCAAAGGGCTGCTCAGCAGGGACAGCAGCACATTAAAAACTCTGCCTTCCGCCCCGAGATGTGGCATTAAATTTGCACAGGAACTGAGGGGTGGAGGCCAGCGAGGCCGACTGAGGAGCCGGAGATTTAACTAGCCTCAAAGTAAACAGTCGGAATGCCGTAACCTCCCCCTCCTTTCCTCGAGTGCTTTCAAACCTACAGAGGCTTGTCCAGTTGTGGTGGTGTGTGGGTGAGGGCCGTGGAGCAATGCGTGGGACCGGGGACCTCCCTGTTTGAGTAACTCCTCAAACCTCTCGGGCCAGTTTCCGACACACATATCACCATCATTTCATCCCAGTCCAAATGCCTCGAGCTAATTTCTAAATTCGCCATGAAATTTCCCAGGTGACAGCCCTCAGATCAGTCCAGGCAGCTCTGCACAGGCAGGTATCAAGCCCACTCTGTCACAATCACTGCCTTTATTCGTGTCCAACCTTGGGGAGTGAGCGGGAGGAAGGGAACGGCCAGAGAGATGGAAACCATGCTTGTACAAGGCCGCTCCCATGGTGATTCTCCAGAGAACATAAGCTTCTCCAAAGAGAACAAAGGTCATGACTCAGAGGACAAGCCGTCCATCCCATGGTCCTTTCAGCACACCCCTTTCACCCCTCTCTTCCTGTCTTTGGCACTAGCTGATCCCCCTAACCTCTAGAGCTTGCCGACCTCCGTAATGCCCAAAGAAAGTTCTAGGTCAGCTGCAGTTCTCCCATCTGTAATCACACATTAGAGCCGTGAGCATTCTTCCATTCCAGTGTGAGAAGCAGGAGGAGGTGTTAAAGATGAGGGCCGACTTTTTTATTTCAGTAACATGGAAAGCATTTTAAGACTTTTATTGTGGTTTTTGGTTTGACAAGCATGGAAACTAAATTCATCAAGATGACAGAATTACAAAACATTAAATGAACATAAACTGGCAAAATTTTGATAAGGGGTCAAAATAATAATAACAAAAGGTACATAGAACTAGAACTATATACAATTTTTTTGGAAAAAAAATCTACGATTAAAGACTGTGGTAAATCATTCTTAATTCTTATTCAAATTTAAATGTAATATTTAAAACAATTCTAGTAACTCCTTTACATCCTCTGACATTTGCTGTGTGTCATTTCAGTCTATTGCTGGGTTCCATATGTCTAAACCTTCACTTATTTAGGCAAAAATATGTAAAGACATTTTGACGAAAATTTTTGGTCACAATCTTTAGTTTAGTAACATCACAAGTTTAATTGTTTGGAGCATTCTCACTTAGCTGCGAGAACATTATGCTCATGCACATCATTCAAACTGTTACGGCAATAAAATTTGAAAAACATTATATAAGGAAAGATCGCTTAGTTGTCTGAGACTTTCAGCCCAAGTGCAGTGTACTGCTCCCCTTCAAATATTCATATATTCTTCTGTAATATGTTCTAAAGATTCCAGTAACAGTGGTGGCAGAGTAACCAACATAGAACCAATAATCAAGAGCAAATCCTGGCTGAGACAGGGGCTTTTTGGAATGGTGATGAAATCTGTATACCATCTGTGATGCACAGTGCACAGATATAAAACTGGAAAACTATAAACTTTTTCTGAAAAAGTATAGAACAAGGCAGTTTATTCTGGTGAAGGCACAAAATGTTAAGAGTACATATACATTTCCCTATATATACATATGCATCTCTTTGATTATCAGTTAAGTGGTTAATGCATTAACCTGCATTAACCTTACATATTTTACATTTATTCGGACAAGGCAATACTTTTTTCTATTAATTCTTAGCACACTATTAATTCTTGTTCTGTTTTTCATACACAAACCCATAGACTCGTAAATAATGTATTTTACCAAGTGAAGCTACATACTGTATTTACATAATTTATGCATCTCTCCAGCTGCCTTGTTACAGCTTTGTTTGCATGCAGGTTAGCAGCATCCTTATCCCTGTTCACTTCAGGCCAGGATTGTCAGCAGAACAACAGACCGTGCAAATATAACTGATGATCCGAATAGTCCCAGTCATGGCACTAGTCAAAACATGTACGTACTGTTTTCACACATAGCTTTTCATAAACTACTGGTTCATATAATTTCAGTGTTACCTGTCTGTATGTTCTTGTTTTTTCTGGATCGACTCCACTAATGCATTTCACAAAAGGTATTGGCAGGCTTTTGCGACAGAAAGCCTCAAATTATATTCAGTTTATTGCTTTGAAAGCCAAAGCTTTAATATTTCAATTCAGGTTTCTACAAGCTGTAACATTTCATATCTTTCAACGCTCTGACAGCCACCACCCATTAAGGTGTCAGCAAAATTAGCTTTATATGATAAGCATGGAATTATGCTTTGTAACAAGAGTTGTAGCAACATCAAATCTGTTTAGACATAGTTAAGAATGTTTATAATGAGTCTTTTTTCTTTTGTCTCCAATAAAAAAATGGCATGTTTTGTCCTTTGAGACCATAAACTAAGTAAGAGTAACTTGACCAGACTGGATAGAAAGCATCATGAAATCTCAGGCATAATACTGATTTATTGTCAGCAATGTAGTGCAAACCATTTCCCACTAAAACCAGTATTTTAGTCAAAAATGCACAACCTGGTCACTCTGGCATCAGCCAGCATAATCAGCTGAGGAAAACATGGGGCAAATATGAATGATGCTCTCTTTAGAGCCCAGTCAGTATGTGAATGCCCCAAACCTCATTTGCTTGCACCAATCCTCAACCTGCAAAACTTCCCCAGGACTCCCGCTGGCCTGTGCTCCTAAGGTAGCCTGGCTGTGTTGCAAGGCCTAGGAGGCAGAGTTCGCACCCTGCACTTTGACTTGGGGGGGTTCTGCATGGCTGCCGCTGCCTCAGGATATGGAGAGAGGGAGGGAGTTTTGGGTGTTCTGAGTCACTGCAAGCCCCCTCCAGGTCCCCTGGACATCGAATTCATTTGTAGTATTATTGCAGCCGGGCTGAAGAGCTGACCCCACGGGACTAATCCCGTGACCTCCAGCATATTAAAGTGACCGTTAGTGGACACGTAAGGCCAGTCTGTTACTCCTAGCCACCCCCACACAAATGGAAAAGGCAGGATAGGACGTGGTGCGGTTGGTGTCCGTTCGTGTGGATCAGTGTTTTGTGCTGACATAAGGTATAGCATGCTTGCTGACCAATGTGAGAATCTGTCAATCAGTTTAGGGTGGTGCAGATATTACTGGCATCATATCCATACATCATACTTCCACGCAGACAGAGCCAATGCATTGGGTTGCTTAAACAATATCAATAAACGATCAATGTATTAATCTTCATCATATTTGATCCTCTGGAGATTTTATTTTTTATTTTTATATTGCATTTGTGACTCTTTTTAACCTGGAAAGTAACAATTGTCCACCACTCCTACTGATCCTGAAACGATGCTCATTGTTAGCAACAGTTATCAGTTGGAAGCCCCTTTAAAAGAGATTATGCCAGGTCAGGTGCATTCAGACCTTGATTACCCTTGACATATGTCTGACCATTCTGTTACCGCTGCAGAGGCAACACTTATTAGTGGGTGGAGGTCATCAAGGTCAAGACCCTATGACATTTCAAGAACACAATCCCTAGTTTTTGTCCAATGAATGTGGGGTTGACCCCGGCTTCCCATGGCTAAGCTTGCTGTTTTTGGGGGTGGGTGTGGCACGTGAACTACAAGGATTCCACTGAATTGGGAAATTCATACAAGACACAGAATGCACTAGGAATGCTTGTAGCAATCTTTGAATTTAGTGGATCAGGAGATATCCACCAAAACCACAATAACCTTTCAATGGATAATATCAGGCTGTTCACTCTGAACATATATGAAAGATCGGTCCTTTTTGAGTAGAGATGCAAGCAAAATTCTCCAATGTTCCAAATTCAATTCAGAGTTTAATGGCAAAATAATCACACACTAAAAGACTTTGAAAAGACTTTAGTCTGACAATGTCTCGCACCTAAAGTCAGGCCACAGACTAAGCCATGACAGCAGTGCTTCCTTAACCGCTAGGCCCACCACTACCCCAGTTTATATGTGTTTATTTATTTTGTAACTGTGTGTTTTGGTACTTTGGTACATTGTACTTTAGTGTAAAGGTGATGGCATGGTTTGTTTTGCATTGTGGTACAAATAATAATAATACTTTTTTTTTTAATTGTCATGTCATTATGTTTGATTGTGTTTCAGTGTATTACAGCTTCTCTGTTGGTGTTTGTTGCTGTTGTAGAGCATACTGTTGTGTTGTAGAGCCTCATTCAATTTCATTGTGATTTTTTATTAATTTAATATTTGGAGTGAGCTTTGATAATGTTTTGTGCTTGTGTTTCGGTTTTAGAATTATCATTTTCCAGTAAGCAGTGAAAAAAGTAACACAATTTGTAAATGGTTTATCTATGCTGTATTTGCTCAAAAGACAGCATTCAGGAAGCAAATGCTGAAGTAACCATGGCAGAACGACTATACATAGTGCCATTCAGGTTATATTCCAATGCATGCTCTTCTAATGGAGGAAAAGAAGTAAAAAAATTATTAAAAACCCACAAATCTCTACCCATTAGCGCAAGTTCAATTACAACCAGGTCCATAGGCAAAAGTGACATACTGTCTAAATATAGACATCAGCTGCTGTAGAGTGATTTTATAAGGTACTGATTTTTTATGTATATGTATTCTGAAAAAGGAATAATGTCGAAACATTATGGGCTGCATTCATTTCATCTATCAACATGTATAAGATAGGTCCTTTGACAACCTCATAAATCCATTACTAAGTTTCATTTTATGCTCAAGCATGGATATGTTTTTTAAGGATGTGTGAAGTGATTTTATTTTAAAGCCACAATTAATTTTATTATGAAAACCACTTCACTGAAGTCGAGGAAAGACTGAAGAATAAATGTTTCTAACTACACATTCCTCACAGGTTGACGGTTGGAACAGACCTTTGAATGAATAATAATCTAATTATTTTCTGAATTCCCTGAGGGAGAGAGCCAAAAATTTGGGACAAATCATGTTTTTATATATATTTCTTTCTCCAGTGTGACCTGGGAAATTAAACAAAGGTCCAGGAGAATAAATGTATTTAATCGGTTTATGGATCAGTTTATGCATCTTGTGACCCTCATTATAAAACACTGTACTGGCACTACAGTGTGGTGTATCAAGTAGTTAGAATTGTTTTGCTTAATATGGAATGTGAACATTTAGAGATCCCATACAATCTAAAGCATTTATGTATATGCAAAAAATATGTGGAATGTTAATCATACTGGACATTGTCAGAGTATGACAAAACGAAGAGTGTTTACCGTATTATAACCACTGCTTGTAACATCTTGGCACCTCTGGTCCTCCAGCTGATGCCACTTCCGTGTATTGTCAACCATAATTAGTCTGTAATCTCCCAATTAAGTCCTTTATTTAAGATCCCATGCTCCTCCACTCCCTTGTTGCTTATCTGTGATGCATGTTTGAAGTATTCCGTGTGAAGTTCAGACTTGCCTGAGAGGCCGCTGAGTTTTGTTTTGCCGATTGTCCTTATTGTCATGTTTCCAGTCAGGTGACAGTCACGGGATTGTAGGTTCCTTTCCTAAATACTTTACACTAGAGTGAAAAGCTGACAAAGCTGAACTCACTCAGCCGTTGAGAAGGTCGTGTCATATTTGAGAATCCTGATTCTGCTCTTTCCACCAGCATTCTCAAACCCGCTGCAACTTAAGATCCGCAGCCACCGGATCAATGACCACTTTCCTACTGAGCGCCTACGCAAACACAAACACTGGTAGGGTTTTCGGTTTATACTAACGGCGAGATTCACAGTCCTCACTTTACGCTACAATGCTATTGGGTACACAGATCTTGCTTCTGATGTCCAGTTTACACTTATTTCGTGTTTCATTAAACTTTTTTTTTTTTTTTTTTTGTGATGTCACATGCAGTCATCAAATTCACCATCCCGGAACTGCTTGAATAACCGATGATGACGGCTTGGAGCTTGGATGATGAGGAATGTTGTGATCTACTCCCTCTCAGCTATTCTGGTGGCTCAATTCCGGGGCCATTTTCCATGCTATCCTTGTCCTGAACCAACTTAGCTCAATGCCACTGGGATGCAGCATTGAATTGTTCTTTCCTATCTCTCATTTCTCTAATTGTCACCCTACATTAGGGTTCCAGGATTTTGATGACATGTCCATGCTCTCCAGTACCCAATGCACCAGTTGACGGGCCTGAAAATCTGAAGGCTGCCCAATCGGTCGCCTTGTCCCAGCTTGAGGGATGTTCAGCGCAAATAATTTTTGGGCAGGTGCTATAGAGGCTACGTGCTCCAGCAGTGATGTAGAAGAGGTGACAGCGTGGATTATGGAGGAGAATGGAGTGGGCCCAACGACCGGGAGACTGGAGAAGGCAAGAGCATGGGTTCATGGGCCGAGACCAGCGGACAGATAGTCAAAGGGGAACCAGCCTCCCTTCTTGATGCAAGGTCTCCGAATACCTGGGCCTGCCTGTCCACCCCAATAATGGTGGCTCTGGCCCACCAGGTGGTGCCATATTATTGTGAGCCCTAATTATTTACTTCATATGTCTCTAATAATCTAATTACTATTTTAAGCTGCTCCTCCACTCCCTTGTCCCTATGTGCATACACCTGTACTATTTCCTTTCAGAGTTATTAATACATGCCTGAGAGTATTATTTATGATTTTTGCCTCCTTTTTTGTCTCCCATGCCTCTCGTTCCAGATTTTTTTTTTTAATGGGAGGAGCCCACTGATTGACAGTTTACGGACACTTCTTCCTCATTCTGGACAATTTAAAGCCATATTGTGTTTCTTTCATTTATTAATTTAAGTAAATCCTGAAGATGCTTTTGGCCTTACATTAGCAAAAAAAATGAAGTTTGCAAGTCAAGCAAACACAGAATTCTTGATGTGGAAAAGTCTAGTGGTTTTAACACTATTCACAAGAGCTGTGGAAACAATGAGACTGACAAAATGATGCAAGGCCTCAGTTAAACCAGAGGCTGAAGAACTGGTTTGTGACCCCTGGGGGAGAGCAATGTTCTGGCCCATGCTCATGAGCCGAGAAACAACAGTGGATGCAGCAAGGCCTGTCCGACCTGCTGTGGTCATGAGACCAGTCCAGTCAGTGGGTGGTTGACATGTGACAATCATATTTTAGATGCTTGCTCATTTGCAAAAAAGTGCAGTACAAGGCCATATGAGGACACCAACCACATATCCTCACAATTTAGGGAATTAAAAACATAAGCCATGTGCTTTGACTCATTCGTTTTCATTTATTCCAGTATATTTCCATAAGAGAGGCTAAAGTGACAATTAACTGTCTAAATGAAGCAACATTTACACGGTCAGGCTATGATGCTGAATCTGAATCCTTTGCCTGTGCTGTTTACACTGTGTGGCTCATGTGTTCTGCTGCATGTTACAACACTGGGCAGTGCTGTGGCAATTACCTTGTAAATGGAGGATCGTATAGCCGGGCTAATATGACACCCTGTTCATGTTGCTAAATTTCCACCAGATGATTTAATTAAGCTTCCAGGTCATTTTGAGGTGAAATACAACAGCAGCCCATTCAATACAAAACTGATTCAACAGTTAAAGAAGACTAAGCTAAACTTCAATACAGAAATATGTTGCACAACAACTACTAGCATGAACCAATTTGGATAAAAGAAATTCACAAAAAAACACGGCAAAGAAACATTTAGGGAAATGTTAGACACAAATGTCTATCATTGTCAATTTAATAATGAAAGACATGCTTCAGACAACAAGAGGTGGCCCATCTTTCATTCTGACCTTCCTGAATGTCTGTCTTCTTAGGGTTTTGATGGACTACCTTGGACAGCTCTTGCACAGCAACGTGCATTGGTGATCAGAGAGTGTTACTCACTCACTTTGCTACAGACCTTGTAGTGCATGTAGTGTAGACACTTCTGGAAAGGTGTTCTTTAAAGCTCAATAGCCAACATATGCTCAATATCCAACATTAAATCCAAGTTAGTTTGAAACTGAACTAGAAAGCAGAACTACGTTCCCTGTCTGCAGAAAATGTTGTCCCAACATCAGTCATTTCATAATTAGTTTGAGGCATGTTCCCTAAACTGGCTCAGAAATAAATATATAAAAAGCAAGCCACACCAATCACCAGGAATATTAAACCGCTCTGTATCAACTTCAATGAAACTCTGATTTATAGCCCTGGCTGTGACCCCATTCTCACCAATCCCATTGCCTTACAGGCAAATCGGAGCTAGGATGGGAAAGGCAGGATGGACCTCACCATGGATTCATCTTTCTTCAGGTTTCATAAACCACATCCGGTATGATAAATACCATCAAAGTGACAGCGTCCTTTATGAAGGGACTGCCCCACCCAGCGCTCAACAGATGGGCACTGATAGCATTGCTTATTGTTGGGGCGCTGGGGACACACTGGATTGCATGGACAGGGTGGGGTAAAAAAAATGGCCCTAGAGAATAGGCGTGTAGGGTGTCCATGCCCTCTGTGCCCTTCCAGGTGTGGGAAATATGGTGCAGAAAACACCTGCAGCGCCATCACAGCAGATCTCATTGTATCGAATGCCACTCTGGTGGACGCCTATGCAACGTCTGTGTGAGTCTGGTTTCATTCTAGCCCAGAATCTATGAAAAGCCCCTTATAATCATGCACACACATACCGTGGAGCTACTATAGAAGTACGGAAGTTGCTCTAGATTTGTGCTAACACCATCAGGGGGCTTGAATCTAAGCAGAAACCTATGAACAATAGAACCATATACATTCATCGCGCTGTCAGTCAAAATGTTAAGACATCCCAGACTACCCATGACTACTAACACTACCCATGACTCAAGCTAAAAATAATAAGTTCAGTGAGGTTGCTGGGAAACAAGACAAAGCAAAGTGTTGGATTAGCTCAAACGCAAAAAAGCTGAATACCCAAATGACTGATGTTTGTGCCGTCAAAGCCTTAGATTCATTCAACTAACCTGGTGCAATTGGTCTGGAAGGATCATACAAAGCTGGAACATGTACCGCTTACAGCAAAATACTTACTTATACGTACTTCCTTACTTTCACATAGGCATAAGCAGTATTCAGAAACATTACAATTCAAGTTACAGATCCAATATTTGTTATTTAAAAACCTGTACAGCACAAAGGAGAACCTCAATTGGCAATGGAGTTAATCCAGTTGGCTTTGCAGAATGTGAGTCACTGAGGGAAATCCCTTCGTCCTGAGGTTAGTGTCCGCCACAGTGCAACACAACAAGATTTCACATGGAGTTTCTTCATTCTGTTTCAAGGGCAATGTGTTTATACCATTCCATGCATTCCACAGGATACTACAAACAGGACCCTGTGAAACAAGATCAACGCTACAAAACAAAGTGACATTCCTAAGACAGGTTTTAGCAAATAGCAGGTCTGTGTTGCATACCTTCCCATTAAATGTACAGTGGAAATTACGACACTTGTAGTCTTCCTTCCAAGGAAGGAAGATGGGCATATATACACATATACACACACACGCACACAAATATATTAAAAAATGACCAAGCCCCTGGCATCTGGGTGGGCTATAAGATACAAGTTTGAAAATTCAAGATTGGTTTATTGTCAGTACAACAGTATACACAGTATAACATGTATTGAAATAATGTTTCACACAGATACCCCCATAATAATAATAAGGACAAAAAAAATATATATATATATATATATGTATATACACACTAAAATGAACTAACTAAATCTTAAACTTAAATACTGTATAGTATCTCAATAAGAGAAAAAAACTTTTCTCTACAATGAACAGGACAAACAGGACAACGTCAAGTAAGATGCTTGTAAGTGGATATGATGGATATTTCAACCCAAGACAAGACAAAGTGACATTATTATGTCACTTATGACAAGGGCTATAAGCTACAGCAACATGATTATTACCAATGTAAAAAACACTATGACCATGTGCAGTAGCTTTAGCCACTTTATGATTGTACTCGGACCCCACTGTCAGCTGGCTTTTGCAGTGCGGTGTATTTTAAGGTCCTTGATGACCAGCAGTGCCCCAGAGGAATGGACAAGGGGGGGGCAAGCTAAACATGAGCTCTCACTGCACAAGGCCGGAACGTTCCACAATGAGAGTGTTGTTCTGGGCAAGTCTCCTCTCCCTTTCTCTGCTGACCTGCCAGGGTTTAGTCACAAAGCAGTGCACAGGCCTTTTAGTGGCCAGAGTCATTTCCATAGCTGTGCTCTGTCAGTAATTGGTTATGGAAGGGCAGCTTATTGGGTCGTGTGTTATGTCACTGCGGAGAAATGGTCACGCCGACCAAACACACTAAAAACCATAAAAGTGCTCTGTAACCCGTCATGACTCATTCATTCACAAAATGAAGGGACCTCATGATGTGACTAATTGCAGCCAGCAAAAAGGAAATCATTTGCGTTGTCAAAGAGGGAGCATGGAGGAGGTCGGGGGGACGTGATAATTCAATATACCGGCAGCAAACTTCGACTGCAAGTTCATCCTCTCGAGTATCCAGATCCCTCGGTGGGTTCAGAAGAGGCATCAACTGACACCCCCTGCTAAAGCTTTCTCCTATGCCTCCTCGTATTTATATTACAGTATACCTTGACTATCACCTAATCATGAGGCACAGTGTATAATGACATGTTATTATCATATTTCCCCTTTGTAATGCTAAATGGTATTTGATATGGTGCAGGTGAGACCGACTGTAAACTATTTCCGTAAAAAATAGAGTTCGGTTTCCCTATGAACACATTAATATGCCTAACTGAGGAACGTGAGGGCTAAGTCAATGTCTATCACTGTCAAAGATTGTTTTGCCATTTCTTTTATCTTTGGGAACCCAACCTCTTAAGCACTAAAGCAGCCATGTCTGCGTAATTGGGTAGAACGGGGCTATTGGTCATTTCTGCTGGTCGTTTGGAGCAGGATGGCCTTAAAACATTGTGTCCTTGGTAATGGTGGGGTATATGAAGAACTTTTATTGGGCAGAATCTTGCAAACACATGTCCACACTCTGAAGCAACCATGGGGGATTTGGGGAAAACCATCTGTTGGTCAAAGCCTTAGGGAAGCACACTAATATGGACTTAGGATATTATTCTCTCCACAGGTGGGAATGGAACAGATTCCACTGCAAGGGGCAGTAAAGGAAGAAGAGGAGGAGGAAGAGGAGGAGGAGAGGGGGGTTTGAACAAAGCTGTCGGAGAAATAAAGCAAAGGCAATGGTGCTTAATTATTGAGCTCCTCTAATCCGCTCTCCATTCATATCTCGCGGGCAGGTACGGGCTTAAGAACGAGACAATGGCATTAGTGCCTGGCCACGTACTCTATATAGGAGCCATTCATTTCAAGTTCACTCTGGCCATGGGGAGCAGCTTAGAGGGTGATAGCATTCTTCCAATACATTTAAAAGCCTTTGCATGTTGTGTTTGGTTGCGTTAACCTTGGGTGTGAGATGGGGGCCAACTGCATCGCTCCCTTATTTCCATTGTGAAGCTGCATATGGCCAGCAACACTGCAATGGGAAGACTGCACACATGAATGCAAATGTTATGTTCCTAATTGCACATTTTTACTATTTTGTCTGCACAGTGTTGGATTACGTCATGTCTACGTCACTCTGGAACTCTGGTACGCACAGTTATGCAGCTGATGTGATAAGCAATAAGCCACAGTTGACCATGTTATGTAGTCTGAGCAAAGGGAGAACAGACAGAGAAGGATTCATATCTCCAGCAGACTCTGAGGCTACTGTTTTCGATGCTACAGCCAGAAGAGTTTCACTTTTCCCAGCTAATCTCAAGAGGGAATGCTGAGGCACAGACCTTGTAAAGACATGAGGTACGCAGCTGTATGGAGAGGCAACACACAGACGTGCACTCATGGCCACAATGGCATGTTTTACATTAGCATGTTATTAGATCATCTGACCGTCCTTCTCCCTCAAGTCGCTTTGGGTTGCACTCTCACAAATGGAATTCTCAAAAAAAATTGCCTTGATGAGAGGGGCTGACGAGGGGCTTTTGGAACTTCATCTTTTTCCGGTTCCCGCTAAATTACATTCCCCCACTAATCCCCCACTGATGACCCAGCACCGGACCCTCCTCCCCGAGCAGAGGTAATGAGAGATCTGCTTCCAGGAAAACAAATCTTTAGGGAACAGATTGCGGCTTGCTTGTTGACCTGTCCGGCTGTGCAGGAACACGCGTCAGGATTGGGCATTATAGCAGCGTGGGGTTGGGAAGGGTCTTGCTGTCTTATGGCCTAAAAACAAATCCAACACAAAAACACAGAAAGATTGGACTTACTTGATATAACAGTTTGTCCCAGAATTAAATGACTAAATTCAGTTCTGATTAAAATTATTACAATAAGTGTGCTAGCAGAGGCAAGACATTCAGTTTGATTTTACAATTCTATTGGACATAATGACAGGGTAAAAATTACATTCAGAATTTATAACCTGAATGTGCAGTAAATAAAGCGCAAAAAAGTCTATTGTTAGGACTGGTAGTCTGATAATATCTAATGCATGTCCTTATCTCTGCCTTTCTAACCATTTTGCGGTGGACAGGAACTTTGGAATCCAACCACAGATGTTATACATTGCAATGCTGTTCCCAGCCAGAGGATACAGAGGAAATAAGGATGCCCTCAGTCACAGCTCTGTAGAGCTGCAACTGAATTAGAAGGAGGAAATGCATTCGCTTTTTTAATGTAGACCACAGTGACAATGACTAGTGACAGGACTTAGAAAGTCGGGATTTCTGTTCAAAACACAGACCAAAAGATCATAATGGCTGGGGACAGGTGGTGGAGCCAGGTGAGGTCCAGAAATCCATGTAATTCAATGTTCGTTATAAACAAAACATAAATAGATACAATACATAGATGTATTGATAGGATGAAGGAAAATTTGAGTTTCAGAAAGAGCAGATTTTAGGTATTCGGAAGATTATGCTTAGATGGCTAAATTCCAAAGAGCCAAGATCCCGCATATATCGGTTATCCTTCTCCATGTTGTTTGGATCATTGGGAAGCTGGGACACTGACGTTTCATCTGAATACTCTGTAAGTACAGAGTAACGGAGGACATGACTGGATTGAGTTTTTTTCTGCTTGATTCATAGATCTCAGACTTCAACAGTTTGTCGAGGTCAAACACGTTAGGTGAGGATTTTTCCTAGAGACTTTGAAGGTCGGAAGACACAAATTAATTTTTGCTCTTATTAGTTATTGCTTGGTGGCGCATATAAAGCGTATCAGACAACTATCTAATATATTGTATTATCTTATAATATCTTATATCTCTAGAATGCTTTTAGCACTATTGTAGGAATTTAATAAAGCTAGCTGTAGATTAATTCAAAAGAATCTTAATTAATCCAACAGACTGGGAATCCTCCTCTCACACGCAGAGTAACAAATGTAGCGGTGATTCATTTAGCAAGGACCCCAGCCGTACACCAATCCCTCCTTAGCCACAGTCAAGTAAGGGGTAGGAGAGGGGAAAAAAGGCTCTTATGAGATTAATTGCCTCAACATTAAGCCATTAAATTCTTATCTTCCAAAAATCCTTTGGGAAGACTTGGAATTTATTCGTGCTCAGTGCGGAGGCCTGTGTCCTGATTAGTGGTCTTTGCTGCCATCAGATAAGGAATCATTCAGGAATGAAAACCTTCTGTATGCAGAGTGGCCCCACTTAGGGCTCCTGTGGTTTTTGTGATTAGCTGTGTCCTTCCTGATGCTGTCGGACATCCTGCTGCCTTTCAGTAAACCAGAGATCTCTCACTAACTGGAGACGACAAGCCAGCACCCCCCAAATCTACCCAAATCTCTCGTTCGCTTTCAGCACCCGTTTTCCATAAACAATTAGACTGGTTACTGGCTACTTACCAGGTCAAACTATAAGAAATCAGGATTTTTGGGTGCCTCCAATTAAAAACATCAAAGTGAAATATGAAATTCATTACCCTGTGGAAAAAGAGTGGATGCTTTCATCAAAACCACATGGATCCCTTCCTACCCAACCAAGATAGACCTTATTTCAGTTCTTACTGTGGTAGGAGGCTGCGGAATATGATCAATCTGTGTAATTTCTAAAAAACAAAGCAGTTGTTATAAAGTGTTTCAGACGTTCTATGATTTGTTTAATCGCTTGCAGGCACATCGGCAAATTTGGGCCGGCCAGGTGATAGAAAATGGAAAAGCTATTTAGGTGCACAATGTGACGGCTAAAAAAAAAAAAAAGAGTCTATTAATACAAACCTGAATGGACAGAAATGGGAAACAGGCCACGATGCAGCCCCAGAACAACGGGCTTCAGGAGAAATTTTTTTCAACCCCATGCAACCCACCGGCGCCTTATCACTGTCCGTCGGACCTAACCACACGCAGCCACAGTCAATGAGGTCACCACAAAACTCCCAAATTCTCCATTCGTCCTCATTTTTGGCCTTGCAAATGGGTCAGGCTGGATGCATTTCTCACAGTAGGACCTCACACAGCCATCACTCATTTCCGCAGAGAGCGCGTAGGGCCCTCAAGGAACAAAAAGCTAGGCTTATACTGTGGGACAGTAGTGTCGTAATTAAGACAGGGCTCTTTGGTACCTGAGAGGTCAAACGTAGCTGGCAGGCAGGCAAAATTAAACACAACTTGAGCTGATTAGTCATTTGCCCAAAGAACATGGCACCATTATAGTTGTGGTGCTTTTGTGGAAAATGTTGCATCAAAGTGACCTTGGATACCCCTGGTACTTCTTTTTTTTTTTTTTTGGAGCGTTCCAGGTCATTCATTACAAAATGTGTGCGTTTAGGTTCCACTGCTCACTGCTAGGTTTTACCTTTCATCTGCAGGAATGAGCTTTGAAGGTAGGTGTGGGCTCTTGGATCGGACACCTGGCAACACGCTCTTTAATCAACTCGCAGATTGTCTTCTCTGGACCAGGCTGGCGTGAGATAAAAGAGAAGCGTCCTCCGACACAAAAAAAAAGCTCACTGTGACACTCTAATAATTTTGTCGCGTCAGACCTCAGCGGGAAGAATGGCTTGGCCATCATCCAGGCACTGACGCCCTTCTGCATTTCCTAGAACTGACTGACCGAACTTTTGTCATGGCTTTGATAGCTTTTTTTGTGCAATTATATATCTCCAAACTGGTCTGGACTGGAAACTTTGAAACTTTAGGAATCTTGCACTATTCTTGCACCGAGATCATTGTGACTGTACAAATACTGAGGAACAAGGATGCGTATTATGACCAGAATATTTGGGACATTTTCTTGTCCCTATCTCTACATTGATCTTTGTGTTTTGTACAAAAGGGTGTTTGACTTTGTAAAAACAGAGCTAGTCATACAATATGTGGTTTCTGTGTGTGTGTGTGTGTGTGTGTGTGTGTGTGTGTGTGTCTGGTATCTGGTAAACACCACCCCAGAGAGGCCACACTCAAAGTTGCACTAAGTGATATACTGTCGACATCTGAGTATTTCAAAGCTGCCACGGATATGAAATAGAGAGAAATTACAGCTCTGCGTGAACCCAGAGAGGAAGTCCTTGATACATACATTAGCATGGCAGGAACTATCATCAGAAAATCTCACATTACTTGGACTAGGATTAAACGATCACAAACACACACACACACACATACTCCAGATGTGTCAGCGTTCAGTTACATCGGAGCTATGGCGATTGACCTTTCCAACGACTATGCAGTGCTGGTTGTGTTGGTTTCGTAAAAGTCATATGAGCGCTGGCGTGAAACTGGATATGGGCCGGAATGTGGCCATTGAGTATTCCCTTCGACGGCCATTCTACAGACTCCACTCAGGCTTTTTCTGCACCAGGGACAGGCTGGGCTAGTAATTACAGTACATTGCAGAGGTTACATCGGGATCAGGATTAGAATCCCAAAGGGAAACAGAGTTGAACCCTGTAAAGTAGAATAATCCCACGGAAATTCGCTCAAAACCTGGCAGCTACTATACTTAGACATTTATTTACTGGTAATACACAGGTGCATGTGTATTCATTATAATCTGTAATCAAATCATAGTGACTGGCAAAACACTTGCCCGTCACTATGACAAGTCAATTTGAAGAACATTCTAAGGCAAGGCAGCTCTTACTACTCTTTTTACATTTACATTTACCCACAAAATTATAACAAAATTATAACATCTGATCAGTTTACTAACTCTCCATTTGGTGGAAATGTAAATACATCATACCGCTCCATCCATTCATTTTTCAATAGCCAGAATAGTTGTATACACGTCCACGTATACATTCCATGTAATGGATGGATTTTAAAAGATAATGTTTTAAAAATGTACAAATGTACAAGAAGCGCAAAATGTCTTTTGTCGAGGATTATATCTAATAATTAAAATGTTCCCAACTAGAAAACAAAAAAGAATTTCATACAGTCAACAGAAGGCTTAAAGGCTCCCGGTTTTGATCACAAAAATACTATTAAGTGTGGCTTTCTAAAGTATGTATTTTGGTACAAAGTGAAAATAAATAATTCAGGCTTGTGTATACTGTTTTTGGAATGGGAAATGCACACCTTGAATCATTATTCAAACATGCAAAGACAACATGCAGAAATGCATGGGTGACGGTGCAGACGTCGGCACTTCTTCTGGGCTCAGGATTAATCTGCTTTATTTTTTATAGTCAAACCCATAAACAAGGGCCTTAAAAAGCTGTTCAGGTTTTATTTGGCTCCGCACAGTAAAGGCTTACATTTATAACTGAGCAATGTATTTTCCTAAGCACTCACCCTGCCTTTGAAGTGGGAAAGACTATCATCTCTTGTACATTTTCACTCCATGCGTTTCAGTTTAGTCACTCTTAGTTAAATACATGTTTTTTTTTTAAGAGTCCAGCATATGTTCTCAGCCATGTCTGCTCCATGCACTTTGTTAAGTTAAAAAAGGGGGGCTTATTATTTTTGATCATTTTTAAAATGCCCATGGTTTCTTACATTCACCACTACACCCCAGTATATACACAGTATGATGCACAGAAGTCATTGCAGTATTAAAGACTATTTTTTCTCCTGGGACCCCCCCCCCTGCCTTTTTTTTTCGATATGTGAGAAGGGTGACAGACATTAAAAATTTAACTGCTCTTGGGCCATTTGTGCTGTGTGTGTGTGTGTGTCATAGGCCTTCCATGGTGCCCCACTGTTCCTCCCAGACATGACAGTGTTCCTTACACACACATCCTCAGGTCTCTTCAAGAAAACACAGTGGCCACATGCCACCTTCAAGCCCCTAGCTAGAGGGGGATCAGCAGCAGGGTGAAGTGCGTGTGGGGGGAGGTGGTGGTGATGGGGTCTAAGGCGGGTGCTAAGGGGTGTTGGGTGATTATTTTGACTAATGATCGATGCAGGTTTTCCTGACCCAGAAGCATTTCTCCTGACAAGGTCAGGTCGCTGGTTTGACCCTTGACTAGCTGGATGATGCAAACCCAACCGGAGTAAGGCGATTGGCTGTGAGTCTCTGTCAAAGTCCACAGGGTGAGGAAACATTGTGGGTAAATAACTTCATATTGCAGCATTTCTATTGGAAGCACGAACGTGACTTGTGACAAATACATCATGCAGTACATTTTCTGTAACAGGGGCTAAGACTTAAACAAGAGCACAGTGGAAATTGTGAGAATTGCTCATAAAATGCACTCATCTGAATTCCACAATTACGACTGTTTTGCCACCAGTCGAATGATTTAAAGGACTATAGTTAATTTTGTCCTTTCCAACTGCATTCTTGGAAATGCCAAAGCCATTGGCCCAATCTGCTCTCTAGCGCTCATCAATTATGGCTCTTTATTTAACAGCATGAAGATTTGCTTTCCAAGTGGATGTTTGTAGGCCCACTTCTGCACCAGACTCAAAAATGGAGGGCTTGTTTGCTAGAGTAAGGTGAGGCATCCATTTACAGAAATTGATAAAACAAGAAATAATCCCTTGGTAGTTACCCCTTGGACAAACTAACTACCTGTTTTTGTTTGTAAGTAATTATTTCTGTCAAGAACACGCGCTTTCAAATGGAAGGAGTCCATCTTCCTCTTTGTGGACAATTTAAACTCACGCTTATCAATACAGCACATGCATTTTAGATCTGTTTTCATTCTTGTTTTTATCTATTTATGTAAATCTTTAGGATGTCTTTGACCTTACACTAGTAAACACAACACATGCTTTGTGACTAGAGCTGCACTTAGTGCCAGTGCTAAAATAGCGCCTTTCTATGTCTTAGGGTGAGAGACAAAGGCATTAATCGGACATTGAGTGAAGTGAAGTCATTGTGAAAACTGCTGCACAGCAACGAAATGTGTCCTCTGTTTTTAACCCATCACCCTTAGTGAGCAGCGGGCAGCCATGACAGCCATGACAGGCTCCCGGGGACGGTACCTTGTTTAAGGAGACCTAAGTGGTACCTTGGCGGTTCGGGATTTGAACTGGCAGCCTTCCGGTTATGGGTGCGCTTCCTTACCCTCTAGGCCACCACTGGCATATATGATTCGCTGCCATCCCCAGCAACTTTAGTGCTGCTGCTGTTATCTTGAGGCACCGTTTGTGAAAGAATGACGAGAAGAGTGGACAGAAATGAAGTGAGACAGTCTTTCTCACATGGACCAGAAGTAGATACCATTTAAAGAAGCACCCGCCATCCATCCCACTGTTTCACTAAATTGGGTGTGCAGTACGTGTAGTCTCTCCTGGGCCAACTTGTTTAACATGAAAGTATACAAGCCCACATTCCACGGCAAACACTGGGCGACAAACAATGGAGCACTGCAATTGTGGTGTGAAACTCTGCAAGAATGTTCTTACTTCTGACCAATGGCTGAGAAGCATGTGTGGCTTTGATGTCGCTTCCTGCTCCAGGGCCATTCCCCTATTTATGAGTAATTTGGAAGTGTCCGGACATTCGTCTGTTTTTCCCTTTCTTCTTCCTTCTCTGCTACATACATTTTTGTATCCTGAAAAAAAACCTGAATTTTAGCCTGTGGGGGAAATAATTTCCCAGAAGATGTGTTGCCCTGAGGTGTGACTCTTTCGTACAAGCGTAGGTACGAAAACGGAGCGGCACTTGGGGATATCCTTTGCACAAACACACATGGCCTGGGACACCAGGATGTGCTCCTGTGGTGTCCAGGTGGGCTTGCTTTATGGCCTCATCTCGGCCAGTGTAAAATGAGCCAAATGGAGCACGGGGTCACGGCGAAGGTCAGCGGCTCCTTGCTCTTTCCCACAGCTCACCAGTGACGCGCGGACCGTCCGGTGGCCTTTATTTATCGTTTGTTTTTGTAGCTGCTGTAGATTTCAGCCCGCCCCATTAATCTCCCACACGCTGAACAAATCACGACGCTGGAACAACTGAGCTGAACAGTCGTGCCCTCCGTATTGTAGCTTTTACTGTGTGGTTTCTACTTTGTGCACGTTGCATGAAGCCACTCACTATTATATACACACACACACACACACAGACACGCACCTCAGTTGAGTGAATGGGTGACTTGGCTGGGAGCTGTCGAGAGCTGCTGCTGGTGACAGAAGAACACAGCGAGGCAGGAGGGAGGGAGTGAAGGAGGGATGCGGGGAGAGGGCAGAAGGGGCAGGGTGGGGGGGCTCCTGCTTGGCGTCCGAGAGCTCCAGCTGCCTGAGTGTCAGGGTTAGTGGGTCTTGGAGCCGAAGAGATAATCAGCTTTATTAGTGCCGCTAAAACCAATTTGGGAGCAGACGGAGAGGATCAGACGGACCAGCTGTCCGCGGGGCTCCCGCTCTTCTCGTTAATGCCTCTCCTCGTGGCGTTTCATTGGCCGAGACTTTAATGAATTCATTAATGATAATGAATTCCATACTGCAATAAGGATGTCAACAAACAAAGTTTTAGTTGCTCAGAGTTTTTGGGATACATACTGTACGTCACATTATGTCCCAAAATTGGCCATTCGAATATTGAAATAAACTGAATAATATACGATCTATTCCACAGCACGCGGTGCCAGAAAAGGTCATATCTTAGTACCGTCTGAGGTACTGAAGCATTAAGGAGAAAGCAGGAGAAGAGACATGGAATTGAATGAGTTAGAATTAGGCCAGTTGAATGGAGACGTAGAAAGAGAAAAGGCCAAGAAAGAAGTGGCCCAGACAGAACACTGGAAAGTCTGGAGGGCTAAACCACTTTCCTGTCGGCAAGGCGGATTAATCTTCAACGCCGGTGCCATCTCTCGCTCGTTCAGCCACAACAGTCTGAGGAACGCGCGGCCACATCCTCCCAGGTCCTCCAGGACGGGTGTGAAAATCCGCAAAAACTCCACTCCGGCAAACATGACCGTCGCGTAGATTACCACTGCGTACATGGAAAATGGGGTGTGACGCCTTACCCCAACTCGTGTGTCCCAAGCAGTCATACGTTTCAAGCCATTACAGCATTTCTGCGATTATGGGCCGCATCCCCCCTTCAACCCGCCATACTTCCTTCTGCTTTTGCACTCTCACATGCCAGCTCTGTACCCCATAAGAGTAACACATACGTTGCGAGTAAAGTAGGGGGTCATTAAGTTTGGAAAGCAGCCCAGTGGCCTCCTTATTCATTATTACACCACAAGCTTCCTCCTACCAGGGATTTGGGAGTGAGCGATACCACAGACTGCATTAAGAGACAGACAGACTGGCGCATGACACTCGTTCCGCTGCCCAACACCCCGCTTGCCAGCGTTTCGGGCGGCTTGACCGCGTTCCATTTTGACCCCTGGCGGCTTACAGTACCTGGGACGGCCTACACTTGCGAGCGCGTATGTGCTAGAGCTCACGCTGAGAGAACAGGGCTCCCTCATGCGCGAGCATGACCAGATCCCACTTAATCCTCAGTTTAACGGGTGTTTACTCAACCTCCGCCGACATTAACTGGACTGCCTGTGCGCGTTTGAATAGGATTCATTTACCTCGGGCAGGAGGGGGGCCCCACAGGTCAGAGAGGGACTAATTTGACATCCGCAAGAAAGCAGCCATTATCGCCACGGCACAATGAGGCAATTCTGCCTCTCTCCCAGGTGCCAGTGAGTTTATATCAGCTGAGGCGAGCTGCCGATCTCAAGCGTGTGATTTATTGTTTTTGCCGCCCTAAAGCACCCGATTTGGGGCTGCCTATCTAGTGACCTTCAGCCCCTGGAGTGATTGCGTAGGTTAAAAAAAAAAAGAATAACTTTTTGTCTGAATTGTGAGATGGAAGGGCTCAGTGTTCAGTCCCTCTAGGATTTTACAAAGCTGCGACCGCAACAGCGTATGCCTGCAACCAGTCGCCAAAACCATCTACTCTCATCAGTTTCACCAATCGTAGCACTTTCCCCTGCAAACTACTGGTTATCTCTACCAAAAACGTTTCTGCTAAAAAATGCTACTATGCATTAGGGCCCTATGGAGAATGCGGACGGAATCACGGAATCCAACAAATAAAATGGAACCTGATATAAAACATTTAATTGTGTATAATTCGCATTTCTGGCTACTGCAGCCCACTGCGCGTGTCTCCGGTTCAGTCGGGACTTTCGCACACACCAACGCAATCTTGGTGCACGGTCAGCGATGGCGAAGAGGCTGTCAGTGCCGAATCTGGACCACTTGCCTGATCGGTTCCGCACATGCATGTGCATATGCAGCGTTTAGGCCTGGCCCGCTGAAACACCGATGTCCTCAGAAACTTACGGAATCCGACTCTTGGAGTGAAACAATACCCAAACTATTTTTTAGGAATCATAAGAATTTTTTAAAACATATGTAACAGTCAATAACACCATTATGATGGTTCCAGTGGGTACAGGTCTCCCCAGTGTTTATTTATTTGAAACGTTTTTTTATCTTGAGGTCAAATGTGAAGCACTTTTATTTTACAAAAGGAAGAATGTGTAATATTGTGAAATAGTTATTTGCATGAAAAATATTATTTAAATGTAAATGGTTTACAGAAGCAAACAGTAAATGCCCAAGCATTTAGTTGAACGGTGATTAAATGTGGTTTGTCATGTTGCAGGTTATTTCCCCCACCCACTCCATAATCACACAGTTTTTAGGTGAATTTACATTTACAGCCTTTATCAGACACCCTTGTGTCTTGCTCAGTAGTAAGCGGGATTTGAACCTGGGTCTTCTGGTTCACAGGCGAGTGTGTTACCCACTAGGCTACCACCACCCTACCACCAGGTGAATAATTATTTTTATAACAAAAAACATGGAATTCGGAAGAATTAAAATGGAAAAAAACTGAATGCAAAATAAAACGGATTTCATGCGCATGCAATCAAACGCAAATAAAGGATGTCACACAATACATTTAGCAGGACGTCACACGATAAATTTAACATCACTGTCGGAGTCACATGTACAGCAGATTTATTCTCACTACTCACTGCCTGAGTAGAGAAAAAAAAATCAAGCAATTTCACTACAAACATGGCTTATGAACGACGCTGTGGTTTTTCACTCAAGCAGCTGAGAAATCATCCCGAGACATTCCCAGAGGGACAGAAGAATAGTTTTGTCCCTGTGCCGTGCATGCCAGTAAAAGGCCCTGGATGACACTTTCAGGGACCCCCGGCCTGGAGAGCTGCATGGTTAGCGTTAAGCGTGCGCGTGTCTGGGCAGGGCCAGGCCTCTGCGGTGCCGTGTTTGCGGGGGGGGGGGGGGTGCGCACACCGGTGATTTACTGCTCCCCTCAGATGGGTTATAAACAACTCCACGCCTCTAATGAGCTCCTGACAGGCAGCAAGTTCGTACAGTCTTCTGAAAAATTTATTCCTGGAACGTGACTTGCCGATTGGGTCGTGTTAAGGGGTGCACGCACGCGCGGGCGTGCGCTCCCTCGTGCCTCGACACACACCGCTCCGCCCATACAGAAGCAAAGGGCGAGGCTGTTCAGCCTATTTGCCCACGCACATCTGTCACACAGTTATTATTAGAAAGCATGCAGAATGAAAAGAAAAATAAAGACGCTTACCCGCGTCAGGTCCTGCTCTTGCTTAAGGTATTTCCAGTTTTGTCCACAGTGCATCACACACACTGACACGCACCACACCTGGCGTCAGTTTCGCAGAGATCCCGCGTGGCCGCTGTTCCCAGTGGCCGAGGTCGTCGCAGACTGGTTGACACTAATGGGACAGGGCCAGACCCGGCAGCAGAAGATGGCAGACGGAGCGCCACTCGTCTGGGAGTGTCTTTTCCGTCCAATCCCACAGGCCTGGAGAGGACACTGTCAGACCCCTGATTTACAGTTCAGCCAGGACAGTTATGAGAGAGTGGATTACCCGTCTGATCAGGGATGTGGTCAAACACACGGACATGGAGTAAAACAGCTAAGACTTTTACATCTGAAGGCTAATCTCCATTATGTTGGACAAATGCCCTGACTGGAACGTGACCTCGGTCTCGGCTGTGGCTTTACCGTGCAGAATATATATCTCTTGACACTTTATTTTTGAAAATCAAAGATGCAAATATAATGCAATGAAAAAATTCTATATTTTTAATTCATTCACTGCTAATAGAAACACACATTTTATGCTTTGTTGTACCGTTCAGAAGCCTCTGATCTAATTACTAAATGACAATTATTTTTTATCATCACTAAATTGTTTGTTTGTAATTGAAAATAACGTTGTACCCCGGAACAACTGGAGCAGTTTATGGTCCGCCCAAATTCAGGCCAAAAATGTAGGCCGGTTCCAGGTTTTGATTTCCGAACCGTTTTTAATGTTACACATTACGCCAACCTCACCCCATCCACACCCACGACGTTCCTCGCCAGTCAGCTGACACTTACACGCGCGCTCCTCCTGAGTAGGCGTGTCACCCACGTGCTTCACCACAACAAACAAACAACCGACCGACCGACCGACCGACCGACCGGGCATCTGAGCCCCAGCTCACCTGCCGCAACAGGACACCCGTTAATTGGCGAGGGATTTGCGTCGGCCTCGCTTAGTGGATGTGAGAGGACACAGGCCACTGGCAGGGACAGTAAACAGGTCACCAGACAAATGCTCTCGGACCAGATTCAAACTCATTGCGAGGGTGGTAGTAGCCTATTGTGTAACACACTCGCCTATGAACCAGAAGACCCAGGTTCAAATCCCACTTACTACCATTGTGTCCCTGAGCAAGACACTTAACCCCAAGTTGCTCCAGGGGGGGACTGTCCCTGTAACTACTGATTGTAAGTCGCTCTGGATAAGGGCGTCTGGTAAATGCTGTAAATGTAAATGTAAATGTAATTGCGGTAAAGGACCGTGCGGGTGTCAGCTGTAGGAAAGATGTTGTCCGCTTCCACCATGCAACCACAGGGTTTTTTTTTTTTTTGGCGTAAGCAGAATTAGACTCTTCAAAGTGGAAACTGTCCCCCGGCACAACAATGATTGTGGACATCTCGCTCACTCTTTCAGTGAGTTCCCAGCATTTCCTAGGGACAACCGCTCCACCCATTCCTGTATCCTCTGCTAGGCTAAGCTAATCGTAACCATATGGTGGACGGGGGAAAAAAAAGCGAATGTCAAAAACGGAGAAAGGAAAGAAGGGAACGTGTGTAGTGGTAAGTGGGTTGGTTTCATGCGCCCATCAGCTACTCGGCATTAGCTTGCTAATAGAATGGATTTGCTCTTGAGCCACAACAATGTGCCTGATCCTCGTTGAGGACCTTAACCGTCCCCGCATTACGCCAAAGCAGGGATCGAGAACTTCCCCTGCAGACAGACAGACACTGATTAATGGCGGTGGAACAGGGAAGGCAGTGAAAACGTTCATTAGCCTAATAAAGGAGCAACCGGTACAATCCCTGCGCCCCTAATAGCCCGGAGTGGCTGCCTCATTTGAGTGGCGTAATTGTCTGAGGAGACCTTTGATGTCCCTGGATGCTCCTCGGGCTAACCAGGTTGATTTCTGGTAATGTCTTCTCTCTGTTCTCCTTGAGTCTTCAGGTGAACGGTTATTCTGGTGTCATGGGACTGGGGGAAACTGGAGTGTGTGAAAGTGAGAGTGAAAGGGGGGGAGAACACAGAGAGCATAAACACCAACACAATAGCCAGTTACAAGGTAATCGAAATGTCCCGGGGTAAAATGTATGGTGTGTGAAAGCGATATGGCTTGTTTTACAGAGACGATCGCGTAAACGCGCATGACACATTTCTCCTGGGAAATCGTGGTGCATTGAAATGTAGAAAATGTGGCATGTGATGACTCAAATGGGGCACAATGCTTTTTAAATTCACGTGTCATTGATACATTGGGGGAACACACGGGGAATACACGTCAAAAGGACACTATAGTGCACATAGACTATTGTAATGTGGACCTTTCGCCCTATCGTACTATTGGGGTTGTGAAAGCGCAAATGAGGAATGGAAAAGCTCTCTGTGGGGAAACAGCGAGAATACATTGAAGGTGAAGGATCAGATAGAACAATATCAACATGGCAACGGGAACAGACTTCTGGCCGGGCAGAGGGGCTCCTCACTCTACTAATCACAGCATTCAAACTTCAGGTTTCAGATTACGGGGAAAGTGGTTCGTGATATTCAGCATTCTTATGCCAAACATGGGACTGGATTACTAGTTTAAGGTCAAAGGTGTCCTCAGGATTTACATAAATAAATAAAACAAAAAAGACCAGATGATTGACAGCTCTCATGCTTGCTACTTCCTCCTTCTGGATGATTTAAAACCATGTGCATCAATCTGTCACATGCACAAACATCATTAACGATCATGTTCCTTATTTTATCTGTTTATTTATGTAAATCCTGAGGACGCTAGGGGACAAACCCGATGCCTATAGCGTGCACTTATTGCCACTTTGAAAATAGTGCACTAATTGTTCATGACGTAAAAAAATGTATCTGTTCACAAAGAAGGATTATTAATTCTGCTGAGACACACATCTCATTGAGTTCTCCTCTCGAGAACAATGTAATATGTGACACAATGTAATTTTATGCAAAATGTAATTTGGTTGAAACAAATTTTGGGGATTTTCATTGTAATAGTCAATTGTGGACAGAAAGTTCAAAGGTGATTTGAAAACACTGTAGGTCTCATTTTGGGTGCAATAATTTACAGATAGCCTAGCAAATATTACAGCATCACCAGCTGTGACTTTTTTGTCACAAAGCACCAGCCTTAAAATTCTGCCAAAACATATTTCAAATAATTTCACACATATTAAACCTGTTTTCCTTCACAGCAACACACATGTTCTGAATATGCAATGAGTTATGGGATAGGTCATACCAGTCCAAACAATCAATCACGGGAGTTTAAACCATGAAAGATTGATTGGATGAGTCCTTTTCTGCCTTGGGGCAGTCTTGTCAAGCCACTGATACAACATCCTGTCTCCAAACAAGTCCTCCAAAGGATTGGGCCCCCAAACTGCGAAAACCCCAAGATCATTATAAATATCATAAATGAATATCTGGCAACATGAAATAGCACACTGTGGTCAACTCAGAAGGTGTCTTCTGTCTGAAAGTTTCTGTGTGTTGCGTTGAATTTGATGTGCTCTGCTGCTAAAGTACTTAGGACTTAAGTACTTTACATAACAAAAATGAGGAAGGTTGTGATGAGCTGTTTCTCAACACCATGCCGTTAGAAAAAAAAAAAAATATATATATATATACACACACACACACACACACACACACATATTCCCATTTTTTAATGTCTGTGCTTCATTAAAATAAAAGGTCTTGTGTATGCGTGCGGTGTACTGCTCCATACATAGGCTATCGTGTAACTTCTCCTGGTTACATTCATGGAGATGTCAACGCGACAGGTTGTCAACTAATATTTGACCCTTTCCTGCAGATTTCCGAACTCCACCTGAACTTTGAAGCATTGTCATTGTTGAAATATATAGTTCATATACCGTCAAATAAAATGGAACAAAAAAATAACGGGAGTTTCCGATTCAAGGATTAATCTAAACCAAAAGAACAACTGTCCATTCAAAATTTCAGTGATTTCTTTGAACTCCTGCTTCTACAACATGTACATACAGCCATCGCAACACCTACTCCTGGAGAATAGGTCTTCTTGTATTTGTGGGGCACACTGATGCTACACTACGTATATATTTGTACCATGTTATGCACTTTTGTGTCCCTTTTGTGTCCATAGAACTAAATTGCCTGCCAATTGCCTGAACAGAACTTCTTGTGGGAATGGCTGAGCATGAATATCCAGTTTTTCAGCCATCCCTCATCAATGAAACATGGGTGCAATCATTTGCAGAAAATCAGGTAAAGATGTAGCTTTTCACATGTACAAAAAGGCAAATGGAATAAACAAATGTCAACTTTCCAACCCTATTTGTATTTTCTGTCAGGCTTAATAATCTATCTGATACCTTGTTTTGGACCAGAATGTGTGTCTCCAGCTTTGTCTGTAAAGACTAATGTTCTGCAGTGTAATGGGGGCCTGTCCGCTTAATCCAGCCTTTTGTCTGGAACATTTTCTTCCTTTCAAATTAGGCTTAACGTTCAATCTAAAGGCCCCGCCCAGGTGGTGGGGGTGAGTGGAGTTATGAAAGTGCCTTAGAAAGCCCTTAAATAAACAAACATGTGTATACATAAATACATAAAACAGATTAGGTGCTTCAGCCTGATGTATAATTTCTAGCTTTTTGTTTTTGCCCACATCTGGCTGATGTGGGCAGATTGGAAGAGAAAAAAAAAAAAAAAAACGCATTTTTAATCTTTAGCCAGCTGTTTATGTGTACCGTCAACTCCCTGAACTCCGGTACGCCAAGAGATCACCCTGTCTAGACTCTAGGGTAGTGTTTTAATGGGATTCTGCAGATTTGCTGTGATTAAGATAGTAGGCGTAGCAAGGACAAGTGAACTGGGTGGCTGTGGTTCAACAACAAAACCTAATTTCTTCTTTCTCGTTCCGCAAATGTCAATTGGTGAGCGCTATATCCTGTCCTCATTTTCAAAGTGCCGTGGAGGAAAGACTGTGATTTAAAGGAATGACATCAATCTCACATGCATTGACTACTAGTTGGCTTATTCATTTATCAATGTGTTTTTCAGGCATCATATGTGAAATATGGCCACTTTCCGATTCATTCAGTTGAACTTTGGTTGAATTCTGTCAGAGATATTTGGCATCAACAAGTGATTTTTTCTAGTAAAAGTGATTTCCAGTAATGCTAGACGGAAAAAATGTATCATGTAGTGAAATAGATAAAATTAAAAAAGAGAAAAAATTGATTAAAAGCAGTAACAATATTTTACATATATAAATGGTAGTAGCCTAGTGGGTAATATGAACCTATGAACCAGAAAACCCAGGTTCAAATCTCGCTTACTCCCATTGTGTCCCTGAGCAAGACACTTAACCCTGAGTGTCTCCAGGGGGGGACTGTCCCTTTAACTACTGATTGTAAGTCGCTCTGGATAAGGGCGTCTGGTAAATACTGTAAATGTAAATAACTACATGACCAGAACATTAATTATTTGATTTTACTATTACATGTATGCATTGTACATCAAGGAGGAAATACATACAAATGCCAGAGGATGATGTAAAGAGGCACACTTTCATAAACTGGAAGTACAGGGTGGGCCATTTATATGGATACACCTTAATAAAATGGGAATGGTTGGTGACATTGAACACATTTTATAAGTGGTCAGAACCAATAGATTTGATGTGTCACATGACCCTCTTCCTACAGCACACGGTGCACACAATGAAATGTGTCCTCTGCTTTTAAACATCACCCTTAGTGAGCAGTGAGAAGACATGAGAGGCGCCCGGGGAGCAGTGTGTGGGAACGGTGCTTTGCTCGGTGGCACCTCAGTGGCAACTTGTCGGATCGGGATTCGAACTGGCCACCTTCTGATTAAGTGGGCCGCTTCCTTAACCGCTAGGCCCCCACTGCCTCATGTGTTAACATGTGTAATGTGTTAACATGATGTGTTTTCTCATCAGTCCTCTCCTTTGGCAGCGCAAATCAATTAAGCAATTACAAATATTGTGTTACTATCTTATATCTAATTTTGCCCACATTCACTCATGACTGGTCAGTAACATGCAAAAGACAATGTGAAGAAACTGACAGCAAAATATGGGCATGACTGACTGTACCCTCATTTTTGCTTTTTGGCTAAAAGGCGAGTCCCTGACATACAACCTACACGGGTCACGTGGTTTCATGCCAATGAAAGGATCCCCACGACTTGACAAAGACAGCATAAACACTTTCCCCGCACGTAGCCTCCAACCTGTTTTAGACGCTAAGTCACCCATGGAGAGAAAGGCAGAGAATGTGTCAGTGGAAGAGTGTGTAAAGCGCTGGGATGGGCCCAAGTGGATTGGGCCGGTTTAGGAAGTGATGAATGACAGGTAGTGAAGACAGGAATGACTGCCGCTTGCCTAGGCGCGTGTGTGTGTGTGTGTATGTATGTATGTGTCGCAAAGAAGGTGGTGGTCTGTAAACCCCCAGACCTGAGACATTAAAGGTGGACCATTCAGTTTTCAGTTTACATTTATGACAATAAATGTGGACTGTAATTTTTTTTTTGCAGCTATTTAAATACATGACCATCCTTATCTGGCATCAAAATGACCACGATTGTTAAATACAATGATTATAACTCTTAATTTGTTTATTTTTGTGGAAACTCATTTTCGCTCATGGTTTCAGAAGAATGGCCTTAATACATCATTCCAAATAAAGTGAGAACTGATTTGCAGCAGGAAGGACAGAGATTTGTGTGTATTTGTGTGTGTGTGAGCAGTTTTCACCACAACACAGTCCTGGTCAGAGTATGCCGAGCAATGCGGAGAATGTGGCCAACTGCATCAACAGGCAGCCAGTAAAAGCTCGAAAGCAAGAACTCCGGAGCGCAGTGTCACGGCAGGGCAGTTCATCAGGAAGTTACGCCGGCTTTCTTCACTTTCAAACCCTACGTGGGAAACCGAGGGGTCACCGCTTAAAAGCTACATGCTCCACGAAGATCCTTGATGTAAAAAAATCTCACAGCTCCAAAAATGAACCCAAGTAGATATGGATTGTTTACCCCAAGTGGGGTTTTTTTTTAATAAATAGAAGCCTTTCTTTTTTCCTCTCCTTTTTTTTAAAGGGAAGAGAACAATGTGGCATTCTTTCTAATGCAATCTACACAGGTACACAAAGAGCCTCTTTGTGTATGTTTTTGTCCCCAAAACGACCAGTTATGTTCAATGCCAAAAGAGAGTGCATGTAGAGGTAAGTAACCAGAGATAGCGTAATACCACCGAGACTACTGTTATTTATACCTTAACCCACTCAAGGCACGGAGTTTGTATACACGCTCTTAAGGGCCCTTTACATGCAGGCAAACATGACAAACACGTGGAGATCGGGTAACAATGGGAAAGCTGACGACTTGGAATAAGTTGTTCAGCATGGGGGGGTGGGAAATTAACGAGAAATCCACTCTGAAGGCTCCAACAGTAGCAAAGCTGTATCAGACTCACCTGTCCCACTGAGGACGACCATAATACAACATCAAAGTCAACCCAAGGAACCAGTTGGGTTAGAGGGGCAAGGGGGGGGGAGGGGTGGACAAAAACCATTCCGTGAGGCTAATTCATTCACAGAGCAATGGGAATGGAGGATGACAAAAGAGACTGAGAGGGGAACCTGCTTACCCTTTGACCTGTTCTCAGTGAGGTGCCCCTGAGAAGAACAGGCCTCTCAGATGAAGTGCCATCTGAGCCCTGAAATCAACCTCCTCGACCTTTGTGTCTTCACAGCTCCCTGGGACGTCTGAGGAATCCTGGTGGGACATCACAACTGGATCTTATCTGACCCCCATTAGTCCCTGATCTCAGATGTTGGCTCGGCCTTTTGCGACGTGTGTTTGGCAGTGCTGCTGCACAATAGCACACTTAACTCAAGATTGTCAGTAGAAATAGAGGAACCTCTCCAAGGGTCCTGTCCCCAAAGTCACGATCGTTCATATCTATGTCGTTGTGCTGAGAACCTCACCTACCTGCAGTTCCCAGCCAATCTCCTTGTTTTGTGCCATTTTTGGCCACCTTACTCAACACTGTTTATTGCATTCTTCTGCAGGCTGGTATTATCTTGTCAGAGTGGGAGACACACTTCTTGTTTCAGCTTAGCTGAGCAAAGGGAAGAGTGCCTCCCCACAGCAGATCAGAGGAAGGGAGGGAGAGAAAGAGAAGGCAAGAGCCCTTCCACTCCATGGAGACATGGCTGATGGGTATCTGGATCTGGGTGGATATCAAGATGAAGTTGCACCCGGGGGAGCCCGGGACGTTTGGGTCCACTTGAAAGGGAGCAGATAGCATTCAAAGTGCCACGGACCAGAGAGTGACGCACGGAGCGTTGGAGTTTTATCTCCACATAGTCAGCTGACAGGAATATGTTTGACAGCTCACGTACGGCAAACCATGCAGGCAACATAATTAGCCGATCAAATGGAAGGATACTGCAGCAATGCTGTAGGGGGAATTTTACATGAAACCTCATACTGCCACTGGCAAGCTGTCAGTCTCACAAACAAAACGGACTGACATTTCCTTCAAACGTTATGTGGATTCCGACGGCTTCTGTGTATGAATGTCAGAAAATAGTCCATCATTTTCGGACATCAGAGACCTAAATGTGGAAAGTAGGCTAATTTCAAACAGGTTGCGGTTAAGGGACAGGATCTGTGCACCGGTTAGACTGTAGCAAGGGCATAGTCGAGATATCCGTGTCAACCAACAGCTGGCCAAACAACCTGCAAACAACCGCAGCCGCTGAAATGCCACAAACAACAAAGCATTTCTTCCCGACAATTGTACCAGGCCAGTGGTCACATTGCCGCTATGAAATTCAATAAAAATCTCCCAGAGCCTGTTGCTTTGAGGACTTTTCCATGCGAAGCAAGGAAAGGGGCAGATTCGATGAAAAGAAACCAAAAGCAGGTACAGAAGATCCCATGAAAGATGTAGATGAAAGGAGAGGTGAGATAAGTGCTAAGAAGAGCTTTCCTCTGTTGAACCTATTGGTTGAGTTAACAGTATCCATATATAAAGCCATATACTCAAGCTAATATACAAACAAATATATATATATATGTGTGTGTGTGTGTGTGTGTGTGTTTTCATAGTTTTGATGCCTTCAGTCATGAAAATAAAGAAAACACATTGAGTGAGAAGGTGTGTCCAAACTTTTGGGTACTGTATTTGTGTGTGTGTGTGTGTGTGTGTGTGTGTGTGTGTGTATGTGCTAATGACACAGTCCACAGGGTTTGGTGTCATTTTTATTGGTGTGCTAGTGTTCTGTGAATAATTTTTTTTACCAAGACTAGCATTGTGAGGGTATCTTCCTTAGATCCTTTAAGCGGACTAGGTGCTGCATGTCATCCTGAGCATGCGTGACAGGGCACCTTTTGGACCCCACTGAGCCGAAGAGGTTTTGCGGGGTCAGAGGTGAGCTCTTCCTGTGTCAGTGTAGTTTTCGCAAACACAGGGCTGGGGCGCATAAGCATGTAATCAGGAGGCTGGAGGAGGCTGGCTCATAACTCACACACCTGTCAGCCATGAGCACCAAGGAAGGGGTGGAGGGGGTTAGTGTTCAATTTGTTAGGTCATTTCCAAAAATACAGCACTGCAGGCACTTGGCGATCCCTCATTCTGTGCACCCTGAAACAAGGTCACATGCTTAGACCTGGTCATTTGTCCACTCAATGTGTGTATGTGTGTGTTTCTGTGTGTAGCTGGATACGTTCATAAATAACAGGGTGCATGGAAAGCATTGGAATGGGCATAGTGTCTCCCTGGGGAAACAGCAGCATCTGCCCCTTTTTAACTCCCTGACCGCGGAAAAGTGGAAGCATTTTACAACGGGATGGCTGCAGGGTGATGATTCCTTTATACTTGCAGACGTTTCTTCTTAGTTTTTTTCCTTTTTTTTTTTGACAGAAATAGCTACACTAAAAAAAAAATCTACTTACTAGACCCATTAATGCAGGTCAAGGTCAGAGCATGCAAGCTAGCATCAGAGCATCCTTCAGGTAAGAGTTACCAGTCCATCACAGCGCTCATTTGGACATATATGTATGGGTGTAGGGTGTATATAGGGTCAAAATGTCACCCAAACAGCAAGACTTCTGAGGGTGGGAGGGAACCCACGCATGCATGTGCACTGGGATTTGAATGAATGTCTCCTTGTTCCAAGGAACCCGTGTTTAATCATGTCGACCTTGGAAATGATCACACACTGTTCACATGTTTCAGGTAAATTCTGGTCGAATTGACGGGTCCTGTAAAACGTGTGAAACTGCTGCCCCCTACTGTCCAGTTCTGCACAACAACACAGTCCAATTTAACATCTCTCCTTCTCACATACCAGCAGTAAAACATCTCCATCATTAGACTAAAACACACACACACATTTTACAGGAAAACCAGGGGTGTTTTTCCAGGTCACTGCCTCACTTCTGAGGTTCTTTCCATTTATTCATTTTCTTTCTCTAGGAGTGTAAGTTTGTCATTAGGAGGGAGATTATTATGGTCAGTAATTGTACTTTGGTCTGGGACCTGTTTGCACGACATAGTTGCATTTGGGGGGTTATGGTGGTCAATGAATCACATTTTCGGGGAAAGGTATGGGGGGGGGGTACAGTAGAAAGTTTAAAACACCACTAAAACTACAACATATTACACACTTAACACACGCCTAACTGTGTAATTTCATATGCCTTATCTTTTCAGATGCTTAAAATAAGTTAATCACAGCTCCTAATTTAGATCACTTTAGGTAATGGTTAAACAAAGTGCTTCTGATTAGCCAAATTACAAAAAGGACCAGCAATTAACAACCATGATTTGAGCCGCCCCCTCCTCTAATAAACGAGATGATAAGACTCACAGCGCCTGCAAAACATCCATTAAGAATCAGGCCTTGAAGATCAACCAGTTCTTTTTAAAAACTGATTAAGTTGTTATTTCCTCTCTCCTTTGATGGGGCAATTGGGGTCTCTGTGGCTTGCACACAATGAGAGAGTGGGCTGACATCCTGCCTCACAGTAACCCACAGGGGCGGAATGTGGGGACACCCTATAACTCCCTAGCGCTTTGAAGTGGTGGCCCAGCACAAGCAACGCAAGCCTTCCCATGACAAAATCCATCTGCTGGTCAGCCACCTGCAGGAACAGAATGACCAGACAACCATTTATAACGGTTTCATGGCAATGCTAGCATTACAGCACCAGCCTTGTTCTTTGTGATACCATCACACACGCCATGACAAACGACGCAAGACCATTTCGTTTTCAAAGGGGAGTCTAGACATGATGGAGAACTCTGTTTTGACTGTCGGCAAAACTGCCACCAAGCTCATAACCACAGGTTATGGTCTGAAAGTAATAGAAGTCAGTTTTTTCCAGCCGCAATTCTCTCAAGATAGATGAAGTAGTGTTTTTCATAAGAGAAATGTATTTCCAGTTAAATACTAAATCTTCCATTGTTACAGTTCAAATCTCGTCTTTGTTATGGAATTTGAATAAGCATCTCTGTAAATCCCCACTGCTGAGTTTCCTCTATTGTACTAATGTTCCTTTATTGATCTTTTAGAATAATTGTATTTAATTCCTGCTATTTACATATGTGTGTGTATGTGTATGTGTGTGTGTGTGTGTGTTTGTGTGTGTATATTTAAAAAGAGGAATTTATCTTCTAATCACATTCCAGTAGTTAACTTTGGAAACTTCACTAATGAAATCACTAGTTAGAACAGTGGACTGGGGCAGTGGTGGCCCAGTGCAGAAGCGGACTCGGTACCAAGTGGTTGCGGGTTCAAATCCCAAACCACCAAGGTGCCCCTTGATCAAGGTACCATCCCCACACACTGTTCCCCGGGCGCCTTTCATGGCTACCCACTAAATCAGGTCCAGTATAAGAATAACTTTATTGTTACTGTAACAAGTACAACAAAATTAGGTCAGCGAGGTATCTATAGGGTGGTAGTAGCCTAGTGGGTAAAACACTCGCCTATGAACCAGAAGACCCGGGTTCGAATCCCACTTACTACCACTGTGTCCCTGAGCAAGACACTTAACCCTGAGTTGCTCCAGGGGGACTGTCCCTGTAAATACTGATTGTAAGTTGCTCTGGATAAGGGCGTCTGATAAATGCTGTAAATGTCTGATAAATGCTGCTGTAAATCTATAAATATATAATAAGGAAAGTATAAAAATGAGAAAGCTAGCCTATATACTAATGTAATACTAAATATAAAATAAAAATGTAAGAAATTAGGTAGGTAGACAAACAATCAATCTGCACAAAACCTTATTGCACGTGGAATAGAAATTGTTTTGCTCACAAGGTGATGGGTGAAGTGCAAAGGACACATTATACTGAAATACAGACATTGTTCTTCCAAGGATTTAATAGAAATCTGTTTAAATCTAAATTATGAACATCAAATTCATTAAAACATCTTCTGCACTTTTTTTCTAACTTACTCTGCATTAACATTTAACACAAAAAATAGTTTGTATGCAGCAGCATGTGAATCTATTATCCACTAGATGGAGTTCTCTCCCCAGGCATTAGTCAAAGAACAATGCCCCATCTTACACCTAGTGTCAAGATTGTCTCCAGCACAGCAAAGAAGTGAAAGTGATTAGTTGTCACATGTGACACACCACAGCACAGCAGCCAGTGCACACATTGAAATGTGTCCTCTGCTTTTAACCCTCACCCCAGGTGAGCAGCGGGCAGCCATGACAGGCGCCCAAGGAGCAGTGTGTGGGGACGGAGCTTTGCTCGGTTTCGCCTTAGTTGCACCTTAGCGGGTCGGGATTAAACCAGCAAAATTCTGGTTATGGGTCTGTTTCCTTACCCGTCAAGCCACCTAAATACGTGATAATGACTTCCTGACCTGCTAGTGGGCTACTATCAGCGAAGAGGATAAGAAAAAATAAAGTATTTAAATCTGTATACTGTTGAATTCAAACTGCATCTTATAAAACACAAAGCTTTTCTCAAACAGAGTGACAAAAAGAGGTCAATCAGTGTCTAACAAAGTTAGTAATAGCGAGACAAAGGTTATGAAGTAACTGCTTTTTCTCTTACTATGGCATTCTAGCCAAAGTGATCTATTTAATAGAAAATATATATAAGCACTACAAGCAAAGAAAACAATGAATAGAAAGTGTAATGAAAACCCCAAGGATGTAATTAAATTCCCGAAGGGTTATCATTCATTAGATTAACTACATGATTATTACACTGTAGTACTACTGTAGAAATATGGTAAAAATCTGTGTATTTAATAAACTGTATCTTAAAGCATTTATTTATTTAGATTGTTTTTTTTTTCATTTAATTCCCATTTAGTTCTTGTGTGTCTGGTGTGTCGATCATGTCGCACTGCGCATTGTGACATTTTTTTTTTTTTAAATTTTATCACCAATAATATTAATTTATGGGACTTTATTAGCTCCAAATAAAACTAGTTGAACCACTTGTTGCCTACAGTCCTCTTCTTCACCTCTTGTTCTCTTTAGTTTCTGTATCAGAGAATAGTTGATGCTTTGTGGGAAACCATACAAAAGTAACTTCCGTCAAGAAATCAGTACCTGTGAAACCTCAGGACAGAGTGCTATTTTCTTCCCTTCGTTTTTGTCTCTCTTCTTACAAACAGGAGACCAACAAGCTTATTAACATTCCAGCCTTAAGGGCAAGCTGGCACAGGAACAAAGTCAGCGACCTAACACTGGTGTGCGAAACCACGCTTCATAAGACAAGCAGAGGCATATAGTGGACATATGAGCACGGCCTGGCCTTTTGAGAGCGCGCACTCAAGCTTGCCATGCCAACAATGTGACAGGCCTGTTTTCTGCAGTTCCGGGAGATGACCAGGCAGCCCTCGTTCAAACATACAAACACGCACAGCTTCAACTTGAGGTTCTCAATAGCACCATGTGTTCAAAGCAACGACTACAGAACTTTATCTTGCCATCTTATGTTAAAATCAGCCTAGCATTCAAATGCTCCTTGTAAGTCATCAGATAAAACTACCAGTCAGTGAAGAAATGCAATATAACAATGTCGCATTGTCTAAATCTGTATGGCCCTATGAAATCCATTTAATTTATTCCTCATTTTTAATTGTTCTGAATTCCATTTTTCCCATTATAAACATATTTATTCACCTGAAGTCTGTGTGATTATGGAGTGATTATCGAGTTTGCATGGAACTGATCGGGCAAGGGGTCCAGATTCAACACTGACAGTCTCTTCGCCATAATGACTGCGAGTTTACATTTCATTGATGTGCGAATGTCCCTTCAGGACAACCGGAAACTTGTGTAGTGGGCTGCAGTGACCAGAGACGTGAATTATAAGCAATTCCACGTTTATGATGGATTTCATTTTATTTCCACGATTCTGTCTGTGTTTTCCACATCGCAGAAACCATAGGGCCCTAGATCTGTACTAACTACATTTATATTTACATGAGGCCAATTCCCTGGAAAATGAAACCAAATTGCTAATTGTCCTAATATTTGTCTAAATATGGGTAGTCAGATAATGTGGAACATCATTTAATTTCTATGTATTTATAAACCTGAAGGTTTTGCAGACATTTACAGCATTTATTAAACACCCGTATCCAGAGCGACTTACAATCAGTAGTTACAGGGGCAGTCCCCCTTGGAGCAACTTAGGGTTAAGTGTCTTACTCAGGGACACAATGGTAGTAAGTGGGATTTGAACCTGGGTCTTCTGGTTCATAGGCGAGTGTGTTACCCAATAGGCTACTACCACCAAATGTTTACTTATTTCAATGAAATTCAAAGCTAATTATTATTATAAACCAGACATTCAAAGTTCCGTTTATATGTTATACTGAAGAGTGAATCGGGCTTAATTAAAACATTCATACAATACAACACATTTTAAATTGTAGTACTGGTTAGCCTATGTTAACCTTAACAGCACTCCTGTAGCACTCAGTGACATTGTTGTCATGTCGTGCATCATGTCGCATCTTTTTGGTGCAATAGTTTTGTCTGAATGCTTATAGAGAACTTTCACAGAATTTTAGTGTGGAAGTTCGTTTTAAAAAGTGAGGCTTTTTTCTGTGTCCCATGCATCATATAGCAAGCTTTCAAACTGCTTGCATGACTTTTGTCATAACTTTATATTGAACAGTAGTAAGGCATTACAAGTACTACATACATGTCACACTTTCTTCATAATTGTGACCACAATTTAGAGCATTTATCAGATGCCATTAACCAGAGCGACTTACAATCGGTAGTTTGGTAGTAACATGGACAGTCGTCCGGAGCAACTCAGATAGTCTTGCTCAGTGACACAATGCTAGTAATTCTTCTGGTTCATGGACACTAGGCCACTACCACACATGATAATCGAAGAGCAAAAATAAAAAGTAAAAACTGAGGGTAAAAGTGCAGGCAGAACAAGAAGATAGTGGGTGATATTTAACATTCAGTGTTTCCCAGCACAGATATTTTCCTCCGAATATTTTCCCTCAAAACTATGGGCTTTGGCAAATGACACATTACAGTACTTTCCGGTGAGAGTTGAGTTTTACGATCAGCTGCTCTCTACTGAATCACTGGATGTAGAACTGGATGCAGACAGTACACACACACTGTTCAATGTGTAACTACGCTTCTGCAAATACTATGATTTGTATGGGAAACTTTCCATCAGTCCTTTGCACTGCATTGTACACTTTGTATTAATGCATGTGGTTTGACCCGTATGCAAGCAGACTGAATGAACCACGTGGATTTTGGACACGATGTGCAGGTCCCCGCGTCTCCGCTAGATGTCGTGATTTGGCACAAACCGGCTGAAGCGACGTCCGAGCTTCGAAACGAAATAATTGGAGTTGCAGGACAACCTTCTGGCCACAAGAGCAGCGGTACGAAGCGCAGTCCAATTAATGAGCGATAAGTCGAAGCACGATCATTTTCCATCGACGGACATTACTGTAAAAAAAAAGCTCTTTTGATTTCACATTAAAACTCATTTGTAGGCCTATAAAATGTGCGAGGGCAATTTAGCACCGCAAGAAACTTTTCTAGTTTTTTTTTTTTTTTTTTTTAGTTAATGACCAGGTAATTACACACTTTAACGCGCTGAGGAAGCTGCCTTCCGTCAAGCGATGACACCATCTCGTCGCTAGGCGGCGACACCACAAGCGGCGGCGGCGGCGGCGGCCACCGGATTCCCCTCAGCACCGAAACTTTATCCGAGTCTCCGTCTCCCCCCCTCCCCGCCGTAAACTCACCCGCGTTACCGCCGCCGCCGCCGGGCGAGTTAGGCCCGGCCCATCCGGAGAAGGAGAGGCTGGAGGTGGAGAAGAGGGGAGGCAGCGGGCAGAAGGAAGCCCGCGGAGGAAGCGGGGAGCCTCGCGAAGCTGCGACGCGCTCACCAAACTTTTTTTTTGTTAGTATTTCTTTCTTTCTTTCTTTTCTTTTTTTTTTTATTTACTTTTTTCTTTTCCTCCGGGAGCGAGAGACCGATGGATTGTAAAGAAAGAAAGAAAAAACGAGAAGTTCGCGCGGCGCCGCCGCTGCTCACGCTGATGAATGAATGATCGCGAGATTTTTATTTTATTTTATTTTATTTTTTAAAACATATGTGTGTAGGTTTGGAGAATGTGCGCATCTGAGAAGTTTGCCGCCGTGCGTGGATTCTCCCCGAAATCCTCCAACGGGCATTTGTCGTTTTTATCCTGAGGTTTTTATATATAAACAAAAAGTTTACTTTTTTGTCGTGAAGACCATTTTTTCTTACAAAGTGAACCGCGCTTGAGGAAAACGAGGTGAGTTTTTTTTCTTTCCTCTTTTGCATTCTTTTACGCACACAAACATGCATCCAAATGTAACTCGTTAAAGTTTATTTTATGGGATGTTGGGTTTTTTTTTTTCCGCATCCACGCACATCGGTGCCTGCACTTTGTCTGCACGCTGGAATCCTAAAAATCCTGCCCTGAAACTTGATACACGTGGGGGGGAAATATGATTAAAAAAGACCCTGGTGCCGAACCCTCGGCGGTAGTAGCTGTGTGTGTGTGTGTGTGTGTGTGTTGTTCTCTACTTGCAGCATCTTCAGATTCACGTGTTGGAACCTCGTCGTTACGCACGACGTTGTGCGTGTGACAGATCGCCGTGTCCCTGCTCCGCTTTCTAGTTCTGCTGTTAGATGCCCCGGCTGGAAAAAGTTTCCTGGTAGAAAGAGTGCGGGACCGCCGGTGGGTTTGGTGTTTGCTCCCCAGACCGAAGGATCAACAAACACTCCATCACCCCCCTTTTTTTTTTGTCCTGCCTGACTTGTGCCATATTAGCTGTGTGCTGTTTGCTCGGCCTTCTAAACTGTTATAATGGAGCGTAATGATGGCCAGAGCACAGGAGCATGATCCGCAAATCGGCGGGTAAAGCATCTTTTTAAAAAAATGATAATAAAGAAAGTCGATGCATTCTGCAGGATAATGTCGGGCCAGAAGGAGCGAGGACGATCTGGGTGGGATCGGCACGATAACGAAATATTAAATGAGCGGATCATAAAACATAGGGAAGTACAGACGAAAAATGTTGTCTAACAGTTTAAAACACTCCGTCCCACCACTGCCCTAAAAAGAAGGATCGACAAAAAGTATGTGTGTGTGTGAGTGTGTTAAATTTAATGTGATGCCCAGTTCAGCTAATTTGCATGAGAAGAAAGGTCTTAGTACATTCGCCTTTGTGTGGAATAAGAAGTGGCAGCAGTCAGAGACACGGGCGGTGAAAGGATGTAAAGAAATGATGGGCCATTCAGAATATTCAGGCCGGCCGGGGGCTCCGGTCATGGCGGCGCGGCCGAGTCACTTTCATCTGCCCGGCCTCGGCTATTATGCCGGCTTTTCACACGTCTTTCTCTGGCCCTCCTTTATTGATCGGCGGCGGTTTCGGCTCAGGAATTCTGTGGAAGATTTAATGAACCGTACACTAGGATGTGTGTGTGTGTGTGTGTTGGGGGGGGTGGGGGGACTGACACCCCCGCCCAATGAAATCAGTGCGTGGCGCTCCAAAGTTTGGCGGCAAAGTTCCTTTCCGTTATGGGATCGACACCTTATTGCACTTTACAACGTTGTTTGGGACGAGTGCGGAAACAGACATGGTGACGTCCTGTCGAACCGTATTCTGCGGGAGCTAAAGTGAGCATCGTCCCCTGGCGGTTTGGCCGGCTCATCCCGGAACCCTCTTTGTGGTCCTCGGACAATGCGGAGTGTCAGGCGGGACCCCGAAGCCCTCAGTGCGTGTCGAACCAGCGAGGGGCTTCCTGAAGTACCCTTGTCTTAGGAAGTGAATTGATGGGACTTTAATGGCCATTACCAGCGCTCTGAAAGACAGCTATGTTTTCAGGGGTCTGTCTGCTGCGTGTTTCTAGCGGTCGAGCCCGGTTGAGATGGGGGGGGGGGGGGGGGGACAGAAAACAGAGACAGTGTGAGAGGGATGTGTATGCTGTGGAGGGGGTGCGGGGGGTTCCCTTTCTCAAAGGGCCCTCTCTTTGAGTCCCATCTCCTCTTGGGGGCCGCGCGGCGCAGGACAATTCCTGTATTTTTGTGGCCGGTGTCACAGACCCCCTCCAGACATCCGATCCATTCTGCTGCGAGTGTCTGGGGTTAATTAAGATCACATCACATCCGCTTTTAGAGAGGAGAAGCTCGCCTGCCCTTCGTTTCCTCGCCCTGGCCCGTACCACCGAAGCTACTCACGCATTTCTCTTAATACGTAGATATACAAGATTTTAATCCAACATTTTTAATCGCACTTTTACACTTAAATATTTGTTCAGGCCGACTTACAATCGGTAGTTCCTGGATCAACTGGCCTCGTCCGGGACACAACGGTTGTAAGTGGGGGTTTGAGGCCGTGACTTTGTGGCGTTTTGGCTACTACCCGCTAGTTAACGCTTCTTTATCTGTTCTGTAAGTTGGACTTTGTGGTCGTGGATGACCACAAGCGCCCAGCAATGCATTTAACATTATTCCCCTGACAACTTGTTTTCACATTCGCAGCTCCACCCAGTGGTGCTTTCTTGTATGACACAGAATCTCAACGAGCCATCGCACCTCAGCGTTCGTTGCTTGTTTCTTTATTTACGCCCATATTTCGATAGAAGCGTATTCAGTTCCGTGAATCGGTGCAGAAGAGGCGTGTCGATGTGATGGCGCCTCGATTATAACCCCCCCCCCCGTACGTGAAACGGTTAACAATCAAAGCCCCTCTCCCTGAGAGGAAAGGGAAATTTCAGCCGATGGAATCATGTACACAGTTTACACAGAGTTATGCATGACATGTCATCGCCGGAGCTGTCTCGACGCCGTACACAGCCAACATTACCCAACCGCGGGTCTCGGTGCTGAATCACGGGGTGAGACGAGGTCACGGGCGGAGCCTGCGCCGGGCTGACCTGAGATTTATTTCATTACCCCTCTTAAAATAAACAGCCTCGCCGCCTTACACATCTGTCTTCCTGAGCTGTGTAGGAAACTTCTAGACGTCTTCAGGCGGCTCGCCTGACATGGACGGGGCCCTTGCTGCATCTGCAGCGTGACCTGCAGCGGTGGAGCGATTCATCCCCCAGTGGGATTATCCACTGGAGTAAACTAGTAAATGTAATATAAATATATTTTAAGTGCTCAGGCCAAGTTTCCTACATGCGCCAGAGCACCGAGTGTTGTTCCTGTAACTATGATCTCAGCAACATGGTTCCTCCAGTACAGAAATAGACCAAGATACACATTTTGAATCATTTGAGACTGGTCGACGTGGCCCAAAACTGTTATTACTAAATTTTCACTAAAACAACATTTCTCACTATATCCAGGTAACCGTATTAGCTAAAACTGTAGAAGTAATTAATGACATTTATAATTATGAAGCAAATCATACATAAATTGATGAATGACATGTAAACCAGCAAAATATCACTCAAATATTAATGTTTAAGACATACAGTGGATACGGAAAGTATTAAGATCCCCTTAAAATTTTCACTCTTTGCAATATTGCAGCCATTGGCAAAAATCATTCATCCATTTGCTAAAATCAATCCGTTCATTTCCTCATTAATGTACACACAGCACCGTGTATTGACAGAAAAACACAGAATTGTTGACATTTTTGCAGATTTATTAACAAAGAAAAACTGAAATATCACATGGGCCTAAGTATTCAGACCCTTTGCAGTGACACTCATATATTTAACTCAGGCGCTGTCCATTTCTTCTGACCATCCTTGAGATGGTTCTACACCTTCATTTGAATCCAGCTGTGTTGGATTATACTGACTAGACTTGATTCGGAAAGCCACGCCCCTGTCTATATAAGACCTTACAGCTCACAATGCATGTCAGAGCAAATGAGAATCATGAGGTCAAAGGAACTGCCTGAAGAGCTCAGAGACAGAATTGTGGCAAGGCACAGATCTGGCCAAGGTTACAAAAAAACATTTCTGCTGCACTTAAGGTTCCTAAGATCACAGTGTCCTCCATAATCCATAATGTGTGTACATTAATGAGCAAATGGCTGCAATATAACAAAGAGTGAACGATTTAAGGGGGTCTGAATACTTTCCATACCCAATGTTGCAAATTCTTGTGTCCATTGCAATTTCGCAAAATACTCCATTCTCAAATCCCCTGCTAATGTACGAATTTGAGAGTGGCCACGTGGCCTGTCTAGGTGACTGCTGGATGTGCATTAGTTCCAGGAGTCCCAGGGTAACCAGACAGGTCGCGGTTACATCAGAGCAACCTTTGTTTGGCAGCTGCAGTGAAAGTATCGTTGTTACTTCTCGCTGTATCACCCCCATCGAAGGAAAAGAGACGTGCGGCTTCTTTCTTCTTCCTTTCTCCTCGGGCGTGATCCAAGCCACTCAGACAAAGACACACTGTTCCCAGTGTTTGTTGTCAAACTTAATCTGATGCAGCAGTCGGGATCCCGGCTGCAGGGATACCACAGACAGCGCGGGCCAGCTCAGCTCACGCCGCCACCGCTGGGTTATTGAAAGTGATGGGGGGGGGGTATCCTGCCGCAACTGCAAACCAGGCCTGGCAGAGCGGAGACCTTGAGAAGGATTGGACGGGTCCCTTCGCTGCACCCTTCAGGCTGAACCCCAAACCCTGCCGCTGACTGGCTGCCAGACCGCAGACTCCTCTCCAGCCAGCTGGAGGACAGAAGAGCGTGTCAGCGTGTCGGGTAGGGGGCTGGAAGAAGCATACGGTGATCTTTAGCCGTCATACTGACCCTTGCTCTGTGGATGCACATGTGCATCTACAAGCATGCCCAGCCCACCTCCGGGTCGCAACAAGGCTCGGGCCAGAGGCCGCCCTGGAGGGGTTCTCTCTTTCATCACAGGCACCATCTTCTCCACCCCATTAGCAGATACATAATGCAGTTTTTAGCCACAGAATATATCTTTTTTTCAAATTTAAGTAATCACCTTTTTAAATGATTCCTGTTTGATTAGAGACAGACTGCAAGTATCAGCTGTTGATAATGCATGTTTTTTTAGACAAGACTAAATGTGATAGATAGCTGGATGGATAAGTCCTGACTAACAAGCAGGTATTCAACAGTCAATGTAAAATCAATAACCTGTGAGCATAGTGTGTGTGGGGGGGGCGTGTTAGTTTGAATCAGAGAAGTAACTTCTTTACGGACCAAGGCTTCCTCTGACTGGTGACTAGTCCACACCCATGAACTGCCGCTGAAACACAGTGACGAGAGTCTGAGCGACATCGGCTGTCAGTGAGGATTGTTTCTGCTAGTCCCGAGTAATAAACGCTCCGACACCTCGTCTGGCCAGGTGCGGGGTGTTGGGTTGTGAAGAAGCCAGGGATGTCGGATGTGGACCCCCCCCCCCACACACACACACACACACATACTGAGGTCTCAGACACCAAGACTCCACGCACAAGCCCCAGCCCCCCTAACAGCTGACACGCTGCTGACTCGCATCACAGAAGACAAACTGACGCGCAGATGGGTTTGAAAAGCACACCTCACGCCGAGCGATAAAATAAGCTCACACGCGGGGGGACGGTGTGAAAGGACTTCAGAGGGGCGGGCGGCAGGGAGAGAGGGGACGACCCCCCCCCCCAACACCAAGCACGCTGAACCGGAGTCTCCCGGTGACGGACAGGCTGAACCGGGTAATCCCTGCATTCACTCACCGCCGTAATGATAGAGGTCTGCCGAGCCCCGCCGCCTGACAATAGTGCCTCTGTAGCTTATCCCACCCAAAAACCAACTGCTAATGAGGGAACAGAGGAGCCTCTGAGCTTCACCGGGGCGGCCCGAATCGGCAAACTGGGAACAGGGAGGGGCCGCACGGAGCAAATGCATGGAATTCATCAACGGCGAGACCTCAAATCAAAATTGTCAAGAACCACAACGTCCCGTTAAAAGGTTCCACGTTAAGCCATAAAAGCAAAACAGCAGATAACTGTTGGAAAAACGCAGTAAACGTTCGGTGATGAGGTGATTAAAAAAACGTGGCCGTGTAAAACGGCGCAAGAGCTCTTTTAAAAAGTGCCGCTGCAATTACCCCCCCCCCATCATTTATGTGCATAATCAGCCGAGGTTTAAGGGTGTCGATAATTAGGGCGGTTTTCCTCAGCAAACACAATGCCTTCGCACTCGACTCAAATCATATAATTACCCAGCCTTGCTTTCTGATGTGCGTCAGGACTAGGAATAACGCTTGTGGCACCGATGGTGCCGAATGGCGATAGGGGCGGAGCCTAGCGACAAGGGCGACAACTGCGGCCTAAAGGTTCCTGCAATGTCGTAATTCTTTCCAGGTCTGTGGGACCCATTTCTATGATGCAAATTGTGTAAATTGTTATAATTTAAACCCGATATTCCTAAACAATATACAGCATAAAACGTACTGTAGAATATCACACACCTTTATTTTAAATCAGCCGCTGTGATTGGTCAGATGTGGCCCGGACTCCACCTACTGCGTTTTTTTTTTTTTTTTTGATGATGATGATGATGATAGTTTTGTTGTGAGCGCGTATCGTGTTTTTGCCGCTTCGGATGTAGAGTACTGCCATGTGCTTTGGCGAGATGGACGGCCTCGCCTCCGCTGAGAGGGTACAGACGTCTTCCCAGATTCTTCCCTGTGATCGTGTGCAGGCCGTAAACCAAACTCAACATCTGTTTTGCATTGGTCGGGGGGGGGGGGGGGGGGATAAACCGCAGGATATTGCCTTTACGCGTGGGCTCGGGGGATGGGGTGCGCTCCTCTGCTGGGGCTCCCCCTCACCTTCGGGACATTCTTTCTGGAGGTCAGCGCTGTGACATGGCGGGTCCCCCCCGTCCCCGGCACGACTAGTTGCGGCGTCCAGCATTAGCGCGAGTGGCACAATAATCGATCTTTTATAGGGCTAGACGTTTAACAGAAGGAAGCGGTTCCCTCGTTTAGAACACACTCGTCTGTATTCATTTCACTTTTATTTGAGCCAGAGGCCCCTGGCTGTGTCATCCTGCTAATGAACCTCCATGTGCTTCCAATTATGGGACAAAATAACAGAAGACAGGAAGGAGAAATAAGAGTAGAAGTGTTTTGTAATTAGAGAGTCACTGCTGGGGAGAAGAATCGGTTCGGGCGAAACTCAGCAGCGAACGAGCCCAGATGGAACCCGCGCGTGATGAATGCGGCCGTGGCGTGCTAGTGAAAACTTCATGCCAAACTGCACCATCATTATCGAGGCAGGGGGGGGATCATGGGGGCCCCACCGTGCGAGCGGCGTGACCTCGCAATCTGACCCCCCCCCCCTTGAAAACAGGCCCGGTCGTTTGTTCACATGACAAGTGCAGCTCTGGGACACGGTGAGTAATGCTCTGCGATGTGTGGAATCCTCGGTTCTGGAACCAGAGAACACCTGGAGCAGAGCCGCGAAGAAAGCAAACCTACATTTTCTTTCTTTCCCTTTCTTTCTTTCTTTCTTTCTTTCTTTCTTTCTTTCTTTCTTTCTTTTTTTTTAGATGCAGGCGCAGTAGAACGTACGCTAGGTAATAATTAGCTGTTGAAATCTTTAATTCCCCTGAATGGTTTACTTTCGCCAAGGACAAAGTGCACATAATCCGAACGTCTGGAAGCGGGACGTTATATTTTGGAAGTGTTATTACTGTGACCAAAGCGGTAATAGACTAAAGCGTATTTAAGTTCAGCCCACAAGGGAGAAAACACTGGTTAGAGCGTAGAGGACGGAATTAAAGGCTTCGGTTACGCTCCGGGCACTATTGGCGTACCGGCCACAGTGGCCTTGCCGGAGCGACGGCGTTTCGCTAAAAGGAAACGGGCTGGACTGCGGTTCTGTGGTGGCTCTCGCTTGCATCCGTTCACCTGCAAATTAAACCGAGGTTTGACCTCGCGACCCCCCTTGCCCCCTCCGCCCCATTTCTGAACGCTCCAAACAAAAACACACCCCACTTACTCTAACCGGGGAATAATTGTTCCCTCGCCAGGCCTTTGTTACACTGCGCTCTTGGTTTATGAGAACTCTTAAACAAAACTTGTTTGTTGAGCGATGGGCGGAGAGAAGGAGGCCCGATTCGATTGGGACGAGCAAACTGTAATATAAGCTGAACACCTGCTTTGGAACCGCTCTCTCCGCCCTTAATGTTTCCAAAGTGACTTTGAGAAATGACGAATCCTCGGTGTTGTAAACTATTACTGCACCATTACGAGCAAATGTGGAAAATGTGGAGGAATAGTAAACAGAGCCAGAGAGTTCACTTCCATGCCCAGGTGATGCCAAGTGGCGCTTTTTAACGGAGGACATTTGGGTGGTTTCCCTTCGTTTCCATTCATGAGTCAGAGATCTATCAAGACCGCAGACAGACCAGTTAGAATGATGGTTTGTGATCGATTTTTCTAGGAAGCATGGTAATAAATAGAAGTCTTGGGACATTCCCCAAAGCCTGCCTTTTCTTAAGCACAACATGGCCTTCTACAATACACCATCATATCTCCATCATGAGTGAACGTGAAGCTACGTCGTTTGCGATTGTGGTTTGGTGCGGTCCCTTTATGTCTTTAGTACTAGATTGCATGTAGATGTGAAGATGCGAGCTATGGGGTGTTTTTGTGAAATGTGATATGCAGAAGAGGTCTCAAAAAACTGCATAGGGGCAGTAAACCTCAGACTCCCTGAGCTGGTGTCAGAACAGTTTTATTTTGTGCAAGGAGATGGTGGTATGATAACTTGGTCTTGCTGCCATTAGACAGGTGGGAGAAGAGATCAGATCTTTCAGGGCTGACTATGTTTGTGTTGCTCTCAGCACCAGAGAAAGGGTGAGTCTGTTGACCATGCCTGAAGTACACCATTCCATTTGGCCAACTTCGGTGCACCAACTGTCTCCCAATCTTAAGTCCAAGTCTAATAAAAAAAATAAAAAAAAGTCACGAAGGCCATTCATCTATTGCTACATCCACATGGTCGTATTCCAGAAATGAGATCTGGGAATGCTGTTAGACTGACTGTGTTCAAGTTGATCAAGTTGGAAAATGAGGATAGCATCATGTCCACATGTACAATCTGAAAGAACAGAAGTACTAACAGACTACAGGGGAATGATTGTTCTCAGAGCATCCAGTCTCTATTACAGCCTGCTTGAGCGGTCAGGATTGGTGAAGCTTTCCGAATTTGGGCCTCACAGGATACTTCAAATGACAACTGAAAAGCTAGCACAGATTCTTGGATTAGAGTCTGTAGTAGGTGTGGGTGATATATCGCAGATTCTCGATGTACCGCAGCTTGTCCCACGTGCGATGTAGTAAAGAACTATATCATGAACGCTGAGTAGAAATAGTGAGTAGTTCGATTTTGAGGTTCCCTTTTCTGCCTATTCAAAGCCAACAGCTTGCTCCCCCACTCCTGGGGCATGCGAGTTTTGTACCGAAGAGAAGCGAATTAATTTAGGGTGACCAGACGTCCTGTTTCCCCCGGACATGTCCTCTTTTTGAAAACTGGAACTTGTGTCTGGCGGGTTTTTTTAGAGTTGTTTTGCGCTAATCAATTAGTGTAGTGGAATAGTCTGGATTAAGAAGCCTCATCAGGACTCTTGACCCAAAGTTCCAACTGCCCACTCCCAGTATTTTGTAGGCCATATCGTGCAGCCTTATTTTACAGGGAGAAACTATTTTATGTATGACATTTCCTTAATGGAGAGTTGAACCTGGCTTTGGGTTAAATAATTTTTGGGTCATCACCCAAAAATTGTAAATTCTATTTCACAGACAGAACTTTATCTCCTTTTTAATGGCAGCCGTAATCATTGTCCGCGATGAACTTTTCGAACATTTCGACAATAAGTACATGTTCATCTGCCTCTAATAGGAGACCTTTTGACACCGAGTCCTTCAGAATCCTCTGTCCTCCTGTCAGCAAGTACATTTGCGTTAAAGTTTTTGATGGAACAGTACAGCCTCTCTGTAAAAAAGAAAAGGCTGAGGAATTTGTGTTTCTGCCTTATTACACTTCGTGGTTCTTAAGGGGAGGAGGTCGTGAGCACACCTGTTACTCCCCTTCAGAGTGAACACTTTCACAAAGACAGCAGTCAGAGCCGTCCGTCACGCATTCACAGCGCGGAAATCGTATTTCACTTCAATCTGGTTGGAAATAGCCCAGGTCCTGAACTACATTAGCAATGGCTCAGAGTTGAAAAAAAAAACGTAATCACGCGTTGTCCAGAAGAGAAGCTCAGAAGGTAACATTAGAAGAGCATTAAGTGGGCAAATTTGTGGAAGTAAGTGTTCTTGCATTTGGCGTCTTTCCTGAAAGCATAATTAAATTAATTACAAGGACCACCTTTTTTTTTTTAAAGAAAACTCCCAGAGTTCTTTGTGTGCGGCCGTGAACGCTTCACTGGAAAGTGTTCAAATTGGAAGTAGCCCGCTAATTTCTTTGAGGTGGGGTCAGCTGGGTTCCCCAGGGTTTTATTAGGGGCATCATTTTTGGACTGGGAAACCAAATGTATCAGTAATTGGCATCATGAAAATGGCCTTTTGGTTAAAACCTTCATTCATCCAACCTTGGACGCGCAAGTACTCTTAGGCCCCATGAGGCATGCACTCTGGTCATTTGTGTGTTTTCTCCCCACACTACCTGACTCCAGTATCACCCCATCTGGGACCAGCAGCCTCGGGAAAGAAGACTGATGGAGACGGGGATGAGGGCTGGTATGTGGACCACTGTCCTAGTTTTTTTTGATGAGGGTTACTCATGCCGACCCGAGACAGTTATTTACACCGCCCGCAGCAGCGAGAGCTTCTGTGCATTTCAAAGTATATCAGATACCCCCGATGTGAAAGAGATTAGGCCTTGCCTGCCCTTAACACCAAAAGGCCTCATGTGGTAAAGGACCGTGCACATGACTTCATTTCAGCATTTTACACCAGTCATTCAACGGAACCGCTCTTGTCTTTTGAAGGCGTGAAACATATGCCACTTGGTGCTTGAACTTTGGCAGGGAGACTGGAGACAGGCAATAAATATGACATCTTGTCCTTTTACACCTCATACATTACACAAGAGTGAACACTGGATTATCAGGATTTGTTCAGTTATGCACGTCGCAGTAATCGGAAAATAAACAAATGCCTATCGCAGCTAACAGTTTGCAGACTACCCAGTCACCCCAACTAAATTGGAAACGAGTCTTTCTTTGAACTGAAGAGTGGGTGAAGGCGCAATGATTCACTCAGAGTGAATCACTCAGACTAGTAGGTATCGAGAACCCTCCGTGGTTCAGTATTTTTATTCACTGTTATACGTTGTCTGGTATTTTCACGTTCAGGTTCTTGTTGCCTCTACCGAATAACAATAACCCTTGTAAAAGCTTCTTACTGTAATTTGAAGGGAAAGAGTTGGTTTCTGGCTTCTGCTGGCATAAGGCTAGTTATGCTCTCCATCAGAATAGGGTTACATGGTTTTTTTATGTAATGTTTTTGCTAGTGACCAAGAGTGTCCAAGAGCGTGAAGCCACATCTGTCCTGAATGTAACATTCTGCCTTTGTGGGGAAAAAAATCATGAAACCTTATACACCACCATGAAAGACAGTAGTTTCTGCAGATATACAACTTAAATTCTTTTTAAATCCTCCACTGAGCATTTTTAAAGTATGTTTTTGAATGACTAAGTTACATTGTCAATCTGTCAATCTAGTCACTATTGTGTTTTTTGAGTTAAATGTTAGATACTTATGTCACTCAGTACATAATTTTAGATGGCTATTCACATATGCTATTAAAGCAAACACGGTTAACTAGAATGAGTTGGATGAGACTGAAAATGCAATATGAACAGTTAAATAAATACAAGCAAGCATCTCAGTAGGTCCTTCTGCAGTCAAGTACCATTCATTCAGTCCCAAACCCACTCTTGTTTGCAGTGCAGCGAGGATAATCTTGTAGGTTCCGCAAAGTCAAACAAGCGGCACACAGCCAAAGCCACCTCCCATCCATCCAGGCTCTGGGAGTTCACTGACAGAGGTGTGGCAGGATGGGGGTGATGTAGGCACGGCGCCCACAGCTTCCATGTTTACAATGCTACCATGCCAGCCAAGGCTTTCGTGAAGACGAACTGTACACTGGATTCCAGATTTATCTTTGTAGCTTGACAGGAGGCCCTAACAGTTTAACGCTGGACAAAATCATCATGTTGCAGCAATACGTGGCAATAAATGTCACTGTTGCTGTATTATGAACGGCCATTTTATTTATTTTATTCTTGTTACAAATACAGTATGTTATGCCTAATAGTAAGAATTTAAAAAAATTCATACATGGACAGTATAATTAACAGCAGAATTCGTCCAGACACTCTCACATTCTCTCTTACTCTGGCTGTTCCTGTCAAGGAGTCGCGCTATGGAGACCTCAGCTCCAACTTCCACCGAGAAGAAAGAGTGCAGGACGTCGCCCCTGGACGGGAGCAGTTTCTCAGACCTCCCCAAGAAACCCTCCCCCACTACCGTGACACGGGGTAAGCCCATTTCCATTTTCCAGCACTTCATTATGCACCACAAAGGTTCCGACCCCACACATGAAATACTTATAAGAGAAGTTCTAATGGTTGGCCACCTCAGCTCAGGCTCCCCTGTGGAACAGGGGAAAGTCACTTAGAGGACAAATTGCAATGACGTGAAGATCACTGTGTTTTGCAAGAAGAAAGACAATGAGCAATCAGAATACATTTAGAGAGATCAAACCTAAAAACATAAATTGATGCTGTATAATTTTGAGGAACTTCTATGGTGCACAAGATAGAGGATTGTGAATAGAGGATTAAAGCCCAACGTTAACAAGGTTGGAAGTCTTTGTCCTCGCCTCCAGGGTGTAAGTGTTATAAATTACTGAAAGGTTGGAGGCAGTTCCGCAGTCCAGTCCAGACCTCGGACCGCCACGGCAATGCGAAGCTGCCGCCGAAATGCTAATGGACCTGCAGCAGCCCCGTTTTTTTATTGTTTAATGAAGCGACCTGGTGGCCCGCCATGAGAACAATATGAAATGTTTAATGCATCGCACAGAATGCAGGACACTTAAACTGCGGCGAGAGGGCAAATGTCCGGCCGATGAGTTGAACGTCCCCCCACAGAGCTGCTCGGCTCAGTTACAGGTAACTGGTGTTCACTTTTAACCAGCCGCAAGTTCACGCACACTACCAGCTGCTGCACAGCCAAACAAGACGTTCCGAAATGAAACAGCAGAAAATCTCCAATAACAAGGTTGTTCCTCCTGCGGGAACAAACATTATAAATTAGTCAGAACGCCCAGTGCAGCGGTGGACGGAGTTGCCTTTGTGCGCCAGACAAAGACTTCATTTGAGGACCAACATTGATATGGTAATGAAACTTAGCATTTTACTGTTTAATGAGGACTTTGGTGGGCTGCCATAAGGAAAATTCGAATCCCCGTTTGCTTATTTAAGAAAGAACAGAGAATGTAGGACAGTGAAACGAATGCAGCGATCTTCAAAATATGTCCAAATGCTTTGAACAAGGCTATAAGTGCAATAGATGTCATAAATAAATCCATATGATGTGAAAATCAAACATTTGCAATTTACACACACTGGAATTAAGAGACATCTTGGGGAAGACACAAACACCATGGACAGGAGACAAACACACCACAACAAAACAGCTAAACAAAAGTATAGTGGGTAAGCACAGCCAGGCGCAGTTGCAGTATGGGGCATGGGTTACAGTTCCCATGTTTTAAACAAACCAAACTCAAAAGGAAGTTCCACACCTAACTTGTTTGATCTTCAGTTTGGCCGAATCCAAACAGGAGGGGAGCGTGACTCTGCCCTATGGTCCTGTCCAATGGACCAACCACTGAAATCCAAAGCAGCCTAATATTTATTATGTGATGATAATTTGACAGACACTGTAATGCAAAGCAATGTTTAATCAGTAGTTACAGGAGAAAGTGGGGACTGAACATGGCATTATTTTCAAGATGGCTATAACTATAGCACTACGGTCAAAGCCTCAAAGGGTCAAAGGCATTCTTGGTTTTTACATGAATAAGTTAAATAAGAATGAACCAAAAAATATTTAGGTACCAAAAACAAACCAAAATACAAATTTGAACGTTGTGTGAAGATATTGAACATTACTACACACACATAGTGAAGTGGTGTCACAAGGCTTTGTCGGGGAGGAAATACTGGGACTTACAATGCGGCGGCGTCCAGGCTGCAGTGACACCTGGGCCAGGAAAGGAGAGCGCGAGCGCCTGCACTCTGGTGTGCTGGGACTTCCTGGATCGGCCGATGGTGGGAGGGATGGAAGCAGGATTACCGGAGAGCTGGTGTAATGGAAGGTCACTGGCTGTAGAGGTGTCGGGCGAGATGGTGCACTCTCTGCCAGAGGAGCATTACCCCCCCTGGACACCCTGCCACATCTGCCTGCCTCAGATGCCTCGCTTCATATTGGCTGTGGCTGTAAAGTGTCCCATCCCAAGACCTGAAAGCAGTATTCCTAGGGGGCAGTGGTGGCCTAGCATGTAAAGAAGTGGATCTGTAATCAGAACCTTGCTGGTTCGAATCCCTGAACAGCCAAGGTTACCACTGAGCAAAGCACCGTCCCCACACACTGCTCCCCGGGCGCCTGTCATGGCTGCCCACTGCTCGCCAAGGGCGATGGTTAAAAGCAGAGGACACATTTCATTGTGTGCTGTGTTTCAATCACTTCACAAAAAACTTCACAAAAAAAGTGCGGTTCTCCAGGTCCTGGTGACCAAAAACGTTTGAGTTGGTTCTCTGGGAACTCTGCGTTTCATTTCATTTTAGTACTATAAATTTCAAAATGGTTGATTCATAGTGTTTACATACATTTGAGAAATGCTGAATAATCGGTCTGGACCAGAAGGGACCAGGTGTGAAAACATCCTCAAGCCTTCTGCATTTTGCTCCTTTTTCTCACTAGCTACTTGGTTTCCTTGCATGTTCTTAGGCCACTTTTTGACATGGACTATATAGTGCATCTTGCAGTATGGTAGGCTTGTTAAAGGATTTAAAGCGGCACCTGGGTTTATCATGCCATCCCACGTATGTCTGGCTCAGTAGGTTCACTGTGACCTTGCCTACTGAGCATATAGTATCGAATTATATATTTCTAGTTATGTAAAGCAGTTCTATTTGGGTCAAAAGGTGTATCGATTCATTTTAACACTCTGAAGCAGCCTTTGTTTAAACTGAGAACCATGTCAGGGGGTGACACATTCCAACTCTGTGAAGTAGGACAGAGGGGCACAGAAGGCTTAATGGCAGCTGAAATGTTTGCTGGAGTGTCACACACATCTCAGATCAGCTTGTTAAACCCTGGTCAGGGTGGAGAAGGATGTGTTTGAGCAAACGTCTCTTTCTCCCAAGACAAATGTGCTCCAAACTGGGCTGATCTTCAGGTGTGTGTGTGTGTGTGTGTGTGTGTGTGTCAGTCTGTCTAAACCTCTGAAAAAATTCCATAAACAACACCAGTGCAACACTCCCTTCTTATGACGAGTCATTTGCAAACATATTAATGTACGTATTTGTCTAATTTCATCCGAATGCCATAACGTATAAATGTACATCGTACAAATATCGAAGGGCTAGTTCTAGCAGTCTGATGCTTTCCAGTTCCATAGGGTGCAACAGACTCTGTTCAGAATAACCGGTTGGTAGGCAGTAATAGCACTCCGGAACAATACTCCACTCTGATGTCATGCTAAACTAAAGTTAACAATAAGAATTAAGCTATGGCAGTTGTCTCGTATGGCATACGCTAATCAATTTTATTGTTGTTAAATTCAAGATTTTGACACGTGACCTTGGAAGCTAAAAATGTTCAAAAGACATGATATGCTTTTTTCCAATGCTCATAATATTCAATAAATAACCATCAGCTTTAATAACAGGATAAACCTAGTGAGTGAGCTTTGAGGGCAAAAATATTACGACTAATAATAAAATAATAGATAAGATAAAATGTTATCTTATTTTATTTCACACCCTGATTTCTTTGTTGAAATGATTTGAGTGAACTTTGCGATGTTCAGTGTTGCGGTGCCATGTGGGGAACGTGAGTGGCGTAAATGACTGTGAAAGGAGGTCGTAGTTTGCGGTACCGACAGTTCCTTCATCTCTCCAGAGTGGGTCTCCGTGGAAACAGAGAATAATGGACAGCGGCGGGAGGGGTGGCAACCGAACAGTTTGGTTGATAGAGGGGAGAGTGAGGCGTTGCAAGTGGGAAGGAGAGACAGAAGGAGGGAGAGGGGGGGGGGTCAGGCCACTGGTGTAAAAAAAAAAAAAAAAATGTGGCTGAAAGAAGCTGCTTCATCCACGACCCACTCTAAAAGGACAGCCACTAATCTTCCTGAGAAAGGGATTTATTTTCTGCTTTTTTTCTTTTTCCTCAACTCCCTCTTCCACTAAATGAGGCCCTTCCGCCGCTGTGGTTTCTTAGCCTTGTGAAAGTCTGGGAGGGAGCAGGGCTGGCAGGTTAGAGCCGCCCAGCCAAATCCAGGCTGGCCCCTCCCTGATGAGTTCAGGCCACAGCCTTCAAAGTGCTAAAAGCAAAAAAAAAAAAAAAAAAAAAAAAGGAAAGTGTTCACTTTCCTGGAAGTATGCTGTGGAACTAAAAAATGTAAACACAGGATTCGGTTGTGAAACAGTGTGACGGAACCCTGTTCAAGTTTTATGAGCGTTATGGGAACGTTCAACTCAAAAAGATGCTCACGAAGTGAAGACCTGACCCTCAACGGTGCCGACAGATGTCCAACATTCCATTACAGCGTTCAGTAACACTATCAGTAACACATTAAACCAAAGACTACATTGAAAAGCTGGTCCTCTGGAGCAACAGTGCACCATATAACATTTTGTTGCAAAGAACATATTTTATTTTATGTTTTTTAGTATCTTTAGTCGCCCACATTCAACTAGAAGTAGTTATGCTTTAGTGTAACGGATTTGCAGACTAGGAAATGCGTTCATCAAAAAATTGCATGAATGCATGAAATCAGTTGAATAGAAAGCAGTCATATGATATTGTGGACTTTATGAACAGATTGAATTGGCTCAGATTGTTAAAAACGTAGACGCCGTTTCAGTTCGGTGTGTCAATACCAATGTCCGTTACCTGAGAACATTCGCTGGCAGTTTACAGGAACGCCTATTGACCGAGAGACAAATTGCTTTTTCCTGTCAGGACCATGGTCACTTGCTATCTGGAACCGACTGCTGTCCTGCACGGAAACCACAGATATCATTTTAATCCTTGGTTTTGGGAGGATTAGGTGTCTTCTGAATGATACGATTCGACCCAGACTCATTTGGGTTTGCAAATGTAGCTTCCAATCCTGAATAAGATCCCTTCAACAGAACTTCAGGAAGACTCATCTTCCTTGTGCCCTTCTCACCCCCAGTCACTTCCATCCACATGGAAAGAGGCTGCTTTGCAAGCAGCGGTCTGGTGCATAACTGGGCTAAGGGGATTTGTGCTGGGATTCATTCATGTGGCCTTTATAAACAGTTAACTTGATGGCTTTCCAAGATGCCCCCTCCTCTTCTCATCTGAAATTTCACTCGGGGGGCTGGCCAACCCTAAAGGGGATTTAAAGATTAGATATGGTAAGTGAAAGCAGAGCGATGTCTTGATTTTGTTTTTCAAGTCTGTCTCCTGCAGATGGGCAGACTGCGGTTCTTTTTGCACACAACAAAGTTGCAGAAGTTGCGCTTCTCCCTTTATAAGCCATTAAAGAAAGTTCAGCTCAAAGTAGCAGTGGCCTAGATACATGGAGCATTAGTCCAGCATGCTTCTCTTGATGAGCTGCATGGGTTTTAACCTCCCCTTCCCCACTTCCTTAATCATTTTGAAGTCTGTGCTTAAAAGTATTCGCCTATTTATTTTTAAATAAGACAAATGCAAATAAAGCATATCCTATGCACATTATAAATCACCGAGTTCTAAAGAATATTTGAGTTCTCTAAAAAAAAAAAAAAAAAAAAAAAGAAAAAGAAACCAATGTTGTAGTGTTGTTGAGAACTTTTTATTGAGGAGTTGAGCTCTACACCAGACTCGTCCTTCAGATGCTTCAACTAGAACCAGAACAGAGGCGTGAATCTGTACCGGACTCTATCAGCACACATGGACACCGAAGGCAACACACTACATTCCAGACCATTTACAAGCACTAGGAGAGGAGCGCGGGGCAATATATGGATGCTTGAGGGGATTAGTGAACAACCCCCTGCCCTTAACCCCCCTTCTCCACCACCGTCTTTCTTCCCTTTCTTCTGTTTTTTTTTTTTTTTTAAACAGTGTGCCATTCCCAGCATGCACTGCCTAATCCTAACCTGCAGACCCTTAAGATATTTCCTTCCTGTTTTTCTTTCCTTGTTGGTTTTGGAGATGCTGGCTACATCCCCATTAGTGCCCTCGTGGGTACCCTCCTTTCCCTGGGGGAGCAATCCAAGCGATACTGGTACAGAATCCATCCATTGCTAATGTTCTGTAACAGTTTTACAAAATAATTCAGAATGAGTGACACAATATGTCTGTCCAGTTCATAGATATCCATTAAATTGCCGGACAGTTTTACACCATAAAACCTGAAAAACAACTGATGGAACCTAAAGATCAGTCAATACAATTTCAATAGCTGAAAGATAGGATAGGGGGAATAATACAGTTTCCAACATTGGCCTTACAATTGGCACATAAAGCAATATTCATCCTTTTACCATGAGGTAATGATCGTATTTGTTTGTTGCCTAGCCTCTAATCATCACAAGCTAAAATGGTTTCATGGTTTAATAAAGGCGATATATCACCTGAGATAAGAACTACCTCGGGTTAGTATTTTTGAATGGGCCGCCGTACTTTTTAAGCGACATTGATTTCCTCAGACACAAGTATTGCCCCTCAGGGGAGGAGTCTGCCGCTAATTACAGATTTACGACTGTAACTGTGGTAACACCGTCTGGCCCGCAGTTATCGAGCGCCCGGAGCTCGACTGCACATTACCCACACCTGCAAACCAAACAGCGCGCGTCCAAACTTCCACAAACACATCTGACGCGCTGACGTAATGTTTATAAGGCCACATGACTTCAAAAGCCAAAAAGCTGCTCTCCGTCACCGGGCCGCGTCGCAGGCATTGCGCCTGCCCCCAAGGGCAGAAGAATAACAGGAAACAAATACGTTTCATTCTGGGATTGAGGGACGAAAAGAAAAAAAAAAGTAGACACGGCGGTTGGTTTATGGGACAGCAGATGGACAGCAGGGCCCTGACAGCAGCAGCAGTCGTTACTGGACACACTCCAAGCACGGAGCCCAGACAGACTTTCAGTAAACTGAGCGGCCGGCAAAATAAGCAGCAGGGTCGACTGTGTAAATGCATTCAACCCAGGGATAACAAACAGAGGAACCCTACAACCGTCCGACCACCGGCCCTTGCCAGCGGCCCTTGAGAGCGCAGGCCTGAAAGGATACATCTGCTTAAAATGCAAATATATAAATGGGTTAGGGTATATATTTGGCAAATATATAAATTATTAGCCATGTATATTTTCGAAACATCATATCATTTGAGAACTAAAGGCATGTATGATTTCCCAAGTTAACAATGCATAATGTCAATGGAGAGTTTAGTGGACACAGTTCAGTCTGCAGGTGACACATCAATTTGCTTGCCAGTGTCTTCTTTTTTAATTTTTCACACAAACTGGGACAAACAGGACCTTCATGTCTCTACCTAATAAGCCTAGGCTTATCGTTGTGCTACGTTTATTGTGTGCACGGCTCCCACATTCTGGGACACGTTTTTTGTCCTCATTCGCTGTGTAGCCTATGACAGGAACAATGGATATTACCATAATTTCAGTGTCATTTCTCAGGGTTTAAACCCAGGATGGGTGTTTTTCATATGAATTATTTGATTCATGTGCTCAATTACCAAGTGTTTTTGTGCATATTTTTTTCACATAACAAACCTAAATCTTATTTAATTCTGTGGTGCCAGTTTAACCTTTCACCCAAAGTGTCCCCAGTACTTGGGGCAGCACCTACCACAACAATAGAGCATTTTATTTTGTGCTAAGCATACAACATTAAAGACATTGTGCATATCCACACATGGCAGTTTGTTTTCTGATTTGAATTTTTGAGTTATTGTCACATCACCTTTGAACTTTACAGCCATGCTCTGCAAAACAGAAACCAGACTTGTGGTTTCCATTACACAAATTCCCTCTCAAATTCATTCTTGACCTAAGATACATCTCTCCACCATATTTCACGGATGTCTGGTGGGTGGTTTTGGCACAATCTACACATTTACTAGGTGAAGGTAAATTCAGTAAAAATGAGTGTTAAATATACAGTGAAACAGTATTTATGGGTGCATATGGGAGCTCCGTCTTTAGACATAAATACCTACATTTACATTTACATTTACATTTATGGCATTAATCAGACGCCCTTATCCAGAGCGACTTACAATCAGTAGTTACAGGGACAGTCCCCCCCCTGGAGCAACCTAGGGTTAAGTGTCTTGCTCAGGGACACAATGGTAGTAAGTGGGATTTGAACCTGGGTCTCCTGGTTCAGAGGCGAGTGTGTTACCCACTAGGCCACTACCATCCTACCTACATTCTGAATACTGGCCTACTTCATACTAATGATCCCACTTCATTGAAATAGCAGGGTGTTTACTGTCCAGCATTTTAACCATGAGGACTGGAAGGAAATGTTCTCTATTTCATACATAAGACCCTTCTCAAACCCTGGCAGCAGCGCTAAATCACTCAGCAAGCAGTTTCCTCCAGACTATTCTCGTCTCTCCGCTTGCCATTTTCCCCTTGACAGATATTATACTGGGAGTGTGTGAGCAGACCAAGCTGGTCTGAGATCAGGTTGAATCCAAATGAGGAACAACATGAATTTAAAGCCCTCTGCTGCGGCCCAGGTAATTTCCCACAAGGTGAGCTATGCATTCTTGGCCATGACTTCAAAGAGGAGCGAGGTCAGCACACGACATCAGCAAATATGGACTTGTTCTTCACTCCAGGATGTCTCCTGCTACCCGCACCCCACCTACTCCACCCCTTGCCCGATATGAGACACTTTTAACATGGAACCAAGGTAAGGGGTGTTATCTTGTCTGTAGCAAAGCATAAAAACCGGGAAAATAAACAGTTCAGGCTCATGACATGTCATGGCACGGAGCCACGCAGCCATCACCGCAGGTATTCACGTTCCAGATGGCCTGGAAATCAAAACTCTAGTCACGGGCACCTAATTAATACCCGGTCTGGCGCTGAACAGCCACGGTTTACTGCAGGCTGTGAGGCTCACGCCGTCCCCTTCAGCTCGCACGCACCACCTCATTTATATAAATACCAAATGCGCCAGGAGTCGGGAGAAAGTCAAGAGCTCGCATTTGATCTGTACACGATCACTTGAGCGGTCTGTTGAAAATGTGCCGTTACCGGAATGTGTGTGTGTGTATATATATATAAATGTGTGTGTGTATATATATATATATGTATATACATTTGCTGAGGAAGTGTGCAGCCAGGTCTCGCACAGTGTTGGTTTTGGAAGGGAGGTGTCTCAGGTCCTCTGAACAAAATCCTCCCCAAATCCTTGTTATTCAGCAGGCTTCTGTTCTATGAAAGGATCACGCTTGTCCTAAAATTCCCACGGCGCGCTGGGAGCACTTGAGAGGCGAGGCGGCCTGGAAGAAAGAGGCACGTTTGCGTTCGGAGCCTCTTCTTTCAGCGCTGAAACAACAATAATTTCCCGCATTCGGATTAAAGCGCTTACATTGTTATTGTGAAGGGGATAAGCGGATTCGTTATTGTGGGGCAAGCTACTGATACCCTCTCAGACTGTGCTCAGAAACGGTGACTGCTGGCCTGAAGGTGTTTAAGGGCTGTGCCACAGCACTTGTTCAGTTTTTGTGGGGGGAACGAAATATTTAATCGGGAGGGGTGGGATTCACCCACAATTTCCTGAATCAGTCCAATTCTGATTCCCAATGTCCTTTTGGATTCATTTAGATTTATTTGATTCAGTTCAGTTTGAAATTCCGGTTAGACTTGGATATGAAATCAACATTGCCGAAATAGCCTGAATTATAGGGAATTCGTTGTGTGTAGTAGATGCAGAGACACCTTCTGTAGCTGTGTGACGTTGCACAAACGGAAAAACGGTTTGTGTTTGGAATAATGTTTCAAATGAATTCATTTAACATACGCAAAACACAGAAACAAACAGTAAAAGGATCGATTTAATTGGATTAACATAAGATTATATAATCTTTCATTAGTCCCACAGGTAGGAAATTTGCAAATCAAGACTACCGTTTATGTGTGTTAGTTAGTGTTCAGTGCCTTCAGGATTCTCTTGTGCATTGTGTGTGTGACAAAGTCTGCAGATGGGTTTGGAGTGACAGGAAGGGGTCTCTGAGGGTAAACTGAACGAGGTCTGGCCTGATCCTGAGCCGTGCCACAGAGAAGTGAAGCAGAGCAGCTGTACCAACACTGAATGTTGGGTCGCAGGGTGGAGGAGCCCGAAGAGCCCACGTTCCTCACCACAAAGTGTTACACCCAACGTGGGTGTTCAGAGACAAGCTCACAGTAGGAGCAACATCAGGAAATTGCTGTAAGACCTCGAATGTAATTTTTTTCTTCATTGACCACGTGGGGAAAGGTCTGTTCTACATTGAGGCCGATGAAAGATCCACTTCATTTCTGTCCATCCAGGTAACATTTCCTGCAGTCAGCCCCGTCTCACCATAATGTTCGCTGCACTGAGAAGTTGAAAAGACTAGAAAAAATATATCTGGCATAGCATGTCTCCCACACCACCCAACCACCATGAAGCATTCCCATCAGAAATGTCCGTCTGAGCACACAAGACTACATCACCACAAAAACAAGGCAGGCCCTTGCTGTATTTGGCCAGCCTCTGTAATGGGACATGAAGATAAACACTGGTGGGGAGTTCAAGTTCCCGCTGTCGGACACACTGGGACAGCCCTTAGCCCCCCAGATAAACTAAGACGTTTTCGAATCAAGAAAAAAAAAATTTACATTTCCTCTCGCTCTCTTCTCATCCCACATTTCAGGGAACATTTGTTTTTCTCAGATACAATCTTTCGAGGGGTCATTGTGTAATGCAACAGCATTCTGTTAACCATTATTTGTCCTTAAATCAATAGCCTGAGAAATTTTGAAATGTACACTTTTTACTTCTATATTCTAGAGGATATGCTATTGGCCAAAAGTGGCACAGCATTTTCCCCAGGGTCAACAATTTCATACCATAAGGAGAATATGGCCTTGTGGACCCATTTATCTTTCTTTATATATTTATTACAGCAGCAAATGAGTTATTGCCCATACTTCTGATATTTTGAAAAATTGGGTCCTTCCACGCTGCAACTGTTGGGGACATTAATTATTTTCAGACTTGAAGACTACATTTTAAGAAACACCATAAAGGTTATTCTATGAATCTTGCGCTGTTTTCCAATCATAGCCGGGTTATTGTGACCAGAATGTGCCGGTTCCAAAAAAAAGTCCACAAAAAAAAATAGTGTTGCAGGTGGGTGTACACGAACACGTTTTTCATTTTCCATAAATAGCCTCAGTGTTACTGTTCTGGTTAGGTAGCTCGTGTCTGACACTTTGAGGGAACTCGAGCCATTGGCTTGTCAGACCTATAGAGACAGCGTAATTGCCATGTAATCCCTAAAGAAAACAGGATGAATTATGCTGACGTGAATCCGTCTAATGTGCAGTGGACACAGCGCCGTTTCAGATGACATTTTGAAGCTCTGACATGGGCTCATTAAGATATTTCACAAATTGTCTCTGCCATTACATGTTTTCATATTTGTGTAGCTTGTGCTATTAGAGGTGAACTTTTTAACCTCCTAAAAAAACAACCCTCCCTCACATCAACGGCAAAATGCTCCTAAGAAAAACGAAGGGATAATAATTTGCCGACCATTTACTATAGCCCTCTGTTCTCAGAATTTATGTAAAAGTTTCCAGAGCAATGTTTCCATTTATACATACCCTGGAATCGTGTGTGTGTGTGTGTTTATTTATTGATATGATTTCCTGTTTTAAAGTAATATAGTCTTACACAGTTAACACAAAACCAGTACTAATAGGATGATGAACTTTGAGATTCCATGACAACCATGAAAGTGCTTTCAATGCTTACTGTATAAAACAGACTTTGTGATCCATACCGAAATTCAGAAATCACTCAGCATAAATGCATATAATCATCTTCAAAAGTTACTCAATCATATGTCCAATTATAGTTCAGCAAAAGCTTGCCTCTGGGTGAGCACATACCATGTCTCAGTCAATTAAATTAGCGTTCAAAACCTAAATGAAACCGTAAAATGCATTTCTAAGGACTAATCAACACAAATTAAAATGTGCCGTTTAATGTAACATTTGATTGAACACCTAAATCAGTATTAAATGCCTATATATATTCCAAAAACTTGACTGTCTGACTTTCTTAATTGCTAAATAACTATACAAGGGGGTTGAGAGGGGAACTGAGCCCACAAACACTTTCTATAAGGTTGGTAGGTCTGATAAAGGTCTACATTAAAAATCATGTGCTTTTAAACATGGAGTGTGTTATCCACTTAAATGTAAAAAAAAAATTACTTTTCTGTGCAGTTGAAAGACTTGGTCGAATCCAAATATCATTTCCATACAGTTTGTTTTTTATGAAGGACAGGAAAGGTGTTCTGTCACAGGATTTCGCACCCCACTGAAAAATAAATTAAATTTATACCAGCTCATTGCCTTCTGATATGTTTGCACAAAAACCCAGTTATACATAGATTCACATGATTATCAGCTAATTTATCCGCTTATGAACTACCATAACTGCAAACTTTTATATTTTTAGTCCTTGCCAGTTGTCATATTCTCGCATCAACCACATTTATGAACATCCACATTTGTTGCCAAAAGTTATATGAACAGATGTGCATTGTAAACCAGTGGGGTTTTGGACCTATATATTCACCAGAACATTTTAGCAGTGTGGTTCTGCAGCACTCTGATTTATTGATGGTGGATATTCTGCATGAACATCTACTACAATGACTACTTAGAACCACCACGATTCTAATGGGTGCTTGCATGCTAGGCAGTTGCAGTGCTCTATTTGAAGTCAAGGACCTTAAAACAAACACAGTGGCAGCATGCGGTTCCAGAAGGAGCTGGGGACATCTGTAGCACACATGCATCTTCATCAAGCCAACGGTGGCTGTTAAAACTTCAATAGGGCTCTGAGATTGCAGCGAGACCTCGATGAAACGTTTTCTAATCAGATCAGGGGTAAAAGTGTGCACCGCAAAAGCTTTGTAATCCCACAAGAGCCAGCATTACCCAGCCAAGTCAGATGCTTGGTGAACACTGCGGAAGTCTGGCGACTTGCAATTGGGGTTAATCATAGCAGCGGGTGCTGTGTGTTTTCTGTTGGGCGTCTTGGGTGCGATTATATCCTTGCCTCTCCATTTCTTTTGTGAAATCTGTTCTTAGGCAGCGTCATTAATGGCATTCCTGCTTTTACAAAGCCTTAACGGGAAACATAAAACCCTCAAGGCCTCTTGATTCATCCGAGCAGCTCATTAGGTCAGGGTGTACAGACATGGGAGTGATTTAAGTGTGGTCTTCATGACAAACTCCATTTAAAGTTGAGCCCCATCACATTATGGTGTGCGGGTTGTGGACAAAAGCAAATGGCACCGTCGACTTGACGTGACATACAGAAGTACATTTCATAAACACTATCACCCCCTTAATTAAGCGGCTGTAGGCACTATTTTCAGAATGGTGCTAAGCACATAGCTATGCTAAGCATGGAGATTGTTTACTAATGTAATTCCGTCTTCAGGATTGCCATAAATACGTAGATAAAACAAGAAAGAAACACTATATTTTGTATTTGTTTTTCTTTTGTATAGTTTTTCTTCTTCAAGATGCAGATAACTGACTAGCAGTTCTTTCTTGGTTTTTTCGAATTATGTAAATCCTGAGGACACCTTATTTACTCGGGGGCACGGCCGGCTTACAGAAGTGGATTCGTAAGCGAAGGGTTGCAGGTTCAAATCCTGAACTTCTAAGGTGCCACTGAGGTCCCCACACACTGCTCTCCGAGCGCCTGTCATGAGTGCCCACTGCTCACCGAGGGTGATGGTTAAAAGCAGAGGACACGTTTTGTGTACTGTGCTTCACAAGGATAAAAAGGGGAAAAAAAAAACGCATTTCACTTTTCATTTGCACTAGTGCACAAGACCCTATACTTTTTACACTCAACAAATTATACTTTTATTAACATTGTTAAAATTGATTATTGTCTTCTTTCTCAAAAATGTAATTTATGGTATTTTAATGTATTTCTGTTTAATTTACTATACATTGTTTAGTTTTTAGCTATGTAGCGTTGTAAAGTTTTATCCCCTTTGTCCTATCATTCTTCCCAATGTGCAATTTCACCTGTCATCAACAGTGTGATTGTCAAATTAAGATGTCTCAAGCAACGCCCCTGTCTATTATTTGTTAGCGACTCCCCGCTTAAGGATGACAGACTTCACTGAGAGCCCTTCCCACTCTGTCAGGTAAATGGGGAAGGGGATCTCAGCTCCTTCTGATTGATGCCGAGAAGCACTGGAGGCGTGTTGTTCTTCAGCTCGCTTGCCTCACCTATCCCAATTATGCACAATTATCAGTCCGGCCATTATTCCATTATGATTGCAGATGGGTGGCAAATGGAAAGTCTTTACAGGGGTTGGTGGACAAGGACCTAGAGACATGCTTAAATGTTTGGGAACGTTTAATAGTTTCTATCTAAAACATCATATTTTCACACAGGCTTGCAAAGTAGATGAAGAAAACCTAACTAAAAAAGATAAAATGTTAAGATTACGTATCTGAGTGGCAAAAGTTCGTGAAACTCTAGGACATGTTTCACAGTGTGTGTCCTGATATGACCTACAGGGAACATAAAACGGCACGTTTATCAATGCAACAAACCCAAATAGCATGGAGTCTAAACAAAGGAACAGGGGTACATTTGATAGCACTAAAGAAGAAATTTTTGTGAAGTCCACTGCCTCCTCTTTTAATTTTTCTCCTACGCGTGCAATAAAATAAAACGATTCAAAGGATGCATCTTATTCTGTTACACATTCTGGTGACGTTACCGCTAGTGCTGATGATGTACATAACTTCCATCATAGTCTGAAAAATGTATATATTAAAACATTTCACATATTAATATAACAATATTGATCTAAATAGACATAACAAATAGACATAATAGACATAAACATTTCAGTTTTAAAATTGTATAATTTTTTGGGGGGAGGTTGACCATTTACTTACAAGCATGGTGTTGTCTTGCCACCGTCCCACTAATCCCCACCTTAATGAGTGCCCCTCTATTGGCCATCAAACAGCTGCATGTTTGCCTGGCTTTGTCCGAGCCGTGGTTAACACCAATCTGCTGAAGCGTTAGGTCAGTTGCCAATTCCCCTCTTTTTCATGGAAGTGTCTGAGGGGCTTTCTCGGACCCCTCTGAAGTGTTTACTGAGACCCCCTCCACTCTTTCCCAGCACCCCTCTCTGACTGTGCTAAGATAAATATTACCCACTGCAAAGTGCACTCAGCAGGGCATGCTCCTGCTTGTCTGACAATATTTACTAGAGCGCTAAGTGGACTTTAAAGAGTGTGTGAACAAAGCATAGTGCGTTCATGATGGTCTATCGTCTTGGAAATCAAATATGACCACTCCCAAGTGATATTCCCAAGACATTCCCAACTGTCCAAATAAGCAGCCGTAACTGTTATATTTGTAACACAATGACAATAAAATGTGAATAATGGCTAAAAAAAAAAAATACAAGAATCATTTTTTTTATAAAACATTGTTGCAACATGTTTAGTTTGATTTAATAATAAAACCATAACAGGCCGAAACAATAGATTTTTCTTTTTTACTCTTTACTTTTACAACATGTAATGCTCAGATAAATCGCTTTCATAAAGTACTCTAAGTAGAATACATTTTTTTTTTTTTTTTTTTTTGGTATTAATATTTAATTAATTTGTGGAAGTTATCATTCCTTACTACTTTTGATCCCTGGTCATTATCCATGATCACACTTTCATCGTAGAAATAGAGAATAATACATTTTTAAAGTTGTGGCATTACTGAAAACCGAAGTGATTAATTAAAGCAGGGGTACTAGAAAATCCTGAAAAACGTTTCATGCAATATAAGGTAATGAAAACTCTTTACCATGTCACTAAAGGAACTAGACCAATGGTCTCACATGCAACTGTATATATAACTATGTAATTCTGTTGTCACCTTGTTGAAATGCCCCATCACTTATCATTTGCATGTAAGGTGTTTAAAGTGTTTAAACCCATCTCGCTTAACACATGAACACTTACATCTTTGATGGTCACTCAGCCCGCACAAATACAGGGGCAAATTAAGAAGGACGTGAAGACTAACACCGGCCAAGCCTTTGAGTGCCTGACCTCTGTGCTGCTAGGGAGGCATAAGAAAGCTCCATGTGTAAGTCGTAGGGCCCTGTTTATTTACTTTCATACTTGCTCTACAGCCAAGTAAACATTTCAGTTGCCTTCAGCCTCAATGCCCCCAAACAGATGCCGTCTTCAGAGCCGAGCGGGGGAAAGTACTGCTAAACAAAAATACTGGGCTTTAAGTCCCTCTGCAGGTTTGCGTGCACAAACCTCGGATTTCGAGTGGCCAATCACCTGGGTTCACCTCACTTGTAATTACGACTTGTTTATAGCGCTAACACAGTGAAGATCTTTTTCATTTGCGAGCATGCTGAAGTGCTTTAAGCAACTAAAAGACAGCCAGTGGCATAAGCATTCGTGTACACATTTATGGAAATGAAACCGCTAATGTAAACCCTTAACTGCTCTGGGGTAAAACATGCTGAATGGACCCATATTCAGTTCAATTCATTGTAATCTGCATACTGTCGGTCATTTTGTGCAATTCCAGCAATAGCACTTTTTTTTATAATTTCCATTGTCAGAAATTAGCTTTAGTACTGACACCTAAATGTTCTGATATTCACACTGTAAAAACCACCAGGGATGAAATGAGGACTGTCAGATGTCCACTACTTTTTTTAACATGTTGCTAACCTATTGGCTGTTTTAGCCTGGCCTATTCACAAGATATGTCTTCAGTTCAACATTATGCATAGTGTTGCAGCAACCCGTTAAATTTAGTCATATGAGAATATACAGTGCATCCGGAAAGTATTCACAGCGCATCACTTTTTTACGTTGCAGCATTAATCCTCAGAATTCTACAGACAACACCCGATAACGACAACATGAAAAGCATTTACTTGAGGTTTTGGCAAATTTGGCACACACCTGTCTATATAAGGTCCCACAGCTGACATTTCATGTCAGAGCACAAAACCAAGCATGAAGTATAAGGAATTGTCTCAAGGCAACAAATCTGTGGAAGGTTACAGAAAATGCTGATGCTTTGAAGGTCCCAATGAGCATAGTGATCTCCATCATCCATAAGTGGAAGAAGTTCAAAACCACTGGGATTCTTTTTAGAGACACCTAAACTGATTGATTAGGGGAAAATGGCCTTAGTCAGGGAGGTTACCAAGTACCAAATGGTCATTCTGTCAGTGCTCCAGAGGTCAACTGTGGACAGAGGAGGACCTTCTCGATGAGCAATGACGGAAGCCACTCCTTAGTAAAGGGCACTCCAAGTGGGCTGCCACCACCTGGAGTTTGCCAAAAGGCACCTGAAAGACACTCTGTTTTAAATTAAATTCATGGATTGAATTTAATCAATTTTTTTGTAACATAACAAAATGTGGGAAAAGCCATACGCTGCGTACACTCATATTAACAGGATTTTTTTGTCAAATGGCAAAAGTCATTAGCTGCAACAAGCCATTACAGGTAAATTCACAGTTAAAGTTCACATATAAACAACGTTTACATGTACAGACGTTTGTACAAAACCATAATTATATACCGTTCTTTTTTTATCAAAATTGAAGCAGCTCCCCTGGCAACTATTACTGCATCAAATAGAGCTGTTCAACTAATTACGGGTTAATGTGTTAGCAAGGTTTGTTGACAGTTTTGAAGAAGAAAGTAAAAGAACTTCAAAACGTCAATTCACAAATGTATTCTTTCATAAATGTTAAAAATGAAAAGTGTCAAGAAATGTTAAAAAATCCTTTTTACAAAAATGAATAAAGGATAATACGCATTTGTCATATACGGCCTGTTATGGTACTCTTTTAAGTTTTTTTTTTTACCATGTTTCACTACACCGTATGCATTGAAAGTTTGAGCAATTTGTATAATCTTGGAAAACTGTAAAACTGGGCTGCACTGAGCTGTCAGATATACATAAAATATTAAAATCTGTATGAGACAGTCAACAGGTGGGCTGATTTTAGTGGAACAAAGGTGGGGAAAAGTTTGTCCCTGCTACTGTTACAGCGGGGGAGAACGGGAGCAGGAAAACAGGGCTGCCATAATGATTTACAGCGCGGCACCAGGCCCCCTGTGGTGCCTCTCCGAGCCGACTCCGTTCCCGTTGAGTCAGGAGGGGCAGGTGATGTTCGCGGTGACAAATTATCTGCCACCCGGTTCCTGTGACAGCTGTAGAAATCAGATGCTGGGTACAGGAAATAATAATAATTCATCATTGTTATATTAATACATCAATTGATTTAATAAACGTAAAACATAAAATATAAAGCTGGGAAAAATGTAAAGGACATCAGCATTTGCTTTTTCACTTATGTCTCAATTGGTGAGCTTTTGTCTGTGTAAAATACAATGTATTCTGTATTTATCATACACAAAATACAATAATGAAAATGTAATATTAAACTAGAAGGACTGTGCTGTGCTGCAGTGTTTCATAATGACAACCACTTCGCTTTCACTGAAACTAACAAAACATTTTTAGGAAGGGTTCAGTTGTGAAAAACACACCTCTCCTTGTTTTGTGAGATTTGGTGGAGTTGATCATGCTGAAGAAGGTGCGTTTATCATGTTAATCAGAAAAATATTACTTCAAAAGGAACGTTCCCCGATGCTACACTAGTCCGGAACCAGCAGATCAAAGACACCATTAGATCTGCTGTATTTCATTCAAAGAACTTTTTTTGCCAGAAGAGGGTCTCGCTGCTTAAGGAGTTGGACCATTCCAGTTACAACCATACTCCACTCAGGGAAAGAAAAAATCTTAATGTCTGTTTGCTTGGCAGTTCCTAGAGTTTGTTGGCTAATTCACGCCATTGTTGTGCCACCATGTCCCACCCCTCTTTAGCCCTCCAGCTCTCACTGAGCTTGTTTATTCAGCTTCAATTGGGTTGTGTGAGTTGTGAAAGGGAAGGCGGTCATTTGATTTAGTGATTACCTCTGTGACCCCCCCCACCCTCTTAGGTCACTCTAGGCTGGAGAGTAAAAGCCTGTTATAGCCTTTCCATCCACTGGCCTGTTCATCATTGGGGGGTGGAATGCACTCCTATTGTCCGAGAAAAAGGTCCCCACAGTCTTCCCTGTTCCCCATCCCCCCTGTTCCCTTCTGTCAGAAACAGTGGGGATCTCTGGAGCAAAAAACCTTCAGACATTCCTCTGGTCCCAGCCTGGCTCTCTGAAGGCCGGTTCGCTGTGACTGGGGGCGTCCCCACCGGAGCTGCTAATTAAGAGTGTAATGTCCTGCAGGGTTAGGCAGCGGAGCGGAAAGGTGGAGCAGTGGAAGAAGGGGCCCTGCTTAAAGTTCGTTAACCGCATCTAATGGCTCAGGCGCCGCGCGTGAGTTTTTGAAATTGCCATAGATAGTTAAATGTTTTTTTTTAATCCATATAAGATGAGTACAGATAAGTGCAGCCAAAAGGAAGTTACATTACAGGAAGTGACACGCGGACAAAGAGGAGGAATTTTAATGAGGTCCATCCTTTGTCCATCCAAAGAAAACACAGTTCCAGCCGTAGGGAAGTGCTTTAGCGCAATCTCCTTTAAACCTGTGGCTCGTGGCATTTGAAGGAGACGACAGAAAATCTTCTGTTAGTGACTGTGATAACTTCTGTAAAACTCCTTCATGTTAGTCAGAGGACACGCAGGCAGTCCTGTTTTATGTAAGCGACTCTTTGATACTGTCTTATCTTATCTCTGCATGACCTAAGACACGACAGTTCTTCAACGGCGTTGATACCTTTAGCTGGGGCTCCTGGACTAGTCCAAATGGAGAGTGTCTGGTTTTTGTGTTTGATGCCTAGGCAATGCTGGGATCAAGATAAGAGGTTGGCATGGCCTTTCTGACTCATGAGATTGATGTTGATGAACAACTCCGGGCTTGTTTGAGATAAAAGACTGAATGCATAAGGCACAGAAAGATCACCAAGATCATCTGATCATCTCCAATCTGTCAACCAGCCACCTGGGGTGGGGCAGCTTTACCAGAGTTTTTTCTGAGATTTCACTGTATTCATGCCATGACTATACTAGATGCCACGTCAGGGTGACCCTCAGGATTGATCGTCACAGTTCAACACCCCCATCGCAATTGTCTGAATCTAAAGCCACTCCCTTCACTTCCTTCACAACCATTGTAGAAGACTTTTTTACAGGGGGCAAAAGTGCAGAGGCAGCACTGCCTCATCATTGTGGGGCAATGAGATCGCCCATTGTGTCCAGTGGAGGCCTTTTGTATCAGCTGTGGCTCCCAGGTCAAAGGGGAAACAACAAGGAACCCTGGAGAATCCTGGGTTCCCAGGAAGGACATGTTGAGAGAATAGTTCCCGGATGAATCTAATTTTGGATTTGCAACATTCAGCAAGTGAAAAGTTCAGCCCGGCGGCTGTCTCAGGCTGGGAAACTTTGACAAGAAAGTCCATTCCATCCTCCCCTCTGTGTTTGTGAGGAGTGCCAGTGGAAAATGAATAACTGACTTAAGTCATAAATCTGCAATTTCTGCAACCCTCAAGAAAAGAAAACTGTTTTTTTTTTAACTGCTGTTCGCTAAATAGAAAACACATTGGCTAACAGGCACAGCCAAAAAAAGCAATGAAGTGAAGTGTCAGACTTGGACTCTGGGTCACTTTAATTCACAACGTGTTAATTACCACATTCGTCCCTTTCCAACGGGTGAACCTCGTTGCCGTTGCAGTGGCTCTGGAGATAATGGGCTTCTTTACGTGCAGGTAAATAGCAGCCTCGCGTGCTAAGCAGTGCTATTAAGCAGACGGGTGATAAATCAGGCCGAGGCCGGGTGGGTGATTATCCTGATCAGGGTAATCAGTCTTGGGGAGACCCTCTTCTTCCAATGAGCAACCCAATTGCGCCGGCAGCTCGCTAACCAAACACCCGCTGGTTTTCTGCTCAGAACCAGGGCCCGCTGCCATGCTGCCCATTGGTGGTGGAGTGATGCATGGGGGTTATTAGCCGGTGACCCCGGGGCTACAACTGCTCGGCCCTTATAGCTTCGCTACCCCTGGCTGCTTATTTGGAGGGCTCTTCATGCAATGTGTTAAACATGAGGTGCCACAGTAGAATAAGGGACAATTAAGGCCACAGTAATGAATCACAGTTGGTGTATGCTGAGAACAGCGAATGCAGGGAAGGCCAGTTGTGTGACCTGGAGCATCGCCTTACGCTTTGCAAGCGCCCAAATTTCCGGGAATGTGGTGCTCATGCTCTTAAACAAAAGTCCCCTGACATCTTGTAGTTTGCGTTTGCTTGTGGGTAGTGTCTTCGGGATTCACAGAAATGCACAGATTAAAAACAAGAAAGGACGTCTTGGTAGATGTATACAACTACAAGGGACTACGACGCACCCAGCCCAGTTTTATTCTGGTGTAAATACTTCGGGAAAAATTTCAGGTGATGGATAAATTTTTTTTTCGAACGCTGTTAATTCTCTAATGCTGCCATTTCAGATATGTTCAAGTGTGGGAAGTTTTCCACAGGAAGCTGAAAAACACAAAAAGAGATTCTGGCTTGCTAACCTCTGCCTGTCCTACCCTAATCCACTTATTCATTGGCAAAAATCTCCCCATCAATAATTTTGTTTAAAAAGTATCATTTTGCAAAGCCCTCGGGGTGTTAAGAGAAAAGTCGTTCACTTAAGGCTCCCTTTTCGAGCCCAAAGCTGCTTCATGCACTCATGCTAAACCCATAATCCCTCTGCTGCCACAACTAACGCCTCGGGGGGATGAAAACATGGAGGCAGACTAAACAGGCTTGTTGCACAGAGGCCCGGTTTCCCAGGTGAGGGATAACAGAAGAAAACACGGCCTTACTACTGGCATTACCTTGGAGCGGCCGCCATCAGTGGGAAGGAGAGCGGAGACTTCTGCATGCTAGCTGGACTCTGGTGCCGCTTTCCAGAGTCCGGTGGCGCTGAGGGAGCCGGCGTGTAGTGGTTGGCATGGCGATGTGTAGTTAGGCTTCCCGCCAGCTTATTCTGTTGGAATTTCCTGTCTGGGCTCAAACCCCCCCCCCCCCCCCCCAACCCCACCCGGCCGCCGCTCACTTCTTCCCTATTCTGGGAGCAGCGCAGAAAATCTTTTTTAATTACACCGCCGGGGTCCGGCCCCTCTGGATATTATTATTGCTCGTGAACGTTTCCTCCGAGGATGAGCCCCGCGCACTACAAAGTTCCCCCGGCTCCGGGGGCTGCGCTCGGACATGAAAAAGTGAGTGTTTTTCCCGCTTGACAACTCAATGAATCACTGAGCCGGGTGTGTTTGTTTCTGCCGTCTGGCATTGTCTTCTTGAGGAGATCAAACCCATATTAAGACCGAAACACAAAAGAGGTTGGCTGGTTCTCACCCTGCCAGGCTCCGCCAGGATGTTTTGCTCTTTTGAAACATTATGGGGGCTTGGAACGCTAATATTTTCCACAACTGTAAATACACTTTTGAGAGAACATGAATGGGCCGGTTGTTCTTAAATATGTACCTGACCATTCTCACAAGCTCAGTTCCTCTTAACCCTGAGGACAAAACAACTGATTAGGGCAATGCGAAAAAGGCACTCAAGGGCAGTACAAAGCACTGGGAAATGCAGAATTAAGTGAAAGCAGCAGTGTAGGCCACCTGCAGTCAGGAGAAACACACTTTTTCCTGGAGAGACACGGTCGTTGACGTCCTTGTTGCTTGTGTTTCCCATTAAGATGCTGATGTGCAAAACATCAACCTGATCAGACCTCCAGAATCAACACAGCAAAAGCTGGATGGTTCCAGCATAGAAAAATCAGCCCCTGAATGCTACCAAAGCCAGGAGAGAAAAAACAAGAGCGAGACCTTCTATCCAGTCCACTTCAGCTACGGCAAACCTTAGCGATGCTTTTATAGGGTTCCAAATGTCTGAGATTTTTAAAAGGTTTTTAAACTCAGTCACGTCAGCGAATTTTTGATGGACAGGTTTGAAGTGCTGATTCATCCAGGTCTCGGCCCCCACAGGCTTCCCTCAAAAAGGCTCTTCGCTCTCCGACCCCAACACCACTTCCTGCGGGGCCTGCTCCACCCTCTTGCACTCAGGTAGAGATAATGATCGGTGCCCTTTACCCCCATTGCCTCAGACCTGCTCTGATACATGCGACTCTCCGGGACTGTATTGTAGAGTGACGGGAGTCACTCCTTAGTAAAAGGCACATGGCAGCCCGCCTGGAATTTGCCCAAAGGCACCGTAAGGACTCTCAGACCACAAAATTGAAAGCGAGGTGTCACGTTTGGAGGAAACCAGGCACCACTCATCACCAGGACAGTACCACCCCTACAGTAAAGCATGGTGGTGGTATCATCATGCTCTGGGGATGTTTTTAGCTGCAGGAACTGGAAGACTAGTCAGGATAGTGGGAAAGATGACTGCAGCAATGGACAGAGTATGGGTGTTGAATTTAACCGTATAATCGATTCATCGTGATGCAGATGTTTGATCCTAATAACATTGCTTGGTAATTTTCTGGAGGCGGAATGAAAATTGACGGTATTGACTGTGGCTGCATGATATGAGTACAGCACCACTCCGGGTAGGAGTTTCACGCTGCGCAGTGCAGCACTCTGCGGCTTTGTCCTCGCACCGCCGTCATTTGTTGAACTTTGAACTTTGTCCGCTGCACGGCGTGACGTATTTTCATGCAAATCCAAGTGGGCAAGCGAAGTGGGAATGGAGAAAAAGTTGAAAAGGCTGAGTGTCGAGAGATCAACAACATGACATTATCGTCTTACAGGTGTACTTTTTGCGCTGATCCCAGCTCAGCGTGTTTTTGTCTGAAAGTGGCTTTAGATTTTCTTCAGTCCGCACTCACCTGACATCTGAACCAGCCATCTTTCTGGCATTTGTGGCGTCAGGGAAGTGCGGACTGAACACAGCAAATCAATGTGTCCACACGGGTGTACGAGACCTTAACTCTTGTATTTGAAAACATCATGTTATAAAATTTATGGGATGCATCATGAGGCATGGATATCGAGGCACTGATAATCATAGTTTCATCCTGGATGAAAACCTGCTACAGAGCATCTCTTGTACTGCAGCGATGGTTCATCTTTCACCAGAATAACAACCCTAAGCACCCTAAGCCAAGATATCAAAGGAGTGGCTTCAGGACAACTCTGTGAATGTCCTTGAGTGGCCCAGCCAGAACCCAGACTTGAATCTAGAGAGATCTTAAAATGTCTGTGCACCAACGCTTCCCATCCAACCTGATGGAGCTTGAGAGGTGCTGCAAATAGGAATGGGTGAAACTGGCCAAGGTTAGGTGTGCCAGGTTTGTGGCATCATATTCAAAAAGACTTTAATTGCTGCCAAAGGTACATCAAAGTATTGAGCAAAGGCTGCAAATTTTTTGTTTTATTATACATTTGCCAAAAACCTCAAGTAATCTTTTTTCATGTTGTCATTACGGGGTATTGTGTGTTGTTATGGGGTGTTGTGTGTAAAATAATGGGGGAAAATTTAATTAATCCACAAAATGTGGATTCTAGCACTGATGTGAATTATTTCCTAAATGTTAAAAAAAGCATATTGTGATAGTATAATATTCTTGTGACGTAAATGGCACAGCAGAGCCCTTCTTCACAAGCAGTATAATGCTACTCAGAAGCTAGACCTTTGACCCTAAGCCTCTAGCCATCCTCTTATCGTTTTATCGCTTCCTCAATCGTCTTATGTTGTCAAGTGGACGAACTACTAATTTGTTTTCTGAATGAGCAGAAGAAGTTAATAAAGACGAGATGCATTCGTCTGTGGGTATCAATTAGAAGTCCTTTAGGCTTTAATTATCTCAGCAGTTTTGGCAGAATCGAGCTACAGCCTCATTCCGCAGCAAAAGGGGTCAGTGGCCCACACTTGAATGTAACCACTAGGCTCTTCCAAATGACTTCCTGGTCAAATCCTCATGTCTAAAATTTTCTTAGGTCTCTTCACTTGTTTGCTTTTTTTTAGCAGGGACTGGGTGTTTGTAGCAGCTGCATTTCTCAACATGGTTCCCTTCATCCTTTTCTGATAGTTGAAAGAGATCCTTGCTGCAGGTTTTAGTCAGAGGCCTGGCTCGAATTCTCTCATGTCTGAGGCAGGATTTTTCCAAATGACTTTGATTATTTATCACCGTGCCAGTGGCTCTCACAAAATGGCCTGGCTGCCTCTGAAATTCATGTATGCCTTATTGTGGCTTCTTTTTTTTTCTTCTTTGAAATATTTAGTTTGAAAAGCAAGCATGTATTTCATTTAGTTTTTCTTTTTCTCCCCCTCTTCCCTCTCTCACCAATTTCTCAGCTCCTCACCCCATCTTCCCCACCTTCCATACTCCAATCCCGATTGACATGCGACACCATGAAGGACGGTACCATTATGAGACACATCCTCTCCACACCATGCATGGGTAAGTCACAACAAAAGCATCACCTTTGGACATTCAGAATTTAACTGTATGTAAAGCTGGAGGTGTTCTGTGGTGGAAATCAAAGCATTTCTTACACTCTGCTCTATCTAATTATACTTCCTAAATTGCACATTAATACTCATCACATGATCTGGTTTGGTGGACATGACCACTCACCTTACACTAGGTTGAAATTGGTGCATTTTTGTGTGAATTACTGCACTCATTTTTTATTAGATTTGCAGTAGTTATTGCAAACACTTTTCAAACATGTAAGGACATGCAGAAAAGCACATTGAATTAATCCACTAGTTTTATTGATACCTTGCAGCCTTTTTCTCATTTGAAATATTCATTATTCAAACAGTGCTTTTGTTTGGATTTTTAATGGTAATGTCCACTGTAATAAAATAAAACGTCTCTTATTAATAATCAATATTGCTGTAAAATCTGTGCAGTTACATTGAAATTCACAGGTCTGAGCGTGATGTATACTGTGTGCCTAGCAGGAGTTCAGCTATTTATCAGCAAACCCAGAGAAGCGAGAGGGGGGAGCTAAAAAAAAGTCTCTCTCTCTCTCTCTCTCTCTCTCTCTCTCTGTTTTCTCGTCGCCTTGATTAATGTGACTTGATCTTGACAGTGCCCCCTAATTCATCAAGACCTTGATCTAGCTGTCTTTCCCCTAGCCTGCACCAAATTCACCTTATTATGTGTATGTTTGTTCAACAAATTAAGTATGGTGTCATTTGTCGGTGGGTCCACTTTTTCTGTTTTTTTTTTTTTTGGGAGGGGGGCTCATTCATGCCTGTGTGTCAAGGGTCCAGTCTTTGACTGGTGAACATGGCGGCCCCACAAACATCCCCTACATCACTGTTTGCATGTAACTTAATGAGTGTCTGGGTCATTTTGTCATAGCTGTCATATGGAGAGAATGCAGTGGGACTTGTTTCCGCCAGACATGACGGATGCATCCTGTATGCAAACTCGGCCAAGGCTGTACAGCAGTGGGACTTTGTGTAGGATGTACTGGGAGCTGCTGTTATTTTATGCCACTAATGACAGGAGGCATATAAAAAAGGCTTTTATTTTTGCTATATAAGCAAAAGCTGGTTTATTATCATAGCTTGATAATTTCCCTATATTATTTAATGTTGAACTCAGAATTCATGTTCTGGACTAGATGCTTCGTCAAGTGAGAATATGTCAGCAAAACATTTCTTCGCTGAGGACTGACTGTACCCTCCAGCCTTGACATCCAGAAGGTTCCCGAAAGGTTAACTGACTCATGTCAATGATGCCTGTTCCAGCAAAGGAGTGCATGAACTCTCTTCAATCATGCCCAAGAACCAGTATGTATTGGATCCCTATGAAAAAGAGGGTTGAGGGCTGTTGCTGCGGAGTATGTTAAAGTAAATTGTGGAAAATGCATTCGAAAACCGAAACTTTCCACAGTCTTATTTGGTTGCCTGTGTTGACAGAAGTGGCTCTTGGTGCTCCATCTCCAGCCAGACTAGCACAGGCATCAGCCATCCGCATGCTATCAGAGTAATTAGCATCTAGAAATCATTTCTTTTCCCAGAGCCTGAGCAACAACTCAGCGAATGGCAAAAACAGAAGTCTATGACTGTGTTTTTTTTTTTTTCTGGAATTGTAGCACCAAACGCGTCCAAGCTTTGTGTAGTGTGGTTGTAGATCGGGTTTGGTCCGCAAAGTGTCTACTTTCATATCTCCTCCATTTCAGTAATTTAGAGCTGCACTTCCGGTGTTTTTCATTGAGAATTTGGTTTCCAAGCGCTAGTTTTAATGGCAGGAATTTTAGGCATGCATATTCATCTGTCACCATGCATAACACTTAAATTACAGAATGAAATTACAGAAAACACTAACCTCAGGGCAGATTATCCTTCTGTTTATGCATGTGATATTTCAAAAGAGCAGCCCTTAATTGCACCCTGAACTTCATTACAGGTCCCAGCAAACTACAGTGGAAGCTCATTGTGGTCTCCATGGAGACCAGAGTGAATTATCTAAAGCAAAGAGCCTCTGCAGAACAGTGTGTCATACCGTAATTCATCTCTCGACAAATGCAAACTTGTTAGCAATCCGTGCAGCAGTTTCTTTGGAGGAGGATACCTGACTATGTCCAGGTCTGCTTTGTAGAGGGTTGCTCAGACCTCGCAGGTGCTCATCTAGCATCAGGTAAAATAGCATCAAATAAGACCTCTATATCGTAAGACCTCTATATCGTCAAACAGGATGACATAATAGGAATTCAGGGAAATTGCTAGGGGCTGGTTTAAGCTGTTAAGTACATGTTTGGTAGGCAGCAATTACAGGCAGAAGAAATGCTCCCAGTGGCACATTTTCTATCATACCTTCTGTCTATCTGTTTATCCTTTCCTGTAAAAGTCAGACAAAAGGCGGTAAAGAGGAGACTGCCATTCACTTCTATACCAATCCACGGTGAGCCACCCATGACGTTGTGATGGAAGCTCTAATGACATGCTCTGATTAGGAGCCAACTCTGAAGTTTTACAAAGAATGCCCTGTCCGTGCCTGGAGTCGAGTCTGGATCAAGTAACATCTTGTCAGAATGAGGGGCGGAATGACGAACCTTCAATAATGGTACCTGTCAGACAGGCCTCTCATTTCTTGTCTCCCGACAGGTAGAGCTGTAAATTATGCCTTATTATCTTGGACTCAAACATGCTTCTCAGAAATTTTCCTGATTTATGTAATACCCATGAACATACTGCGCTGTCATTTTCTTTTCTTGTAGGCAAAGTAGTGTAACACATCTGGGCGTGCAGTCTGCTGTGGCAGCATTTGTTTTAGGCTCCTGTCAATATGAAGTAAACCTGTGAAAAAAATAACAACTGGCAAAAGATACATATTTTTGTAGGTCTATATATAGAGCCAATTTAGTAATACAGATACCTGTATGATTCTCTACACAATATGAATTATTACCTTGATCTGATCATTAAACATTACTGTCCAGGTGGGTTGATGTCTTCCAAGATTAAGGACAATAATAATATCACTGAATGATATTCAGTCACCCAGTTTCAAACCAACCCAGAAATAATGGGAAGTATCTGGAACAACATCTTGTGTCTCCACTACCTAAATGCAAATAGATAATGCTAAGTGCCATGACGTTGCAACCAGAACGTCAAAGTAGGTTTAGACCTTGTCAGTATGGGTGACTTCTACGTTTATATTTACAGCATTTAGCAGACGCTGACAACTGACATACATCAGTCTTCATACCTATATAGCTAGAAATACTGTTTTAAATAGACAGTTACATACCACCATCATCCCATTAAAGTGCAAAGAACATTACATTTAAAAACCAAAAGTACAGTGAGGAGAAGTTAAGATTTTTTAATGGAGAAATGATGTGTATTTAGTCTAGTAGATACTAAATGTGGGTATTTAATCATCATTTGAAGATGGGAAGGGACTTTCTTATGACAATATAGTAATATACCAAAATTCCACCACTGAGGAGCCAGAAGTGAAAAGAGTCTGAATGCATATCTTGCTTATCTTTTGTTGAGATGAGAAGTGCTTCTCTGGAGTGCTGTTGGAAGTCGTGTTGCTCTATGTGGCTCTTGGAACATTGATAGTATATTGAAGGTGCTGGATAAGATGGGGTCCTTGGGCCAAAGAAAGGTCTCTGGGTGTCTTTTGAACCGAGTATGGGTCTAATCCCAGAGTGGCCTTTTCAACTCTGACCTCCTAATAACCTCCCCTTATTGAATTCTCTTTTACCTTGTATACACCTCATAACTGGTGTTTGGTGTGTGCAAAAATGGTACAAAAATGTCTGAACATCCACAGTGGTAATTACACAGGTTGATTCTGCAGGTTGCGTCACTGTTCCATTTACAGCATTTATCAGACGCCCTTATCCAGAGTGACTTACAATCAGAGTTAAGTGTCTTGCTCAGGGACCTATTGGTAGTAAGTGGGATTTGAACCTGGGTCTTCTGGTTCATTGGTGAGTGTGTTACCCACTAGGCTACTACCACCCTTCCACAGATGCCACTTCTGTAACACCTGGTATTTCTTTGAGTGAAAGTGTTCAGGGAGGCGAAAGCTGAATACAAAATCAAAGGGACAAGGAAAAAAAAACACAATGAGCTGCAATTTACAACACATTGGAAGATCAGAGGATGTAGAGGTAAAAAGTTAATCCAGACTATTCACTTCAAGCAGGGGGAAGGTCTCTTTGTGCATAGCTTGCCCATTTTCTCTCAGCGCCTCTGGAACAGAGCTCTCTTTATAACCATCTTTTCGAGGGCGCTGATGGCAGAAAGTTGGCCCAAGGACAGGCCTGGTAGTCTGCAGGCATTTACTGGAATTTGAGCATGCCCTGTGGCTGCTCGCAAGTCTCAGGAAAGGTATAATCCAGAGCCTAAGATAATGGAAAACTGCCAACTTTCCGAGTCCCGAGGCCCACCTTTCAGACCCAGCCACCACCACAGACCTGGCTCACATCTTTATCGGAGCCGGTGACTGGATTTCAGGGATTTAAGACCTTTTAAATCAAAGCCAAGTGACAGAGGGGGGAAACCTTAAGAACACAGAGATTGAGCCAGGCACTGGGGGATGACTTTATGTTTGCCATAAATGACAATAAGCATATCTTTGTCACAAAGTGAAAGCCTGTAAGAAAATCTGCTGGTCATTAAAGTGCCAAGACAATCCACTCAGTTTAAACACTCCCACTTGCTTTTAAACCAGAATTAACACAAAAGACATCAACTCTCAATATCCACACCTTTCCCCGGTGAAGGCCTGGCCCCCTAAAACAGTCGGTTGGGATTCATTGGTTCGGTTGTTCCCTTTCTTGCTGGGAAGCGAACAAAAACAAACTAAATTCAAGGACATGGACCAGGCAGATCTCGTTCTGCTGGATGCAAGGTGTTAGACGGGCCATCGGAACTTGTCCCTATGATTCCAGGTGTCCCCACGCCACACACAGAGCCAGACAGACCCTGATCTGCATTGAATGGGCTCATGCCAGAAAACATCAAGCTTGACAAATGCTCTGCCTCCAGGAGGTGTTTGAAACTCCTGGCCGGGGTTTCCTTGAGGAGGCAGACCTTCCTGCTGCCAAGCAATGACAGGTTTATAACCCTTATATGACCTGAGAGGTATCAGTGAAGTTCTGGCCCAATGTGTTATATTGCAGAGCACTTTGAGTAGATACACTGGATTGGGTATCACCATTGTTTGTGTAGACATGAATCCTACTGCACAGTTTTTCTGCGGCTGTGTGCCCTCGGTTTCAACCTGTCTAATATGAGTTGAAGAGACAAAATTACCAACAGTTTCAGTGATGAGCTTGATTCATCTGACAGACCCCAACTCTCTTTTGGCTTGAATTCTACTTCTATGTCACCCGTTGGCAGGTGGAACAGCAGGCAACAACAGTCTCTCTACCGTCTCTCTATGTCTTTTAAGAAAGGAGTTTTAAGACGGGTTTCTGGAACAACATTGCCACAAATATGGACTACATTTGCTGCAGCCTAAAGTTAAAATGCTAAATATCCTCACCTTCTCCTGAACTGAACAAGGCTAAGCTACAGTACAGGCCAAAAGTTTGGACACACCTCTTCTTTATTTTCATGACCATTTACATTCTCACTGAAGGCATCAAAACTATGAATAAACACATGTGGAGTTATGTACTTAACAAAAAATGTTAAATAATTGAAAACATGTTTTATATTCTAGTTTCTTTGCTCTGATTACTGCTTTGCACACTCTTGGGATTCTCTTGATGAGCTTCAAGAGGTCGTCACCTGAAATGGTTCTCCAACAGTCTTGAAGGAGTTCCCAGAGGTGTTTAGCACTTGTTGGCCCCTTTGCCTTCACTCTGCGGTCCAGCTCACCCCAAACCATCTCGACTGGGTTCAGGTCCGATGACTGTGGAGGCCAGCTCTCCACTTTTTTGTTAAGTACATAACTCCACATGTGTCCATTCATAGTTTTGATTCCTTCAGTGAGAATCTACCAACGTAAATGGTCATGAAATGAAAAAAAAACACATTGAATGAGAAGGTGTGTCCAAACTTTTTGCCTGTACTGTATGTCCTGTGCCACTTTTTTATGATGATAAGCACTTCAGAATGGAAGCAATGTGGCTAATCATGGTTAGCCAAAAAACTATTTTATGAACAAATGTGAACTGTTTTGTTGCCTATTTTCTGACTGTCCTGTTTTATTATTCCAGACCCACAGGGCTGGCAGGAAGTCCTGTCATTTCCGACATCTCCCTCATCTGTCTATCCCCTCATGCCGCGGCCACCGGCGAAACGCACTTCAGCCCCCCACATCCCTACGTCAATCCCCACATGGAGCACTACCTGCGCTCTGCGGTGCACTCAAGCCCCACACTCTCCATGATCTCGGTGGCCCGGGGACTGAGTCCAGCAGATGGTGAGTGACAAAAGACACATACATTCCCTTATTATATCACAACAATTTAATTCTGATGCACTATAATGGTAATCGTAGTAATGCACTCATGGTCTTACTATACATGCCAGTATATAAAAAGATTTGATACATTGTGCATTATTAGGACAAAGACAAGTACACACCAACACACTCAGGAACTTCAAGCATACAGATATGAACACAGGAGGACATGGATATGGAGGATGGATGTAGGAGGACATGGATACACACATGGGCAAATGCACATTCGAAGAGATAAGAACTTACTCAGCTTTCCAGGATGTGTGCTCACTGTATGAATAAATGTTTAAAGAAATGCCAGTGCCTGTGTCCGGTGCAGTGCTATGTATACACTCCGAGGACAGAGTGCAAGTGCTGTAAAAGTCCCTGTTATGTCACAAATACCTCATCACTCAGCCCTGAGTGTTAATGGATGTACAGTTATACAAAGAGCTGCATTAGAGAGGCGAATTTAAAAAGAACAAGCTGTGTTCAAGGGGCAAGGAGAGCTAATGGCTCTTTACAGAATGTCTCTGAGAAACTACAAAGGCTGCTGCAACACACCACCCTGTATAAGTTTACATGTGAGACCTTCCTACTGCAGCGAATTAGCCCTCCACTGCACAGAAATAGATGGTTTATGAAAAATGATTTAAAATCATGGAAACTGATCAGTCCAGTTTAAATTTGGGATTCATGCCGCAACATGTGAGATGTGACTTGTTTTTAGAATTTTAAAACATTATTTAAAATTTGCATCTCCTATGCATATGTCGGGCTCCCAATATTGCACAAAATAAAGAAATTGTGAAAGTGAAGTGATTGTCATACACAGCACACAGTGACACAACAAAATGTGTCCTCTGCTTTTAACCATCACCCTTGGTGAGCAGTGGGCAGCCATGACAGGCGCCCGGGGAGCAGTGTGTGGGGACGGTGCTTTGCTCAGTGGCACCTTGGTGGATCGGGATTCAAACCGGCCAACTTCTGATTATGGCTTCCTTAGCCGCTAGGCCACTGCTTCATGGTTCAAATGGTTGAAACGATGCGTTTTTATTTTTAGTTGGTGCATTATCAATGTGACTGTTTTAGGTTTACATTATACATTTTTAAAAATTTACAATATAGACAAGCATGCACTCAATTACACATTTGCTGATGACCCCACAAGGATAAGGCTGTTTAGCGGGTGGGGTGTAGACAGGCTATAGGACAGAAGGGGTGGATAATTATACACCCAAAGAAGAGGAAAATGCATCACTTTCCCATTCACATTGGAGCGTCTGAGGTGTAACAGTGAAAACCTTTAAGTTCTTTGGACCTCATACCAGCCAGGATCTCATGAACTGAGAGCACAGAAGACTGCACTTTTGGAGGAGGCTGAGAAAATTGGGCATGCCAACCAAAAATCTACAGAGACTGTCATAACATGCCTTATCACAGCACGGTATGGAAACTACATCTCTGGAGTAACCTTCCCTTTACCCTGGGAAATTTACTCCAGCAGGGTCATCAGGGGGGCCCACACCATAATTAAGGACAATACACACCCTCTTCACACTGCCTCCCTGAGGGAAGCGCTACAGGAGTGTAAATGTCATGGACCACAAGCATGTTTTCCCCACAAGCCATCAGACTACTGAATAAAGTTAGCTACACTTCCACATCCTCTCATATCTTACTCTTTTAAACAAAGTTCCAACAGCAACTATGCTCCGCTCTCCCCTGTCCCCTCTCTCCTTCTGACATGTCACCCGCATCAGCACTCCTCTGTGGACTCACTTGTCTAGTCTTGTGTTCACTTCTTTAGATTAGACTTGTCACGATACTGAAATTTCAAACTCAATACCCTTACTGGTACTCAGTACTCGATACTGTTTTTGATACTACACTGCGAAAAAAAACAAGCACATTAACCTTTTAAATATTTTTTAAAATAAAGTTAGACCACACACACACACACACACACAAAAACAAATAAATAGATAGATAGATAAATGGATGAATGAATGATTAAAAGAAATTATTTGAATGTTTAAAGCTATTAATAATCACTAGAAACATCAATAAATTTATGACCTGTACTAAATCAACAGTGAACAGTAGCTGCTTCTGAGAAAGTGTAATTTGGGTTCAATTGAATCTGGCGTACATGACTTTTGGACAACAAAATACAACAATTGCATTACTCACAGCCATGTCACTGGCATGTTGAGGTAAGATTAGAGATAACTAATTCTACAGGGAGTTGGCAGTAAAGTTTTTTTCTATAAATAAAGTGTGTGGAAGAGATGTTGGAAGTGATTAAATGCTAGGAAAGCAGAGAAGAAATGAGGGAAATTAAGCCTGGACAAGCACAAACAAAATCAACGGGACCTTCTGACCCCAACCTTCAGGCCCAAACACTGAAAGCACTTCTAATCAAGCATGAATCTCAGTTACTGTAACACTGCTGTAATCACCTATATTCACCACATTGTCATTTGGGTGCAAAACAAATTTATTTTAAAATAAAAAAAAATGCGAACTCTAACTGGGCCATTCCAGGACATTGATCTTCTTTTTTCCATCAGCCATTACTTTGGTCATGGGGTTTATATGCTTTAGATCACCAATGGGCTGAAAGAACTTGTTCTTCTGGCAGAGGGCCGCAGGTTTTGCTCGAGAACATCTTTTGGGGGCTTTTGCAGGGGCAGCAGATTTTGTGCCAAGGAATTTCTTTGAACACCAGAGCAAAATGCTGTTTTCACCCCACTAGACCAAAGGCACTGGGTAATTAGTGCCAAAAAAAATGTTAACAACAAACTATGCAGAACAGACATTCTTAGAGACATGTGAATCTTAGAATATGTGAACGACTTAATAAGAATATATACATATATACATTAATTGTAATTCCAAAAAGCTACGATTGCCACTGGCTTCTCATTGCAACACAAAGATTCTGTAAATCGCATGTGACCTCTCTGTGCCATCAGTGAAGGGAAGGTTTAGCCAAACCCTTTTTTCATTGTGACATTATAAAAATGACATGAATCTTATTTATAGAATCCTAGCAACTGGAATGTGGATTATTGAGAATGATATCCAGCATTGTTATAATATAAGGTTTATTGTCTGAAAAAGTCTTATAATATCAGTGACAGAAACCCAAATGCAATGCATTGATCCAGAATAAGAGATAAAAAAATACAGTAGAACCCATTGGTTGCCTGATCAGATCTCAAATGCTTCAAGGTTCATGTGCTGGGCAGCTCGATGTTGCTCAGTGGACTGACCATAAATGTCTCCAGAGGAGCGGTTAAACGAGCCAGCGAGCGTGGAGAAAATAAACAGCCCCGTCCCGCTGGCTGTGGGTACAGCACAAACACACGCCTGTCCTCCTTTACTGCGCTCTGCTGTAATTGTTACTGAAGTATTGGTTACGGCGCAAGGTCTGGGATGAGAATGAGCACGAACTGCATAGTATGTATACAAAGTATACATACACGTGTGCTCCTCCTTCTTGCCTAAATGTTAGGATAGGTGAAGGGGCGGAACCAGTAAAGTTATCCGTGGTGGGAGGAAAGAAAAACTAATTAATCTCAGACTCTATTGGTCCTGACACGTAAAATTTTGGTTTAACTGGCTCTTAACATATTAACATATTTTAACATCAACAGTACTGTGGCGCTAAAAGGGTCTCCTTCTCACTAGGTTATGTGTGTGAGTGTCTGTGTGTTCAGGGAAAAAGCAGCACTGCATTCGTTGATGACTGAGAGCCTCTCTCCACTACTGGCCTGTCACAAAAAAAAATGTGTTCATTCATTTTGGAAAGCTGTTAAAATCCACTCCTTCCCGCCCTTGCAGTGACACACGAGCACCTGAAGGAGCGAGGACTCTTCGGACTCCCCCCTCCACCTCCAGGCACCAGCCCAGCGGAGTACTACCACCTGATGGCCAGCCACCGGAGTCCGTACGGAGAGCTGCTCATGCAGACCGGAGCTGCAGCAGCAGCAGCCGCCACTCACCTGCCCGATTACATCAACCCTGTGGACAGTGAGTAGCACTTAACTAGCACACACACAGGTACGCAAAATACACATTCACCTATGACAGCAACACCTGCAGACAGACAAGGGTTGGGCATCTCAACTCAATTCTCGAAAAGGATTACAGCTTTGATAATTATTTATTCTGTAGTAGCACGAAATGAAGAAGTACACAATGGACAATGAAGGACTGCAAAATATATGTAGTTTTAATAATACTTAATTTGTACTCTTATTATATAGAATTTCACCCAGATTACAAATCATGAATAGTTATTTCAGTATTTTCACTCTTGATATTGAGCATCTTATGATGCTTCTGGGGCAGTGGTGGCCTAGTGGTTAAGTAAGCGGCCTCGTTATCAGAAGGTTGCTGCTTCAAATCCCGATCCGTCAAGGTGCCACTGAGCAAAGCACCATCCCCACACACTGCTCCCCGGGTGCCTGTCATGGCTGCCCACTGCTCACTCAGGGTGATGGGTTAAATGCAGAGGACAAATTTCACTGTGTGCACCGTATGCTGTGCTGCTGTGTATCACAATGACAATCACTTCACTTTCACTTCACTTTCACTTTCTTATGGTGACAACAGTGTGAAAATGAAGGAATTTTTTTTCTGTTATAAACTATTAGATGTTTTAGATTCCTATAAGATCCTCCATCATGGTTTCCATGACTTTCATAGAATAAGTGTGTCCAAATGGTTGGCTGCTTTAGGTTTAAATTTATAGGGCTGTCACTTCAAACAGAATGCCAGCTCATCTGCTTTCTTAAAAATAGGCCTCAAAGCTCGAACACATTTAAACATTGACAAAAAACAGTGATGAGGTGGCTCTACCTCGCAGTTGTTGCTCGTTGGGATTGCACTGCAATTGAGCTGCATTATATCACAATACGTCCTGGCTGCCCATCACTGTCTTTAATGGGGCTCGGTGTCACCTGGAGAGAGAGGGATTTTTCGCAGCTTTGATCTAAGCTCTGTGTTTCCTAACACCGGGCTAGACCTGCATCCCCTTCAGAGGCTTCTGACATTATGATCCGGTAAGTCCATGATGTGGTAGTGGGCAGTCTGGGTACGATTTGGGCCGAGACGTTGGAGCAAAATGCCCTGCAGCATGAATGGTCAGCACTATGTGGGGAAAATTGCTGTGTGTGCAGGAATAAGCCCTGGGTCGCCCGCTCGGCAAACAGGTGATAGTAAATATTGAAACACAGTCACTGGCTCCAATTTTTTAAACAGAACAGGACCCACTTTTGATCCAGACCTGCCACCCACTGTAAGAGCGGTAACTGATGCTGCACACCCACCCAACAAGGTCCCTCAAGCTCACGAACGAAAAACAAGAATGGAACAGAGAAATTACAAATCTCATCAAATGCTCAAATGTGGCAAATTTACCCATACTGATTGTAATTCCAAGGACCCTTATGTATAAACACAGGAAGGTTAACTATGTCTATTTCCATACTCAATTTTTTTTTTAATTGGCCAAATATTGACCCCATATCAAACAGTGCACCCGTTTCATTATTCTTTTGACATTCCCCTTTATATCCATGGCCTATAAAGGAGGTAGTGTGAAAGAAAAGTGATAACAGTGCAAGCGAACAAAGACAAGTAAGGTGAGATAAAAACAAAACCTAACATATAAGATAGAATACTCTATATATATATATATATATATATATATATATATATATATACACACACACACACACACACACACACACACACACACACACACACACACACATATATATATATGCTTCATAAGATATAAAAAGTCTTCTTTAGCCTGTCTGTAGAGCAGGTATGAGAAAGCAACACTACAGGTCATTTTTTATTTGGTCAAACAAGTAAATAAACGGAACGTAGATATCAAATACATTCATACATAGTATGAATTTTATGCATGATGTTATGCAAGAGCACCCTGGTGTCTGGATTCCCTGCAGGTTGAGACTCTTGGTCTGACCGCCACCATGCTCCTGGCCAGCGGTCTGGCCAACGAAAGGCTCTTTGCTCAAAACACCCACAAACACCAACAGGGCACACAGCCCTCCCTCCTCCGGCTGGTGTATTTGGTGTTCTCCCCTGCTCAGATTGATGTGGTCTCTCTCTCTGGGCACTCTCAAGCACCAGAGACCCCCGCCACCTCCCACAAGCACAGCGGCACCATTCAGCGATCGAGTCGGCTAATGGCCGCCGGCCGGACCCCTGAATGAAGGCCCTTCTTTTGGGGGAGAGTGGAGCTGATAAAAATGCATGGCAGGGTACGGTGTTTCTCTTGGCCTGAGAGCGCTGATAATATTTGTGTGTGTTTAAAAATCAATTTATGGTCTAATAGACTTGGTGGACCCACCACAAATGCAAAGCCCAAGCAGGAGTCATAGTGCCACCGTTGTTTTCCCTGGCCTTGCCAGTTTGTCCATGATGGGACAGGGAGTAACTTTCATGCAAGACTGTAAATGAAAAATTAAATGAGAATCAGATCTCACAAATTTAAAATAAAATGTGTAGAAGTTACACATTTTTGTGAAATGTGAATGTTATAATTTTGTGGTCAAAATTACAAAAAGAATACGCAAAGTCTGGCCAATTCCTGAGGAACTATAAGTGACACAGTTTTATTTTAATCTTTAAAAAAAGAAAAGTGTGAGAAAGGATAAAACTGATGATTATGGTTAGTGATTAGTATGATGTTATTATGAAGTTGATGTTAGTATGAAGTTATCAGAATATTACCTATGATCAGAAGATCCCATAAATAAAATGTACAACTTCTGAAAAGTATCATTTATATAGTCAATTGTAATGTATTTTAATAAAAAAAAAATGTTAATAAAAAAAAGATCACCATAGATATACACTAGAGATGCACAAGCATGATTTTAAAGCATCTGCATTTAAACCTTTGTAATATTTTTCTTTTTTTTTTTTTTTTTTTTTCAAATTTTATGAACGTCGATGCCTGCAGCAGTGATGCTGGGCGGACGCACGGTGCAACTTGTCATTTGCGGTCACGTGGTACAACATCTGAGGGCACTGGCTGATGTGAACAGGACATAAAACATAAATACTGTTGTATTTGCAGTTTCTCTACTCCCCCCGAACGCTGGTGCCAGGTGGCTCTGTCCTGGCAAGCCCGAGGAGAGCAAACAGCGGCCCCAACAATGAGAGAGATGTGCGTCAGCCCCCATGTGCTGCGTGCCGCAACGCTCCAGCGGCGCGCCAAGTGCGTGTCCATGAGAGTGCCGTGCCGTTAACATGTTAATTACCGCCAGCGCCTGACAGGACGCCGCGCCAGGGGAGCGCTCTAAAAACAACAGCCCCCTTTATCCCCCTCGTTTCAATCGGGGGGCGCATTCCTGCGCACCTTCAGTGAGGCGATTGCGCGTGCAGTGTTATTAGCCGTCTCACTCCGTGGCTCTCAATGGACGAGGAGGGAGACGCTGGCGTCCCGCCCTTTGGAGGGGTGAATGCATAAATAAATAAATCACATGAGGTTGGCGGCGGGCCAGAGACAGGAGCCCGTGTGAATATGTGGCCCAGACAACTCATGGAGTCAAACACCCCCGAATGGAAACACACACACACACACGTCTCCATCCTTCAGGACCCGACATTTCTGCTTTTCTTAAGTTATAAAAAAGGTCCTGCTCTGTTTGAGGGAGGAACACGGCGAATAAAAGAGGGCGTGGGGAATTTTCGGGGAACTGACGAGATGGCAATGAATTTGTCAGATCCACCGATCCAGCGGGGATCCGACTCTCGGTCCCGGGGCAGCTGCTTTTGCCAAAGAAAACGTCTGCTCCCTCCGAGCAAGCAGGAACTTGCTGTTTGAGAGTTGGAGGGAGAGGTTTTGACGTCTGTAGCACACACACACATACATTTATTGCACACACACACATTTATTTTATGCTGCACAGCCACCCAATGGATGGAAGTAGCCTAGTGAAGACCCAGGTTCAAACCCCACTTATTACCATTGTGTCCCTGAGCAAGACACCTAACCCTGGGTGTAAAAAGGGGGGGACTTGGTCTGGATAAGGGCGTCTGATAAATGTCATAAATGTAAATGTAAGTGTCTGTTTTTTACTTGCCACTCATTTCAGTGGTTTAGCGCTGTGTGTCTTTTTTTGTCGCACACTTGCACTTTATGTCAGTCCATAACTTTGTTTAAATGTTACATGTAGAAGTTGGTTCCATAGGAACATTGTTTAACTGACAATAAAGTTTGCTTGAATTTGAACTTGAACTTCACAATACATCACACACACAAAGCTGACTGGAAAGAGCTGCTGGAGGTCCCCCACAGTAAAACACAGTTTGCAGTCATCATCTTACTTTGATTTACCCTCAAAACAAACAGGCAGCAGCTATGGCAGCCCATGCTGTCTCTGGCACACACCCAGGCAGAAAGCACCCTGCACCGCCCCACTTGCCAGGGGCCCAGTTCTCTTCGGCCGAGGGTCCTGCAGCCTCCAGTGTGTAAACAGCAAAAAGAATCACTTTAACCATAACCTCGACTGAGCGAACCCCTGTAATTATAACTGGTAGGTTGCTGAGTGGACAATGGCTCGTTTGCCCCGGGAAGCCTTGTGGGGTGTGCCAGGATCCCAATTTAGTCCCAGATGGGCAGACACATGCAGAGAGCATGGCTGGAACACGAGGTGGTAAAGGTTCAGAAGAGCTCCAATTATGTTATTCTGATTTAACACAAAGGCTTTCCAATTAGACCAGAGCGACAGACGCCTAAAATAATTGCGCCTTATTGTTAAAGCGTGCAGAGTGTCTGTAATTGTAAAATATCAGGCCCGACTAGATGATTGGATTTTTTTTTTTATCCATCCCTCCTCGCGGTCGGAACACTCCAGCGCTGAAAACAGCACGCCGGCCGGGAACATCTGGTTTCCCACTCCGCACAGAGGAATCGCGGTCCCCCTGAAGTAAAGACGCCATCTGTAAACCCGGACCCTTGCTCAGAGTCCTCGGCGCAGGCCTCAATGCATTCCTCATTCCTCAGCCTCACCGCCAGCCAACTGCTTAAGCAAGTGATGCCCCATCAACACCTACCCCACTTTTCTTATGGCGCTTAATGACCTGTGCCATTTATTTCTGAGATTTAACAGAGAAACGTTTTAAAGAACGTTTTTTGTATGTGCCAAGAGTACTTGATTTCTATATATAATTGTAAAATGTGTAATTGAAAAAAAAAATGTTAACCCACATGAACATACTATAGATGAAGATTCTTTTCTGAAGTTTCTGAATAGTGAATGCGATTTTGATTGATCATAGGTAATGTTTTTGATTGATATTATGAACTATCATCCAATATCACCATTATTAAATTTTCACAATAGAACATTTTTTGGAGATGCACTACTGTAAATAATGCTCCTTCACAGGTATTTATTTGCTACTAGAGATAAAAGGAGACGCCACTATTAAACATGGTGAAGTAGAATTGGGTCTGAAGCCCTTGGTTTTTTAAAAGGATCTACAAGGATCTCTAATTGGCAAATCGCTTTCCCGCAGTTGGCAGCCATTGCAAGTGGCCTCATTTGATTCAGGGACTTAAGTCGTTTTTTTTTTTTGGCACAACATATGAGGGGGGTGGCATTAAAAACTTCCTGTTGCCAGCGCTTTTGGTGACAGCCCCCATTGGCCTTTACTGCTTGGCTGGCCGCTCCCGCTGTGTTTCAGCTCATGCCAGAACTAATGCCAAACACCTGTTGGGCAGCTGCCCCGCCCTCCGTCCCTGCGGCCACTGCTGCTCATCGCCACCGAAACTGACGATGCGCTTCTGTTTTAAAGCCGTTAATTTCACAAAACGACACAGAAGTAGGCTCGTCACAATACTGAAATTTCAAACCCGATACCAATGCTAAGCACTTGATAGTCCATGCTATTTCTGATACTTTTTAAAGATTTTTTTTTAAATAAACAAAGAATATATTTTTTAAGTCAGAACACTATATATATGTGTGTGTGTGTGTGTGTATGTGTATATATAATGATGTTTATATATACACACACACACACATGCTACATACTGACATAAATGATTAATTTAAATAAAAAAAACAAATTGAAGGTAGTTTAGGTATGTAAAAAAAGGCACTGCACAATTTTGGTCTAAAAAAGAATTGGGACCAATTACCCTGTGGACTTTCTGGGTTTTAATTGTATTCTAAAAATCGATGTTAGTAAATTGTCTTTACGTAGCATGCTGAAATAATGCCTTCCCGATTAGATTGGTATCTTCATAATTACTGAAAATGAGCGGCCTGATTAATTATGCATAGCTGGGCCTGAATGTGAAGTGGTGTGGGAGAGATGCAGGAGATACCCTAGTCCGCAAACACATGGCACAGGAAGCACATTTTATACTTAATCATTAAGGCTGTGTGTGTGTGTGTGTGTGTGTGTGTGTGTGTGTGTGTGTGTGTTTGTGTTTGTGTTTGTGTGTGTGTACAGTGTCCCGTTTCCCAAGCCCCAGACTGACGCCGAGGCTGACCAGGAAGCGAGCTCTGTCCATTTCACCCATCTCTGATGCCAGCATCGACCTACAGACCATGATCCGCACCTCACCCAACTCCCTGGTGGCCTACATCAACAACTCCCGCTCCAGCTCTGCTGCCAGCAGCTCATACGGCCACCTGTCTGTCGGGGGCATCAGGTGCAGGCACACAAAATGCATCCGAATAGACCTCCATAATACTCAGTATTAATACATAATTAGTGCTAGCAAGTCATACACATACACAAATCATATTATACAGTTGATATAAAAGGTGTTAACAAACACTCCTGTAAAAATGCCTGGTTTTTGTGATAAAAAAAAATACACCACATTAAATCAATTCAAAATATTTCCCATCTTTAATCTGACCTATAACCTGTACAATTCGATTGGGGAAAAAGGGTTTCAACATGAATTCCTTCTTATGATACAATATAACACATTACAATTCCTGGGTGAAATAAAACTGTAATGGCAGTGACTTTTTTTGAAGCTGTTTTAAATGCTGAACTATACAATCATTGATACACAATTAATAGAATGAAAATGCATGTGGCCTTAAAATAAAACCCATTCTATCACCTCTCTTGCCCTCAGTCCCACCTTCACGTTCCCCCATCCCATCACACCAGTGGCCTACCAGCAGCTGCTGTCCCAGCAGCGCAGCCTGAGCACGTTTGGACACACTCCTCCCCTCTCCCATGCCACGCCCTCCTTTCCTATCCGACAGCAGCTGGCTGGAGCACCGTCCTCCCACCCCACCTCCAACACTACCTCCACCGAGTCCAGCCAGGTGAGAACCGCAGCTCTAAATTCCGAGACAACATTTTGTACAAAATGTGGAAAAACTTTATGGGAATTTTTTTTTACATGGGCCATGAATTTTTTTTTTTTTTGTTTTTAATCACAAATTAATCATATATGCCGACATTCTCCCATACTTGTGGACCATTTTACAATTAACAAGGTTTCCAAATTAACAATCGTAATAGTGTTATTGCATTTATGTTTCTGTACTTTTGTAGCATTTGTAAATAGGTTGTGTTTTGCTGTCTCCCACCACTCCCCTGTGCGTCTTCACCTGCTTTGCGTCACGGTCACACGCGAGGAAGCGGATAGTGCAGGTTGCTGTGAGCTGCTGTGAAGCCTGCTCATTACAATAATTAACTTTGACTCCTGTCTCAAACTGCGGGGTTCTCTGGCTGATTTAGAAAAAGCTGAAATTTGAAAATATGATGGAACACTTCCTATTAACAGTGGTCTAGGTTTCTTCAATGAAAGAACTACACTTTCCATTTTTTTCCATATTTTTTTTCTGAAGCTGAATAAATTAACGATAAAATACATTAAACGTGAAAATGTTTTGTTTTTTTGATCAATGGTTAATTTAAAACTAATAAAAAATATATAAAAAGAGGTGATTACAGCCCTTGTTGGGACCGAGTGAAATCAGTCTTGTCTTGCTTAATGTGTTTTAAGTTATGAAGCAGACAAAACATCAAAGTTATGCTTCACTATGAAAATGTGACACAGCTAAAAGGCAGTAAAACGTGCAGTCATACAAATAAGAAATTTTTTTGGCCAAATTTATCACTTGATCATCTGAATCTGCCACCAGAAGATCATACATTTTTGGATGCTCAATATTTTAGAAGTTCAGTTCCCAGTCCTATGTATGACCTACAGTAGACATCTAGACACCACAATATTTCTTTCAGACACACACACACACACACATTTCTATTTTCAGTGTATCTTGTTTGCTCTGCCGGTGATGAGAAACATGACCGCTCTCTCAGTTTACTGCAAACAGTGTCAGAATTATTGACTGGTAGAAAACATGGCCCACCACACTGCACTGTAGTGGTCGGGCAGGATTTCTGTGGCGCCCCGGCGCCCCTCCTACCCTCAAGCCGTCTCTTTTCACAGCGTCTCCGCGGTGAGACTCAGAAAGGGCTCTGGTGCGCCAGGAATTTATCTGAGGATCAAAGCCCCCCCGGTCTGTGCTTTGTGGTTAATAATTTCTCCCTTTTTCATATTTGGCTGGGAGGGGTGTGTGTGAAACAGTCTAAACTGTTTAGTCTGTGCCGCAGGTTGCCGGATGAAATATGGTTTAAGAGCTGTTATGATCTTGAGGTCATGCCGCGGCTGGTGATGCCAGTCCCTGAAAAGAAAGAGTTAAAATCATTTTTTTTTCCACTCTCCACCCAGCAGAACGCTGGCGGGGACTCTGCAGTCAGCAGCACGGTCAACCCAATGGTCACTAAAAGGTCAAAGGTGAAGACTGAAGTGGACGGGCCGCGGTCTATCTCACCCTGCACTCAGGTAAAGGAATGGGATGTGTGGAGAAATAATGTATTTACCAAACTGTATATTACAGGTGTAATTTATAAAACACTTTCATGTGTTAATTTGAGAATCTGGTTCCTTGTAGTGCTTAAAGATATTATTTCTATAAATAGTAATAAATGCCAGGGGAGCTGACTATAAATTAGCAGAGCAGTTGTTAGACACCAATGAGGGTTTGTTTTTGCAGCTTTATTGAAGCATGAATGCATCTCAGTTTTGAGAGAGAGGATACAGAATAGCATCATGGGTAACTACCCAGATTAAACGAGGTAGGCAGCAGAGAGCAAGAAAGGGGAAACTCTGATGGTCCCAGGAGGATATTAACTTTCCTGATCAATGAGTGTTGGGAATCACAAAATCCCCCGGTTGCTTTTTTCAAAAGTTCAACAAAGGGGGTGGAAGGGGGCGGGGTTACTGCCTGGCACGACTGCACACTATCTGTCTGCTTCATCTGTCTAACCTGGACACCGCAACACACCAGAGATCCATCAACAAAACAAATCATCCACACGCCACCACCACGGTCTGTTGGGGCTTTCTCTTCCATGGCACTTTTCCCATCTTCAGGTCTCACTGTCTCCCCGGACGCTTCGTCCTCTTCTTAAACAATTGTGCAGCTTCCCCTTTCAGCGTTGTGATGCATGGGAACACGCAGTGTGGCGGATGGTGTACTGGGCCAGGCAGGAACATGCTGTACTCAGCAGGTCAGGGACCATCACATCGCACCGTCACCACGGTACTGGGGAACCTTTCAGTGAGGCTCAGTGACCTCCAGCTTGACCCCAGTAAAAGCTGAGCCGGCACTTGCATTGAACTATCAGTAGTTTTATCACCATCAAATAAAAGATTTGGTGGGAGGCGGTGTTGAATATGGTACTGTTTATCCTTCCCAACATTCCTTTCTTCCCACATTAGAGCAGCTTTTAAGATCAGAAGAGTCAGAGCCTGAATTTTTATTCTGCGATATGCAAGGAATTTCTCTCAGTGCTGTCGCCAACAGACGCCAAATAAACTCGTAGCTGCCACTTTATTAGAGACATATTCCCTATAGCTGTGTTTTCCTAAAAAAGGAGAAAACATATCTGCAGAAATAACAATAATATGATATTAAGTTCATGATTTTTTTTATCCTAATAGTTTAAATTGTGTCATGTTAGTGACATTTTTTACTGAAAAACAAAAGTACCATTTTTTTAAATGTATTTTTTTTGTTTATCAAAATAGTTTTGTGTGTGTGATTTTCAAATAGATGTAATAAAAAGTCTAAAAGTGCATAGTTTTACGCTCCAGGCCATTAACAGTCCTGATTCACTCCTGCCCACACAGCACCACCACATCTGGGTTACTGGTCTTCATAGGTCCTTTAAATCAAGAATCAGTAAAATGAAATATGGAGCATGATTCTTGAGTATTTTTATGTAAACCCACCGGTCTTTGCAGGACCATGCTGACATGAGAGATGACTTGGATAAAGACGAATGCAAGCAGGAGCCGGAGGCCGTGTACGAGACCAACTGCCACTGGGAAGGCTGCACTAAAGAGTACGACACCCAGGACCAACTTGTACATGTAAGTGTGTTCTTATAGGGTTAAAGAGCCCCTCTTGTCACGCCGAAGCACATCTGGGCCCCGGAAAGTGATTTTCAGAAACACCAAAAGGCATCAAAGCAATGAGCTGCCCTGTCAGCGGGGTATTTAAAACATTTTCAAAACAAAACCGAGACGCTTCCTGCAGCTGGATCCAGAGCTGAAACACGAAGCTGGTGTTTGTTCTCCTCTTCTAGGCCATGTATCTCATTAAAGGCGCTGTCTGATGTGGCAGGTCCGGGCATAGTGGTAACTGATCCCTTCCTGTGACTGACAAACACTCCGACTCTAATGAGTTGGCTGATACTCACTGAGGTACAGGTGACCCCCGAACTTGCAGGGAATCTGAATTGACACCTCAGGCCCTATGTTCACCCTCATTCGTTGACCTCCCCGCCTCAGAAGCCCAGCAGTAAATCCGTCGTCATGCCAGGATCTCTGGAGTGGTGTGCCCCCCTTCTAAACACCCGCTTCCCCTGGTACCTCCACCAGGCTCACAGTCCGCCCTGCCTCACTTAGTGTGATTAACAGCCCAGCCGCCGCATCATGACAGACAGGCAAGCATGTGGTCGCTGCAGGGGAGACCCTGAGCCAGACCAGTTCCCATTAGACCGTGCCCAGAGACATGGGCGGGAACACTGGTCATAGGTCACAGAACCTCTACCCTGCTGTGTAGGAGCCGTTCCATCCTGACTTTAGAACAAGTCCAAACCGGAGCTGCTGCTCTTCTCTCAGCCCCCACCGACCTCTGAGTTCTCGAGGTGCTTAACCGGATTTAAGTGAGCAGCTGTGAAGTTAGACATTGATGGAAATGCTTTCTTGTGGGACCAGTATACTCAATTAAAATATATATTAAAGTGAATAAAATTTGTAATTATTTAAAATGTAAAATATTTAATTAATTTATCACATGCATAAACATTTACATTACCAGTCAAATATTTCCACTGGAAACACTATAGAATGCTACAGAAACTTTTGAAGAATGTAACAGAAAATAGTTTCAGTGCTGAAATGTTTTAACAGAAAAAAAGATATGTTTCAGTCACTTCTCTGAACATTGTCGTCATCATCATAAGTGAAGGTCAGTATACTGAGTGAAAGAAATTAGTTCAGAAGTGTTGGAAAACCATCCATGCTCTCTTAAGTTAAGGTGGTTGAGAAATGCTGTCAGCATGGTATCGCTGGCAGTAGTGAAAGTGGCAATAATTTCACCTAGTGCCAAAGAACCGGGGTTTGGCCTCTCCCAATATGTAAATGAGTTATGCGTGTGGGTGTGCACCTGTATAAACAGTGGGTACCCCCCTTAAATCGTTCACGCTTTGTTATTGCAGCCATTTGCTAAAATCATTTAAGTTTTTAAGTTCCTCCATTAATGTACATGCACTACCCCATATTGACAGAAAAACACAGAATTGTTGACATTTTTGCAGATTTATTAAAATACAAAAACTGAAATGTCACATAGGAGCTCCCTTTTGATGTAATACAGACATGAGTCTTTTGGGGAAAGATGCAACACGTTTTTCACACCTGGATTTGGGGATCCTCTGCTATTCCTATCTTGGTCTCATCAGACCATCTTATTTCTCACCATCTTGGAGTCCTTCATGTGTTTTTAGCAAACGCCATGCAGGCTTTCATGTGTCTTGCACTGAGGAGAGGCTTCTGATGGTCCCCATAAAGCCCCGAGTGGTGGAGGGCTGCAGTAATGGTTGACTTTCTACATCTCCCGACAGCGTCTCTGGCGCTCAGCGACAGTGATCTTTGGGTTCTTCTTTGCCTCTCTCACCAGTTTGGCCAGCTGGCGAGCTCTAGAAAGGGTTCTGGTCATCCCAAACATCTTCCATTTAAGGATTATGGAGGTCACTGTGCTTTTAGGAACCTTAAGTGCAGCAGAATGTTTTGTAACCTTGTGACTTGCCACAATTCTGTCTCCAAGCTCTACTTGCAGTTCCTTTGACCTCTTGATTCTCATTTGCTCTGACATGCATTGTGAGCTGTAAGGTCTTTTATAGACAGGGGCGTGGCTTTCAAGTCCAATCAGTATAATCAAACACAGCTGGACTCAAATGAAGGTGTAGAACAAGCAAAGGGTCTGATACTTAGGATATGTGATATTTCAGTTTTTCTTTGTTAATAAATGTGCAAAAATGTCAACAATTCTGTGTGTTTTTCTGTCACAATGGGGTGCTGTATGTACATCGATGACGAAAATTTAACAGAGATCAAGTTTGAGGTGATAATTTACGTTTTGATGCTCACAACTTAAACTTCCTTCACTTTATTAGCCCAACAATCCTCTCAGTTCCCTTAATGGTATGATGCATGTGAAGAAAAAAATCCCCTGTTCAGCAACCAAACCTCAGTCAAAGAGGGGGAATTTTTAAAACGTCTCAGGTGGGAACGAGTTCAGGTCTTAATGCTGGAAGCTTTCAAAAGCACCCTCCATGCTTCTGAACAGCAGTGCACCCAGCAGCACATCCTTTTGTCTGAGCTTGATGAATGGAAAATTTTGGTCAGGATTTGATGGATGCTCCTTGCCTTGATCCCATGGGAAAAACATTCAGGAGCGTCTTAACATTTGAAGGGATAATCTTCAAACAGAATCATATCGCTCTCATCTTGACACCAGAGTGTTAAATGACGGGTAAATAAGCTGGATAGTAGCTAATGCAGGTGGGTAATGTGTATTTTAACACATGTAATGATTTGGAGCAACCTTGTGACGCTGCCTCCTCTCATGTCCCTGCAGCACATCAACAACGATCACATCCATGGCGAGAAGAAGGAGTTTGTGTGCCGCTGGGAAGAGTGCTCCCGCGAACAGAAGCCATTCAAGGCCCAGTACATGCTGGTGGTGCACATGAGGCGGCACACCGGAGAGAAGCCACACAAGTGCACGGTGAGAGGCAGCACACGTCCTTTTTAAGGGCAGATGTCTTAGAAGAGTAGAAGGCAGATGCAGCATTTATAGTCCACAATAATCTGTTCTGTGCGTACAGTCCTTATTTGAAGGGTGAGTGTTGTAACATATTCATAAATTATTTTTTTTATAATGAATGAATGAACATTACTACAAAGTTATGGAAAATTAAGTTTGTTCCATAATTTATGACATTGGCTTGGTAAAAATGAATTTTCTTCACATTTTTCTTATTAAAAGCATGTCTGATTACTTGGGCGACAGGAGTTTACATCACTGATAAAAGGGTGGACCAAGTATGGTTCTACATAGATTTTTTTATAATTTTTTAAACATATATTTATTTGGATTTTAGTTATGAACATGCACACATCAAACAACTAGAACAAATGTCAGCTAATGAAAACAAAACAACAAAATAAATGATTAATAAAATATAAACAATTAAATAAAAAAGAATATTGTACATGTATTAGTGCACATTCCCCATATTTAGGTACAAAGAATTCAGAAGACTTCTTTCTCACAATGTGGGACCAAAACATCTATAGCGCTGTGTTTAGTTGTGTGGGGAAATGCAACGTAACTACCCTAAAATCGAATTCCAGTCTAATTTGGAATACAGTACTGCACACACAACGACTGAGGTATTATGTAGGATTAAGGATTTATGTAGGATTTTCTGTATATAGTATGAACTTGCCTTCAAATGCACAATGGTGATAGAATATAGTGTTGCGATATAACACAAGTAATAACATGATACTAATATTTTTATGTATATGTAATTATGCAGTTAAATATAGTGTTAAAATTAAGTGATTCCCAATATTCGTTAACTGAATCATCCCATGAATAATAATGAATCAAACTTCTATGTGCGTGTTTTTTTATTATTTTTGAAGTTAAGTTTTGGTTTCTCCTGCTTGCTGTAAAGTCCTGGTCCAGTAGTCCAAAGAGTTTTGCGTAGTGCTTCATCTGTTCCAAGATCCCTTTAAACTGAGGAGAGTGCGCAGCAATGATTGATAGGCTGGGGGGGTAATTAAGGCTGCAGGAGAAGAGCAGGACCTTGGGTCCTTATTAAGACCTGTGGCTGGTACACCCTGTACACATTCCCACCAGACCAGGCTGCCGAGGGAATTTGGACTTTTATGTTGGCTTTTTGAAATAATCCAATTTGATCTTATCACACCCAGTGCCAATTTATCAGTGGAAAGTTAACTGATGGAATACCAAATTATAACAAAAAATAATTCCAGTCCACAGGGAGACTTTGACAGGCACTGTGTGGAAATACTGGTGATTAGTTAGAAGCAGAGTTTGCTAAACTAGCAGTACATCATCATGAATTTGTCATTCCTTGTCACCCTACATCTCACTTCCTTTCTCTTCAGTTTGAAGGCTGCTCTAAGGCCTACTCACGTTTGGAAAACCTCAAGACTCACCTGAGGTCTCACACAGGGGAGAAGCCATACGTCTGTGAGCATGAAGGCTGCAACAAAGCCTTCTCCAACGCCTCTGATCGAGCAAAGCACCAGAACCGTACACACTCTAATGAGGTACAGAATTACAGTGCACCCCACTCTCAAAGCAAAGAGTAGTGATGTTTACTGGACAATTCATGTAATGCAAGTTGTTGAACAAATGTGGCACTGAGTAGCTGTAGCCATAGGTTAAAACCCCATTTAGTTCCATTGTGTGCTACTTGCCATAAATGTAAATTTCATTTGCCTCCTCCCCATCAGAAACCTTACGTGTGCAAGATCCCAGGCTGTACGAAGCGTTACACAGACCCCAGTTCCCTCAGAAAGCATGTTAAGACCGTGCACGGCCCAGACGCTCATGTCACTAAAAAGCAGCGTGGAGACGCCCCACCAAAGCCCCAGCCTCCCAGGGAAAATGGGGAGAATGATGGCAGTTTTAAGGGTGGCAGGGGTTCAGATGGGGCAGTAGAGGCCAACAGCACCACTCGTGGAATGGAGGACTGCTTGCAGGTCAAGTCAATAAAGACAGAAAACTCTGTGGTAAGATCTCGATCTGCTCATCTCCGCTTTGCCTTGTGCATCATCAGCATCATCTTTTTTTTCCCCTCACAATTTTAATTAAACTTTCTCTGCAACTGCAATTTGCCAGGAAAGAGACTTGAATCATATTGTGCCATAAAAAAATCTACACTCATTTGGTTAATGCTAAAATAGTTTGAAATGACCTTTTTCATGCATACTGTAGACCGATGTGTCGTATATGAATGGCCAATCCTCAGCTTTCATACTGACAACTGCTAACACTGCTTTGTAATTTTATGAACAATGTCTCTAGGGAATCTCATCAAGATATTTTAAATAAAAAAAATGTTCACTTCGCTCATCTCAAAGATCAGAATTTTGTGGTCAAATTTGGAGGTCATTTTGTGTCATTCTGAGCATGATATGACATAAAAAATCTTTTGATTTGCTCCAAACATTCAAACACTCAGCAAACATTTTGGTTTGCTGATCAAAGGTCACCGCAAGGATTGTCTGAAGTGATGGTGGAGGGAGCAGGGATACCTCATGTAACAATAAATACGCTTAAATGTACAGTACAGGCCAAAGGTTTGGACACAGGTTTGGACAAAGGTTGGCACCTTTGTCTTCACTCTGCGGTCCAGCTCACCCCAAACCATCTCGACTGGGTTTAGGTCCGGTGACTGTGGAGGTCAGGTATCCACGTTTTGTTAAGTACATAACTCCACATGTGTTCATTCATAGTTTTGATGCCTTCAGTGAGAATCTACCAAAGTAAATGGTCATGAAAATAAAGAAAAAACACATTGAATGAGAAGGTGTGTCCAGACTTTTGGCCTGTACTGTATGTGATATGCATATTTAAATTTACTGCATTTGGCAGACTTACAACATTTTTTGCTTTAAGATATATGTCTTTCTAATTCCTCTTGATCTGACTTGATCTGACACAATTAGCTTAATAACTCTTACACTATAATAATGTAAGAGCCCTCTATTCTCTTTAAAATGTTTTAGCCGTTATGTCCTTTGTTTGATGTCTGTCTTTCACTAACATTTCCTCTCATCCCTTTAACCCTTCCTTGTGGATAGGCCTTACTAAGGTGAGCAGTCCTTCTAGTAACAGAATAAGCATGTACATTCACTGACATTGTACATTTCTTTTTCTGAAAAACACTATTAATAAGATCAGCACAGCATCAACCACCACCCACATCTACTCTCAGCCTCCATCACCTCATGTTCCATCCTTCGGTATTAATATTCAGGGGCCAGTAATGTTGATTGGATGTTCGGAAGAAGCAGCCAGCACAGTCACGCTGTGATCAAAATAGGCTTTCTAGTTTTGTCCAGAATTAATCATCACTGCATGTCTTCACATGGGGCGCTGGGATCGTGACAAATTTTCCTTGTCATAACTACTGTATGGAGGGAATGCAAATTTAGTTTTAAAATAAACTTGGTTAAATAAAGAAAGGCACATCGTTGCAGTTCATTAAAAAGTATTATAGTTAACAATAATGACAGCTTAATTGATCTGTGCCTGATATAATTTCCTTGATCCAGATGTATCAGTCCAGCCCTGGTGGTCAGTCATCATGTAGCAGCGAGCAGTCACCACTTGGCAGTGCCACCAACCATGACAGTGGAGTAGAGATGGCCCTGCACAGTGGGGGAAGCCTTGGGGACCTGAGTGCTTTGGACGAACCCCCTGTGGTGGACTCCACCGGATCCCCAGGGAATTCTGCCTCGGTGGGCCTCCAACTCCGTAAAAACAGGGGAGCCCTGCTCCAGCTGGAGCACCTGAAGAAAGAGAAACTGAAGAGTGTGAGGGACTCCTGTTCCTGGGCCAACGTGGCTCCACAAGTTAAAAACATCAAACTACCGCCCCTTCCAGCTGTCGGTGAGTCTCCTGGACATCAAATCATGTCAAGTTCAGTAGATAAAATATTCATCATACACACAAGTATGTGAAAATGCCTGTAAACGTTGCGCAGCGTGCCTAAGATGAAAACTGTGTAATCTTTAGGGTCCATGATGGAGAGTGTCATTCATGCTCCACGGCTCAGTGACCTATCAACCTGCGAGGTAACCATGCTCAACCAGCTGAATGAGCGTAGAGACAGCACCACCAGCAGCTTGGGCTCATCCTACACCCTGAGTCGCCGGTCCTCAGGCATCTCGCCGTGCTACTCCAGCCGACGCTCCAGCGAAGCGTCGCAGTTTGGAGGGCGCCCTAACAACATCAGCTCAGCTGATTCATATGATCCCATATCAGCTGATCTGTCGCGCCGGTCCAGTGAGGCCAGCCAATGTGGAGGTGGGGGAGGAGGGGGACTCCCCAGTCTGCTTAGCCTCACCCCAGCTCAGCACTATCGGCTGAAGGCCAAATATGCAGCTGCCACTGGGGGCGCCCCACCCACGCCCCTTCCTAACATGGAGCGTATGAGCCTAAGGACACGGATGGCCCTATATGGGGACTCAAATGAGGTTTTGTCCCCCATGCTTCATGCCTCTTCTACAGCTGCTCCAAGACGGTGTAGTGATATTGGTTATAGTGCCCCAGGCATGATGCCCCATGAGTTGCCCAACAGTCTTCCACGCAGGGCCAGTGACCCAGTACGTCGCCCTGCACTGGACCCGCTATCGCTACCCAGAGTCCAGCGATACAACAGCGTAAGCACCATGAACTCAGCAAGGATACCTCCAACCGAGCGCCGGGGCTTGAGTGGCCTTCAGAACAATGCATGGTCAGATGGGAGCCTTCAACGCCATCCTTTCATCCAGAGACCACCAAGCATCTCAGAAAATGCCATCATGGAGACCATGGCTATGGACCAGGCTGAAGATGACATGGTGCTTCCAGATGATGTAGTCCAGTACCTCAGATCCCAGAATGGAGGATCAGCTCAGGACGCAGGAGTGGGCAACTATGCTAACGGTCCAACACAGGCCAGCATGCCCACACAGCAACAACAATTTTATGGTCAAAGACGCATGGCTATGGTAGACACCAATATGAACCTTTCTAGTCAGGCATTAAGCCCTGCTTCCCTCGAACAATTTACTGCTTCACCCAACTTAATTAAGAACAACATGCCCGTCCAATGGAATGAAGTTAGCTCTGGGACAGTGGATGCCATGGCTAGGCTTCCAAAACAGCAGCTTATTCGGGGTAACTTAGCTGTGGTGCAGCAAAAGCAGAGCGGTTTCCCCTACCAGGGCTTAGGCTCAAACCAGCAGGTTGTTCCAATGAGGCAGAATGTGGCTGCTGTACAGCAGGCCAGTGTGCAAAGGAACACCCAACGGATGAACTCTGTTCAGCAGTTTAGACAGACCTCCACCAACCCCTGCCAGGGTATTGATGTACAGGTGAGCCCAGAGCAGGGTTGTGGGCTGGATGTAGTTCCAAACCAACGGCCAATATATAATGGTATCAGTCTACCTAACAGAGCAGTGGTGCAGCAGAATGGAGACTTTCAGCACTACAGGTCCTCCTATTCGCAGATGAACCAGGCCATCCAGCAGAATTTCACTCACCAGAACACAAACCGACCTCTGATGCAGCCAAGACCCCCAGCAGAGCCCAAGCCTTCCAGCCGGCAGCAGCTTCCAGCTTCAAACACATTGCAGCCAGCAGGATACCTCCAGCCCCACCTGAACTCCGACCTCAACACATCAGAAGCCAGCCCAAAGAGACCAGGCTCCATAGCCCAGCAGCAGAATGGGGGCCACAATGGAACCATTTACTACTCGGGTGAAATCCACATGCTGGGTTCTAACATCAACTTTGATTCTCCCATGTCCCCATGCACCAGCCAGGAGCCAGGCAACCTGGCAGCAACCATGGCATCACCAGGAGCCAACCAGGTCACCAGCACAGTGGACTCTCAGGCAGTAGAGCACGCTCAAATTGATTTTGATGCTATGTTGGATGATGGAGACCATTCCAGCCTCATGTCAGGCACACTTAGTCCAGGTCTCTTGCAAAGTCTCTCCCAGAATTCCTCCCGGTTGACAACACCTCGCAACTCAGTGACGCTGGCTTCAGTTCCAGCAGGAATTGGCAATATGGCCATTGGAGACATGAGCTCAATGTTGACTGCTCTAGCAGAGGAGAGCAAGTTCCTCAATATGATGGCCTGAAAACATTGCTCACGTTTTACCACATCGTTACATCAGGAAGGAGTGTGCTTGCTTCGGAACTCTTCACGCACAATTCTAATGACGCTTGTGTCTATTTTACACCAAATGGTGTCCCTTTGGGGAACAAAATCCCTACATGAACATTCTAGTAATGAAAAAGCACTGATCTTTACAACAGAACTGGAGTGTTGACAGAGACCCACATGGCATTATACTCCCACACTTATCATAAAAGCCATACATCATTCTGTTAATGACTCTTTCTTAACACTAAGTATTTGTAGGCGCCCTTTATTTTGGCTGTGCACTGATAGTAGTTCACCAAGTGCCTTGTAACAAAGAAGCAGTGTAAGCAAAATCAAACGAATATGTAATCATGTTGCAAAGTAGACTATAAAGAGTATGGATACTCACAGTGTAACTCTCAACTTAAGGCTTTTGTTTATAGACATACTACATGGTACATGCTTTAAATTATGTAAACACCCCGAGGCTACGTTGTTGTTCTGTTGTTGTTTTGGGTTTTTTTTCCCTGTAATTATGACAATGTGCTGTGGCATTTAGTTTCTTTTGTTATGCTAGATAAACAGAGTGTGGTTATGGAGATGCAAGCGAGGCCCGGCTAGTTACGTTTTCCAGATATCCTCCAAGTGCCCTCCAGGATTGGGGATCTCTGGATCCTTCACACTTGGCTGTATGATTGAGGAGTGCAGGGACATGCTTTTGAGTGTCAGGCCCACTCTCCCCAAGCGATGTCTTTTAAAGGAATATGTAAGTGCTCTTGGTCTTCTCAGCAGAGATCATGCTCCAATTAACAGGTTCATCACCCATGGGAGCTGCTGACGGACCTCAGGGACTTACAAAAGGAGCATAAGTTTCGATGCTGTGACTGGAGGGGGAAAAACCATCAAGCACAGGCAGATAGCAGACTCTCAGTTATTTGATTGTTTGAATTAAAGCAGCCTTTTATACTCAAATGTTCACATCATTGTGTGTGTGTGCAGCTTTTGTACATTTTAAATACAATATCTGTTTTTTTTTTTTTATGGGATTTCTGCTTCAACTGTGGTACTGTGTTGTGTATCTTTTGAAATCACATGGTTGGCTCCCTTTGGGACACATGAAAGCAGACATCATTATTTAAGCTCTCCAGTGAACCATAATGAATTCCGTGAGCTATGAAAAAAAATCTCCATGTCAAAGTACAAGCTCAAGTGGATTTGTCTTGATCTAAAATGCTGAGGACTTGAGTCCCAGTTCTTCTGTGTGCGTGTTTTCTTGCTAAAGATATGCAGATGAGCATAATAATACAGCGCACATTCCTGGCCAACATCATTAGCTTTATACAGATGTAATTCTAATATTTTATTACAGTGTAGAGTGGTACAAAACCACCATTGATCAATATTTTACTGTACTATGTTCTGCTGAAGTTCATGAAGTTGAGTACTGCTTTTTTTGGCCAAAGACTTCCCTCGCTCTGTTTTAAAACGCAAAAAAAGTTTTAATTTGCTGCTTTTTACACATTCTGAAATGTTCTCCAATGTATTTTTTAACAGTGCTGGCAACGACAAAAATCCCACTTGGTTCTGGAAACCTCTGCAAAAAAAAAAAAAAAAAGGATAAAAAAGGAGACAAAACGCATGCAGAGCAGTTTCTAAAGTTAGCAGGCATGTTGTCCAAAATTAACAGTGGCAGTCGGGCCCAGAGGAAACGGCTGCAGGAACCACATAAAACGCCATTCGGGGAGGGAGAGGCGTGTGCTGGGGGCTAGAGGGGTGTCAAGTAAAAAAAGGGAGGCGGGGGCACAGATTCCACCCTGACGGCAAACTTTGCAGACGATTTCATTTGATCCAGATCTCGCTGATTGGTGCTGCCAGTGAAGTTCCTTATTCTCTTAGAGAAAAGATGGAAGAAAAATAGCCCCGGGCAAAGCAAGGCTGCGTAGCGTGGACGTGGAGTTGATCAGAAATGGACACGGCAGTGGTCAGATGAGCACACAAGTGCATGGGGAAAAAAAGTGTTGCGTGATGAGCTACGGCCGGAACATGTTGCCGCAGGAAAGAGGGGAGTTGTCGCAGAAAGTGTGGCAACTTTCCCTCAAATTTATCTGGCTTAGTTTAGTGACTGTAAACAGTTTTCATTTTGGGGAGGGGACATAAATCATGGCTCGATGTGGCACTGGAGCCACCCCTTATCATGACTCCGTCTCACATTAGCATCAGTGGTTCTCCTGCTCCATCGCTACAACTTCTTCCTGCAATCCCTGGATGCCGGAGTTAACAGAAATGCTTGAAGTCCTCACACACATTTCACAAGGAAGACAACACAAAAGAGAGGTGGGTTAATTGAAAGCAAGTTTTTAAGAAACTAATGACTGAATGAGCTTGATTGTCAGGAAGATAATAACTGAGCTTGAGCTCAGGCCACTCAAACATACATGTCCTATAAATGTCTTTGATGCACCCTCCATTTTTTCGTCTTGTAGTAATTGACACTTGAGAAAGAGGCATGGCTTCCGTGCCTTCCACAGAAAATGTCCCCAGGGGCAGAAAATATTGAATACATAGAGAATAGTTATTAAAATATTTCTTTAGTACTTGGAATGCACCAATATGTATAGAAATATATATCGGTTGTACATCAGGGGCACCCGTTTTAATCAGCATCACTAATCGTCATCCGTATTTATGTTTGTACTTCTGAATACTATATAAATGATTTATTGTTTACATAATTAATGGGAATTCCTTACATCTGTATGACTAAATTAATTCATTATTATTTTAAACATCGGTATCGGCGTAGACTTGGTACATCCCTAAAAAATACATGTAGAAGTTTGACTCTCACTAGCTGGGATTGTGTATTTTTGGAAATCATAACTGTAACTTCCCACAACCCTCCCAGTATCTGTGTGGACAATCTGATCCATAAATGAGTCAACTGGGCCCAGCCGGGGGTGGACAACAGTCCATTGTTTGCGGAGGGATTGCCAGTGCATCCTCAATGATCAATGAGGAACTCGACTCAACCCAGACTCCCAGTCTCAGAGAGGCGCTTTGTGATCATCTGAAAGGCAGGGCAAGACCCCTGTGTAAACTACAATTGTGCGGTGTAGAACCCACTGGGTTCCTCAGAACGCTGGGACATTGCAATTTTACTCTGTGGCAAAAAAACATTCAAATTGAATAAATACCTGAGGGTTTCGATTGCAGTTTTAAACAATGAACAATGTTGCTCCATGACCTTTGACTTGCAAGGGCAGGTCGTCATAATAAAGCAGTTTTCTTGACCGAGCTTCTTTCTTCTTCTCTTCCTGGGCCTGGTCTAGGCTTAGCATCAAAGGCTGCCATGCATACAGCACAGCCCATTCAGATAAGGGAGGGGGTGGTTGACCCTGGCAAGGGTCTAGGGCATGACACCCCTACTTCAGACATGGTCCCCTACTCTCCCACTACCGTTCTAGGGGCATGAGTGCAGCACTAGCCGAGGAAAAAAAAAAAAAAAAGCATCCATTAAGTGCCACTTTGAGGCTGAACTGTGGGGGCAGGGGACTTTGATCCATGACCTCCGACGCCCATGGTCGCTTTTAATTAAGAATCAGAGTGGAAAGGTGATTGGACTGCGTGTGGGCAGTTTAAAGGAGATGAATTTTATGTTTCTCAGTACGTATTTTATGTTTTTCCCTGCGTGTGACTTTTGGTAGCGAAAAAAAAGATGTGAACTCTGTTTTGAACATGGACGTCCGACGGTCGGGGTTAGCAGCTCCATGGTTGGTTTGGCCGGGATGAACATTTTACCCAGTCTCACACCACCACCCTTTAATTGAGCATAATTTACTGCATCTGCCCTCCTAACATACACATTTTAACCCAGAAGCCACACATTGTGGTGCACATGAAGAATTACACCATTACTATTTTAACCATCTTCACCATGGTAATTACACACAGAGCAGGAAACTTTGGTTCTAAGAAACCAACATTAAAAGGTGGAGAGATCATCTCCAGCTTCCTGGTTTCCCAAGATAATGAAGGATGAGTTCCCGGATGTGCCCTCGTGTTCTGTATTCTAGCCTGCTTCTGTAGAAGAACATCTCACCACCAATTCTAAATTAAAGGAACCTTACTACACAGGCTTCTTTCCTCCACCAGCAGTCATTTGAATGTCCCTAATTGTTGATTGTCCTGTATGAAGCATGGTTTACCTCAGGCACAGCAGAAAGTACCTACTAACATCTCACAGGTATCATGTGTTCCCCACTGTCCCAGGAGACAGGAAACAGGAATTTCTTATACATACGAGCTAACAAACAGGCCCTGTTCCCACCTGCATAATGCACAATAGCCCACGAGAAGAGAGAGCCTCATAAAGCATATCTCATTTATTGTATTCACTTTATGTTATTCTCAATAAGCTTATTTCATTGTTTGATATGTGGCAAGTAAAACTGCACAGAGTTTATACAGTCCCAACCCAAATCAATTTATTTAACACTGTATGAAATTATCAGTATACTATTTATTCTACTAACGGTGATTATAAATATGGCAATAGGAATGGGTACAGAGTATGACTTATCATTGTTATTATCAAGGCATGCAGACTAATAATCCAACACAACAAAACCCAGACAACAAAACTAATGTCTCAAAAGTTAAAGTGGGAACACAAGTCACCTGTATTATCATCTGTTGTGTATTTGATGGCCACTTGCCCTCCAACTCAGCGTATTCAACAGTTTCTTATAAATACATCTCAAACACAACCTGCCCAAGGGATAGCATGCCATCAGACACCCTGCAAGACTTTCTCTCTATTCACGTCCCCGCGGTTTTAATACTGAGGGCATTTTTTATTCTGATAGCCTGACGTGTCTTGGAGATGTTTCTACTGATAATTAATTCAAGAACCTAAGACAAGCGCGTCCCCACGAAGAAGAGCTAAACATTTGTTTCATCAGACCTTCCATCTCCACCCTGCAGAAGCAACAGCAGAAAAAAAATGGCTTCTTTAAAAAAAAAACACACACACACACACTGTACGTCTTTTCCATTTCACGTGACTGCGGTACTCGCAAATGTTTAAATTCCTCTGAACCACTTCAAAGTGCATTCATCGTTGCGAGCAGAATTATGAAAATGACTGTGAGTGTATATATACAGTATGGGTGCATGTATAAATGTAATTGCACACGCGCTTCCTCCCTCATTCTGGATTCTGTGCAGCGTCGTCATGGGGAATGCTAAATCTGACACAGCGGCCTGGTCTCGGGCTTCAGACGAAATGGACTCCAGCTGCTGTCAAACTCCTGCCAGCTGTGAGACTGAACGGCCTGGGCACTGAAAGTAGAAAGGAACAGAACGTGTTCTCATGCACAAACGTCTCAGCTCACGATCGGACACGCAATCGATACGGTCATCAATAACGCCTCTTTTCCGTTAGATAAAAACTGAAAATGTCATGAAGGACTTTCAGCATGCAGTGTCATATGAGGATGTTCTACTACAAATTATCCAACAATATAAATATAAAACGTAATAAACTAAAAGGCCTATAGAAATTTTTATATCGCCCCCTTGTGGTCACCAAAGGCCAAAACACACAGAAACTGAGAATGTTAGCACTTATATAAAAACATTATGTGCCTATAAACAACAAGTGATGTTTTTCATTGAATACGGTTGTTTATCTGTATTAGTTTGTTTACCTGAACTGGCTGATAATGAAAGGAATATCTAAATAAATTATGAGCAACAAGTGGAATGCTGTGTTCACACAAGTCAAAAGAGAAGTGATTGTCATTGTGATACATAACAGCACAGCACACGGTGCAAACAGTGAAATGTGTCCTCTGCATTTAACCATCACCATTGATGAGCAGTGGGCAGCCATGACAGGCGCCCGGGGAACAGTGTGTGGGGACGGTGCTTTGCTCAGTGGCACCTCAGTGGCACCTTGTCGGATCGGGATTCAAAACGGAAACCTTCTGATTGCGGGGCCTCTTCCTTAACCGCTAGGCCACCACTAACCCTCTCAAAGTCAACGCAAGTCACTATATTTTCAGAAAAACTTCATTATTTGTAACTTTGTAAGTGACTAATCCATGTTGCCTGTTTTGTGTGTGTGTGTGTGTGTGTGTGTGTGTGTGTGTGTGTGTGTGTGTATATGCCCCCTGTGTACATATATGGTTACAATTAAGGGGGAACACGTCACCCGGAGTCAAGTCACAGTGAACAAAAATCTGTTCTCAATCAGGTGACTGTTCTTCTTGGCTCCTCTGTTTGTCTTTTCCCATAATTCCACAGCACCCATTTCCACGTCAAGAACTACTAGGGGCAGAATTACCGATCCAGTACTGCCCGTCAAATATTGGATTCTCTAAAAATCTAATACGTTCAGAGTATCTCTCAAAAATTAAACAAAGATAAACGCATTACTTCATTACTGAGGGGTTTATTATGTACTACAGCATGGGACCAGATCGGGATGGTGGGAAAAATGCCTATTAGCCCACTGACCAAAATGATGAGCACATCATTCCAGAGAACACAACTGACCTCCAGCATTCAGGTCCAATTGAAACAGGGGCCTGAAATAATCGACCTCCAGAGAGGTTTTATTTAAAGGAAGTTGGTGTTTTTAAGCAGGACTGAACTCTCAGTTCAATAGAAGAGCAGTGCTAGACCACACAGCATATCCTCCCTTTTAGCACCCAGAATGTGTCAAATCACTCAATTTTAGGTGGGAAGACATTTTCACTCGTCCCACCTCCACCATCTACAAGGTGGAGAGGTGACCTGAGGTAGGGAGTGTGTGAGGTAGGGAGCGTGTGGCTGACAAAACGCTGTCTGCATCATAAATGTATGTTAGAACATAAAAATGTTTTCATATTAAACATTCATATTCTAGTTGACTTCAAAATTCCTGAGGGTCTAGGGTTTTTACTATATCATGTCCAAATTCTGTTGTTTTTGTTTTTTTGACAAATAGTTCATTACTTAAAATTATAAAATGTGAGGACCTCTTTCCAGACCTGTCGAATGTATACAGATAAAAAAAGGACAGAAAGCCAGGTACATGAGAGCTTTTTGTAAATAGCTGCTGTTTTGAGTTCTGGGCTAAAAAAAAAAGATTGCTGACAAGGAATTCTGGTTTTGCCGATTTTTTTTCTCCATCTTTCTATGCACGCGTGTGAACCTTCAGGAACCAGAGCAGCCTCTTTCTGCAGTCATTAGCATACCAAACTAATAAACCTGATAACCAACAGCAATGACCAGTGGAGTAGGGCGGGAAACTAACACATAAAATAATTGCCAGTAACAATTTCAAACAGATGTGTGCTGGACTCGTGTTAAATATAGTGATTTCATTGAAAAACAAGCTGCATGGGATCGACTGGTGGGTAGTCAGGCCATTCTGGGGTCCCTAATGACCCTGGGGGTCAGAGGGGTCGATGGAGTAAAGGCAGATCAGAGGGAGCTTGCAGCCTGCGGCCTGGACAGAGCCCATAAATCCGACTGATTCTCGGAGGAAGCCATCTTTTTCTATTAAAACACAATCAGAGTCCTTACATTGCGTGCCCTCCCCTAAACAAAGCGTAGACTTTAGAGAACGAAGAAGGAGTTTGAAGAGAGTTTGCTGAGGTCATACATGAGTAACACATCAATTTCAGGTCCGAAAAAATACAAGAAAAGGCCTAAAATGAAAAAACTCTTGACTACTTGACCACACAGCTAAACCCGCGTCAATTCCCTTTTTTCATCCTGAATAAAATCAGGGGAAAAACACCAAATTCATCAACATTCATGTGTTTAAATTATTTAAAGAAATGTATTGAGTTCTAACTTGTTGTGTTGCTAATCTATAAAATCAGTATAAAATCACACAGTATAGCAGCATGTAAATAACAGGCTTACAAATTATGAAAAATAAGTGGTTGCACAGAAACAGATTTTTTTGTTACTGCCGTACTGCTGAAATACTGCTTTTGTGTGAGCGTGTGTGTAATATTTTGTGGTCCTTCTACCTAACTACATATTTTACGTAAAAAAATTAAAAATGCTAAAAAATGATACATTTTGGTCCAGTCGTGTGGAGAATTTTGTTTTGAAAGCATCACATATTTAATGCATCTCAGATCTTCTTTAATGTAATTAGACCATACAACTCATGTCATATGATCATATCACCATGACTTCAGGCCCATTAGACAGTGGCATTAAAGTAATTTTCCACATTTTCCGCATATAAATACTTATATGATAGATGTTACTGGTTAACATCCAAACTGACAGTTGTATTTCATGTGAGTGCCCATCATCTGCTCCAGCGTATGAAACGTCATGCTGCCTCTCTGCGTTACAGCTCACATACGCCCTCGTCTGGTGAAGGGCGTTCACTGTACATTTGGCAAGTACTGTTTTCCAAACAGCCTTAAAGAAGAGGACTGACATTTATCCCTAGTGCAAAACTATTCAGTTTGACCAAACAAATTTTCTTAACTACTGTTTTGGGGTTTTTTTTTTTGGTCTGCTTTTAATTGCAGTGCTGCTTCCCTTTTCTTCCTTATCACAAAAATATTTCTGAAAATGGGATTCTGCTGTCATCTAATGGTACAGAAATATAATTTCACAAGTTATCATCTGTGAAGCATGGTGGCTGAGAGATTGTGGCTGCTTCTGGAATTTTTATTGATGAAGCAGCTCATGATGGAAGATGCAGAAGAAGGCAGAAACACATCTGTGGCGTAGTTTTTTTTTAACTCCTTTTCTTGTTTTTCATTACAGGTAACATGCTCCTTCATCAGCAATTCTGAAAGTTGGTGACATTTTCAAAGAGTCATGACAGGCAGGGTGCAAGCAACCTGGAGGAAAGTCCTGTGGACAAAGGTGAACTGGAAGCGTCTCAGTGAAATGAATCACATCACTGAGCACAGCACAGCACACGGTGACAGAGCGAAATGTGTCCTCTTTTAACCACCACCCTTGGTGAGCAGTGGGCAGCCATGGGAGGTGCCTGGGGAGCAGCTTGTGGGGACGGTGCTTTGATCAGTGGCACCTTGGTGGATTGGGATTCGAACCAGTAAAATTATGGGGCTGCTTCCTTAACCGCTAGGCCACCACTGCCCCATGTCTTAATGAATAGTGTGCTTCCAGTAATTCTGAAAAATCTTTTGGATGAAAAGAAATCAACTGGTCTCCATTTTCCCTCGCTAGCTCACTACTCAGTACATAGAATGTCTGTAATGTCCTTGACTCCGTATCACTTCAGTTGTGGCCTAGCATTTAAGGAAGCTGACCCATAATCAGAAGGTAATCCGGGGGTTAAAACCACATGGGCTAAAAGTATTTCGTTATGTCACTGTGTTGTGCTGTGTAACAAAGACAATCACTTCACTTTCACTACAACTTGTGTAGTCTGGCGATTATACTGTAGCGTTGGTTGCCAATAGGGCTGGGATAAAAATGGAGTTCAGATACATCAACATAGCATAACGGAATTGCAGATAAAACAGTATCTGGGCAGTTCTAAAAGTGGACTTTCTGTCACACCCATAAGGCCATTGAAATACCAGATATTTGTATGATGTGAGTGATTATGTAAAGTTTTAAGATTTTCTGTATTCAGCTGTACAGTTTACATAAAAAATATTGTCACTAAGTAACACTATGCTTGTTCATTTTTTATTTTGTGTGATTTTTAAAATCATAGTGACTTTTTTGCACAGGGCACCAAACAGGTTAGGACTGCCCCTGGTCATTTCCATGCGCGCTGTCAGTACCCAATCAGTACAACTTGCCCAATCGGTTCCACGCCTGCGGATTACTGACAGATTGAAGGCTTTTTTTGCAGTATTTTTCAAACCTTTAAACTCTAGATTTAAGGATTACTAGACATTTGTAATGATATTTAAGGCCTTGGTTTTTGGAAACTCAAATTTAGGACTTTTAAAGTCTGTTCCTCTGTGCCCCCGACCGAAACTAATGTCTCGTGCTGCAAGTGGGGGTGGTTTCAGGTGATGAGCGAATATTTCTGTGGTTGGCTGGAATAATCAAAATTTCTCCCGTTATAATTATTGTCACGGCCAATACACCTCCAGTCCACCAGAAAGCCGCTGAGACAGCGACCCAGAAACGGAAGTGTGAGTGGTCAGCGGCAAGTATAAAAGCCAATTTATTCCCAGAGACGCTAGCCTTCTTTACCCACACCCAACTGATAATAACTTGTAACTATGACCTTTGCCTGTCCCTGACCTCGAGCTTTGCCTGCGCCTTTTGCTAAAATGATCTCCCATGTTACCCCACCTTCCCAGATGCCCTCCTGTCCAGCCTCCTTCCCCGCTACCCACTACAGAGCAAGAGTTCCCTCACCGCCGTGCAGCGGCGCGTCCACGGCTACACTCCCGTTCCAAATAACCTACTGCCTCTTTCTCACCGGCCGAGCACCGCCGGTCCTCCTCCCCAGCTCGTTCAGTGTCCTCTCCCAGTACGACGGCTTGTCCCTTCGTTCCAAGCATGCCTGCAAATGCGTCCCCGAACTTGCAGTGACAAGTATATATTAACATATTTTAAAATATGTAAAACCTGTTGTTGAAACCATTGTGCATTTAACCTGGTACTCATATATAGGTACACATATATAGGTTTTGAGCTTTTCTTGTCCATCTTTCATCTGTGTTAATTTTACACTTTACTATCAACACCCATTCTCCAACCCGAGGATCAGCTTAATGTAAATGAATAGACACTTTAGTGTGTTTCTGCAGAACCCAGGAAAAATTAATAATGAGCTGGGATTGAAAATATTAGGAATGAATAAAATGTGCTTTATTTGGAAGCTTATTTATTTCACAGCTGCTTATTCTAATTCTCTGTTCCGCCTTGTAAGATGGGACATTCTGAAAGACCATCTGTAAGATGGGACATTCTGCAGGCCCACAATACTTCGGCAGCTTTTGTCTTGTGGAGAGGCCTATCACCTCTTTGTTTTCTATATCTTTGTCAAACGGCATTACAGCATTTAGCAGCCTTCCCCCAAACAAAAGGTGTGAAGCGCCAGCCATTTGTTTCAGGATGCAGTTTGTTTGGTTTTTTTTTTGTAAAAGAATGCCATTCATCAAGCCAATGTGATCCCATGTTAAATTTTCAGTGAAAACTGTGTTGTGCCAGACAGGTAACACTTGATACCATTTAAATGGTTCAGGATGTTGAGTGGTCACAGAGATCATAAGGAGCTACTTCAGTGTCATGTTTAACCTTGTGAGCTGGTTATTAGATGCCACTCCAGCAGTCAACTTGCGGTCAATCCTCAAGAGGCAGGTGGACAAACTAAACCTCAATAAAAGTGAAGAAGAAACTTGTAATGCTTGTAATTATACTTTAATTGTACTTTGGCCATGACTGTACTCAACAAACCACTAAATCAGGTGCACAAAATGAACTGGTGAACCAAAGGAACTGGTGAACCACAGAATAACTAAAGGGAAAAGTGAAGGCAGTGATCCAGCTAACGAGAAGACCCGGTGAATTGATGAACCGCCGGATTCAATGACAATTCTCATCCATCAGAGGGTCTTCTTGTTTAGCGAATCATTCTGAACTGTAAAAACACCTCATGCCAGTGGGAGCACTCATGGTCCTTGTAGTTGCTGATCTTAAGTCAGTGCAATTGTACATAGATATATAGACCAGATGTTGCATCTAATGGGGCATCTATGGGAGCGAACGTGTCAACAGAGGTGCCACCTTGGGACAGGGTGGACCTCCTTTTATATTTTACATTTACAGCATTTTACCAGACACCCATATCCAGAGCAACATCAGGGCCAAGGTGAAATACAAAATAAAAGGACCATATACCGGCAAATTTGAGATGCAATTTTATTTTCTATGTATTTACGACCAAGCTGTGAATCAATTGATAGAGAAGCGTTTTTTTTTCTTTTAAACATAGCATAGTATTATGTTCATAAAGTAATCTGCAAAATTATTTTTCAGTTAAAATAAACTTAAATTACATTCTTAATGTCTTACTACATTCAAATACAAACCTCTCAAAAAGGCCAGCAATGTTAGCTGAAAGACCCTGAGGTCGATATGACAAATGAGGACGATAAGGAGTACATAGTAATGACCCGGGGCTTTGTGAACTGCTGGCAGCAGAACTACCTATATATCAACACTGGGAAGAAGCTGGTTGTAGACATCTGCAAGCACAAACATCCTCTACCGCAACCACTAAACATCCAGGGTGTGGACATTGAGGCTGTGGAGAGCTGCAGGTACCTTGGTGTTCATCTGAACAATAAACTGGACTGGACTCATAACTCATGACCTCTACAGGAAAGTGCAGAGCTGGCTGTACCTACTGTGGAGGCTCAGGTCTTTTGGGGTGAAGGGCCCACTTTTGAAGACGTTTTATGACTCTGTGGTGACCTCAGCCATCTTTTATGGTGTGTTCTGTTGGGGGGGTTAGCATCTCTGCTGGGCACCGAAAGAGACTGAACAGGCTGATCTGGAGGATGCCAGCTCTGTTTTAGGATGCCCTCTGGACGCAGTGGAGGTGGTGAGTGACAGGAGAATGGTGGCTAAGAGGTCATCCCTGTTGGACAACATCTCCCACCCCATGCAGGATACCCTTACAGCACTGAGCAGATCCTTCAGTGGCAGGCTACTGCACCCACGGTGTAAGTTAGGGTGTCTCTTGGTGTCTTTGCTGTGGCAATGCCCTCCCTGCAGAAAACCACTTTTGTATTTTTGCTTCGTTATTTTCCTTTATTTCTTTTGGAGCTACTCCGGTTGGGGGTACGCCTTGGCTTGAGTTGCCTCCAATTGGTACCCTCCGAAGTGCAGGTAGGTTAAGATAGCTGGTGTTAGGTATAGGACTGGATTTACAATTTTGCTGTTGTGTTTGTGGCCTCAGGTACACGTTCGGTGGAGAGTTTGTGTAAACTGGGGTGGTTGTCAATACTCGGCTTTTTTTTTGTGTGGGGCGGTTTGATCTGTTTGTGTACACAGGTGTGGGTCTAATGTTAGCACAAGATTCATTGTGTGTGTCATGGTTGTGTTCGTTAGAGCTCCTTCTGCGTTCATCTGGCACAGTGTTCAAATGACTGTTTGAATTGCCGTGTGGTGTTCGCTCACTCTCAGTAGTGAGGTTCTTTGGCAGAAGGATACCCTATTTTAGCTGTGGAGCGTGTTGGTTTATAGGAACATTTTTCCAAGCCCTGCCTACTGATGTGCTCTCGTTGAGTATTTCTGCCGATCCGGCAAGTGACTCTGATGCGGACATAAAAATCTGTGAGTGCTCATTGGAGATGCGTGAGTGTGGCTAGATCCAGCGAGAGTTTGACCAGAATGCGAATACCGTAACTATGGGCTCGCAAGATGGTGCAGGAGCTTCAGCTTTTGCCAACTTGAGTGTCAGCGTGAGCTTGAGCTCAGAAAGTTGGAGCAGGAGGCTGGAATGGAACGTGACCTACAACCAGTGTAAGCACTGATGTGCTTTTGTGTAAAGCTCCTGTTCAGGTCAAGTCTAGGACTGCTGTCGTATGGCGGTGTGTCTGTTTTGAGGGCCTGCTGACTTTCGTAATTTTTGGTTAGAGATTCATTGGATAATGCAGATATTGTATTTGAGGGGAATGCTTTTTCTTGTGCTCTTTTGGATCAACCAATGGGTTGATAATTGGTGGTGGGGGTGTTACATCCCTGGACGTATGTCCCACGTGTTCTGTGAGGCTGGCTGTGTTTTTGTGTCCTGTCTCTTTAAGGTTGACTTCAAGGGAGGAGTTGAAGCCTACCAGCCACAGTTATAATAGTTTTGGATTTTTCATTAGTTTTAGTTTTTATTTCGTTTAGATTTTTTTTTTTCAAATTCAGTTAGTTTTAATTAGTTTTTAGAGGCAGATTTACTAGTTTTTATTAGTTTTGATATTTTGAAATTGCTTAGTTTTAGTTTAGTTTTTATTAGTTACAGTGTTAGTTTTAGTTTTTTTTTTGTAAATTAGGATATTTGACAGGTGCATGAATCAAAATCACCAGAATAGCCTTATCCATCTTAGCTCCGATAAGGTTATTGACTCTTGCAGCTCCGGGTGTTTTGAATTTTGGTTCGAGTGAAGTGGTGAACTTTTTGAAGGTAATCGAGTCTCAGAGTCGTGTAGACATTCCAGTCTTAAACATATTTACCAACGCTTCTTCTCATTTGTGGTGTTCCTGCGTATTTACTAGCCAGCAGCTACTTGGTCCATTATGGATGCTGTAGTATCACGTTCCTTTCCCATGTTACCTGGCCTGGCTACCGCTTCTCTTTCGGGGGAGGGCGGGCGAGAGGCTAGCTTGTTCAGGTACTCTTGGTTCGCCTTTTTGTGTGAGCTTTTCAAATGGACTTTCAGATTCGTGGGGTTTTTCCCCTTGAGAAGTATTCCACATATTGTATCACCTGCTTCTACAACAAGGCACTTACTTTTATTTTTGCCACTGTCATAATCAAAGAAATCCCAAATAGGACTTTCTTCCGCTTTCTTCCGACTTTTGCTGCAGCCATCACGCTAGCCGGCGGCGTCACGGACAGACTATGGACACGTGACGTCACAGACCACGTGTTACCATAATGGTCAAAAACCTGGCTTAAAACTGGCAGCGTGAAGTAAATAGATTTTAATTCAACCCAAAAGGCTTATTACAAAGACGAAAACGAAGGACGTTTTTGCCCTAATATTAGTTCGTTTAAGTTCGTTTTGTATACACACAAAACAGTTTCAGTTATTTTTCGTTTTTTTTTTAACTCTCATTGTTATTTTTATTTCAGTTAACGAAAATGCTTTTTCAATTCTAGTTTTAGTTTTATCGTTCGTTTTCGTTAACTATAATAACCTTGCTACCAGCTCCACCTATCACCTGCCTAGGTCACCTCCACCTATATAAAGAGACTTCGGATGGTGTTCGGGAGGTCCCCAGGGTCTGCTAGGCCCTTGCTCTTTTGGGAGGTCCCCAGGGTCCATGGATATTTACATTTACATTTACAGCATTTATCTGACGCCCTTATCCAGAGCGACTTACAATCAGTAGTTACAGGGACAGTCCCCCTGGAGACACTCAGGGTTATGTGTCTCTCGACAGTCCCCCTGGAGACACTCAGGGTTATTTGTCTTGCTCAGGGACACAATGGTAGTAAGTAGGATTCTGGTTCATAGGTGAGTGTGTTACCCACTAGGCTACTACCACCATAGATCTGCAAGGAGCTCCTTTGGGGATCTCATTCATGTGTCTTGTTGCTATGTGTGATATAGCCTTTGTTGTTAGCATGTGTTAGCCTGTTAGCTTTATGTGCCCTTTTTTGTTAACTTTTGTGCATGTTTGAGTTATCCCCACTGGACCATCCCTTCATTTAGGCTGTACTGATGTTGGTTAGCTGTGCTGAGTCTGCTGTTATATTGTACTTATTAGCTCACTGTCAATAAAAGCACTGTTTGTATGCTTTGTTTGGTTGTGTGTGTGAAAAAGTGGACATCCTCCTCTCCACACCCTTGTCACGTTTCTTAGACCCCTAGACTTAGGAATGTGACAAACATTAATTGTCGAACACAAAATCTTGTAACATTATAAAATGTTATGCCTTGATCCTTCGTTATTACAGCCATACAAGACACAAAAGTCACACATCTTTGCTTGTACCGTCAGAAAAGCATGTTTGTCCAAATATGGTGGCAGTATTGACACATGCTTAAGAGTCTGAATGCGACATCTTCTGTCTAACTGTACAGTCAGAGGTGAAAATAAGCCTGATGACTATTGAGTTACGAATATGAAACTAGTGTTATCTCTTATACTTTCTGATAACAGTGCCAGATCTTCCATGGGTGAATATGATGACTGTCATTGCTCTTAAGTAGGTGTCTTTCATTGTATAATTCACTTTAATCTTACAGCATACATTGAAATCCATATTATCAGTATTTCATTAACATCAGTATATCAGTATACTAAATGTATTCATGTTGTCATGATCCGGTCTGGAAGGGGTTACTCCGGTTCGAGATCTGGACCAGATCTTCAATGTATGCATCCTTCTTCATCGTAAAGTCTTGTCCTCATCTCAGTTCACCTGCCTCGCCATGCCAAACGACCATGACACATATAAAATGTTTTCAGATAAATTTCCGCATTGATCCGTTTAATCATCTGTCACCTCTTAAAAGCGTCTTCAGATAAGATCTTCACTTTTTGAATCTGCTGTAGAAGCTTATTGCTGAGTGTAAGTATTGCATAAAATGCTTGGTTATGCAGCTGATAAAGCTCTCACCTCAACTTCTCCACACTTGTACTGAGAAACTTATAGGCAATTTAGGCAAATCAATTTTATTGACAATAAAAACATAACCAGTGTCCAATTCATAGAACTGAACCTCTAGTGAATTACTGATAAATTGCCATCATGTAAACTATCCAGGCACTCAATACAACATGGAAATTTAGAAACTAACACAAAATGTAGACTTACAGGGTAGTTTTTTTATTTGATATATGAAAAGAGTAAAAGCACTTAATTAAACAAACATTGTTGGAAAAAACACAAATTATATGACTCCCACTTTATCTTCCTCATTTTTAAGACATCCTCATGTTTCAAGTCGTGTAGTTTAAGATGGAAGATCAGTAAAACATATGCAATGCATTAATAAATAAATGACAACTCAATTAACATTTGGTCGCTTGTCTAGATCCCTCTTTAGCCTCCTGAATTTCATCCGCAACAAGAAGAAACTCAGACAGTGCTCAGTGCTTTTTGGATTACATTCAGTTCATTCAAACTCCTATTCCTATTAAGTACTCCTATTCTACAGAAATAAGTATAAGTGCTACTGACTTTTGGAGTTTGTATAAAACACCCCTTAAAACAATCTCTCTCCAACAATTTTTGGCAGATGAGGGAAACACCATACAATATACTTATTCGATATCAATAGCAACTGGTCCTTTTATTGTAAATCCAACAAAGAAAGACACCCTGTGTCCTCCTCTTCCAGTCAACAGTTTTTTAAACAGTGGGCTGACTTCTACCTTCACCTCTGGATCAGCAGTATCTGCCAGAATGTAATTGTCCTTAACTTCTCCCTCGACTCTGTAAAGAAGTTGTCTGACTCCCCCATGTTTCCAGATTTTCCCATTTTCCCACTGGAATGTGTTTTGATCTGGTTCAACACACTTCTCTATGTCTTTACGGCAGATCAATCGGTCATAACCTTGCTTCTTTCCAAGGTAGAAGTGTGCCACGGGTCTCTTTCCATTGTACACAGATTTCATCTCATTTGTAAAAGTGCTCTTCAGTTGTGACAAATAGCTTCTCAGCTTCCCTGTAGTTATCCCCACTGAGTGTCTATCTGGCCACAACAGGACAACAGCAATGAAGTGAACAGCTAGGTTCTCACTTTGGGGGATTGGACGTCCAAGAACACTGCCCAAAACGCGGATCAGCTCATTGTAAGGCATTTTGTGTTGCGATTCAGGCTTGACAACACTGAGGACCACACAGGCATAGATCAAATTTACATCATCTCTCAAACTGCAACATATTTTCCGAATTCTGTAGTATTGACAGACTATGTTTTCCATGATTGGCCCTGAATTTGTTTTGGAAAGGTACTGCAGTAGTCCGGAATATGTGTCAGCTTTATTTTTCTCCAAAAATGTACGAGCCTTCAGCATGTCATGCAAGTTCTTATTACGAATAAGATCTGATGCATCTGTTTTGCAGAAGAAGTCTACATAACGTTTGAAACAGCTGAAGAGCTCCTGTTGGGTTCTCGCCTCTCTGATGTCTTTTTGGTCGAAAAATTGACCCAAATTGACAAAAAAACAATCAAGGAAGTCAAACTGCTTTCTGATGTTGACCTTCAGGTTGGACAAAAATTCTGTGAACTCCTGCAGAACATGGTAATAATTGACATGCTTATGCTTCAATGTGTCATTTGCACAAACATTTTGGATCTTCAAACTGCCAGAGAGAACACGACTGAGAATGTTTTGACGTATTTGGTCCAGAGAAAAAACTGGAATCTTTTCCAGGAGCTCGATAACTATTACACCAACCTGAACTTCCCCAAGACAGCCTGCTGTATTGTAGGGGCTGTAATCTCCTTTACTCTGCAACCTCTGAGCATTTTCTTTTTTTGCAATTGCTTGTGTTTGCCTGAAAGCGTCTGTTGCTGATTCAGCCATTTTAAGGTACCTTCCAAGACTGTGAGGTTTAATGGGATCATCTTTGTCATTTGTGATGGCATGCCTCAACTCATGTTTGAGGACCTGTGCAGACGTGTCACAAATATATGAATTGTCCTTTTCAAGTTCTCTTGCTTGTTTTGCCCACTCCTTTGCCTCAGTGAAGTTCTTTTTCTTTATGTAATGGTATCTAGAAAGGAGCTGGGCGATGACTGCATGTTTTTCGAAGCGCTTGGCTGCGTTGAAAAGAACTGTTTCCTCAGACCCTGGTGTCTCATTGGATATGGCTTCAATGAGTGGTGAGAACCAAGAAAGGCATCTCCTCACCAGCATATTATGCACATCCTGCATTAGTTTTTCTTTGCCCTGAATGCACTCGTAAAACTTGTCTTCAGTCAGCAGCAGATTAATTATCTCTGCTTTTGAAACACTGTATGTGTGTGTCAGCTCATCCAAACAGTGTTCTGCCATACTTGGATGGAATACTCTCACAGCTTCAAAAACCACTTTGGCCTGCACCACGCAGCGAGTCAAAATTGTGGCAAACTTTCCAAATCCATCTTCAACCTTACAAGAGGTAGAGTTTGACTGTGTCTGAAGACCCAGGAATGTTTCACAAAGAGGGACAGAAAGTTTTGCACTATTGCCATAGAAATCCAAGAGGAACATGACTGCAATAAGCTGGGCCTGCTTATGATGGAGATTAAAGTTCTTTAGGGTATTTTTGGCCACTCCTCTTATGTAGTCTGGTGAGAAGTTTTTCTTCAAGATCATGAAACCATAGAAGGTTTCTGCATTTTTATAGATCTTTTCAATCTCTTCAAGCTTTGTTTGGAAGAGCCTCTGCTCCTGTTCTGAGAGTTTGTTGCCAATAAAAACTGTGTTTGCTGTAGCTTCTGTCTGCTCCCACACCTCTGCCCTCATGCAATTGAGAATTATGACCTGTGGACTCTTGAATCCAAGGATCTTTTTCAGACATTCTTCCTCAATTGTCTGCTGTAGATCACACACAGTATTCTTGTCTTCAAAGTCATCGATCATCAGCAGAACAGGAAGAGGGGGGGACTGTTTGGTTGTCTCGTATGTGAGTAGCTGAACAACTTGGCGAGCTATTTCTGTTTTATCTGCTGTTTTGTCTTTCAAAACAGCACAACGGAATTTGTCTTTAAGTTCCCACAAAACATGCATGGCTAGAGTGGATCCCCCACAACCTGGTAGATGTTGCACATTGAAGAGCACACAAGCCTTTCTCAGAGAACACAGGTCTGGGATGATGGTCTCAAGAATGTAAGCAAATTTGTCACGCTTGATGAATGGCATTGACCCCGGCTGTTCAGAGAAGTAGAAATTCCACCAGGACACTTTGCCTCCTTTGTAAAAACGTTCTTCAATGAGCGCTTTGTCATCACTGCCACCATCACACTGGTTTACACAAAGGACACTCAATGTGTCCAGAGAACCTTCTACCTTCTTTGTGAAAATCACTTTGCTTCCTCCACCACAGGGCAAGAAACGTATCGATCTGCGATTGTTGGACCATAAGCTGAGGACAGTTCCATTAATCTCAGCAAAACTGAGTTTGTATATACATCTTTCTGAGATGTTGACTCCATAGCGGGTTTCAATCAAGTCCCTCCAGCAGAGGAATGACCGCTCATTTTCACAAATACACAATACCTGGCCTGTCCCTCTGAGCTCTTGCAAGAACATGTTGAAAGCCTCCAGCATAGGGTCTTTGTTGCCACAGACATCAGACAACAACAAGAAAATCACAAGGAATTTTTTAGGTGGCAGGACTTCCCCTCGGCACAGAAACGAAATCACATCTCGAATGGATGACCCTTTCATTGTTAACCAGGAATCAATATCTGAGGGATCTTCTCTATTTGTAACACCATTGCAAAACACCCAACTTGTGATTCTGGTCAATTTCAATTTTCTAGCAAGGTCTTCTACTGCTTCAGTGATCTTGTATTCTGCTGGAGTGTGGACATTTGTGTTTCGATCTTCAAAAAACTGCTTTAAACCTTTTTCTTCAGATTCTGGATCAAAATCCAAGACTGCAGTCAGGTCCATTTCCCTGAGAAAGGCCAGTGATTCCAGTTGAACTGGGTGTGATTTGTTGGCTACAAGCACATAGCGCTCAAAATGTGACTTATCCAAAGAGTGTGATGCTCCAGTTATCATTTCGCATAATTTTGATCCTTGGACACTATTTTTAACCACAGTCAGATGCTTTTCTTCAGCCTCTTTTCTCATTGTTGAATTCTTTGGGATATCTTCTGCTACATATTTGTTGTACTTTTCCATGCGCCTATTTGAGGTGTCTTGTGCAAAGAGATCTACACTGCTGCTGCCATCCCGAATGTAAAAGAACTTGCATTCTTTCGCATTGTCATTGGCCTCTCTCTGTTTTTTCTTTCTTGACTTTCTTGTGTCCATATTGTTGATACTATAGAAACTCTCTTCACAGACTGTAGAAGCTGGTTCTATGTCCACTTCTATTACATATTTTTCAGCAGATGTCATGTCGGGGCGGAGGACTTCCACAAAACGAGGTGGCTTGATGCACCGCTTAGCTGCCTCTACATGTTTGTGTTCAAAATGGCCCTCAATTGCATCAATCAGGGCATTCCCAAAGGCCTCTGTATCATCTACACTTGTCCCTAAAATTTGCCCATGAGTGTAGTCTGGTTTATCTCCAACACCAAAGTGAATGGTCCCATTTGAACGACAGTTCATGCAAGCTGCTCCAAAACGAATAACTTCATCAGTGAACTTCTTCATTTTGCCATCTTTTGTTGCATTTTCGGTGTTGATGTAAGCTTTAAATTCATGGCACGGTTCAATCAGATTTGACGGACCTGATTCTGGTACGTCAAGGCTGCTGTTCTCTCTGTATCTGTAGGCTTCGTGAAATCTGATGAAAGGGTATGGCTTGCATTTCCCACCTGACTGTGTGCCAGGGGCATTTAATTGTTCTTCTTTGAGTTTAATGAGTTCGTCACGCTTATGGATTATAATTTTGGAAGGGCCCAATTCAATACCAACATCTTTAAGATCAGATTTATCTAAAAGCAAAAGACTTTCTCCCGTAATTTTTTGATTATACAGTGCGTCAGCACATTCTGAGTCCACACTGGACAGCCCAAGGATCCACTGTCTCACATCACCCGCTGTCCAACTCTTGATCTCAGCTGGAAGTTGGCCAGCTGGGACATTCTGTCCGTCATCCTAAAATTGTAACTGTACAAATAATTGTGGCACAATGTATATAAAAAACAATATATCAAAATATACTTGAAGTTACAAAGATAAACAACAAGTCTATTATCACCCCTTTGTAAATGGTGATCTTGTGTGGACTGCTTTAGAAAATGTGATGCCTTCGATCTAAGTGCCACCGTCTTGCTGAGCTCCCGCGAACACTGCACTAATTCCGCTGAACTAAGTGGCTATTTCACTGTAATTTTCAGCATTACAGCCTTAACCATGTCAGGAAGCGGTCCAGGTCCCTCGCAACCAGAAACTAGATGGGGCCGCGCAATGACAAAAGGCCAAGTGGCCGCTAATAAAGCTAATAAAGATGCCGCTTTTGAACGGGCTGGACTAATATTGCTCCGTTTACACGAATGAAGGGAAGGAGTGTATAATAGGTAAATATGTAGACAGACAGGTACTTTAAAGACACTTCACAGTTCATTTATAGAATTTGTTCCCGATTCTGTACCTGTGCTGATTTGATGCTGAGTCTATTGTCCTATAGTAAAGATGTGGGGTGGTTATGGTTCTCTTTTGGGTGTTTAGTTGTTTTTTATTTTGACCATTATCTGCTGTTCTAACAACACAAAACCCTTTCGTGCTTTGTTTTCTATATTATTAAGTCTATTTCAATATAGCGGTGCAGTCTGATTATGAGTGATCTTAAATGTATTAGCCTTAATGTAAAAGGTATTAACCATGTTATTAAAAGGCAAAAACTTTTCTTTTTTTCAGGAGAAATGTCAAATTGCATTCTTGGTCTTTTTTTCTTCTTATAGGTCTAATATTAGTGGAGTTGCAATTATTTTTCATAAAATCTGAAAAATCTATTACAGATAATAAAGGTCGTTACATATTGCTCTCAGGTGTTTTATATGGGGGCCATATTGTGATTGGTTGTATCTATGCTCCCACCGTATATGAACCGTATGAAACTAATAAAGCTCCTGAAGTCACTCTGTCAATCTTATGGGAGTCGGCAAAAGTATATTTAAGAGGTGTAATTATATCTTACACCTCAGCTAAAAAGAAAATGGCAATGAATATAGTGGAAAATTCTGATTCTGGAAGGAGATTTCAAATTGTCACCTTCCAAAGGTGTGTCCCAGCAGCTTACTGCAGCCTGTCTGGCTTTAGATAAGCAATTAATTAAGATGGTTGAATCATCTCTATTCTTTGCCAGACATAGACTTTATGAGTCAGGGAATAAACCTGGTTGACTTCTTACAGGGTTGGCTAGAGGGAGGACAGAGACTAATGTAATCTCATCCTTAAAAGACACTTCTGGGGCTCATAGGTTTGAAAACAAATACATTAATTAAATTATGAAACAATCTTTACTCATCAGAATGCCACTGGACAGAGCAAAGAATGATTTTTTTTTCTTAATAAAATTGGACTGGTCATTCTCACATCTGAAGAGCAAGAAGACCTCTGTAGGCCAATTACAAAAGAGTTCTTCAAATCTCTCAGATGAAGAAAGGCCCCTGGGCCCGATGGTTATTATCCAGATACTTTCTAAGCTGTTGCCTAGAAGACTTGAAGTGGTTCTTCCACACCTTATAAACCCAGACCAGACGGGCTTTATACAGAAGCATTTTTCGATCACAAATATAAGGATACTCTTTAATTTCATACAATATACTAGTCAACAAAACTGTGAGGCAATTTCTGTATCTCTGGATGCAGAGAAGGCTTTTGACAGAGTTGACCTGTTTGGGACACAGCAGAGATTTGGTATAGAGGAAGAATTTCTAAAATGGCTTCAAACTATCTACCATTGGCAAATCAGGATTACCATTAGGTAATTTTGATACAGAATCTATAATTAACTTCCCTTTTAAATGGTTGAAATCTGGATTTGTTTATTTTGGGATTAATGTGATTTAAATAAATTATGGAAACTTAATTATGCAGATTATTCATACCATTAAAAGAGATCTAAGTCGCTGGCAAGCACTTTCGGCACCGGAAATGCTCTGCTCATCTGGAGAGCGCATTTTCTACATTTATATGGAATGGGAAAAGGCCTAGACAAAAGATCAAGTCTTTGCAGGTGCCAGTGGAATTGGGTGGATTAGCTATGCCAAAAATTTTATATTATAACTGGGTTTGCCACTCCTAATTCTTTTGAAAATGTTTTAGGTCTTATTATAATCTGTGTCCTACTGTAGATTCCTGGGCCTGTCCCCAGTATCTGTCTGGAGCTTGTTTGCCTGTCCCCATAAATATGATTCAGTGAGGAAAAATCCAATACTCTATATAATTCTACAAAAGTTTGGCGACAGATGGATTTTGCTCTTGGCATAGGCTCACATCTCTTTAAAACATGGTATATGAAAGGGATTAGTGTACTAGGGGACTTATTCCAGAATGGCTCTCTAATGTCCATCCAACAGTTAAAACAGAAATTTGATCTTCCAAATCAACATCACTCTGGAAATCTGCAAATTTGGCACTGTGTTATGTCAAAGAAAAAGCAGGTACTGGATTCCTCAGCACCTAGCAGGCTGGAGAGTTTATTTCTAAATACAACCAATGCTGTTCATTTCATTTCTAGATTCTACTCATTTTTAAGCTAATGTCTCTGGACTGTTGAGCACAGTTGTCCGGAAATGGGAGGAAGATCTGAGTAATGTTTATATAGAAGATGGCTGGCAGTGTCAGGATTGAGTGAAGCTGGGCTCATCACCAGGGCCCAATCCAGACAGTGCATGAAAGCCGTAGATTTCCGCCCCTTCGGGAGTGACGGCAATTTAGTGAACTTGACCTTGCAACTATGTATGTATTTTGAGTTCTGGCAATAGCCACACGCCTGCAGGCTACAGGGAGTGCAGAATTATTAGGCAAATGAGTATTTTGTCCACATCATCCTCTTCATGCATGTTGTCTTACTCCAAGCTTTATAGGCTCGAAAGCCTACTACCAATTAAGCATATTAGGTGATGTGCATCTCTGTAATGAGAAGGGGTGTGGTCTAATGACATCAACACCCTATATCAGGTGTGCATAATTATTAGGCAACTTCCTTTCCTTTGACAAAATGGGTCAAAAGAAGGACTTGACAGGCTCAGAAAAGTCAAAAATAGTGAGATATCTTGCAGAGGTATGCAGCACTCTTAAAATTGCAAAGCTTCTGAAGCGTGATCATCGAACAATCAAGCGTTTCATTCAAAATAGTCAACAGGGTCGCAAGAAGCGTGTGGAAAATCCAAAGCGCAAAATAACTGCCCATGAACTGAGAAAAGTCAAGCGTGCAGCTGCCAAGATGCCACTTGCCACCAGTTTGGCCATATTTCAGAGCTTCAACATCACTGGAGTGCCCAAAATCACAAGGTGTGCAATACTCAGAGACATGGCCAAGGTAAGAAAGGCTGAAAGATGACCACCACTGAACAAGACACACAAGCTGAAACGTCAAGACTGGGCCAAGAAATATCTCAAGACTGATTTTTCTAAGGTTTTATGGACTGATGAAATGAGAGTGAGTCTTGATGGGCCAGATGGATGGGCCCGTGGCTGGATTGGTAAAGGGCAGAGAGCTCCAGTCCGACTCAGACGCCAGCAAGGTGGAGGTGGAGTACTGGTTTGGGCTGGTATCATCAAAGATGAGCTTGTGGGGCCTTTTCGGGTTGAGGATGGAGTCAAGGTCAACTCCCAGTCCTACTGCCAGTTTCTGGAAGACACCTTCTTCAAGCAGTGGTACAGGAAGAAGTCTGCATCCTTCAAGAAAAACATGATTTTCATGCAGGACAATGCTCCATCACACGCGTCCAAGTACTCCACAGCGTGCCTGGCAAGAAAGGGTATAAAATAAGAAAAACTAATGACATGGCCTCCTTGTTCACCTGATCTGAACCACATTGAGAACCTGTGGAGATTTACAAGGAGGGAAAACAGTACACCTCTCTGAACAGTGTCTGGGAGGCTGTGGTTGCTGCTGCACGCAATGTTGATGGTGAACAGATCCAAACACTGACAGAATCCATGGATGGCAGGCTTTTGAGTGTCCTTGCAAAGAAAGGTGGCTATATTGGTCACTGATTTGTTTTTGTTTTGTTTTTGAATGTCAGAAATGTATATTTGTGAATGTGGAGATGTTATATTGGTTTCACTGGTAAAAATAAATAATTGAAATGGGTATATATATTTTTTTTTGTTAAGTTGCCTAATAATTATGCACAGTAATAGTCACCTGCACACACAGATATCCCCCCTAAAATAGCTAAAAATAAAACAAACTAAAAACTACTTCCAAAAACATTCATTAGTTTTTTGGGTTCATTGAGAACATGGTTGTTGTTCAATAATAAAATGATTCCTCAAAAATACAACTTGCCTAATAATTCTGCACTTCCTGTAGTATAAGTTGATCCCATTTTATTTCCCTTTTCGGCCACTGCTCCATTGTTTATTTGTATTTATTTATTGTTTATTAATAAAACTCCCTTCCCAGCATGTCCCGCCTCTCCCCCCTTCTCTCCCCCCTCAGCTCGCGGTCGTGACAGGCAGGAGGCTATAAAGTGTCAGATACACTTTCATTTGTAACCGGCTTAGTTTACATGTATTACGCCAGTATTAATAAATAAGATTCTATGCCCGCTCTCTGTGTTAAATGTCACTCAGAGTTGGGGACATTGTTCTTCACTGTTTCTGGAGTTGTAAGCTCATTTCAAGAATCTGGAATTATGTTGCTTATGAAATCAGCACCATTCTTAAGATAAAAGTGAAAGTGGATCCTGGTCTATGTCACTGAAACTTGATGCAAAATGTTATAGATTGTTAGACAAACTGCTAATTGTGCATTCTTATTAGATGGATAAAAACACTCCCCCCTCTGTCACACAATGGTCTAGAGAGATTTTTGCCAATCTGCCTCATGAGAGGCTGGCGGTTGTGCTTAGGGGTAATATAAATAGCTTTCAAAATGTATGGTCACCCTTCCAGATGGAGAAATGGTTTTGTGTCAATTAGGGTTTTGAGGTGGTTACATTTCTAAAAAATTCATAAACAATGGTCTTGGTTCTGTTGGGTTCTAGTGCTTTTTGTGTGTGTGTTTGTTCTACATTACATGTCTTTATTATAGTATTATGGTATTATTTAAATGTTTATTTGTTTATTCTTTAATTTATGTAATATGTGTTGTTTAAGTTATTTTTGTATTTTGAAGTGAAATTCAAGTCACAATACCTTAAAATGATTGTATTGCTGGAAAGCACATTGTACATCTATTTTTTTTTACATGAACAAAATGTAAAAAAAAAAAAAAAAGACAATACCTCTGTGGTCCTTGGTTCATCCATTCTTAAGTCCAAAGCCTTTGTCTAGAATTTGTCTATTCATCTTTAAAGCAAACAAGAGAATTGCAAAAATCAAATCATTATACTTTATGATCAGCCACTCTAAATCCATGGGAAAGCATTAATCTTTTATTTTTTATGTTATAAGACACATTAAATGTGGAAAGAGTTTTGAAAAATGATTTATTGTGTTGTTTTTACATTACAAAAAACAGGAAATTTTGCATGGGGCGTGTACAAGAAAGTTCTTTTCATGGTTACCCCAAAATGAGGACAGTGTTGAAAACAAAGCAATAAAGGCCTGTGGCTATTTAGAATTTTTTAATTATTGGAACAAAACGGTCACTTTTTTATGTTATGCACAAATCATCACATTTGCATATCATGGAAATAAATGCAGAACCCTGTCAGAATGAGTCTCTTGTTATTTCCTGCCTGTCATGGCTGCACACTGCTCACCAAGGGTGATGGGTTAAAAGCAGACGACACATTTCACTGTGTCACTGTGTGCTGTGCTGCAGTGTTTCACAATGACAATCACTTCACTTTTTAATATAGTTCTCAGGGAATGGATTAAAACCATTTACTTTCATACACAAAACCATTAATGGATCGTCCAAACAGCAGCAGTGAGACTGAGAAGCTTCTCAGCAGCCCTTACCTGGTCTTTCTGGGTGACAATCTGAACCTTCTCATCACCTACAAGAAGAAAATGTCTGATCAGTTGGTCCCATCAAAGCAAGAAAATCTTACTGATGTTGCTGTGGCAGACATGTGAGGAAAACAAAATCCTGCAATGCTCTGCACCGTAAACTATGCAGAAGAAGAATGGACCTGAAAGTATGGGCGGTTCCATTCAAAGTGCAGCGTTTTTTTTTTTGGTTTTTATTGCATTATTATTCCTATTATCCTTACTATATCAATTTGCATGTACCCTTCCCGTCACAGACTGGTTGTGAGTATGACTGATTTCAAAACGCAGATTTCGTTTCACAGGGAGGAAGTTTGAATACGAAGTGAATCGAAACTTAACCAGATCCGCCCCCCTCCTCTATTATACACACACACACACACACACACATATATACACATCAATGGATCTCTCTCATTGAGCCATCAATGGATCTCTCTCATATATAGCTATATAGAATATAGTATTATATATATATACACACACACACACACATATATATATATATATATATATATAATCGCTGGCACCACTGTTTGGTGCAGCAAAACTGCCTTTTAACGCGGTGAGCCTCGGGGTGCGAGTCGCCCAGAGTAAATAAATCGCGGCTCCTTACTTTTCGCTCTGCGAGGATTCGGGGCTTGGAGAGACGGAAGGAGTGAAGCTGCGTGAGAGAAACTCGACGACTTAGCCGCCGCTGCGCGCTGCGCCCTTTTTATTGGGAGGCGGGAGGCGGGAACCGGAAGTCCTGAACACGGGGCCAGACTGCGATGGAAGTTTCCAGAAAGGAGAGAAGACTGTACAGTCACGACATTTTACAGTGGGCCTCTTTTTATTACACACATGTAATTATAACATAATAAATCTACAATAGTGCACTGTTCTGTCAAGCCTAGTCATTTTTTTATATTTCTAATTCAGTGCAAGTAAGGGTTGCTTCACAATGTAGATTCATTGAGGCGCATCTCCAAGATTATTCTTTAGGACATCCTCATTTTTATTTATCATTTCGTTATTGGTAATACTTTTTAATAACTTTAATAACCACCCAAACAGAAAGTTGTTCTCCTGCAAAGAAATGAGGAAGATTTTAGAAACCAGTTGAGCCTCGGCTTTTGGAACGTGTTAAATGAATCCGTGTGCAGCACCCAGACACACCTGACAAGATTCCACCTTTATAAGTCTGAGAATTCCACACTTTATCAGTCAATCTGGGATGTCTGGTCTGCTTGATAAGATACGATGTAGAATTTCATTCTACATTTCAACATGAGGTGCATTTCCAACATTATTCTATACAACACATCATTACTTTTATTTCTCTTTAATGGTTTTGCCTCTTATCATCACCCATACGGAACGTTGTTCTCCTGCATTAACACTAAGGATACAGTTCCCTCACAACTTAGATTTCACAAATATGAGAACATAAGTTAAAGGGCTGTTCTTTATAAAATCAGAATGTGTTTTTTCTGCAATATCAAATATCCAGCAAATTAGTGTTCACAGATACAGTACAGGCCAAAATTTGACACACCTTCACATTCAATGTGTTTTCTTTACAGGGTGGGCCATTTATATGGATACACCTTAATAAAATGAGAATGGTTGGTGACATTAAACACATTTTATAAGCACACCATTGTTTTTCTTGTGAAATTACCAATACATTTGATGTGTCACATGACCCTCTTCCTATTGAAAAAATAAAAGTTGGATCCAAGATTAACGACTTCAAAATGGCCACTATGGTCACCACCCATCTTAAAAAGTTTGCCCCCTCACATATACTAATGTGCCACAAACAGGACATTAATATCACCAACCATTCCCATTTTATTAAGGTGTATCAATTTAAATGGCCCACCCTGTATTTTCATGACCTTTTACATTGGTAGATTCTCACTGAATGCATCAAAACTATGAATGAACACATGTGGAGTTATGTACTTAACAAAAAAAGGTGAAATAACTAAACATGTTTTATATTATAGTTTCTTCAAAATAGCCACCCTTTGCTCTGATTACTGCTTTGCACACTCTTGGCATTCTCTCGATGAGGTTTTCAAACAGTCTTGAAGGAGTTCCCAGAGGTGTTTAATACTTGTTGGGCCCTTTGCCTTCACTCTGTGGTCCAACTCACCCCAAACCATCTGGATTGGGTTCAGGTCCGGTGACTGTGGAGGCCAGGTCTCCACTTTTTGTTAAGTACATAACTCCACATGTATTAATTTGTAGTTTTGATGCCTTCAGTGAGAATCTACCAACGTAAATGGTCATGAAAATAAAGAAAACACATTGAATGAGAAGGTGTGTCCAAACTTTTGGCCTGTACTGTATCTATTTAAATGAATAAAGAGTATACAAATATTTCACTTTTTTTTCCTCAAAATAAGTGTAGCTTCAAAGAAACCTGTCCAACCATAAAAAGGTGCACTGGTCATGTTTATTACAGTATGTAATGTAATGTAAAGGGTGGGATTGTGTGGGTGGTGCACAGTAATGGTGCTGAACCAACAGCAGGAACAGTGTGGAATTACGGAGGGAAGATAATGCATGTTATACTTTATATACAAAGGCAGAGGTGGAAAGTTTAATTAAGTAAAAGTATCTTTGCTTAAATTCTACTCAAGTAAAAGTAAATGTACCAATCTAAAAATCTACTTGAGTAACAGGAAAAATAACTTAATTTAAAATGTACTTTGAGTAAAAGTTACTTAGTTACTTTCAATTACTTGATGTAAAAAATTACTAGTCATAAATCCAATACAGCACCAGACATTTTTGTTCAAATGTTAGGCGGAATAATGTGCTAACTATGTTCAGACCGCCCCATAAATTTTTTTTAAGCATAGTTGGCCACAGACATTCTAAATTCTGAACTCAAACATCACAATAAAAAAAATTAATCAGACACAACACTGCAATTTTATGATTGGCCTTTTCTTTTTTTTGATTGGCTGGTGAAGAACTCTAGGACGCAGTGCTTGTTTCATAGTGAGGCACCGCTGTCCGAGAAATACGCGGCGCGAACCTGAGCAATGTCTTGGTACCATTCTTTATCTTTATTAACAGATGCCCCAAATAATCGGAAAGGGACTTCATCCAAGAGTGTCTGGCTGCAGACATGCCCGCTCAGCAGTCAACAGGGAGTGCACCAGGGAATCACTTCATGTTTGCTAAGGTAGTGCTTCAAAGTGAAAAAATTGAATGTTTTTGAGGTGTACATTCTTACCACTTATGAACAAAATGAAATATTCTTAATCAACAGATGAAATGCTCACCCGTTATTCCTTTAATTATTAACGTAGTGGCTGTTGCAGCGACAATGCTAGTTTATTGCTCCTGTTGTTATCCCACAGACCCAAAACTATCACAACTTCTATACTATTTTATTTTATTCCGATTATATTTAATATACAGCACTTATATGTGTGACCAGAGTAAAATGTAGTTAAATACTGGTACAACTGTGTGTCATTATTAATCTTATAGAACAAAACTATAAGACACCATGCACTTAACATACAGTATGCCATCAGGTACCAAACTGATGAATTAAACCTTGATGTGGAGGAAAAAAATTGTCTTCATGCTCCTGGAGAGCCTTCCCAGCATCTTCGTCTTTCCTAGTAACATCTGGGGCAGCTGGACCTGACCAATGAACTGATGTTGCTTGTCAATGCACCACTGGCTGGTTGTTTTAGTGTGTGCAATGACAGATACCTTAAAGCATCCAGTCTGCTATTCTTACTCAATCAGCCCCATAATCAGAATGTTGTCGGTTCTAATCCCGATACGCCGAGGTGCCACTGAGCAAAGCACCGTCCCCACACACTGCCCCCCGGGAGCCTGTCATGGCTGCCCACTGCTCACCATGGGTGATGGTTAAAAGCAGAGGACACATTTCGTTGTGTCACCTTGTTCTGTGCCGTGTATCATAATGACAATCACTTCATTTTCACTTGTGTTAAGGAGAAGATCACTGAAATGATCTCAGCAGGACCTTTTGTGGCAAGGCTGGAATACAGTGCAAATGGGATTTTGGTGATTAAGTTCATTTTCATGGCAAAGAGGGACATTCATCTTATCACTAATCATATAAAAACAATTTTTAAATACATACAATTGAATATTCATGAAAGCTACATTGTTGCTGCTGCTACAGAGGAACAAGCAAAAAAGTATTTCCCTGGAGATTACCAGATAACAGGTGATTGCGAGCCATAAGAACAGTTGCTTGAAAATGTAATCAATGGTGTGATTAGAAAAGATTCTACAGCTATGCCCGTGGCATGTTTTGTCTAATTTCTGGTGAAATTCAGAATTACTAATTAATATTCTAGGAGGAACAACATTAGGTCACATTGACAAAAATGCAGGGCCACCTGTACAGTTTCCAGAGTGCAACTGATGAACAGATGTACACAGAAAAGCCCACCATAGGTTTCTTGAAAGATTTGAAAGATTTCTTTCACCAAAGCGGTCATTCCAGGTTTGAACTTGGATTACTTCTAAGGGCCTTTATGTTTATTGAGGGAAGACCGTGAGCAGATTGAATGGAATGCCATGGAGTACAAGTTGTACTTTGTGCAAACAGTCTTAGTATGATGGGTCTACATCTAAAATGAAATGTAACAGGTGTTTGGACACACCTTCTCATTCAATGTGTTTTCTTTATATTCATGACTATTTACATTGGTAGATTATCACTGAAGGCATCAAAACTATGAATGAACACAGTGCTGCGGCAAATGACCCGGCCTCCACAGTCACGGGACCGGAACCCAATCGAGATGGTTTGGGGTGAGCTGGACCGCAGAGTGAAGGCAAAGGGGCCAACAAGTGCTAAACAACTCCTTCAAGACGGTTGGAAAAGCACTTCAGGTGACGACCTCTTGAAGCTCATCGAGAGAATGCCAAGAGAGCGCAAAGCAGTAATCAGAGCAAAGGGTGGTTTATTTTGAAGAAGCTAGAATATAAAACATGTTTTCAGTTATTTCACTTTTTTTGTTAAGTACATAACTCCACATGTGTTCATTCATAGTTTTGATGCCTTCAGTGAGAATCTACCAACGTAAATGGTCATGAAAATAAATAAAGCACATTGAATGAGAAGGTGTGTCCAAACTTTTGGCCTGTACTGTACATAAGGAGGTAATCTGAGATTTCACATAGAGACATTATTTCCCCCAATAGTCCTATATATCCAAGTATTTAAATGAACACAGAACATTATTAACACATTCAAGTTACTAAGACCCCTGGAATTTTGTCAGCTAAAGTGCTAAACCGTTCCCCCTCATGCGATTTCTAAACCATAAATTGGTTGGTAGCAGTAGTGATCTCTACTATTTGACTGACCAACTTAATTTAATTAAGCACGTTACAGTGTAACTGTGTGCTTATACAATAATTTAATAAAAAAGGAAAACCAACTAAATGAATAAAAACAACACAAACATACTAGGTAAAGGAGCTGTATAAATAATGCTAAAGTGTCATTGAACATTACAGAAGACACCCAAAACATGAAGTGAGGACCTCTTCAGAAGCTTCTGGTCACTTCAGAACGACATAGTAGCCATCACTGCTTTCATCTGCCAGAGGGGGGAACAGAGAAATACAGTTAAGTAAAAAAAAACAAAGCCGGTAAAGCTGCAGCATGTGGCTGAAGGTGTATGGATATGCACGAACCATCCAAAAAGAACTCCATATTACATGGGGGTTACAAACTAACAAGTAGGGACAATTAACAAGCAGACATGGTGTGATGGTCTGGTGTCCACAAACTTTAAATCAGTGTCTCACAAACGTTTCACAATCAGTACCACCTTCATTATGACCAGAATTAATGTAGTGATGTATTTTTCCAGACAGTCATTTTATTGCTAATATGAGTTTTTGTAATATTATCCTCTGGCAATACCTGTACTATATTGACAATATTAGGAATAATAACTAGACTGCATTTAAATGCACAGCAGGGGTGAATTTTAGCAATGCATTCAGAGACTCCTGCACACCACTAGATGGCGCCTGCATGCACCAACCAGGGCTTAGGAATTAACTACGTTTCGGTTCCTTTACCTTTAAGCGTGTTGACAATAAAACTCGTCTCCTCGGAAAAATTCTGCACCATCTGGAATTTAAATTAAAATATTAACCATTTGAAGAAGTTTTTTTACCCAACAATGGCAAACGGAAGAAAATGAGTTGATAAATTAGACTATGAGTCTAATGATAGACTTTGCCGAATCCCTAGAGTCTAGTAGTTTATGTTGTCTGTAATTATAGTGGTTGATGAGTTTTTATTAGTCTAGTGGGTAACACACTCTCCTATGAACCAGAAGACCACAAAGTCAGAGGTTCAAATCCCACTTACTACAAGACTGTAGAAAGCTCTAATTATTTTAGTCATCTGTACTGTTGCATAACCGAAGGTCAGGAACAGATGTATGATTTCATGTAAACAGACAGTGAAAATTAACCTCACAATCAAATTAAAGAGAATATTTTATTAAAGTGATGTAAAACAGATTATATTTACATGAATAATATAATATAATCACAACCCCTTAAAATAAAACTGGTGATGACATACTGGAGAGAGGAGTTAAAGATTTGTATGTTTTGTGATAAAGAGTCTACAGTGTTAACCCGGAACTGTGAGAATGGCTTTTGAATGGACTCTCTCACCTCATTGGACAGTAACACATGGATTCCAGTTGGGCCTTGTCTGTATACATGGTGGATTTGCTGTGGAGCTATATTGTACAGATTGGCAATCTTCTCTCTGAGCTTCAGGACTGTTAGCTCCTCAAGGTAGAAAGCGTGGTAAACTGCAGACAGTCAAGTTTATTCGTATGGACAAAGAAATAACGGTTATTAACCCTTCTACTCAATGCCAAACATGCATATTATGGGTGGTAGTAGCCTAGTAGGTAACACACTCGCCTATGAACCAGAAGACCCAGGTTCAAAACCCGCTTACTACCATTGTGTCCCTGAGCAAGATACTTAACCCTAAGTTGCTCCAGGGGGACTGTCCCTGTAACTACTGATTGTAAGTCGCTCTGGATAAGGGTGTCTGATAAATGCTGTAAATGTAAATGTAAATATTATTAAAACTTTATTCCAGTGCATGCAAAAGTGATAAACAATTCACCAACATGCAATATTGATAATTTTCCTGACAAAACCTAGTTGCCACACTCATTTCAACACCCACCATCTCTTCTGCTTTCTCCTTGTTTTGGCTGGTGCTGGTTACGGGTCTGTTGCTGGGACACATAAATAGTGAGGCGTGGTTGTATACACCTAAGGGACATCAAATATAGTCAGAAAGCTTTTAAGCTCCTGTACAAATTTTTTTTGTAAAATCAAGTATTTTTAACTAATCAAGTGCACATCTTGCAAATGACTATTACTTAATACTAAAGCTTGCTATTATGCATATTTAGTCGGGGGAAAAGACTCGGGCCATAATGGTATACTTGCAGGTAAATTTAATTTAATTCCCCTGCAAAACTACAAAGCGCTACCAGCCAATCAGTCGGGTTTGAAGTTACTGAGTGATCACTGTATAGGGTGAACATGGAGTTATGTCAGGTGAACATGCTTTTTTTTGACCAGAGTAAAAATAGCAGTGAGTTCTGTATTTCACAGACATTAATAGAACTTTGCTGGATTTTTTCTTACTCTTTAAACAAAAACCTAGAAATCTCTACTTTCACAAATTAATGCATGCCTGTGAACTTGCACAATTGCTGCAGCCAATAAATTGTGAAAATGATAAATAATACAGCCCCTCTTCCCCTTGCTGCACATTTGACGGTATGCAAAGTTTCAAAATAAAAGTTCCAAATGGAAAGAAAGGGAACGATTTAATGTACATATTGCATACATGTAATATATTGCCTTTCGGCTTGGTGTCAAACTACATGTGTAAATCCATGTATATCACTTTCACACTTGTGAAAGCCGTACATAACAGGGTTAGGATTAGGTTTGGTTTTATTTTGAAACGTTCTATCAAAGTTCTATGAATTTCAGTTGGATACAGAACAGGGGGCGTAACAGGAAATAATTGAGAAGCACTGGAATAGGGTAACATTTTGGGGTGCTATAAACCTGATCGTTTGATTTAACACGATCATTTTGCAGTTTGTTTTTGTTCCTCCACGAAAAAAGGAACACCTTGAGCTGACATCTTGAGCTGAGTATGTATAACATCTACCAGAACTGCATACACCATCAAGGCCAATGAAGTTCATCATTAAAAACGTGAGGAAAAAATTAACAGTGACATGGCCATTCTCCTTAAATGAGTGTCTAGAAGATTTCTTATATACTTTAATTGGAATTTCTGTAAAACCGAATGTAGGAAATGTATTTCAATTCTATGTTCAATTCCAGAATTTATCACTTCATTGATTGTAACATGGAAGTACGTTCTAAGTCGCACTGGATAAGGGCGTCTGCCCTTAAATGTAAATGTCTATGTTTTTTTTAATAAATTTAAGAATTTATAAAATGAATATTTAAGAATTGATCCTTGATCACCAACCTTCCTTTAATGGCATTAAACAGTCGGATCCCATCTGCAGGACCACAGATCTGGACAAAATCATCTTTACACATCTTGAGCAAATCAGCACCTTTATCATTCACACAGGACAAATTAAAAACATTTCACTACAAAATACTGGCAAACATGTTACTAGTGTTAAGATATTTAGCACACGAGCGGAAACTTTTGGTATTGCCAAATGACCACAATAAAGAAATAAAGCAGTCTCAACCATAAGATACGACAATAACAACTGGAAATTGTTAAATAATCTAGACCGTATATCAAAGTATGCAGCAAATCAAAAAATGTCTTACACCATCTGAACTTTTGTCAGAGTAAAACACTGCAAATCGTATATAATGGTGTTTTCACTTGGTATGGGCAATTCAATAAATTACAATAAGATTTTTTATTTTTGTCTAAATACCTGAAAATTATGTATATTAAATGTGTTATTCATTACAAAAAATGTATAGTTTCACACACAGTTGAATTGTTTTCAACATTTTCATACTTTTTTTAAAGTACCTGAGAAGCTGGCAAACAGCCTGCAGAAGGGAGAGAACCTGTTTCGGTGAAGCCACTGCTGGGTATCATGAGGGGACGATGAAGCTACTAGCTGCTACATGGCAAAAAGAAGAAGAGTCCTTGAAATCAGAATAGCAGCCACTGTCTTCAAATACACGCCTAAAAAGATAAGAGAGCACGGTATTAACGTTAACAGCAGATTGCTGTACTTACATCAGAGTAGCCGGGCAGGAGCAGCTCCCCCTGCTGGTTGGCGGAGCAGTTGCTGCATTGGATTGCAACGACACAGGAGAGAAACAGCAAGTCCACGTCACTTATTATGTTGTGTGACAACACATCTCATTGTGACTTATATTATTCATGTAAGTATAAGCTGTTTCACATCACTTTAATAAAATATTCTCTTTAATTTGAACGAGGCAGCCTTGTTAAGCCTTTTGGGGAACAGGGCAATTTTACAAACTGATAATAATTACATAATTTTAACTGAATTCTTGATTGAATAATAAAATATTTGTTGTCCCAGCATATGGTTGCATTTCAACAAGACAATTTATGATCCTGTTTAAATGCAAATGTATGATCCACTTTAAATGCAATAAATGAAATTTATAGCTTCTTGTAAACATTTAATGCTCATATTCCTTAAGGTTAATTATATGATGGGTAATTAATTTATGATGGTAATTTGTACGGTAAGGGTATTATAATTTATATGATGAATGATGGATTAATCAGATTATACCATGGGTCACTAGCCAAGTTAACTGGGCCTTTTTTTATCTTTTCAATTTTGCTTAGGTTAATATTAGACAAGTACTGTAGCAAACAGTATTATCCATATTTTTAAAAACAGATTTGATAAAAATGTCACGGTTGCCACTCCACCGCCAGACCAACAGGGGGAAAGCGGACGGCCACCCAAGAAACAGACGGCTATAAACATCTGCCGGCCATCTTGCTCGGGGCTCACTCATCATAGTTTATCCTGGTTGCTGCTTGCCTTGTCCCTGATTGACCCTGCCACATATCGACTGCCTTGCTTGACCACTCTGCCTTGTTCTGACCATTCTTTCGGGTTGCCCCTGCCTGTTTCTCGTCCGGACCTCGACGTGTCCGACAGACCATTCTTCTGCCTCGCCCTCTGACCTATCAGCCCTCGACATTGCCAACTATTGCTTCCCGACTATTGTACAGCCAGACTTCTTCTGCTACGAGAACCACTGACTTTACATACTCCTCCCGCTGCGGAGATGCTTCCTGAACTTTATCGCTCCAACGAATGTGCCTGTTCACTTTTCCCCTTCTCTCGTTGCCTCTCTGCTCCAAGTCCTCCTTTTCCCCCTTCCCTGCTTGGACTTGGCCCAGGACATGATCAAAACGAGTGCTAGTAGCCTAGTGGGTAAAACACTGGCCTATTAACCAGAAGAGCAAGACATTTAACCCTACCCCCCTCCAGAGGGACTGCCCCTGTAAGTTGCTGTGGATAAGGGCGTCTGATAAATGCGGTAAATGTAAAGTATGATATAAATGATACATTTTAAGTATGTCTTGAATATGTGTTATTAAGTTGCATTGTACTTACTCTTCTGTGAGGCTATAGCAGGTGGATGAAGTTTGGTAGGCTGGGGGTGGCGTCCTGTTTGTGCTACTGAGGCTTGGTACATCAGGCCATGAGGAGCACTGAAGGAGGACAAGAGGTAGGAAGGTAAAGACTAACATGGTCTGTTATTTCAACTGGAACACCACCTGACAAGCCTCAATAACCCAGATCTCAAAATCCAAACTGTCTGCACCCAGAGACACCCACTGTTCGGTGCACAAACAGTAGTGAAAAGATTACACCGTCTAATAGAACACTTTATACGGCACTCAATAGAATAGCTATATAATTGTGTGGGAATTACATCATTCTCAGATCTAAACCAGCAAATGAAGCATCCTCTGTGTATTTTGGGCCCGTCTGATTTTCCATGGTCTCATTTTTGGTTTCCTTGGCTCTAGAGTCAGGCACATAAAACTCAATGCCACCGCTGCTGTGAGAGAGGCTATCATGGTTACTGTTTCACCAGGACACACGGGACTGAGTAAAGAGACTAAATGTGAACCTGAAGAACTGCTCGGGCGATGCTGAGGCCAAGTAGCTGCCGGTGGCTCTTTTAGTTTAGCGATGAGGAGTGAGAAACTGTTCGGTCTTCACGATCCCAAACCCTCTCAATCATTAACATGCCCGCACCTTCGGGTCAGTTAAACAAAGACCCACATTTGCAATTCAAAGAAGCCAGCATGAGCGATTGAAACTTGTTAACGTGACGTGACGCAGATCTTGCTGTTCGGGTTTTCTCCTTCAGTGAATTCTAGGGTATGGTAGGCCAGGGCAGATGTCTTTACCTCTGCGAAAACAGTTGTTTCATAAGAGGGCTGATACTTCTCCCGGTCCTGAAGAGTTCTCTTCTCTAGCTTCTCTCGGTCTGTCTTCAGTTTCCGATCAGCTCCTTTTGGCTACAAGGAAAGGAGATAATTAAAGGTACAATTAAAAGGTATAGTTAAAAGGTACCAAATTGGTGCCAATACTTAAAAAGTGGATTCAGAATACCAAAGAAAACAGAACAAGGACACATATGTTGCCAACCAAGCATTTTTGGAAAAGAAATAAAACTTTACTATATTACATTACATTACTATAAGCTATGGCACTGGCCCATGGGCTAACAAAATTCCCCATTTCAATTTGAAGATGAAGACCAAACATCTGCTGATTTGAACCAGCACTTTGTAATGTCAGGTCTTCCGAAGCCATGTAAACAAATTTGCAACATTCTACTGAGTTCTACAACCTAGAACCTTCTTTACCTTGAAGACCTTGACTTGGCAGCTGGCTGAGTGAACATGATCCAGGTGCTCTCCATGCGCGTTCTGTGCAAAGGTGTCAATCTGAATGCGGAAAGGCACACCTTTCTCCCCGCCATGCTTCCTCGGGGTGAACTCGGTGCTAATGCAGTGGACCTGAGAGGAGCAACATTTCAACAAAGAGTCCACGTTGAAAGAAAGCGAAGTGACTGTCACTGTGAAACACTGCAGCACAGCACACGGTTCACACAATGAAATGTGTCCTCTTGCTTTTAGCCATCACCCTTGGTGAGCAGTGGGCAGCCACGACAGGCGCCCGGGGACGGTACTTTGCTCAGTGGCACCTTGGACTCGAAGCGGCAACCTTTCTGGTTACAAGTCCATTTCCTTACCCACTAGGCCACCACTGCCCTGATGCTCCAAATTTACTTTGCTAATGCCCCGATGCTCCAAATTTGCTCAAAGGAAACATTAACAAGTAACCAGAAACACATTCAGTGGATTTATATTTTGAAGTTCTGCCAGGGTTTAGTGTTTTTGGGTTTTGCCCATAATTTGCACAATGAAAGATTAATGCACGAACATATCAGTTTGAAAAATGTACCTGAATAAACACAGATGCATTCTTGATGGGGTCCCAGAGGAACTCAATGGTGTTTAGCTGCAGAGGGTTTGCACGAGGCTCAACTATCCCCACGGAGAGTGGAATGTCTACATAATCAACAGCAAGCTCAGCACAGAGTACAAATGTCCATTAGGGTCTAAAGAGCATGCTACATTACTGCACTTGTTCTAAAGTCTAAAATCAGACAATTTCTGTCAATATGAACCTCACAAATATCTGATATTATATAATTAATGTACTGATGAATGAAAAACCACAACACAAGGAGATATGGTGGGGAACAGGATCAACAGAAGGTCACAGTGAGTGCAGTTACTGGGCTCCTCCTAAGCTTCTGAACATCTTCAACTCTGGCCCTTTTATTCCCACCCCACCCCATCTCTCAGTGAGGTTACCAATATCTAGAATCCTGTCGCCTGGTCTGTTCCACCGCCAGCCCTCTAGCTGCTGATGCTCCATGTATTGAAGACGCCGATCATGAAACACCACGCGCACAATGCTCTGAAAAAGGGCAGATAGGGACATCAGCATGGAGCACTCCAGGCATGCAAATGGCACCTTACAGGTGACAGTAGTCAAAGACAAACAGCAGGTGGCTGCATGCCACCCCAAGATCGATAAAACAAGCAAATCTCATTATTTAATTACAAAAAGTAACCTACAAAAGCTTTAAAACCAACAAATGTGCTGTCCTGGTTTCAGGCGAGTTTACAATTGGCTACGGGGAAGCCACCTGGCAAATTCTTGTGTAGTCAGACCGGCCGATTAAACATTAACGAGAAAACAGCCTGACGACAAAGAACTTCCAGATGGACAAAGTAAGAAGAGGGCTGTGACTCAATCACACAACTCGTTATTTCCAATCTCTGAATCGATCTTAAATCATGCCAAGTAAACAGTAAATATGTTCTTATTGGAACTGTATAGTTAGGCCCTCTTATGGTATTTTCTGAAAACAGAAAAAAAACATTTGAAGACATTTTCTCATTTTGGTCAGTCTTATTCAATATAAAATGATATTATGAAACAGATTATCTATGCATACTACAGAAGTCTTCAATGATAGAATTCAACTGCCGAAAATGGTAAAGAGGGTTAAGCAGTGGGTAAATAACACCAGCAATAGGATATGTGAACAGGAAAAAAGGGGAGAAAGGTCACATTAAGGTAAAAAAAAAACATACACATAGTACCTTTAACCTACCTTTACACATTTGCTGCTTAAATCTGTATACTCCACTAGTTTTCTGTTAAGCATACGGATTTCGTAGGACTGACCTACAGTGCATTAAAACAAACCTGATTAAAATTGAAATATGATAAATCATTCAGACAGAAAATGATGGGCAGTGGGGGGATTAAAGGGAAGGTTTGATCATGTCAGTTCCAAAAGAACTATAAATTGATTTATCAGTGGAATTTCCAATAAGCCCATGTTAAATCTGGAACATTGTTTGCATATTGTTAGATGCAATAATATAAATGCGTACTTCTTAAATAGCTCAAATAAAAAACAAGGGGTTTGTCCATGGTAGAGTTAATTCTATTTTAAAAGAATGACCATGCTTGAAGAGCAACCTGACGAAAGTGAGATATACTACCAGAAAATCAAGGCACTGAGGAAATTACCGTACGTAGTGGCAGGTCAAAACAAACGTCAAAGATGATCAAATGTCACCATACTTTACCTCTTAAAACACAAAAATCCCAATCCCAGAGCCTCAAGCCAAGATTAATTGTTTTTAATGAACGCTACCATTTAAGATATGAATTCACTTTTTTTTTTTGGGTGGGAATTTTCGGATGCAGAACTGTTCAAGTTGTAAATGACTGTGGTAGCTGGAAATGACTTAACGATGGAATATCTACATACATGTAAAGAGGGACTTTTAGTCTTCAGTTTCAATCTGTTTGATATCTCAAGTCTGTCACTATAAAAGATTTTTCAACCTTCAATTATTTTATTACAACTGACTTAGTTGCACTGATTAAAGAAGGAATGAAAGTGCCAAATTCAGACTAGTACAGCACCTGGTGCATCAGCACACGTACATTTTAAAAAGACCAATCTAAAAGGTTTATTTCTGGCCAGACGGGTAACTACCTATAAATTGGACTATATGAATTATTTCATCTGTGATTATTTATTATTCTTTTTTTGGAATTTGTTTCTAGTCAACACCCATTTCATTTCCCCCCCATGGACAAGGAAACAATGACATTTCAATAGGACCCTAAACCTTTTGAACGGTAGCGGGATTCAGACTAATACTAATAAATAAAACAATAAATAGAAATAAACGATAAAAAATTATGGCTGAAACGTGCGTGTGTGGTGACGTCACTAATCGGCGCTCCCGCCAAATGCGGCCTTTTGAGCAGAGCGCAGTTCGACGGGCAGACATGTACCTTGGTTGAGGTATGTCAGAGTTTCGTCGTGGACCTTTACCGCCGGGGACGTCGGCGCGCAGAGGACGTGCTGGAACGGCGACGTCCCGGCGACGTTTTCTCCCGCCGGCCGGTCCTCGTCGTGCTTCAGGAATGGCGGGAGCGCGTCCCTGCGTGGACATTTACAGACAGTCGGCTCCACACGCAACTAAATTTACAGCATTTATCCAGAGCGACTTACAATCAGTAGTTACAGGGACAGTCCCCCCCATGGACTGCTCAGGGACACAATGGTAGTAAGTGGGGTTTGAACCCGGGTCTTCTGGTTCACAGGCGAGTGTGTTACCCACTAGGCTACTACTAGGCTACTAAATCGCTATTTGTTCTCATTTCGCAGGGATCCTCTTCCCCAAATCCCCTTTAAACCCGACGTCGCTGTTTACGGTGCTGCAAACATCGACCAAAACCTGAACACGTTTTAATGTTCTGCAATAGCCATTAGTTTCGATAACTCACGCAAACAGGTGCATCCAAAGTTGTTGTTTTTGTTTTATTTTATTTTTTTTTACAGATTTTACGTTCATGTGTATCATGATTAATGCGCTCGTTATAAGATTCCGCATCGTGTAATTTCCGGGAAATTCGCTCCAACGAGCAAGTAGCGTTTTTTAAATGATAAAATCCGCGCAGTGCTCGCTGCCGTGATGCTGCAAATTATTAAAGACAATAACCGCGACCTTTTTTTTTTAAACTTTCAAAATCGTACGATTTTCCCGAGAGGGCTTTAACAAACCAATTCATAAAACACATATTCGCAGCACATAATTATAACCTATGAATAGAATAAACCAGTGTTGATCTCGTTCATTTTAATCGACTAAGAAAATTCAGCAAAGCGCAGGAACGTGGGAAGAACTTGGTGGGAAGGATCCAGGCAGGAATTGCCGGGGCCTCACCTGATGTACGCGGGCTGGAGGTGATAAGCCTCCGGCTGTGCGTGCCAGAACAGCATGTCGCCCGGCGCCGAGAGCACGGAGGCGGCAACGCAGGCCGCCTTTATATGGGGCGGAGAGCTGACGTCAGCTCGCTAAACACCCCGCTAAGAGAAAGTGAAGTGATTGTCATTGTGAAATACTGCAGCACAGCACGCGGTGACAACAAAACCTGTCCTCTGCTTTTAACCATCACCCTTGGTGAGCAGTGGGCAGCCATGACAGGCGCCCGGGGAGCAGCGTGTGGGGACGGTGGTTTGCTCAGTGACACCATGGCGGATCACGTTTCGAACCGGCAACCTTCTGATTACTTCCTTAACCGCTAGGCCACCACTGATCCTGTATTGTACCCTGCTACACAGCCAATTACACACCCAGTTACACCCCGGCCTGTACCCAGTTATACCCCAGCCTATAACCCATTACACCCAGTTATACCCCGGCCTGTACCCAGTTATACCCCAGCCTATAACCCGTTACACCCAGTTATACCCCAGCCTATAACCCGTTACACCCAGTTATACCCCAGCCTATAACCCGTTACACCCAGTTACACCCCAGCCTATAACCCATTACACCCAGTTATACCCCAGCCTATAACCCATTACACCCAGTTACACCCCAGCCTATAACCCATTACACCCAGTTACACCCCAGCCTATAACCCATTACACCCAGTTATACCCCAGCCTATAACCCATTACACCCAGTTACACCCCAGCCTATAACCCATTACACCCAGTTATACCCCGGCCTGTACACAGTTATACCCCAGCCTATAACCCATTACACCCAGTTACACCCCAGCCTATAACCCATTACACCCAGTTATACCCCGGCCTGTACACAGTTATACCCCAGCCTATAACCCGTTACACCCAGTTACACCCCAGCCTATAACCCATTACACCCAGTTATACCCCGGCCTGTACACAGTTATACCCCAGCCTATAACCCGTTACACCCAGTTACACCCCGGCCTGTACTTTTATTCTTTATTTACATGGAGTCCATGCAAAGCAAGACCGGCGGGAAAGAAAAGAAATATATGCGGTCAAGTTTGTTTCGTTTAATTTCTAAAGCAAACAAATGTGTCTTGTTGCAAATCTAGCACAGGTGGATGTTAACAAAAATATGTACAGTTGTCATGACAACAGAAAATAACATAAATACAGATATGAATGTTACATGGTCCAAAAAAAAAAAAAAAATACCACTCTCATGGCCAACAATATGTCAGCAGACTGAACCAAAATCGCTGCCTCCCCCCTTCCTTTAAAGTGGACTGGACTCAACAAATGGAAGATGTCCCCTTTCAATCAAATTTAAATGATTAGCAAAATCAGGTAACAGTGTATTGCAAGAAGGGGAGAGGAGCCAGATATTAAAAAGGCACACACACACACACACACACACACACACACACACAACCTTTTAAAGCCACATACCTAAATATGTAGCACTACATGATAACTAAAATGCTTTGAACAGCTGGCTGGACTTCCATCTCGGCCACCCGAGTCTGTCCGTGCAGTTTTGGTCAAATCACAGAATACGCACATCCTTCACTCACTCCTTGTCATCATAATATTAATAATAATAATAATACTGTATATACAGGCTGCCCATACTGCTGAAGAGGAGAGAGAAACTCAACAGTTGTATTAGCACAAAGTGGTCAAGTGGCCCAAACATGCAGGCTATTTGCTAACGTGCAAAGGAGTGAGACGTCAAACCTTTATTACTTTTTTTGTTCCCGTCGGTGACAGGTTGCAGAGATTGGCTCGTTATGCATTCATACAGAAAACACTGGGCTGCCAGGCCTGTTCCGTTGCAAAAGCTGGAGTTTAAAATGTCTCAAAAAAAAAAAAAAAGTGGAATCCTCTTGGGGATGGGAGTGAATTTTTTTTAACTCATCCCCTTAACAGTCGCAGTGGTCAAACATTATGTAAAAACTGGTCATAAGGCTGGGAAGTGCCCTTACAGTGTACTCCACCCCACACTGTGACAACCTTCACCTCCAACCTCCAGACTGTCCTAAAGACAAATATATTACTTGAAGGAGTGACTTATTATCTGCTGGGCTTCTGTAGCCCGGAACAAATCTGCCATCAATGTGGATTGTCACTTTTCCTAAATAACAAAGAGGTCTTTCTTCTGTAATACAGTAGGATTAAAATGCAACGCAATTACATTCAGTATTTTTGTGTCCAAAAAAAGGAAAAGAGCCACCAAGTCATAATTCACATTTAGAACAACAACAAAAAAAAAAAAGGTCTGAATCAAGTTACACATCAGAAATAAAACTTCTCAGGTGGCTTTCAGTAAGCCTTCAAAATGGCTGGAGAAAAATATTACATTAAATAAAATATTTTTTCCTCCCCCCACAAGACATCTAGGCTTTGCAATGTGTACAGTGTTCATTCAAATAAAGAACTTTACCTGCAGAAAAGATCATAATTTTTAACCCTACAATTTTTGGTAGCTGTGGCGTGGTACTGAATCAGGTTCTATGAATCACTGGGCCAGCCAAATGATCTACCCCCCCTGCCAAAACTCAAATGAAAGCTTTTAACTGTCACAAGATTATCAATACCCCCCCCTCAATAAAAAAAAAAAAAAAAAAGGTTTACAGGGCAAAATCAAACATGCCACAATCCTTCCTTCTAATCCAAATTACTTTAGCAAACTCAAAAAGTTCGCAGAATTATTTACAGAACCGACAGCACAGCAGGGCACGAACTGTGGAGCCGAGGACAAACCAGGGCCATTCATTCTCATGAGCTAAACCTTTACATTCAGAGTTCCAGCGAAGTGTGGAGCAGCGCAAAAGCGGATACGGAAAGCTGAAAGGATGAGCAATGGGTCCCCTGGAAGTGTCCAGCTCTGTGAATGTGTTGACAGGCAGAATGGAGAGGTACAGAAGAGGCACCATGTCCTCCCGAGCCCACAGTGCAGCAGGGTGGGGCTGGGAGGGCCCTGTCCGCGGCTAGCTGTGGGATGACACGTCGGACGAACTGCTGCTGTTACTGTTGGTGGTCTGAGCCCTCTTGATGTACAGATTTAGCAGCTTCATCTGTGAAGTGAAACACAAAGACCCGTTACAATTTAGCAAAACATACTGATACAGGGCGTCCGCGATATTGTCCACAAATAGTCCAGAAATTTACCAGAATGCAAAACATAAAATCCTGCATTGGCAACAGTGAGTATAGAGAGAGACAGTATGATTGTGCACCAACACATCATTCTGGCTTAACATTCAACACTTATTATAATAATGGAGTTAATATATATCTCCTATAAAATTAGTCAAATCTATTGTGCTGATAAACACTGTTCAAAAAAAATTATAAAGAGAAAACAAAATGAAGCCATCTTAGATCTGATTTAATAAAATATTCATATTAAATACTTTGTTTTTTACATAGTTGAATGTACTGACAAAAAAAATTACACCCATGGAGGTCCGGAGTTGGTCATTTTGGATTTCCTCCCAGACCTGGACTAAAGCATCCGCCAACTCTTGGACACTCTGTGGTGCAACGTGGCGTTGGTGGATGAAGCAAGACATGATGTTCCAGATGTGCTCTGGCAGTGCTCCTCCTGTTCCTCCTTGCACAAAGGCAGAGGTTGCGTTCCAGCTGCTGGCTTGTTGCCTTTCTACCGACTCCTCCTGTCTCCTGGTAGCGCCTCCATGCTCTGGACATTACGCTGACAGACACAGCAAACCTTCTTGCCACAGGCCACATTGATGATGAGCTGCACTACCTGAGCCACTTGTGTGGGTTGTAGACTCAGTCTCATGCTACCACTGGAGTGACAGCACCGCCAGCATTCAAAAGTGACCAAAACATCAGCCAGAAAGCATAGGAACTGAGAAGTGGTCTGTGGTCACCACCTGCAGAACCACGCCTTTATTGGGGACGTCATGCTAATTTGCCTTTAATTTCCCCCTGTTGTCTATTCCATTTGTACAACAGCATATGAAATTGCTTGACAGTGTTGCTTCTTAAGTGGACAGTTTAATTCTACATAAGTGTGATTGAGTTACAGTGTTCCCTTTATATTTTTGAGGAGCAGTGTATACAGTTTTAATTATACAAAGTAAATACCTGTCAACACTCAACAATTGCAGATCTAGTACCACTCCCCTGGTGGATGCATTGATTTTGAAATTTTGTGTTCCTTTTGCAAAGCATGGTTTTAAAATGAAATCCTTCATTGATTCAATTCAATATTTTGAAGCACAACTGAGAATGTTTGAGCAGGAAAAATTAAAAGGATAAACTGGAACATCTGTATCTGCAGGCAAAACACACACTACAGCAAGGCTCAGAGATACAGTACCTCAGAGGTGGAGGATCAGTATCAACCTACACACTCTTCAAAAGGTCATGCCTGGTATCAGGCCAAGGCAGCATAATCTGCACCTTTAAATACCACGCCGTATCACTGCTGCTGACACTTATTAACACACAGTCCAAAACAGATAACTATGGAGATATGATAAATATAATAAATATTGCATGATGCAATAGCTCAGAGGTATTATTAGGAAATTAATTCATGCTGGGAATACGTTTCATAACAATTTTTTTTGTTTATTATGTATCTATAATAATATAAAAGTTTGTGATACTATAGTTACACAACCACTTGAATATGTGTTTGTGTCCTAAAAAGTGTCTCTGACAGTATGACCCAGAGGACCATCAAGTGTGTAGGTGTGCTTGTGTGTGTACTGGTATAAAAACATTGCTCCTGACACGTAAACTGGTGAAAAGCAGAAGGGGGTGGGGTGGGCAAAAGATGGGGATGGAATGACGCAGAAGCACATGACTGTACCTTGCTACCCGTAAGCTGGGACAGGTGGGGTTTGAGTTCTTCACCAATCACAGAGTAGATGGCCACCAGACAGAAGACACTGGCTTTGCGGACGCTGCTCTCAGTGTTGTCATAGCCCTGCACAAAGATGGGTTTGTCAGAGGATAGTTGCCAGGTTTTACACACACAAATTTATGAGTGGTTTGGCTGTGAAGAATAAATCAAAGTTCAAAAGAACTCAAACATGCCCTAGTACAAATGAGGCATAATGCTCCCATTCCTCACTCTCCTGGTACACACATTAGTGATACCAGTGCTGTTCCTGTGCCAGGCTGGCCCATTTCCAACTTTTCTGTACAGCAGATGCTGTCACCAGCATTAAAAGCAGGAGTTCAGCCACCACAGGTGTGTGTGTGTGTGTGTGTGTGTGTGTTTGTGTGTGTGTGTGTGTGTGTGTGTGTCACTATTTTCCAAAACCAGTGTCCACAAAATGGTATTTGCTAAATTCAATTATGACATTTTTCACATTGGAAATGTGTCAATTTTGTTGTAGGATCAATTTATAGAGCAGCTATTGTTTGACAGCAAAACGTAAGAAGGTCATCATTTATCCATAACTTGTTTAAGCTCCTCCCATCAAGCAGACGCTTCAGATCAATCCTAAAAAAATTCATTTTCCAGACGCCATAAACCTGGCAAACTCTCAATCTCTGAGTTAATCTCTTACTGAACATGTACAGTAAACTATGCTGTTTACTAATGCGTTTTATGACCCAGTCACTGGGTCAGGTGACATATATTTGAACTTCCCTGTCTAAAGAATAATTGAAAAAAAATCAGCATAAAGGTTGGTAGTCAATGTGACTATTATAAAAACCACCCACCTGCAGTAGGCCAGGGATTATATCCGGCAGCAGCTGGTGCAGGGACTCCTTGGAGATGCGCTCAATAACCTTGGACTGCATCTTGATGGCGGCCAAGTTAATGGGGTAGTCTGCCGTCTGTACGATGGGACACAGCACCTTGATGCACTGCTCAGGGTGGATGGAGCCAGCCAACGTGGCGGCAGACTCTTCTGCAGCTCGCACCACCTAAAACCGAAACAGAAGGAACAGAAATGAGAGATCAGGCTCTTGCCTCAAACCCACCACCGTTCTCATAAATCTTCATAGGATTGGTGAAATGCACAAGATACACTTTACATACATGCACTGTGATCGTTTTCCCTTTGTTGTCCTAAAGTTCCTAAAACAGTCAACTACCCGGTCCAAAAGAGGCTTATGGCAAAAAATTTACATAAAACCACCTCCTTGTGTGAGTCTTTGTGGGCCTCCAGTGTCTTCATGATTGTGAGCTCTGCATAGTTTTTGAAGCGAGCTGGCTGGTTTCGCAGGATTTCCTTCAGCACCCGGAGAGCCAGAGCCCTAATTGTGTGCTGCAAAGGTATGGAGAACAGCCTCATAACACTGCTCTGATGGTGAAAGTAGGCATTTCTTAAAAATATATATTTTATATATTTTAATGCAGTAATGCATGTGTTCAGTGGGGGCATACGAACATCTTTGTCCCCGAGCGTCTCCAGCAACAGCAGAAGGATGGTTTTAAAGTGCTCGTCCCACACGGCCAGGCTGTCCTCGCGGGTGATCTTTAGCAGCTCCACCAGGGCCCCCTTGCGCTCCTCCACTCGCTCGTTGTGATTGGACAGCTCCTTCAACAGCTCTGCCACCAGGTCTGAGTGGTCCAGGCCAACTTAAAATATTTAAGGGAATGACATAAGTCATTTCATTCAGTGCTGGTATTAGTTGAAGGCAACATGCAGTGATGTTTACAGTGAATTTAAAGTTTATTAGAGTATACCGATGTAAAAATTGAAGACCGTAAAAAGCATGCTGATCATGTGACATTAAAATACTAATGTGGTCTACGCTCTCGCCAAACATGCTGCAGTTATCCAAAAAGCAGAGTTTAATTAAATCCATATTAAAAAAAGTAGTTAGTTCTCAAAAGTCTGAAATGGTGGAAAACAAGATGAAAGACATGGCAAAGAATGGCGTGGAGAGGTCTCATTAAGGGAGATAAAAATAAAGAACCAATCGCCCCAAATTAGCAAAATAAAAGCAAGCAGCTCTACTCTAAATAGTATTGTATTACCAGGAGCAAAGCCCTTGGGCAGCACCATCTTGTTTTCACCAAAGTCCTGCCGGCGGCCTGGAGGTGGAGGGAAAGGACGGGACACAGCAGGGTTGACGTATCTTCTAACAATCTCACCTATTGTTTCTACTCAATAGTATAGTAGTATCTACAATTAGAAATTTGAACATGAGGAACCTTGCTCTGTAGACATATAGGTCCTAAAAATGTTGTCGACTTGATCGACAACATAATAATCAGACGTGAGTGTAAATATAACAAGAGTCACTAATGTGACTGATGTGACATATCTAGCCTATGTAGGACCTCAATAAAGCACAAATGAACATTGATGACTTGTTTCTACATAAATTCACAGCATGACAGAGCACTATGAGGTGGGAGATGAGGGTGACTGTGCAGGTGGCGGGTGCCCAGGTCAGAAGTCAGACTCACAGTCACGGAACTGCTCCACGTCGTCGTCAAACACTGCCTCCTTGAGGGCGCTCTTGTCGTAGGCGCTGATTGTGTCACCGTAGTTGTAGGGCGGGTAGTCACGTGCACGAGGCCCAGAGAAAGGACGTGGCGATGGTGTGTTCAGCAGAGATGTCTTGTTATCCAGAGCTGTGCGCCCACCTTCCACCACGTCCAGGCCGAGCCGTGCATCCGAGCCTGGAGATGCTGCCACACCCTCCCTTGCTACCTAAGCAAACAGTTAGAGAAGGTACTATTAATGCTATTAATAATGCTATTAATGCATCTATATGGAACAGTTTTTGTACTAGCACTACGTGCAGAGCTATGTACAAAGTGTTGGGCTTGTTCAGTAGTATTAGGCCAAAATCAGCCTAAAATAATGTGAATATCAATAAGCGCAAGGACTTATTGATGGCCTTGGTCTTAAGTCATCTAAATTGAGGATGTACGTGTCTGAAAGCTGTCAATCATCAGACTCCTCCCATTTTACACTGTTCATAAAACAATTAAAGATAGTGTGTAATTATTTCAGTCAACGTGAAAACTAACAAAAGGGCAGTTAGGGCATTTTCTCTTCATTCAGAAAAAACAACTTCCCAGTGCTTCTTTCTTGCTTCATCTATTTAAAGCACATGGGTCAAACTTGCAGCACACTGGCCACATCCCGCGTTATCACTTTATATAGATCTGTTATTATGGCCCATCGATATAAAGCGCTGATAATGCACAAACTACAGATCCCATAATGCACACTGAAGCTGAAGCTGTACAGGACCAGTTTCCATGTCGACAGCAAATGGGTTGTGAAGCAGCTCAAAATTCTTTTTTCGTGCTTCAGTCACCAAAGCACTGTGCAAACTAAGTGCAGAGGTCGCTCAGTTTGACACCAAAGTGCGCACTGCATTATGGGATCTGTAGTTTGTGTGTTATCAGTGCTGCAGTCTCCGAGCCATAATAATAGATCAATATAAAGTGATATCTTGGGATGTGGCCTGTGGGCCGCAAGTTTGACAACCCTGATTTAAAGTGTTGCGCAGCTCTTTATGCCAGTCTAAAAATAGGGCCCATGGAATGGATACCAGAAGGGTAGAGATGTTAAGTGATCGAGTAAATGTTGGTATAAACAATGTAGGGATATCCAGTTTTTTTATTTTATTTTTTTTAAACAAATGACTGCTGATACTGATGCTACTGTCCAATAATTATGTATAACAGCAACACCCCCTTAAATAAGACTCACTGGATCATCTTTTTTGCCATCACGTCTGACTGGCTCATTGAGGTCCTCCTGGCTTCGGCAGCTGAAGCTCTGGATGGCCTCAGTGACACCTCGTAGCGAGCTGTAGATCTCATCAGAGTTCATGGTAACTGAATCATACTCCATCATGCTGCCAACCAGAGCACAAAAGCAAAGAAAAGGGTCAATTTATACACAAGACAATTCAGAAAAATCCACAAAACACATAAGAGAGTTGACAGTTAGAAGCATTCTGCCATGAGTCCATTTCTAAAGATACTAAATGTTAAGAAAGAAAACAAAAAGCATCAGCTCCACCAGGCATGAGGAAGAAAATCCATTGGCAGAGAGTATTGGCAAGAGATAAACTTTACATTTGGCTTTGAACTCTGATTGCCAGGGTACCTTTTCTATTGGTCTCACTGGTACACCTAACATTTTACAGCAGAAATGGGGACGGTGGGAATGGTAACAGAAATAAAATGATCTACATGGTAACAGTGGGAATGCACACCTCCTGGATGGGCAATTAGAGCACACACAGCAAAAAAAAAAAAGTCAATGACCCTAAATGCAGAACCAAAAACCACAATCCTTGGAATGTTATGAAGAGTTATAAGATGAAAGTCCCTCTTCGCCATGAACATGAACTTAATCCCAAAAAGATTTCCACTGCATTTCAGCCCTCCACAAAAAGGACCTGCTGAAATCATTTCAGTGATCTTCTAATTGACAAGTGAGAATTCTGATGAGCAGAAGGCTGGAGATCATTCTATCATGGTGCACACATGAGGAGTCATGCCAAAAAGGCTTCAAATGGGCCAGATACAGGTGTGTAAATTTAAACTTCAGTCCCTGGTTTAATATTTATTTATTTATTTATTTATTTTTATTCTGGCTGTCACAACACCAAGAAAGAAGAGAACCCAGATTGAGTTAGAATAGCAGACTGGATGCTTTAAAAGTGATGCTTGAAATCATTGTTCTTCCTCTGTTAACCATGATTACCTGCAAGGGAACACATGCAGTTATCATAGTGTTGCATAAAAAGGGCTTCACAGGCAAGGATATTGCTGCTACTAAGATTTAAGTACAATCAACCATTTATCTTATCAGCAAAAACTTCAAGGAGAGAAGTTAAATTGTTCTGAAGAAGTCTTCAGGGTACCCAAGATAGTCCAGCAAGTGCCAGGACAGTCTCCTAAAGGTGCTGCTTCTCTCCAAGAAAAACATCAAGGACAGACTGATATTCTGCAAAAAGTACAGGGATTGGACTGCTGAGGACTGGGGTAAAATCTTTTTCTCTGATGAAGCCCCTTTTTGATTGTTTGGGGCATCTGGAAAAACGATTGTCTGGAGACAAAAAGGTGAGGGCCACCATCAGTCCTGTTGATTATGAAGGAATGGTTTGCCATCAGTCAGGATTTGGCCCAGTTGATTGACAGCATGCTGGGGTGAATTGCACAGCTACTTAAATTTGCAAAAGCCTGATGTAATAGTCAATAAATTCCTTTGAACCTTATACAAATGCTTGTAATTATGATTTACACCACATAAACAACTGACAAAAGATGTAAAAACACTGAAGCAGCCATCTTTATTAAAACCAGTATTTGAGTCACTCTCAAAACTTTTGGCCTTCCAACTCTTCCTGGTTCTTTTTCAACCATTAGGTCCTTACTGGATTGTGCAGTATTACTCATCGCTTTTTATTACTCATTGGTAGGTGATTGAATCTGCTATAGTTATTTGTTACTTTGTACATATTAGTTCTATAGTCATAATATAAATAATTATTTATAGTCTCAAATATTTAGTTATTCCATCTCGAATATTACTACTGTTTTTTTTTTTTTTACTTTTTATTGTCTTAATATTTATTCCTCTAGTTACAGAATTACAGAATTCCCTGTATGAAAAGCAACATTAATGGTGGTGAAATGCATGAGAAATGGCAAAAAAAGTAAACCCAATTACTGTGGTGCTAATAGTGTTATGGAAAAATGGGGTCGCCTGCATTTTGTGGTGGTGAGCCTTAATGGGGAAAAAAAAAAAACATTAGGTACACCAGTGGAACCAGCACAAAAAGTGCTTGTAGACATAACTGCATTTTGCAGCATTACTTCTGGTATACCATGGAAGGCAAACATCTGTGCAAAATTAAAGAAAAGCTTTAGAAAAGTTTATACATATCAACATATATTTTTTCCAGAAAGTCTCCTGATTCTGAACATTTTTGGGAACAAGGGAAAACAAAACCCTTGAGTTCAAAGGAAATAAAACAATTCTCATTCCAGAATGCCCAGAGATGCGTTTTAGCAACTGCCGCCGGTCCTTCCCCCAGCCTCTTACCCATGGAGGGAGGGCAGCGGGCACATTTACCTGGGTGAGTATGCGCAGCGGAGCGCCCTGAGGGAGGGGGCGGCGGGGATGGAGTGGGGAGGAGGAGGTGGAGGAGGGGGAGGGGGATGCTTTGAGAGCCCGTCGACACTCCAGCCCCACAGCCGACTGAGAGACCCCCCCAGGGTGACGGAGAGGAAAGGGCGCACACACAAGGGAGAGAGAACCGGGCACAGAGAAGATCGAAGGGGCCACAAATCACGAGGAAGAAGAGAAGAGAGGAAGAGTGGCAGAGCAGGGAGAAGAAGAAAAGACAAAAACAGACTACAGTCTGAGTGCTGAAGTTAGCAGCATGAGTTAATAAGAGGTGATGGACCAGAAACCCATTAATAAAAACCACACACAATCCAATTTGTCTGGTCAATTCTGAACAATTTATCAGGTCTTACTAAAAGAACTGAACATTTTTAATTTAGAATTGTGGTAATTTAGAACTGTGTTTATTTTCTGGGTTTCTGTATGAAGGTTCTGATGAAAACCTTCTCACAATTCTACAAAATTACTGAAGAGTTAGAACATCAAAACACTTACACAAGCACGAAAGCAGACTACTTGCTGACCACCAGGCCTGATGTTGGAGCAGGCATGTGATGTGAAAAGAATCAAAATGTCAGAGGATACTCTACCTGGGAGAAAGCCCGCCATGAGAGCAGTTCGTTGGGGATGTGAGTGGACTGGTGCGGCTGGAAGGGTGTCTGGATGGAACGCGTCCCATGGTGTTGCTTGGAGAACCCTGGAGTAGAGATGTACAGACAGATTTTAACAGGTCTTGCATTATACCAACTGCAATATGCTTCCCACGGTCACAGCAGCTCAATCTACAGATGCATCCACATATGATACTGAGAGACCAATGAGCCTCTGCAAGCTTCTATTCATTTAGTCTTCTAGTCTTCTATTTACTGATTTAAAAAATATTTGAAGCACTCAATCGCATGCCACTTACCACACTGGTGCTGCTAGAGTTCTTCAGGTGGTTGTGCAGAAGCTTGGTGGCTCCATCCTGGAATGTTTTGGGCAGTGCGCCCAACAGCATAGTAAATTCTGGTGTGTTGAGCTCAAACAGGGAGATCAGGACTACTTGGGCAGCCTATTGCAAAGGAAGATCGTGTGTTAGAGAATAAAAGGGCCACCATATTTTTTTGTGCAACAAAGAAATCATAAAAAAAAAAGAAGAAAAGAAAGTCATGCTGCTTGGTGTCATATGAAATCACAGCTGCTAAATTTCACTCGTAGTGGGGGGGTTATTTATTGATGCAGTGCAGACACAGAAAAAGATACTGTTGTGTTCTGTGTGGTAAAACCCACTGGTTTTTTTTTTGTTTTTTTTTATCGACTATAAAAATTTTAGAAGCACAGAAAGGAGAGCTGCTCCACTGGGTGCAATTTTTATGCCAGTGCAACACAACAGTATGGAAAACTAAAATCACACCAAATAAATATTGGTTACTGCACATTTTGCCCATCAAAAAGGTAAAATATAACATATGAAATAGTTTAAATATATCAAATATATATAAAAATCCTGCAACAATAGTACCACACTGTAGCATGATGAGATATTCTCTGTTACCTCCTGGAAGCAACAGCCCATTTATTCTATTATAATTTTGCATGCAAGTTTCAGCAGCTGTTATAAAAAAGGATAAAACGTGTTAGTCAAGAGAAAAAAAAGAAATGCAGTGTTTAAATATTATAATCGTTATTTTGTAGAGATGTTGCCAGAAAGCATTTGAACCTGAACAATGTGTCTTATTTCGCTAAAGTCCAATGATGGAAATTACAAAAACACACAAGTTCACGGTGACCCTTCCTGAAACAAATCAAAGAGCACAATCTGCAATGTTAATAAAACTCTCTTGTTGTTTGGACATCACTCTGTGAGGCAAAAAGGCAGATTAGAGCAAAAGTGACGTGAAAAGAGAGGTCACTCAGGAGGGTTCATGGTCTGAGGGTGGTTAGATGTTGCCGAAACGTGCAGAGAGGTGATGGAAGTGGTGGTACAGGCTGGGCACTACCTGCTTGCACCTCTCCTCCAGGTTACCCTCGCCAGGCAGCAGGGCTGTAGTGCTGGGCCTGCCTGACAACTCCTCGCTCACCCAGTTATGAAGGGTCTGGGCCAAAAGGATGGGGGTGAAGGGGGAATTCATATTATTTGTGAAGGAAACGCATGGAACAAAGAGATCTCATGATAAAGAAGTCTCTTTGAAGAGCTGCGACAGAACTTCAATTCCACCCTGGCCAAGACGGAATCAAAAATAAATGCTTAAATCAAAAAAAAAAAAAAAAACTCAGGGCAAATTGCGTAAATCTGCTGCAGCAACAGCAAAATTTGACAACAAATCTGATGTGTGTAATAATTCTAAATAAAGTGAAGATGGCAAGTCAAGACATCTTTCCTATTGTTAGATTGCTGATTGAGGCCAAGAGATGATTGCTCTTCCTGTCACTTTTGGGGTTGATGTGGATAAGCCAGGATCCCATCAGCATAATGTTGCTATGTTCTTCCACAGGCTCACCTTTCTCACGTCAGAGCTCTTAGGTTCTGTGGTCCAGGTGATGATGCGTGACACAGCCAATCTAGTCTCGCTGGAATTCACAAAGTCCGCAGGATCCATCTGCCGTGCCAACGACTCGATGTACTTCAGGATGGCCACTTTCACCTGTAAGAATAAAAAATTAAATGCAATGGACAACTTTGCACTAAAGTGTGAATTTAGCGCAAATGATTAAACATACCTTTAGATTTGGAGTCTGTGTTTGATCAACTATGAACCTCATCAGAATGTTAAACTGCTGGTCAAATGGAAAAGACTCCCTGTGGGGGAAAAAGTACCATGCCAGAGGAGACAAATCAAATGGAAATCTGTATTAACGTAGGGTTAGATGAAAAAAATGAATGAATATGAATTTTACTGATCGAAATTGACGCACTGACCTAGTTACATCCAGTGCTTTTTGGACTTTAGCCTGAACTGAGCCTAACAAGTCAGCGCCCATCTTCTTTAACAACTGTGTGAGCAGGACAAACAGCCAGTCCTGGAGGTCATCCCTGTGGACGGTGATGAAGTCCACCAGCGTCTCCAGGAACATGCTAAAGACCTGAAAGCCAGCAAGCCACTTAATCAAAGAGTCAGAACCAATGAGACAACAGTAAAAACCACATTGATTAATGTATTGGTAGATCACCAAAATGTCTAGTAGTAGCTTAATGTGTATTATTAAATGCATTTTTTTTTTTTTAAGATTCAAATTCACTTACTCTCTGTTAATATCCACACCAAGGCAGGTCATGCAAAAAGTAAATAAATAAATACATAAACATTCGATTAGTACACACACAAAGGGAAAAAAAGACACCAGTGTAAAAGTGAATATTGCTGAAAAACCGTCAAAAACAGACAAGTTGTAAAATTATGGGTAGACTGCATCCAATCTTGCAAGGGATAAACATCATTTGACAGCGGACAGAATCAGGTGTCTGCAGAGGTAATTCCCATTTTGTGAGAATGCACTGGCAGGCTTTTTACCTTGCTGTGAGGATCAGCAAACATCCTGGTGAAGATCTCACAGAGTCTTTTTAGCTCCACTCGGCTGCAAAAATACAATTACACAAAATCATGTCACATCTCTATTTGAGGAAACTTGTTTTTAAATCAACTGAAATACTGATAAGATACAGATTGTATTTGTATGGTAATGTAATTTTTTGTGATTACACTAAATATAAATATCAGTTGCACTATAGAGAGTCTAGCATACAACAGAAAAAGTGATTTAGTACACTGATTTAAGGTGATGCTGGAATTATAGTAGAAATGGTCCAGTAAAACAATTTATTCACAAAAAAAAAACTCTTTCTTTAATATTTTCACATTATGGAAAAGGTCCTTTGTGAACCGCATGAGAAATAAACAGCCGCAGACACAGGGAAGGAAGCAGAGACACGTGCAGTTTTAAAGCCCTTTGTGCAAATAACGTAACTGCATTTTATTTCAAGTTTATACTTAGATTTGGCCGCTACACAATGAGTCCGCTCTTTCAAAATTATATGAGACACAAAGGTCAGGCTCACCTCAGGATCCTTTGGCTCTTGAGCAGGTTCTGCAGGCCCAGCAGCCCCTCCTTCCTTTCTGACCAGTTTGAGCTAGCACAGTGGTTTAGCACTTCGGCCACATCCTCCGTCTGCCGCAGGTAATGTGGGATGCCGCCATTGCGAGAGCTGTATGAGCGTTCTGAACAGGCGCTGGAGGCGTCGCTATTAGCGTCATCGTCCGAGTATATACCAGGGGACTCGTACCGTCGTCTCATAGGCTTGCGCTACGTGACAAAGGCAGAGGACACAAGGAAATGGCATATTTTAAAGGTCATCCCAAAATGATATTAATAATAATAATAAAACCACAGTATCAGAACAAGACCTAGCCAACCTAGCAGCAGGTTATCATGCAGTATTTTCCCATAACACAGCCATGCACTTTGTTCAAATGATCAGGATAATCTACCAGTTGTGGTTAGTTCTCTTTTTTTTAAGGCCAAGATGCCACTCAAAATCAGCAGAATCAACAAGCAGGTAATGAATCACTAAACAAAAATCCTGCTTGTGCCATTAGTAAGAGCAGATGACCGAGGACATGGAAGCACCCATCTTCATACAAATTACATCTGTGTATGCTTCAACGTGTCATGCGGTTGATCCACAATGCAGAAAGTGGTCCATTTGTCTCCACTCTCAGTTCTGAGCAATTCACATATCTTATTGATGAGTCTGTGGGGCACTTGCAATTTTGACTCACAGTTTTCATACGAGTTCAGAAAAGGTCTGACTTGGCAAACAGTAGAATGGAGAAAAGCAACAAGACCATGTTCTTAGTTTTTTTTTTTTTTTTTTAACAAAAGAACAACTTCAAGAGCAGTGCATGTTGGGATGAACAGAATGTGAATGAACTTAAAACGGGAAGGGGGGGTGGGGATCCTAAATTTCTGATGTGCTGTCAAAGCTGAAAACACTGGCAGCCCATGACGGTGTCTGCTGATTAGTGAATGAAGGCACAATGCAGCGAGAAATGTAAACTGAACAACTACCTTATTCCTGGCGTCTCCTAACAGCTGACAGACAATCGAGGAAGGAAGAGCAGAGACAATTTTTCACAGGGGGGTCAGACAGATACAGGGTATACAACGATTACATTTGATTAAACAGAAACAGTATACAAGAGGGAGAATGGCCACTTTATAAAAAACAAACATTTTGGGGCTAAAACTAATTAAACATTAATAGTGTGTTTCAAATAAGGGGATTATATATAATGGTGTTTTGAGGTATAGAGAGAAACTACACTGTTTACACCACATTTTTATTCAAAGAGAAAGTGAGTTCGTGTCATTCCCTTGAATTGTTATTTCGCTGCAAATAACGTGTGTGTGAGGTTCATAGCTTGTACATGTTGCACATCTATGCAGCATGAATTTAATGACCAAGCTAAGATACCGCAGCACTGTAGGTAATAAAGTGGCGAGCGAAAGCTGAAACTGCACTTTTTCATTTATTCCTACGAATAAAGATGAATGAAAATAGTGGTTATTTATTTGGCTCTGAAAAAAATCTAATTTGGCAAACAAACTATTTCCCACAAACATACTAAAAAATCTCTTATGGTGTTATGCATGTCGCTGCATTCATACCAAGGCATCAGCAACTGCGGCCTCCACCTCTGTGCCAGTGTTGAGGACCCGCATGGCATTTACAGAAGCCGAGATACGGGCCTGGTGGATCAATCCATACCGATCTAGGGAGCAAGACGTCACACAGAGTAGTTTAGCATGAAGAACAGCTTGAGTGTTAAAGAATCAAATATAGCTCTTCTCCAATGGGCAATGTGAAACTATAAGGATGGGTTCAAATCTAATTGCAGGTCTACTATGTATTTTTTTTTTATGTTAGACAACATGTAACTTGAAACTGAAAAAGAAGCAGATAAACAGCTTAATAATAAACAAACAAACAAACAAACAAACAAAGCAAAAGCAAGATCAGGCTGCTGCCTGTACTCAATCCAAGAACACAACGGGGAGGATAGTGGACTTGATGCAGTGCAAAAATGATTTTGATATAAAACAAAATAAAAATACTTCACAATACCGATGAGCAAACTGAAAAATTTAATTAAGAAGCACCAACCCATTAAAAAAAAAAAACCCAAAACAATCAACTTATAAATCACACAATAGCAAAGCCAAAACTAAATGAATGTTAAGCCCTGCATATGACCCATGAAGCGTTAGCAGGAACAAGCACAAACCCCCTCACTTGCAGTGCTAGAGATTTTTTTTTTTTTTAAAAACCCACAATGAAATGATTCATTCTAAATGATCCGTTTTAGATTTAAAGCACACCCTTCATCATCCCGTCATCTCAGTACAGCGCAAAGTGCTGAGGGTTTCACATTGCCACCTTGTGGTTAAGAATGAAAACATGAATGAGGAATGAAGGCGGTTATGGGGGAAGGGGCATGCAGGTCACCTGACTGGCCCACAGGGTCGGTTGTGGACAGTGCGCTGGTGGAACGAGAGTGTCGTCGGGACGCTGCGGGAAGGGGGGCAGGAAAAGTGGGATGAAACCCAAGCGGGTGGTTAAGGCCACACAGAAATTCCACTCGCTGTTCCTGTGAGCAGCATGCAGCTTTGTAAACCAAAGCGCTCAGGTCTTCACTCAAATCATTCAAATCACTCAAATTAAAACAATAAGAAGAATTTTAATGGCCCATTACAATAAAAAAAATAATCTCTGACAGATGCTCCACCTCATCCCAATAGAACAGAGCAGCAGCAGCAGCAAGAGCAGGATCTACCAAGAGATGTTATTTCAAGTTCTATTTAGGACGTAATCCCAAGTGACAGGTTCAAATTCAAAATAATTCCATATTAATGAACATCCATTAAAAACGAGAAAGATAAGTCAGTTCATGCAAGGAGAACGTTCGGGAGCCAGTGACAGCACGGAGGGTGGGAGTTCCTAGGTGCGGCCCAGGCCTTGCCATACTCACCCAGTGGGCCGAAGCCCCGAGCGGGACTGGTGTCACGACTGCTCTCGCGACTGGTGTCGCGGCTGCACCCCTGACTCATGCTGGGGCGCGGAATACGGCTGCTCCGGGCTAGCGTGCGGTAGGGAGAAGCAGCAGGAAGAAGAACTTTACCACGCGGTGTCGCTGTTAGAACACAGGTTAGGTGTTAGAGCTCAGCCAGGCTGGGACGGAGAGTGGGGGGAGAGGGGGATTTGAGACTCCGTCAAATCGCACGACGGGTTAGCACAATTAAAGCAGCAGGACGAAGCGCTTGGCTCACACAGCCATCAAATGCAGACGTCCCATCCAGCAAAAAAACTATTTCAGAGGGATACCCCAATGACAAAAACATAACCAAAATGCACAAAATCATCTATTCTTGGTCTGTAGACTCAATAGCTAACAGCATTTATGGTTTGAAATGTTTTGAATTTTAGTGTGAATCACTCAATCCCAGTGTTCTCAAAACTGACCACCAGGAAAGGGGTCTCTGGGTTATTAAAACTGTATTATAACCCAAGAACAGTGACACAATGGCTAAATCTGCTAACGGGTTGACTGCCACGACTGAATTTCTTGACCCTCCTCCCAAAGAGGCAAAGATAAGAATGATGACTTGTGGTGGCCCACCAAGACACCAAAAACTCATGGAATTGTCACCTGGTCTATTACAGCAGCCACAATCATGAACCGAGATGATGACATAACACTAATGACAAGCCACTGCGGTTGATCTGAGACCTGCCAACAAGCCTGTCACTCAAAAACAAAATGCAAAGAGGAAGAATCGCTGAGTAAGATGGATAAGGACGGCATTGGACCACCTCATCAGCAGTTTGGCTCAATGTGGATTCACCTTTTCTCCCAAGCTGTGTGTAAACCTGCCACCCGCTTCAAACTTAACCACCTCATTCAAACTCTATACAGACCCTTATCAGCTCCTCTGCTATGGCACCTCACCGTTTTGTCCTTATCGGAAGACAATGTTGAAACCTTTTTTTTTTTTTTTCAGGTCTGTGGTTAATTTTTAATGAACGTGTTCAGCTTTTAAAATGATTGTTTTAGTGAATAATTAAAAGCAACAGATCTGTATAATACTGTTGGAAGCTGTTTATAATCGAACCACAGTATGTGTACAACAATATATTGTATTGGAGGACATACTCTTGTTCTGCTTCCAGTAGCAGGTTCATGTGTGCTGGATCTTAGGAAAAAGAGGATCTTAGATCCGGTGAAACTTTTTTTTTCTTTGTTTGAAGATGTTTATTTTGACTGAATCGTGTTGACCAGGTTCTCACCTACGCCAAGCCTGTTGGGACTGGTCTCTCGGCTGCAGCCTTGACTGCGTGGAATCCGAGTTCGCTTGTCAGCCGGCACTGCTGAGGGAGCGTGTCGCAGGACTCTCCCGTAAGTCTGACTCAAGAGCTTCCCGGGCGAGCTGGAACGACTGCCGGCTGGAACACAGACATCAGCACACAAACAGAGGATACAAGAAAAAAACATCAGACCCAGACATTAATAACCAACTTTCTGCCATTTCACTTCTTATCAAAGCTGAATTCACCAACCAACACATCTCAAATGTTATTTCCCACTAACCCTTAGTCTAAAATTAAGCAGGATTTTCTATCCATTATGTACAATGGTTCAAATGAAGGCATTGCTTCAATGTGACCCTACACAAGGAGAGAATGAGGGTCATATGGAGATGTGAGTTCAGCTTCAATGGAACAGAGACACAGAACAAGTCAACGAAGACAAACAGAAGTGGGCTTGGATCCAGGGTCTAACTGTGCTGGAGGAAAACAGTGTGAAGACGGAACAGTTTAACAAGGACCAAAAACACAACTGAGATAAATCATAATTAAGGAAAAAAAATTCAGTGATTACTACAGACCATGTGACAATCTAAAACAGACAGTTTTGAGCAAGAAGAGAGAGAGGTAATCCATGCTTTTAATAGAACAAGGACAAGAGTGCACGGGATGTCATGCAGAGAACAGCACAGATGGGGTGATGGTTCTGTTTCGGAAGTTAAGGTCTTACCACCAGTTGGGTTAGCCGATCTGGATCCTTAGTGAATGAAAGCGGAGCGCAGGACAGGTGAAAGGGTTACCAGTTATACAGTGGCTCAGAGTTTACCCAACAATTAACCAGGTTAGTGGCTGCATGCATGAGTCTTTAACTGGGGTTTGAGCAAAGGACCTAAAAAGTGGGCAAAGATCACCAACACAACCTGCAGGACACCAATCAGGATGATGGGAACATTAGAAACACAGCAGACAGATACTCCACAAGACGTGTCATGGCGGCATGGCCGATACAGGGGTCATTTAGAGTGAGTGACTGGGAATGAGCATGGAGGCCTCATGTTTTTTTCCAGAATTTTGTTGTTGGATTTGTTGGATTAGAGAGGGGTAGGAACCCTGTGCAGATACTCACGCTGGGACTGGGATACCACTTTGGCTCTGCTCCGCCCTCGGCTGTCCGTGACAGTGGGGCTCGTGACAGTGGAGCTCTGCCTCCTGGTGCGAACTCGACCTTCAGAAAGGGAAAAATCAGATGTTGAGAGTTGCAGACAAAGCTAGAAATACGACATTCGACCCTCCACAAGAAACACAAATAACAGGAAGGTCAATAATGTCCAGTGTGAAACCATAAACAGACAGACAGACACACACCTGTAAACATTATAGACACACTAAAATGGACAGAAGTAGTGTTAATTAACAGTGGATGTAATAGTTATACAGCAAACGATGGATATAGTAGCTGAACATGTGGCACTAGCTATTTCCCCCCCTACAGTCATGTATTATGAATATCAGTGTACTACTGTTATGTCCCCACCCTTTGCTCAGTCTCCCAGCATGATCTCCAGCTGTTGCTCAAGATGGAAGGAAACTGAATTAAGCTTTATTTCCACAATGGGCTAAGAAACCAAACATTTGGGGTTATGCATGGCCCAAACACCCACAAACAATCCAGCTGCTTCCTCAATAACCAAGCAAGTATGAAAAAACGGAAAATCTGCAAGCTCTATAGCGGGGAGTCAACACCACAACCAGAAACAGTTCATAACGATGTATATCAGCAACAAGCCTAATAACCCCTCCATGAAATCTTTCCACTAATCTCTAGCCAAAGAACAGATGTCATAATTCTGTCAATAAAGTCACATGCTTTTATGGAGCATCAGCAAAACAAATAAGAACATCTCTTAAAAAAAAAAAGATTTATTCTGTGACCTTTAGACATGTGTATACACACAGGATAGAGGAATGACAGTCCCTCATATCAAAGTTCAACCCTTGTTCTTCTCCTGCACATTAAAGGCCGGTGTGAACTGGATACTCCTCTGACATCAGAGTTTCTGGGATTTTCTAGCAGTGATAATCGGCCAAACAAACAGCAGGGACTACAGATCAATTACGAGCCCTATCTGCAATGGTCATTAATTCAGCAAAATATGAGTACAATTCAGCAAAATATGAGTACAAACACAAGGAAGGAGAACTAAGAGCTGATGCAACCTATATATTTCACTCTTCCATATAGAAAAGCCTGGTACAAAGACGGCAGGATTAAGAGAAACTAGCATGACCAAAGTCATGTGCTAATATTGCAGCAAGAGCAGACAGAACACAACACCAGTAAATGCAAAGTTATATTGAGTGGTATTTGCCCAGCAGGTAAAACACTCACATACGAACTAGAAGTCCCAGGTTCAAACCTCACTTACTACCATTGTGTCCCTAAGAAAGACACTTAACCCTGAGTTAAGTGTCCCTGTAACTACTGAACGTTCGGATAAGGGCGTCTGATGAACGCGGTAAAATGTAAATGTAAGTATGGCCGAAGCTCAGTGAAAACACTAACCGCACTTGAATTAAATTTTGTTTTCATGTTCTGTAATAGCTGCCTTGAAATTATATTATATTCAAATTATATTATATTCAATTAAAATAATAATAAAAAAAGAGCACTTGTGAAGGGACCAAAAGGGGAAGGTGCACCATCTATCTGTACACATTTACATTTACATTTACAGCATTTATCAGACGCCCTTATCCAGAGCGACTTACAATCAGTATTACAGGGACAGTCTCCCTGGAGCAATTTAGGGTTAAGTGTCTTGCTCAGGGACACAGTGGTGGTTAGTGGGATTCGAACCCGGGTCTTCTGGTTCATATGCGAGTGTGTTACCCACTAGGCTACTACCACATGCCTGCAAAAGACATTGCTGAAGACATTGTAACATAAATGTGGATTTTAAGAGCAGTCCTGGAGACACTTGGATTAAAAAAAGATCATAAAATCACACAATGAATAAATGAACAAAAAAGGTAACACGCTGATAAGGTGGAGGGGCCAAAAGGTGCCAGGAGGCATAATAAAATGTGTGGAATGTGTCTTGGTACTGTAAATACATCCCACTGCCCATAAGAATAAACTCAGAAGTCATAGTCAGACTTCAGAACAAGAACCGGAACTTGACACGGGGAATAAAAAACTTCATGCCGACAGATTCATGCGGGAAAATGCACATATAGCCAACACATACTGTGCGTTCATGGAAAACAAGGGGAGAGACAGCATCCCTCCCCTTGGACAAAAAAGGGCTTCTGGGGACAGACAAACACACACACACAAAGCTTACCATCAGGCCTACCAGGCGTGCCATCTTTTTGCAACAAAACAAAAGCAGCGCAGAGCAGGAGTGTGGAAAGGAGAGTAAGAGGCAGAGGTTAGCGTCACTTGAGAAGGGGGAAGCGTGCATGGCAGGACATTAGTTCTGTGCTAAAGGCCCCCTCCCCTAATTTCAGGGGGACAGACAAAAAGAAAGCATCATATAAATGCACATTAAGGCAATAAAGCATACAGCTTTTTAGAATATGAAGGCAGGGCAACGGGGCAGCACAGTGAGATCAAGCTGAGTGATGAGTGGAACATGAACATCAGCAGGCAAAGAGTTAATGGAGCAGCAAGGCTGGTCTGGTCATCAGCCGCTCTTCTCCACAGGACAACTTAATAATCTCCACAACACCCATCAACTATATTAATGGGGCAGGAGAAGCTGTTAAAAGTCAGTGGTTTTCATCAACCCCCCCCCAAACATTATAAACGACTAATTAATAAAAACTGAAATGACAGAAAATAAATGAACTCATTAGATTTATCTCAAACTGAAAAAAAAAAAAAAAGTTACAGTTCCTAAAAAACATCTTGAAACTGAGGAACTTTGTACACAAAAGTTCAACACATGAAATTAGCAACCAAAACATTATCAATCACATCAACTGTGGTGAGTCTATGGGGACAGACTTTTACCTAAAGAGGCATAGGACCCAGGAGGCAGCGCCGCTGCCGAGCTGAAGGGGGTGGATGGGGGTACGGTGGACATTCGGGACTTGGCACTGGCTGCTGCGTTGACGTCGATATCACTACGGGAGCGCTGCAGGGAGCCAGGCGTTACCGGTACTCTTGAACTAACCATTTTACCTTTGAAGGGGGGAACAGAAGCAAAAATGTAAGGAGATCTACATCACAGTGAAGTCTGCATGACAAGCATGTTAATGAACCCTTTAATAACTGAAAATACAGGTTGTAATTAATGCACATGCAAGGCTATCCCAGGTATCAGTTGTGCAATACAGAAAGAGGACCACATACTTCTGGTCAGACCTCCTCCTATGACGCTCTTCATAGAAAGCGGTCGGCTGTGGAGAAAGGAGGGTGCGTTATTAGCAAACAAGATCAATTCATGATGCTTCGAAGACCTTTATGAATGCAAGCAATTTGCCAAATACAGGATTTTAGACTGTTTAGAGCTGCACCGACCCTGAGTACAGCTGAAAAATTACAAATGCAAGAAACAAAGAAATTAAAAAGCAATCATTTTAATGTTGTACTTTGAAACTACATTAAATAAAGAGGACCAAATTGTTTCAAGATGCAAGAGGCAAATAAAGAGCATCCTCATATTTTTTTTTTTTCCCCAGAGAAAAAAACAAATTGACCATCAAAATCCAAAAGGTTGGCATCAATATCAGCGTTTCAGAAATTTAGAACTACACTACTCAGAGCTATTTATTATTCCCCCCCCCCCCAACAGATCCTCAGGCAATAAGAGCTTTCCCAAACTCTCACTTGTACTCTACAGTAATAAACAGGAAGTAATGTACCCATGATTCTACTCCTGAGGCCATGACTTTTCTGCTGTGCCTATCACGCTAAACCCACAGCTGATCGTACGGATGAAACCTAAACAGATGCTTTCCTGCTGAGAGTGGATATGAGATCATGGATATATTGCAGAAGGGTGTAATATAGGGGTGACAGAAAAAAAAAATCCTGCTAATATAGCAGACTCCAGATGGGTACTGATGAAACGTGACACTAAGTGCACACCCTGAACCATGCTATTGGAAGAACTATCCATTGTAAGCATACTGGCTACCATCTTGCCTTCACAAAATCAATAGGAAAGTCAGGTAGCAGCATGCAGTGCTTTTAAAAACGAAATTTGAGAATACTGATTACGTCTCATCACACGTGCAAGATAGTGACCGCTCACAAGTGAATGAATACTCACTTCAGGCTCTCCTGGGAGCTGGAGGAAGAGCGGTCAGACTGAGGAAGGGACACTATGCTGTCAGAGCTCTTCAGATGGGACTGCAGGGCTTTCTGATACGTCGATTCCAGAGCCTGGAACAAGTGCTCCGCCTCACGACTGTAGTGGCCATGAAAGCCCCAGTAACATCTGGACAGAGAGTGCACAGGGTCAGAATTCAAAGCCAAGGCACTAACCTACAATGTGTTTAAGAACATAAAGAACTTACTTCCTAGCCACAGATCGGGCCTCGGAGTCAGCATCATGGATTCCTTTCTTGACCGTCTCTGTAAGCACCGCCACATGCCTGGGGTAGTAGGGAAACATGTCTGATGCTCTCTGGCTCCAAAAAAATAACACTATCACACCTACTTCCAGCTGTTAGGATCCTGCTAGCTTCCCCAACAAAAAGATCTGAGACCCCAAAAGAGCACAACTGACACAGGGAGTCAAGTAGGAGCCCAGCGCGCCTTTTAAAGGCACGAGGGGAACATTGCCATGGAAACGCCGGGGATGCATGGTCGCTGCTGGCTACTGGCTCATCAATTTAACCTGGGAGGAGCTTTAAGACGTCCAGTCAGATGGACAGGAAGCAAGACACGTAGAAACATGTTGAAGCCGCCGCACTCCTTTTACTTTTACCATATAAAACCATTACAAAAAGACTACGGACTCACTTTTCCAGTGTGTTCGTCTGCCACTCTTGTAGTAACAAGTCTAAAAATTCATAACATCGTCTGAGAAAGAGAGGGGGGAAAAAAAGAACAAAAGACATTTTCCGATGAGCTTTGTCCAGATCACAAACTACAAATTTTTTTTTCTGCATTGAAAGACATTATATATAATTGGGAAAAACAGGCAAAATCTGACAATATAAATAATTAAATAAAAATAATCACAATACAATAAATATCATAAATAAATGTATGTTTTCTTGCATTGCATTAGTCCACTGTAACCTATTATTACTAGTACAGTCCTGCCTTTTAGTTTATTAAAACATATTTCAAAAGTCTACACATCATACTAATATGCCCAAGAACTTGTTTAATTACATTTCATAAAGTATAAAAGTGATATAACACCCCTTTCTTACCTCCTAACAGCTACTGATTTGGATGTACAGTTGCTTGTGATGATTGGAATGAGCCGAGCGTAGTGGGTATGCTGGTGTAAAGAAAACATTCTTCACAACTGTTCAAGTAATGACCTTGTGGACGATGACTGGAGAGGTTCATATATGATCCTATTTGTGTGGACTTACTCGAATGATGAGGCGAATAGCAGCCACACCGGAGGTGGCCATGACTTTGGCGCTATTGGGGACGAGGTTGAGCAGAGTGGGCATGATGCTCTCGGCCCCGTGGTCAAACTTGTTCCCAAACACGGACGACAAGTGCCTGCAAACACAAGCCCAATGGGAGAAGATTTTAGTCAGTGATTTATTTTAACAGAATTAAGTTAAGGCATAATTATTGCCTGTCCAACATTAATGACAGCTACATTTCCATTCAATCCGTTAACGTCTTTAAGAAGTCCAGAGTAAAACATGGAGGTCCATTAGGTATCAGTCGCCACATGTTCCGCCTCATCAGGACTACATTAAGAAGCAACATTACGGAAGACTCTTTTCAACTTATGAGAGAGTGATGACATGTGACATGAGAAGAACCATCAAGACCCAACAGATAAATGTCCTGGGCTACACACTAGTACCCTTGTAAACATCCATAAGGTAGCAGCCAGTGAACGATGTGACATGTGACGCGTGAAAGGAGCTGAAGTGTGCAGGAAATCTTCAGTCATGTTGCCCAAATGACATTTACTTCCTTACAAGCCTCTTTGGTAATCGCAGCGTCAAAAGGAGTTTGTGCGAACATCATTCGCTACACTACACAGCCTAGTGAAAGCAGAGAGATTTTGTCCGCATTCCTTCTGCACTGCACTTGCATTTCGAATGTCTGAGCTCGCAATGATGTCACACATGCCGAGTTCAAATGAAACATGCTTCATGTTCTCAGATATCTCCAAAATTTTCAACCATGAACATCTGAGGCCTAATTTTAACTTTGTTTCAGCACTATGTAAAAAGTAACATTTGGGGAGGGTGAGTCTTCTGACCAGATGCAAACTGGAAGTGAAAATTTGCTTGGAATCCATATCTTGGACATAGCTACCGAACCATTTTTGTTGATCGGTCAATGAATCACTCTGATTGGCATCATGGTATAATATTGGTGTTTTCTGAGTGTGTGATCGTACCCCAGGGTGATGCACGCCTCGCGCACCACCTGAGAGCGCAGGTCCTTCGCAGAGAGCTTGAAGGCTGCCTCCATCAGGCGGATCTGCTGACTGAAGCCCTCATGCTCCAAAGCCCCAGCCAGGACAAGTGAGCGCACTTTCTTCAGCTGGAAGCCATACCATATCGGCAGAAAGCCACATCAGATACCACAATTACGGTCAATTTGTTCATTATTAGTCTGCACCCCAGCTTTATTTATATTATATTTTACAGCATGCAAGTGTGCCAGATCCAGTGCTAATTTTCCCCTTACAGCAGCGACTCTGTGCTCCCAGTCGTGTTTGTCATCAGACAGCACCTCCCGGATCTTATTCATGGACTCCTCCAGCTCCCTGCTGGAGTAAATCTGCTCAGAGAAAAAAAGAGAAAGGTGGGGGAGCACAGTCACATTTACAGCCTGATCGATCTACTGGAGGTTCAGCCAGACTTTTGTGTGATCACAGCACAGCGGTATAAAATGCTAAAGCTGAGGTACCTGGACCGCTGGGACATCCTCAAATGATTTTATGAAGTCCTCCTCATCAACCGCTCCTGCACTTGCTCCTTCCTTCCCTGAAAGAAAGCATGGATGATGCAAAAGTGCAGAAATGTACATCTACACGAAGAACAAAAGCACACGGATTAGTGTACACAGGCCAGCATACAGTCCTTGGACCAATCACTGGGCCCAGTCACCAACTCATGTGGGTGTGAGCATGAAAGAAAAACGACTAAATAATAAAAGAAAATCTGTCTATGGTGTCGACCCCTGCAATGTTCGAATCTGACCATCTTTCATGCATTAAATACGAGATTTATCACTGCGAATTTTATGGTGTGGTAAACATGTAGTTTAATTTCAGTATTTGTTCATTTCAGTTAACGCTTTCCACATTGTGTGTTCAATTGTCATTTGTGTTCAATATAAAATGCTGGTGTACCAATAATAACCTTGATGTTTAATAAGAAAATCACTTTTTCATCCCACATCACAAAAAGACTTAAGATTTAAAAATTTTTGAATTTGAAAAGTACATAAGAAAAATACATTTTCAATTTCAGTACAGCTCCCATGTGTTCTTGTATTAAATCTTTAAATCCCATCATGCACTGCATACAATATGTCGCCCATTCACATGTCTCTTGTTATGTAATTTCTTGATGACACTCCTGAAAATCTGGGCAACAGGCTGACCTCTGCTGACAACTCCCGATCATGATGGTGATCAGTGATTTGCGCCACGACACACCGCTCAGCTCAGGGGACGAGTTCACCGAGCGAGGGAATACTTAGAAAATACTTCACTTGATATTCCTCCATTTTAAGATGGGTTCCTAAGAATGCACTGGGCACTCAGCAAAAATGTTTCTAAAACGATTTAATAAGAAACAGTCAGCAGATGAAGAGGGTTTTATTTTTTCCAACATGTGAATGCACAATATTGGTTTGCATCAAAAATGCACTAGTTAAAACATACAACATATTTTGATGTGTCAGAGACAGCTCACCTGTGGCCTTGGGGGCGGAGGCAGAGCTGGGTCTGCGGGCAGAGCTCATGGGTGCGGCTTTGCGACTGCTCGACAGGCCCTTAGAGGAGGACGAGGAGGAGGAGCGGCCACCGTCTATTGAATCTTCATCGTCAAAGTTCTTATCTGAACACAGACCAAAAAAAAAAAAAAAAGTTTCATCCATCATGGTTTCAAGGACAGGTTGAGCGCTGTGTCAGTCGGTGAAATGTCTATCACACAAATGCATAGCTGTGGATGTGTATGGAGACGTATTTACAATACACAGTAGAAATGAATGAGTATGCATGTTTAAGCTACATGCGTATGCATTTCTGCAAGGTCTCTAATTAATTTGTTGGCTAATTTGCTGTGAGCATGACAGAGTGAATTCTTATAAAATTGTTTTTAAAAATTATTCATCAAACATCCAAGCATACAGCTTTAACCAGGCCTCAAATAAATAATAATTCCATGGTCATTTCATTTGCACAAACAATACATTCATAAGAATCACACAATCACTCAACATTTATGAAGATATTAACATTCCTAATAGCAACACGTGGAATAATCCAACGATGTCAGCTGTAAATATAAACAATGAATGTACATATCCATATATACTGAAGCATCTTACGGGAACCGATCCTCCTACACAGCAACTTCTTCAGCATTCTCCCAATCACACACTCACAGCAGCGCAATAATCACGCTGCACAATCTACACAAGCTTCAACCCTCTGCCTGCTTTTCTGTCTGTGTGTGTGTTCTGGGAAAGGAGGGACAAGCTGATGTAAAGCCTAACAAAGCATGCTCCAGAAGAGGAGATAAGCTTCAAATTTGCGTGAGCACCCTGCTACACGGTGCGGGGTCGGGGGGGTCACAACCTTATACAGAGACGGGCTGCTGCTGAATAACCAGCCACTCTGAAATTCTCATATGCGGCAGAATATTTCTGTTTTAAACCAGAAGACCCAGACCCATATTTTTAATGATATTTTTAATAATGCAGTGCCCACATTTGCACTGGGTGCTGTGCTGTGGTGTGTCACATGTGACAGCTAATCACTTTCACTTCATTTCACAATTTCAGCAACCAAACTCAATGAGGACTGGAACCTTGTTCAAAGAATTACGCAAAATAAGACTGATAATTAAATCTTCCACAGAATGCATTTTGGAAGACTTAACCATTCACATAAACAGATATTAAGCAAGGGCGCCTAAACCTTTGCAAGTTATCGTAGCTCCAGAGAAAAAAGCAGCGAACAGCGCGACGCGATCCATTTCAGAGCAAACCTCTCATTTATTTAAGCCACTTACAGCTTACTGCGTGTGATCTATGGACGCCTGTCAGCTGTGGGACAGCGAGATGAACGAATGACCCCGACGCAGCGCGATGAGACCGATGGCTCCTCTGCACAATTAACAGCAGCGCCTCCGAAAGGCCAAAACACACTCATGCAGTCAGTTTGGTGATGGGAGCAGGCCGAGAAGCACTCCATCACACGGGTTGGGCAAACGTCCGACTGATTAATGTCCACTTACTGGACACCTAATGCTGGCATAAAAATCCATTATCTTACACGCTCATGTACACACATTTTCAAAGGAGTTAACGGACTTCTACAAGTAAACTACTATTCCTCTGTGAACTTTTAGAGAAGAGTCTTGTGTAACATGAAAATGAAGATAATAATAATTCTTCCTGTGTGTTGTTGGAACCGAGGTGGCAAATAGACGCCCTTATCCATGCCTTGTTCAGGGACAGTAAGTGGGTCTTCTGGTTCATAGGCGAGTGTGTTACCCGCTAGGCTACTACCACCCTGCAAGGCTAGGACCACCTCAGTGGCAGAGGAAATACTAAAAGATGTAAAGTTTTACTTCAATCTTTCGGAAAAAACCTGCAGCGACCCAGATCTGTCCGTAAAGCTGTAGTCTTTTTTCGGTAGCTCCGCTCAGTTGCAGCAATAATGAGAAGGTGCGCAGAGCCCAGTTAAAATGAGACAAAAAAGGGCGCCTTGAATGCAGGACACTGCAGAGCCTGGATGTTGAGGTGATGATTAAAAGGCAGGGCTGAGCATGGACATGCACACCAGAAAACCAACAGAAAGCGGTCAAGGGTCACCTGTCACGAGAGTGAGAAAAGCTGAGCACAGAAAACACACACAAACACACACACACACACACACACACACAGACACACAGTCAACAAGTGAAATACCTGATTACCTATGTTGCAAGAAACAAATACTTGAAAATTGGCTGAATTATTAATTAGTTATTAACACAAATCTTTCACAACGAAAGAACTGGTGACACTGGGGGGCAGCTCTTAACTCAAAGCACCATCTTTTACGGTGGCAGTAGTCTGGTGGGTAACACACTCGCCAATGAACCAGAAGACCAAGGTTCAAATCTCACTTACTACCATTGTGTCCTTGAGCAAGACACTTAACCCTAAATTGCTCCAGGGGGGGGGACTGTCCCTGTCACTACTGATTGTAAATGTAAATGTAAATTTAAATCTTTCCAGGAGGTGGCGCCACAGGCTGCCCTATATGGAGGCGACTGTGTCCCGGTTTCACTCCATGGGGGATTCTTACCACCTCGTACTTAAACCACATCACGGTGGGATTTTGCCCCCTCAGTAAAGGATCCTCGACATTCAAATTTTTCATTCTATTTGTAATTTTTCCACACCTCTCCATCATCCCGAGCATGTTTAGTAATACTTCGTGCAGCCGTCAGCTCTTCCTTCGATCCCAACAAAGCACCGGGACTTCGGACTGACTATAATCCCTGGACAGGTATTTTATGCAATTCGCTCGTCGATTTAGCGGAAGACAGGCTGAATATTATCACTACACCCAAACACCACAGTCAATTTATTCTTTACAGCTTTCACGTGTGCTGCTTAAAAAATAAATGCTTGAGCCGTAGCCTCACACAAGATGTTTTCTGTTGCCAAATCCCCCGGGATTTCTCTGAATTTAATAGGTTGAGGAATGAGAAAAGCTTTTGCCGCTCTGAGCCCTTCTCAACAATGACATATGAGCATGAGAAGAATATTTTATTAAGAGAGAACGTGGACATGGCAGGGCTGGCAACAGAGTGAAGCGCGTTTCTCAGGTTAAATAGTTAAGATACAGACAGACACGTTGCACTTTTTTTTTTTTTTTCAGCTTTAGTAATGTTTCGGTGGACTAACACCTTCTCTGGCGGCAATAGTCAGCTTCTGAAAGCACAGACACCTGAAACCTGCTCCAGCAATAAAACATTGTCCAGAAACTGGTCAAACCAGCATGGTTACCAGGGCAACACCAATACAAGAACTTCATTCATCTGCTGGCTGATTCTTAAAATAACCATCAGCGTTCCGGCAGTGGTTTTTACTAAGAAAGCTTAGTACGGATGTCAAAGAAAATCAGTGTACAAATCGCCAACAAAGATAAAGATGTATGCGTCTCGAATTATAACTTTGGGCAATGGGAAATCTAGGTAGCATGTGAAATTGCAGATCATCTGTGAAATGATGGCGTATCGGTACACTGCCCACAATAACAACCATATTGCGGTAAATCGGTCAGAGCTGGTAACACACTGCTGGTCAGAGCTAGTAACTTTCATCTAGAGCGTTCATCTGCCCCTGGCTGCCTGAACAGAAAGATTATTTTAAGCACACGAACTGCTGTCGCCACTACACCTTCTGCAGACGCCAAGCCCAGACAAAATAGCTGACTGCACTTCAGTCAGTTCCCATTGTAATCATAATGTCAACCGCTCTGTAGGGCCGGGTGGCTCCTTTGCCAAAGCAAGGCTTGTGTAGAGAAAAAAAAAAAAAAAAAAGTAAATGCAGACTGAGAAATGCAACAGAGAACAAAGGTTATTGTTAGAGAAACACAATCAGGGCAGAGAGCGGGTGTTTGCGCATTGAGAGAGGAGTTTAGACTCTGTGGGTATTCTGGGCTATTCCGGGAATGTCTGCTGAGGCTGGGCTCTTTCCGATTAAAATTCATGAAAACCTCATATTAGTGCACAGAAAGGCTCTCAGTCACGCCGGTGCAGTTGGGATTTCATATGAATTTAACAAGAGGGTAGACGGGGACCAAGAGAATAACGTTCAAGATTGAGCGAATGCTCTGGTCTTTATCGGTTGATTGATGTGCTTTGGACTGGAGTCATGTTAAGGTTCCATGACAGACACTCTCTGATGCGGAATTTGCCAGTTCAGTCTTTCACTCTAGCTTTCAGCTTGCTCTGTATCTTGATCTTTATTATATGAATTCTTTATTGCAGTGTTTATGATTTCAGTTGTAGATGTTCAAGCATTAGGCTGCATTTTAATACAAAAATCCCATAACATATAGGAAGGTTCTACGGAGTTCTCCATGCAAAATAAAACGGCGATGAGTTAAAATAATTTCATCTTGTGAGTAACATCTGCTGTGCAATGGAATTTGTTTGTAGAATAAAGTAAAACTTACTCCTCAGGTTGGAGTGTATTCTGTTTACAACCTTCCAGGGGACTTTTTTTTTTTTTTTTTTTTTTTTAAATGTCAGTGCTGTGAAGATCATGCTTATATTCTAATTGTTAAAAGAAATTTCCCTCAGTCGATCAGGGAAAAGCAGAATCTCATCACCTAAGAAACCCCAAAGGTCATCATCCCTGATACTAATTGGTCTCTGAAGTGAATAGACGACAAATTACGCTACTCATTTCTTCAGGAGGAACTGCTGCAGAGTCTTAACTTTGCAGCATTTAAAAAAAAAACACAGCACAGCACATTAATTCAGCAAGAACACCACGAGTCTGCAGGCTGTGAATCAGCAGATTGCTGCCGCCTGTCCGGTGAAGCTCCCCTGAGGGACAGAGGGTGGCACGTGAAACTCTATACACCGGCACGAGCTGGAGCCGTGCCAGGACGGCGGACAGTCCCTCCCCCGGGCTTCGGGTGGAGCACACGCAGCTGTTGAGGGTTAATTGCCCCCCCTGTCAGTGGCCCTTGGTCTCCGGCTCCACCCCCCCACCGAGGGGTATAATGGTTTCCTGCACATCTCTGCTTATTAAGAAGCGGGACGCCTGTCATCGTGGACCAGCAAGCACTCGTACGTTACGAGTCCAGTCCCAGCCTGTTCCATACCAGAAACCTAAACCAAACCCAAACCTGAATAGAACTCCCAAATCTAAAGCCAGATCCAAACACTAACTGTAATAGACATACACTGCCATTCAAAAGGCACCGTTTCTTAGTACACTGCATTTTCCCCTCCCCAAATTCTGAAGTTCCAAATTTAGTGTTTTATATATGATCACTATCATACATGCACACATGGTTCCCTCTTCCTGTCCATCCTTCCTTCCCTTTTCTGTAGATAAATATTATTCCATCATTGCCTTCCATGCAATCCAAGAGGAAATAATAAAAGAAAACTTGCCAAAAACTAGGGCACCTCAAATTGTCAATTGTCTACAATGGTATGGAATTTTATAGACTTTCTGGGACAACTTTAAAGCCTTAACTTGGAGGCTTTAAAAAAAAAAAAAAAAAAAATCCAGATTTTAATAAGCCCCAACCCCCCCACACACAGCATATAACCTTCAGAAGCTATTCCGGTTGCACTAGATTTTATTTTTTTGTAAGCAAGCGGCTAAATGAAGGCTGCACCACGATCGCGTAGAGAAGCGCGTGTCTGTTCTGCTTCAACACAGTCAGCAGAAAACGTCAAGACTGCTGCCATGTTTACATAACACTGCTGCTGCTGCACACACACACACACACACACACACACACACACACACACACACACAGTGTAATCCTTTTAGGTTTTACAGTAGCCGAGCTGCAGATTCCCAACAGTGACAGACACACACGACCAGAATTGGGATCTCCTCTGGGGTGCACAGCATGATTAAAGTCTTGCTTAAACTTGCTTCCTTCCCAGTTGTCCCTTGTTCCATCGGATGGCAGACTTCACATTGAATGGAAAGTAGCAGCTTCAGTTGCTGAATCTAGTGACGCTGATGCAACTTCTACTGTTTGTCCCAAATGACAGAATTGTGGGTCCCCCAGGCTCAATGTTAAAACACAAGAATGGATGAATTGTGGTAGCCCCACTATGTGCTCGTATTTTCCATTCATGATGCCGATTCATGTCCAAAAGAGACACGGAAAATTTTCCCTGGAGCAGGGGAAAAAAGTAGCCGGAGAAGGGAACGATGACGACTCCGCCATCATGATTGTTGTTGGCAGAAACTTGTGACTCTGCCCTCTAGTGGATGCGCCACTCAACCGCCACCATGCCAACGCAAAGGACGCATGTGGATGCATGGATGCCTGTAGGCACGGACCGTTTCCTACGTGCTTTCGAATGCCTGTCAAGTGGGCTTAATTAAGGGTGTTAAAACCCCTCCCCATGTAAACATGGTAAGTAGCCCTTTATATAACCTAACTATTTACAAATTTATAGATATATGCACTGTATATATGCTAGCAGTGACAATTAAGGCCAATTCAGTCCACACCAAAATAAATAAATAAATAAAATGTACAGCGACATGGTTCTTCACCTCATTTAGCAGAATTATACACAAGTAAATTCTCGCAAATATTTACAGACGGTCCAATGCGGGCATTTCGTGTGTTTGGCAATTTGCGCAACTTTAAGCTACTTAGGGCCAAGAGTTCGCAGTTGGTTACATATAAACAAGAAGAATTGTTTTCTAATCAGGCTAAATGGGGCAGGAAAAGGCGGATAAAAATGAACGTTCACAAACAGGATCTTTCCTAAAATGGAAATGGGGTTGTCTGAACTGTTCCTGTCTGGCCTCCTGTCTTGTTGTAGGGGGGCTGTTCCAATAACATTTAATTTTTAATCGGATGCTAGACAAAACAAGCAACGAGCTGAATTGCAAGGGAAAAAAATTAAAAATAAATTCCCACGATGAGAAGGCAAACAAGCGAAAACTCTTCACGCTTAGCCTAGCACGTTCCCCCGTTCTAGGTCTCATACGACTGACAGACAGACTTTGTCCTACAATGAACAGTCGGTTATGAGGAAAAATTGCCTGTTTTGTATTCGCTCCAACACCCCAAGCTGCACATGAGAACTCATGACACAATTATTACATAAGCAAGCCGCAGAGAGCATGTCAACGTGTGCATGCAAGAAGGACGAACAAGAAGTTAACCAGATTTTCTCAGTGGCAGCTCTCTCTCTCTCTCTCTCACACACCAGCAAGAAGTGCAGAAAGCTGAAGTAATTATCCTTTGATCGCCTGTGACATTTACAAGGTTAGTCCGCCGCTTACCTTCGCTTGTTGTCATAGAGCGAGCGCTCCCTCGACTCGATGCGCACAGACCCGGAGAATGAAAGAGAGAGAGGGAGAGAGAGGGAGAGAGAGAGAGGGAGACGGCGCTCTGGTGCTCTTCCCCCCCCCCCTCCCTCTCTTCACTCCCCTTTCCTTCCTACCCTTCTGGTCTTGTGACTGCCCCCAGCACAAGAGCTACAAAACAGAGCCGTGCTGTTATTTAGATGTCTAGCTACACCTGTGGCGTACAGGAATGAAGTGGCGGCCCACGTGACCCCTTCGGAGACGACACATAATTGTACAGGACAGTGCGTGTTTCTGTTGCGCAGATGATAGGGTAAGTTGAATGTCTCTGGCGTGCAAAGGTCCCGATCTTTCTTTCATGTACAGGGCGGCTCGTTTCAAGGGTGAAAAAGCCCTGAACTTGTGCCAAAGGGAATCCTGGTGAACTCTGACCTGTGTGCAGGAACACACAGCTGGCGCCTGACGACAGACAAAATCCCAAAACAGGCTGAACGTGAGCGAGAGATTACATGCGATCAATTCTTTTTATCAGTAATAAGAAAGCAACAATATATAGTCTCAGTTGTAGTGTCCATGTCCAAATGGATTAACTTTCCATTGTGTCCCAGTAACTACTGATTTTAAGTCACTATGTATAAGGGCGTCTGATAAATGCTGTAAATGCTAATTGTAAGGAAAGCCTCAGTATTCAGTGGTTCATATTAAATGCACCACTTAGCTGGAGGCACCCAATGCAGTGTTGGGTAATTTTACACATAAAAGCTATACATAAAAAAAAATAAAATAAAAAGGTACCTTCAAAATAATCAAAAGTACAATAAACAGAATAATGAAGTAACCTGGACTACGATTGCATAGACAATTAAGACTTTTCCCACAATTGTGCATAAAGTGAGTATATTTTTAGATATTATGCATTTGCACCAAACTTTCACTAATGCCATTTTCAATATGAGTATTCATTCTGAAATTTGAAGTTGATTTTTTTTACTTTATCAGTCAACTTGATTATAAATAAAGGGCCTCAACCCCTTTTCCCTAGCACATCTCTGCTGGATTCTCCTTTTCTGGCACTGTTTTTTTCTCAAAAGCCGTAGACCAAGCAAACGAACCACATTTGAGTATAGGTGTGCTGTGTTTTTTGTGGCTGAAATATTCATTTATCAAATCTGAAGCCCTTGGTGCCATTAATGACTTCAAAAGATTGCATTTTAAAATCAGGTTAGTGAATTTCACTCAACTGTTAAGAACCACAAGCTGAAAAAGCACAACTGCTGTGTTTCCTCAGGACATAAAAAAAAAGTAGGTAAATGATACCAGCCACAATAAAAGATTATGTAACAGCTGTTACACATGGTACAGTCATCCCCCCCACCACACACACACACACACACACACACACAGCTTTAGAAGCAGAAAAAAAAAAGAAAGAAAAGAAAACTAAATGAAGCGGATCCCCCATAATGAGACCAAAGCCCGTATCCAGGCAACCGAGAGTGGCCCTCTAATGAGAACTACTTATTACAATAGGCCAGTTTGTAGCCCATGCAATTTGTTTGCACGGCAAAGCGCTGAGGGGAAGAATCTGCCTCGAAGTGGTGAACTCAGCTCACTAAAGGACTTAGTCATGCACACTGGTAATGTGATGCTCCTACGCAGATCTAATCCCTGATGAATGGCTTAATAATGTACAATATGAATCACCCCGGAAGCTTTGTTATTGTGGATCTTGAATTTAAAGAGAATTAAAAATAATAATAGCAAAAGATAATAACTTGGGAGTTCAGGTATTTATTACTCAGCCTTTGGCACCCCCCTAAACAGCATTCAATCTATCTACTATGCTACATGCAGAGAAACAAACACAATTGACAATAAATTCATCGGTTTTTGCCAAGACCACCAAAATCCCTAGAACCCTGAGCTGAACTGCACAGAGTTTGTGAGCAGCCCGACAGTAAACAAGCGCACCGCCAGCCAATCCGTGACAACCACACTCCTCCTCGGCCAAAGAGAAAAACACTGACTCCACTCACCCCCTCACTATCCATCTGGGTCTACGACTCTTCCATTAAATCAACAGAGCAATTTATCTGCACGAATCACAGCGTAGGTGGTGCCAGAGGAATTACAACATAGTAACAAGCAATCTGGCACAATTATATTACATGAAGAAAGGCCAAAGCAACTTTTTCAACTCCCAGAAAAAAAAAAAAAACATGAAGCCCTAGTGCTTGGGTGTCGTGTCAGAGAGGATTACGGCGCCTCCTGTCACTAGGCTTTCAACAGTGAGGGAATGTGACATCTGAGACCCAGCGTCAGGTCACCTCCTGCAGGGGGACCTGCAGACAGAGCAGGCTGTACACCTGGCCCTCAGCCTTGACCAACACACATACACTTCCAGGTGTCAGAAATAACCACACAGCAACAGATAACATGCAAGAAGGGGTGGAAGGAAATTTCAATATAGCAATATATATCACAATATTCTGCACTGTGTGAACACAGTCCAATGACAATTTTATACAGTGCCATGGAAACCCGGCCCAGTGCCTTATGGGGCAGTGGTGGCCTAGCGGTTAAGGAAGTGGCCCCGGTTGAAGATGCGACCCCCACTGAGGTGCCACTGAGAAAAGCACCGTCCCCACACGCTGCTCCCCGGGCGCCTGTCATGGCTGCCCACTGCACACCAAGGGTGATGTTAAAAGCAGAGGACATTTTGTTGGGTCACCGTGTGCTGTGCTGCAGTGTATCACAATGACAATCACTTCACTTTCATGTTCACTTATTAACACAAGGAGTCTGCCCCCAAAAATATTTACTTAAAAAATGTTCAGACGTAATAATTTCTGAAACAATGTTAAGCATTTAAAAAATAAAAAATTTAGTTCATATACTGATGAACCAGCTCACATGGATTTGCCCACATCTGTAGGCAGCTGGATTTATTTAGCTCTTCGCTCAGACCTTCTCCATGTATGCGGAACCACCAGCATCCACGCTCTGCCCCAGCGTGCCGGTTCTGTATTCTGCATTAAGTGGATGTGGGTTCTAGTGCTCACCTGAACATGAAGACTGGATCATGTTCCCAGATCTCAAAACTTCATCGAATCTGCTGAAGATTACATTCAACCTGGAAACAGAGAAGGAGAGTCAGTTTAAAAGTCTGACATGGAGGTAAATAAAAAAAACCCAGAATAACCAGGCTAATTATGACCTTGGGTGAGCAGTGAGTGAAATATCACAGCATTTTGGCATTCAGCTACTGAAACTGCTAAATAGCTGTGATGGTTTCCGGTAATTTTTTACCCAATAAAACTGTATGAAGATAGTTTGTTTGACCGCTGCTTTATAAGGCACAGCATACTGGGAAACATCACAACAACTGAATAGAAACAACGGAAATAAAAGCGCTGATTATAATCCGCATGTCCGGAGTGGCAGCGGCTGTGGTCATGCTCACAGTGCCCGCTGACACCCCGGGTGTGCCAGGGGTACAACAAAAAAACTTGAACCGTGGATCTGGAGTATCCTTACAAACAGGTTGCCGGTTGTTAAAACATAAAGGGCAAACACTTACATACTTTTATTGTTTAGATGTGTCGATTGACTAATGTAAAAGAGCAGAATTCATAATAAAGATGGCGCTGTAAAATAAAAACAGAATGAAATAAAAAGCTATTTAATTCACATAATGAATTTTAATTTATGTATTGTCTACTTAAACTTTTTTTCTTTGATTTTCCGGCTGATTTGGGGAACTGATTGTTTACCTACGAATACAAAAAAAAAAATTGTAACTTAGGGAATGAACTTCAGCCATTTGCACTGAAATGAAAAGGAACAGGTATGGAACGAACCATTAAACTCCCTGCTATCAGACATGCTTCTGGGACAGTGATGGCGGCCCCGTAATCAGAACTGAGCAAAGCACCGTCCCCACACACTGCTCCCCGGGCGCCTGTCATGGCTGCCCACTGCTCACTAAGGGTGTTTGGTTAAAAGCAGGAAAAATTTGTGTTTCACAATGACAATTACTTCACTTCTACTCTGTGACATCCCTACAAAAAAAAAAAAAAAAAAAAAAAGACAAAAGGACAATTTGCTAGGTCACAGAAAACAGCACGAGGCACCTATAGTGACAGGGCCACAGAACACGTGAATGTCACCAATACTGGCCGTCTCCGTAGACACGGCACTCCTACTCAGCGCTAAGCATTCTGGGATTGGTAGGGGGGCATCTCATGTTACTGCTCATGGTCATCGCCTGGAACAGGGTGGGTGGGAACCTCCCATTCGTGTGCTTGTATGAGAAACCAGCGCTGCATCATTGTGATGCGCACACACACTCGCCTGGGGCCTTCAGCGTGAACCGAGGGGATCAAAGCCAATCAGCTTCTCTTGCCACATTCAAATGCAACAACTACAGCCACATCATTTACATCACAGATCACACTCCAGAAGGTTCCAGGCTGCCTTTTAAATTGTAAATGAGCTGGAACGTAGGCAGTTGGAGAGAAGAACTTTTGCAGACGAGTCTTGGATTTTAAGTCTAATGCATTTTAATAACTAAAGACTCTGCTGCTGTGCCAGTCTGACTTTGCTGATGCAAAATCTTGGGAGCTTGCAGAAAAGAATTAAAGAGAAAAGGTCTGTGAGGGTGCCATTCCCACAACAGTTATAGCTTTGAACTATTTTTGAGCACATGCCTTGACAGCTAAATATATATTTACTTGAAATACTGTTACCACTGCATTGTAGACTATGTGGGCAGTGGTGGCCTATCGGTTAAGGAAGCGGTCCTGTAATCAGAAGGTTACAGGGTGGTAGTGGCCTAGTGGGTAACACACTCGCCTATGAACCAGAAGAACCAGGTTCAAATCCCACTTACTACCATTGTGTCCCTGAGCAAGACACTTAACCCTAAGTTGCTCCAGGGGGGACTGTCCCTGTAATTACTGATTGTAAGTCGCTCTGGATAAGGGCGTCTGATAAATGCTGTAAATGTAAATGTAAATGATTCCCGATCTGCCAAGGTGCCACTGAGGTGCCACTGAGCAAAGCACCGTCCCCAGACACTGCTCCCCGGGCGCTTGTCATGGCTGCCCACTGCTCACTCAGGGTGATGGGTTAAATGCAGGGGACAAATTTCACTGTGCGCATCGTGTGCTGTGCTGCTGTGTATCACATGTGACAATCGCTTCACTTTATTTATTTTATTTCACTTTATTATTGTAAGTATAGTTAAGGAGAATCTTATTCCCTTTCTCTGAGAAAAAAAACGTGTTTAAGGGGTTCATCTAACAAGCCGGGGTGTCAGCGGGAAGTCAGAACCAACTCTACTCAGCTCAGTTTTGCATCATATCTTCAGTGAGATCCAAACACACAAACACATGCACTGGAAGCTTTTCATGGCGTCTAAACACTTGCATGGTTTCTGTGTTTTTGCCATATAAACACTGAATACAGAATAATAAATACATAGTCTACAGTCAGCAGCAATTCTAGAGGCTGTCAGGACCCCAGGCTAAAATGCATGTGTAGTGGCTTGGCAATGAATGGTTAATTCTTCAAGCACACCTTTTACAATAATGACTCAATAATAGTAAATATTCTCTTTGACATAAGTATCCTCTGCATGTGTGTGTCTGTATATGTATCTGAAACCACCCTCAGCCTTTATCGAAATAAAATAATGCAGGATTACTCTTCTGGCCCCAGTAGCCTCTTTAGCCAGGAGCTCCCTCAGTACTCTGTGGTCAGGTGTAACCGTAATGAAGGATAATCTGCACTCTGCCCACCCTCCCCAACAAAAAGCTTTGTGTGGTGTCTTAATCCATTTGGACATGGACACTATAATTTAATCTGTAGTGATGTAACCCACAGACTACAGCGCATACTGAAATATGGTCTGACATGACTGTCTGAACAGGCGGTTTCTTATTACAGAGTAGGTCTTGCCTGCAGGTCATGAGGGTGGTAGTAACCTAGTGGGTAACACACTCGCCTATGAACCAGAAGACCCAGGTTCAAATCCTGAGCAAGACACTTTACCCTAAATTACTCCGGGGGGGGGGGGGACTGTCCCTGTAACTACTGATTGTAAGTCGCTCTGAATAAGGGCGTCTGATAAATGCTGTAAATGTAAATGAGTCTGGGCCTTGTAAATATTGTTACACCCTAAATGTCAGATTTTGCTTGAATTTGGAATAAACATGAAGAGACAGGCGTGCCTTTAGAGATAGAGTCATGAGGAGGGACGTGAGCGAAAGTGAGAGTGTCATTACCTGGACTGCGGCAGTCCTTTTTTGCTAAGATCCATCCTGACACGTTCACCCACATGTCTGTAAATTTCTACCAAGCAGTTCATGGCGCCATCTCTCACCTGCAGACAACAAAGACAGATGCTGTTTGTGCTGAAAAGGACACTGCTTCTGTACTAATGCAACTAGAAATTTAAATAATATCATAACATTTCCATAAAGAAAAACTATTAAAAACATTAAATTCCTGCTGGAGATTGTTCAAAAGTTTTTAATGGGTTTGAAATGATAATGTAATCCAAACCACATCTGCTGATGCACTAGATACTCTGCTAGTGTGAATTTTGCCCATTTTATAAGTCAGTTTTCACAAAAATAATTATAGTATCATTTCCAAATAATTATTAATAATAAATGAAGCTTTTAAAGTGACAGGCTAACAAAGACAGCACTGGATCTCAAGATTAGTTTTGACTCATTAGATGTATTTTAAAGGCACCAAACACTTTTGAACATTAGTGTAGGTGTTTTGCTTTCCTTTTTGGTAAAGAGATGACCAAGTGATTGTGTACTGTTCCCAAATACCAACAGAGGGCAGCATAGCCCACTAGATTTTTCAAAGCCTGCTGATTTGTTGCAGTGAAAAGATAAATCGAATGGCTGAAAATTTCATAAAATAAAAAGAATCTATGAACAGTACCTGGCTAGTTGGATCTCCAAGCAGATTACATATATGTGGCACAATTTTACTGAGAGTCAATCCTTGGGCACCATACCTGGAAGAGGGACACGAGTGAGGATGGAGATTAATTACAAAAGCTCCCTTCAGATGACTAAGCATAGCTGTGCAGTAGCTGAGGGACACTCACACGTTCAGTGTTGCAATGAGGCAGAGACAAACCCCTTCCCTCGTCCGGTTGTTCTTGTGCTTGAAGCCTCCCAGCATTCGGTCCCATACATACTAAAAAACACATTATTCTCAGCGCAAATTAGCACAGTACACTACATTCCAATAGTTTACTTGGGGTAAAGGCTGCAAGCAAAACCTCAATTAATAGTAAGACAGCAACGCTGTGAACACACATGCACACTAAAACACTGTTAATTAACATACAGAAACATTGTGTGTATGTGTGCATGTCTACCTGTGGATTTGCAGACTGGTCCATAATTTTTAAAAGAAGTGTTTGGTCTTGGTCTCTGACTTGGTCTTTGGCATCACCCAGTCTGTCGATTAAACTGGGCAAAACTAGAGACAAATGGCACACAATAGGGAGAGAAAAAAAGACAACACACAGTGCTAAGTGTCAATGAGGGACTAACAGTGTGTCAAGCAATCGACTGACCCATTACTTGATCATGTATGTAAAGTAATTGAAATTCTGCAAAAACGGAACAAACCACAAAACACATAAGACTAAAAACAGCCTACCTGTCCCAATTTGAGTCCTAAATCGGTCCTGCAACCTTGTTACTAAGGCAGATAAAATGTCCATTCCCAGCAGCGCCAGCTGAAAAATAATAATAATTGTTTTTTTTTTAAATGGTTAGATTATATATAAAACATGATTACTTTGATTCCATGAATCTCTAGAAAAAATCCAATTAAAATCGCATTCACAAAAGATGAATTCGCATTTGCAAAGGTTTGTGGGTAATCCCACATTTAGACAAATAATTTAAGCATGGAATTTTTTTTACACTGACCATCCTGTTAAGACTATACTGATTTAAAGTGCAATTAACCAGTTGCTTAAATTATAAAATCATCTTTTCAGTGTTTCTGTGAACTTTATTTATATGCCGTAATGGAGCAGACGAGCATGGAACCATAGTGCTTGTCCCAAACCGCAACCCACTTAACCATCTTTGTCATGGGGTGAGTGGCTTGCTCAATGAACGTGTAGTGAGAGTGGCCCCGCTGACACCATTTCAACACTCCAGCATCACCTGAACAGCCCTGCTCAGGTTATGGTGCAATTTTTGGAAACCCACCTCAACAGTACAAATAAAAAATAGTGTACGGCTTCAATCGCTCTGTCCATAATATAATCAAATATATTGTGTTGAAAGCCCATGACCATGACCAGTATTTAAGCTGATAGATAGCAAACAAGCAGCATGTATATCTAGGTGGATGTAGAACAAAGAAGTCTTTTCTGCTGCAGTCTGTTCAGAAGTGTAAACGAGAATGCACGACACACACAGCACCAGCCGCCATACTCCATATATACAGTCTAACCACACACAGAGACAGACTATGCATTGTTACAGTAACATCCCAAATTGAGGGGAATGGAATTCACAAAGGCAGCTATTCATAGTTACCTGTTACTTAACACTGACTATTTTAGACGTGGTACAGTGAGGAAAAAAATGAACTTATCGCCAGAAGACTAAGTTAAAAGTTTGCAAGGAGGAACAGGAGGAGCACTGCCAGAGCCCTGCAAAACGACCTCCAGCAGGCCACTAAATGTGCATGGATCTGCTCAAACGGTAAGAAACGGACTCCGTGAGGGGGGTATGAGGGCCCGACGTCCACAGGTAGAGGTTGTGCTTACAGCCCAACACCTTGCAGCAGAGAACACAAAGACAAATTCGCCACTTGTGCCTTGTGCTCTTCACAGTTAAAAGCAGGTTCATACTGAGCACATGTGACCAGACTCTGGAGATGCCATGGAGAATGTTCTGCTGCCTGTAACATCCTCCAGCATGTGGGTCACCAGAGGTAGCCTGACTGCCATTAGATACCGAGATGAGAACCTCAGACCCCTTGAGAGACCAAATGCTGGTGCGGTTGGCCCTGGGTTCCTCGTAATGCAAGACAATGCTAGACCTCATGTGGATGGAGTGTCAGCAGTTCCTGCAAGATGAACGCACTTTTGAGCACATCTGGGACATCATGTCTCGCTCCATCCAAAAATGGCACATTGCACCATAGACTGGACAGGAGTTTTCAGATGCTGGGGTCCAGTTCTGGAAAGTGATCCCTCAGGAGACCATCATCAGGAGCACATCCGGGCACTGTAGGGAGGTCATATAGGCACGTGGAGGCCACGCAGACTACTGAGCCTCATTTTGACTTGATCTAGGATGTCTTATATTTGTGTTCCATTTATTTTTTGAGCAGTGTATTTTAAGAAAGATTTAATTAAAATGTACAAACAAAAACATTCTTTAGAAAATATGTGTACAGCTGACATCAGTAAGTAATCCCACAGCATTATTCACATGGAATGGAGTAAAAACTCTTGCTCTCTATATCTTGAACTTATTATTGATTCACAAGTTTTATTTGATTGTACATAACTCAGGTCTGCCCTTACACATTATGTGTAACAGAAATGGCTATGCAAGCAACTTCTTAATCTGTACATATTTATTATTTATAACTCACACCCACACCCTCTCCTGGCACTTCTTGTACTATTTTCAAGGACAAGGTTGAACATATTTTACTCTTGCTTTCTGAACCGGAAAAGCACCAACACACCATGGACGTGGGGTTTTCTAGGGGGATTTGCGCATTACAATGCATTTGGGGTCACAGAGTTCATGGGTCACAGCGAGTAAGGAGAACTGGGAGCTTGGAGTTACATGCAGTAGAAATGTTGCAGTTCATGATTGATTGGCAACTTGCTATGCAAAGACCATTCTTGATGAAGGCCACAAATTCTCTCTCTCTCACTCACACACACACACACACACACACAGATACAGACAGACAGGGACTGGCATGCTGCTGGCAGCTGGAGGGTAGCAGTAGGAGGCTGCTGTAAAAGCTCCCTGCCTGGCGCCTGATCCTCACCGAGACGAGTTGTCATGGCCTCCCTGAGCCTGATCACTTCACCAGCCACAAAGACCATCCTCAAGACCTGACACACACACACACACACACACACACACACACACACACACACAGGGCTTAGGGGAGGGGAAGAGCCCACTCTCTCAGACAGACAGATGGCAGATCAAGTTCTCGCATGGTTTCCCCCCTCCTCACCAGCTTCTGCTGCCTGTGGAACAGATATTACCCTGCTTTTGCTATTCAGTTTTGACTTCAGTAGTATATCGGCTAAAAAGCTGAGTCACCACAGGTCGCTGCTATTCCTCCCCTCCCTCCAGGCTCAGTCTTTCAACATCAGCCCATACTGTAGCAATCGATTCCTTCCACAAAGACAAGCAAATCAATCCTGACCTGAAATATCATTACAGAGCCATGAAACAGAGACGCGTCACACATCCCCTGATGCAACCGTATCTGCCATGAAAAGATCGAATCTCGTACACTGATTCTCATACAACCAGCAACATATTAAACCCTCCGCTGCTGCAGGGGCAATGACTTCGTAATCGTGAGAGGAAGTAGTTCTGGATCGGGGACTGAAAACAGTTCAAAGGACGAAAAGACCTGAAACTACAGAGACAGTGTCTCCCTGGACACACTGCCTATGACAGAGTGACAGAGTGCTGAAACAGTACGGGCTTTCATCTCGTCTACAAACCAGAAGACCCAGGTTCAAAGGCCACTTACTACCATTGTGTCCCTGAGCAAGACACTTGACCCCAAATTGCTCCAGAGGGGGGCTGTCCCTGTAACTACTGATTGTAAGTCGCTCTGGATAAGGGCGTCTGGTAAATGCTGTAAATGTAAAATCTTGAAGATTGTTTTAGAGGTAAATGCTCTGACCTTGCGTCAGCTTGATAAGAGCCTCTCAAAATTGTTTCCAAAAGGAAGAACCACCTAAATACAGATAAAATTCCAAAATATCAAAGATTATGAAGCCCAAGAGCCCAATCAAACCCTGCAGACCCTGCCAATGTTTGCTTCACACCAGGAGTGCTTCTAGAATACAGTTCTCAATACGGAGGAGCGTGGTGAAGCCCATTAAAACGTCTTCTTGAGATTAAGGCCGCAGTCCAGTTGCATTATTTACCTCATCACCCATTAATCCAACAGCTCCAGAAAACACTGCTGAAGGGTTTTTACCACAGAAAACAAGCCTGACATTCACTGCAGTGATTTTCCATGAGTCAGGGAACAGCTGAGCTGAGTAACCAGGGGAGTCGGCTGGACAGGCCCAGGCAAAAGGGACAGTTACGACACCCAGTCCTGTCATTACACCCCACATAGCCGTAGGGAGAAGTCTGAGCACTGTGCTGACCTTAAACCCACCGAAATGGTCCCACATCTCGATCAAGTGCTGTCAACCAGACGTGTACGTGTCAAGCAGTGTCTCTGTGCATCAGACCATCATCCCCAGACAGTGCTGGAGGGGAGGTGACGTGTAGCGCCAGCTGTAAAGCGAAACTACAGCTTTTAAGCAGCAGTGACTCAGCAAGAGGACGCAGGAGCCGGGCGAACGGTCTCACGCTCAACCTACACAAATGCCAGTCCTTTTCAGTTGAGTGGTCTGAAATGCCCTTGCAACCCACCAGACAAATGTCCTGACCTCACCCCACTGCAGCAGGGCGTCCCGAGCAACTGGCGCTGCGATTCCTCTCTCAGTGGAGGAGCTAAAATGAGCATAAGCTGAAAGACGTAAAACCTCAGGCACTCCAGGGAACTATGTTGACTTTAAAGTTCCTGTAAGAAGAACATGCTTGAACTTTGCTGGATTAAGGTGGTACCAAATCAAACATGTGCTAACAAACTAATACGGACCATGGGGGGGGCATGTAAACCCAGAAAGAGAAAAATCTAAAATGTATCTCTCGCTCAGGTCGTAAATCCAGCTACTCAAATCACAACTAGAGGTTACATAACACTCAAATGCTGACACTGAACCGGCGCCGAGCTCGACACAAAAGCTCAACACATCAGTCCCATCTTCACACATGTCCTTGGGGTGCAACTGCACATCAGACGCTACCTCGTGGGGAGCAACGTTGTGACCTCCAAAGCTCATGGGACCAATTACTGCAGGCGAACGCATAATAAAAAGCACTGAGCAGAGCACGGAGAGAAAGCAGGTTGTTTTTGTCAGGTTCATGTTGTGCCGCAGACCTGTGTCCGCAGGCTGCAAATCAACTGATCGGAAGCTGGGGGCAGGGGACGATCATGCGAGCAGAAAACGCATGGCCTCAAAATGTGACCCGCTTGGCCCGATGGGGACGAGGCCAGAAAGCACAAAGGCTAATGTGAGGTCGACGCCACTCATTTGGATGGACCAGGGTGCGGTCAAGGCTGCCAAAACTCAGCCAGAACACACACAAACACTTACATTACTTTGAAAAATAATTTAAATTCAGAATATCTTTGTCAACATGTACTTCGAAATTAGCTGGAGGGGTATCTTAAAAACTGTGTGTAAAAGCTAGCATAGCACACACACACACACACACACATTATATATATAATGTATGTATATGTGTGTGTGCGCGTGTGTGTGTGTATGTGCATGCATGTCTGCTGGGACACTTTCTTCTGTCTGACCTTAGTGACCTAGTATGGTTACACACACATACACACACGGCCACCAGGGATTTGTTTGTCGACCGCATTTGAAGAACCCCGCAAACTCCAAAAACCTGAAAAGGACTAGATAAAAGTGTATTTTATGCAGCCATCCATGGCATTAAAAGGTATGCATTAATAATACATCAAATCTAGTTATTTTATTTTAAATCAATAAAATCTGTTTAATTGATTCTTTAAATCATAAATAACGAACGGTTTTGTTCTTTCCTTTTTTTTTTTTTTAGCTGCATACCAAATGCAAGATGACACCAATAATGTTAAGGTAACTAATGTACATCAATTTAAAAAAATGTGTAGTTTTGTTTCCTGCAATAGTTAAATAAAAAGTCAGAAACAGTCAGCGTCACCAGTCGACGTTGCATATGACAGTACTGTCATAAAAGCAGGAGACAACTGAAGACTGTCATAACAAAATGTCTGTTCAGCTCTTCATGCAATTCAGTGAAGTGACAAGACGATGAGATAAGAACTGCCACATCTAAATCACATTTTAGTACAAAAAGAAATCCCAGAGTCATGATCATCTTAAATCATAGTATAGTTTCGAGCGCTTACGTGCCACATCTGGGGCTGGCAACGCAAACCCAAGAATCCCAGCATGTTAACATTAAACACAAGCTGCTGGTTAGTTGTCAAGGGTTACGCCTGATGCTATCCCTGCCCCGCCCCCCATCCGCAAATTATCCATGGAGAGGCAAAAAGAGAGGAGACCCATGAGATTAAAGGGCCAGAGAAGAGAATAGGGGGGGAAAGGGCAGTGAAGCGGTGGGAAAACCAGTCATCTGCACTTAGACATAAACAGCTTCTCACACAGCCCATCCAGTCCCTACAGGCAGAGAGAATTTTTCACAACTAACTACTCATACGTCCATGCCTCAGCAAATCAATAGCCTAGAAGAATCAAACATAATGTGCAGTTTTAACAATAATAATAATAATAATAATAATAATTCAATTATAGGCTGTTTTACAAGCCCAATGTCATGAAGGCGTTTGGACCTGGAAGTGATTCACCGAAATGAAAGTGATAGTTGTGTTGCGTGGTATGGCCTTCTCTGCAAAACAGACAAGTGAAAGTGAATGATTGTTTCCTCTCCCTTCTCACCCCATGCATGCCTCCATAATGGCCCATCGGAGCACAAGAAGCAAAAGACTAGCCGCTAAATGCAGAACCGACCGCCACAGGAAATCCTTCCTACCTGGAGCTGTCAGATTGTATAACTCGACCTTGCTCTGTAGGTGATTTTTCAGGGCTATTCAAACACAAATGTTTTTTTCACTCATATGTGCAATACTACTCACTTGGATGTCTTTGAAAGTTGGTTTTTACCCCCCTGCACACGCCGCCGCTGCTGCTACCCCCTCTCACTTATACCCATATCATCATTGTCACTTAGCACTATATAGTAATATCATTATTGTGATTGAGCCTTAAGCTATTTTTGATAACTGCTCATGCTATTTTTTGTAAATATAATTTATTCCTCTTGTTTCTCCTTCTGCATTGAGCATGTTGTTGACAAAAGAATGTCCCTCGGGATAAATAAAGTTCTTCTTATCTTATCTCCTTTATCTTTAACAATCACCCTTGGTGAGCAGCCATGACCGGCATCTGGGGAGCAGCGTGTGGGGACGGGTGCTTTGCTCAGTGCCACCCACTAGGCCACCACTGCCCCCCTGGTCTGAAGACCAGGCCCTGACAGTGCACACACCCTGTGTGGTCTCTTTAGTCCTGAGAGAACAACACATACAGCTAAACACCTGTCCCAAAAACCCGAAAGCCCAAAATATCCTGTAGATCCTTCCTCCTGCTCTTGTGAAGAAGTCAGAGTAGGAGAAAGCCAGGGGGACTTTCACCAGATCCCTGGGTTCAGGGTTCAAGGTTCAAGAGGTCACCTGCTGTGTTGCCATGGAGCTCCGAAGAGGAGAAAAAGCAGTCAGGAATTCCAGGCGTAACAAGGACTCTCCAGTCCTCCGCAATATAGCACTAAACTAGCACTGGATTAAAAACCAAACCAATAATCTTCCATCTTTTGAATCTTCTCTGAGATGCACATTACAGTGTGATGAGCCAGCAGGGTTCCTGGCCATGACATAAGTTGCACTGGAAGAATACTGAAGCATTCGACTGGCACCCGCAATGCAGCTGGCACTACAACAAAGCATTTAAACTAAACAAGTCTGAAATCAAACGAATTTTCCACACCAAAGCACTTCATGCAAATGAAATAAAGCAGTGGCTAAATAAAAGTCGTGCACAGGTCTAAATGAACTGCAGACATAAGCACATGCTATGTGGACTGTCGCTACCGGTCGCCTGAAGACACGGTCACGCGTCCCAACACCACCTCATCACGTCCCTCCATCCCGCCTGGGCATTTCTGCACCTCCCCATTCTACTCATAAAGCTGCAGATGTGACATGGCGGTGTTCTCCTGAAGGACTTGGGGTGAGAAACAGTTTTACAATCATTTTTAATGACTTTCTCCATATTGTTAAGTAACAACAGGTTCCAACGTTCAGAGCAGAAATAAACGCTTAAAATGCACCCAGCACTCTGAATCTATGCAGACAAAGAAAACTACATTTGCATATCGGCATCATAACTCAAACATGGTAGACCATTATAAACACAGCAGCTCTGTGTCGATCTACATCACATTTACTACATACGGAGTACTGGTACATTTCCCACAGACAAGGTGGCATTTACACTGTCCACTGGTGCGAGACGCTGACGTGCTAGAGGGAGATTTTATCCTGTACCGGCATGTTCACCTCGTCCTCTTTGTTCCCGTCCATACTGGCTTTTAGTATTCAGGAAGATGCAAGCAGTGGTTCAGTAAAGCAACCACAATGGAAGCTGCTCCATAAATGCACAAAAAGACAAAAGGCAGCAAAGCCAAAGACAACAGAGAGATTGAAAAGCGTGCAAACAAGGAAACAGTTTTTGTGCGCAGAAAGGGAAGGAAAACAGATGCTGAATATTATGCACCATTGATTGACAGCTCCTGAAAGTGCTGAGCACCATGGAAACAGAGCACGATGCACAGTGGACAGAAGTCCAGTTCAAACAAATCGCTGATTTCAGATTAATACATGAAGCAGCGATCAACACACGTTTTGCCACAGACATGATGGTCTATCTTCACGTATATAAGTTACATGGTGTAATTAAATTTATTAATCATTTTGAAACAATAACTTGTTTAGGGTACATGCAAAAAAAAAAAAAAACCTCCTTTAAGTCATTAAAACACAAGAAAATTCAATAAAGTTATCAGGCAGCTCTACATAATAAGGCATTGATTATTTATTATTTGAGTGTGTGTGTGTGTGTGTGTGTGTAGCACACAACACACAAGCTAAGCTGTAGGGAGTGAAGACATGTGGGGCATATTATTTGTGTACATCAAAAGGCAATGAGACCCTAAAAAGGCCACGATAGTAGGATAGTAGGGCGTCTCCATGTCTCACCGCCATAGCCACTCCAGCTGCAGTCAGCATCAACAATTTAGGACGTTAAAAAAAAAAGTCCTGAAAATGTCAAATTATACAAATGGTCATTCATAACAGAAGTGTCAACAATCAGGAGGTGGAATGTTCCCTTTCAGTCAGTTGAGTTTTGAAGTAAACCCTGGTGAGGATTTATTTATTTTTATTTTTTTACTTCAAATGAACAATCCTTAGCCTGTACAACAACACTGGTATTGTTAAATGATGAATTAACTGTTTGTCATTAAATATTCTGAGAATAAAGTGTTCTAAATAGAATGAACAGAAGGGGGGTCATTTTAATGCTTGCAGAGTTCCAGCTTTTTCCTGGTACGAAACATTTACATTTTTTATATAGGGCAGCTACATGACGACCCATTTTATGGTGCTGCTGTCTGTGTTTCCCTAGAGTTTTTCAGGATCCTGACTACCGAACTCCTCACACTCCTGGCTGTGATTGTGGGACGAAGATTTATTCCATTAAAAAAAATTAATAATGTGAAGTTAAGACCATCATCTTGACTTGGCTTATCTTGATTCCATCATAGATTAGTTAATATCCAGGGTGCTTTAATACACATTTCATGTGTGACAGTGTACAGCAAGTCAAACTGTCAGAGTAACAAATACGATGGAGTCTACAAAGTGTGAAAACAGTGTAGTTTGTGAAGGAATCTCAACAAGCTGAACCTGTGATTCAACCGGTCTGACAATCTACAAATACCAATCACATATTTAAAAGGACAGTTAGTAAATAGTTGACAATGATGAGTTCTGTTTAAGAAAAATCCCCAAAATCCCTGTGTCCTGCTAAAGCGTAAAACCACTCATCAGGTCAACAGCTTAATCCCTAAAAGCACACAGAATCTGTGAAGAACACTCAACACCGTTCATCTCATGGTCGAACCTAAGAGAAGGTTGCGGAGGTCGGTTACAGCATCCGCACTCCGGACCTTTATGTAACTCGGCACCAGCCCCACAGCACAGAGCGTCCAGTTGCTGAGCGAGAGTGACAAACTTCGTACTCATCACCTAATCACTCACCATGGCGGAGTGCAAAAAATATCCCAGCCACCACATCACAGGGTTGCAGTCTAAAAACCCCAAAACAAAGTCATGTATCTTTAGGTCTGGCTCCGTCCCACAAGCAGAGATACAGAAATCCACTTCACCGCATAAACGATTCTTTGTTCAAGAGATCCTAATTAACCCACTAATACTGCATATTAAGTCATATTTGCAGTCGATCGTTTATTTTTAGAAGCACAGAATGATGGGAGTGGAAAAGCAAGAAAACATCCATGAGGAGACTATCTCCTTAAAGATTAACTTGACCCATTTGGGAAGAGAGGGAACACAGTCTACGGTCCAAGCGGAGCTTAAACTGGAATCCTAATGGCAAATAAACTGTGCAGCATTTAGAAACACTGAAAATCTTTTTTTATTATACACACGCACTAAGAAATATACACAAATAATCTATATTTCTACGTGATAATAACTAACATATACACACATGCTAAATATTAAACACGTGGTGAACAAGTGGTGTTACATTTTAGATCAATGCAGTGTAAACGTATCAATATATGAAAACATCTCCTGACAAATTTATTTCATGCACTTTTTTTTTTATGCACTTTAGCCAACTTTTTAACACTGTTGCTGTACCATTGTGTCCCTGAGCAAGACACTTAACCCTAAGTTGCTCCAGGGAGACTGTCCCTGTAACTACTGATTGTAAGTCGCTCTGGATAAAGGCGTCTGATAAATGCTGTAAATGTAAATGTAAAAGTTACATTTATGTGACGTGTTTTTTTTGTTTTTGTTTTATTTGTTGTACGGTGCAGACCGCCACTACGAACACTATGTTAACACTTGTCGAGATCAAGATGAGGGGGCAGCAGAAGAGAAGTACATGAAGAGAAGCCAGTCAGCACAGAAGAATGACGAACACCCACACAAACAGGAGGAGGAGGAGGAGGAGGAGGAGGAGGAGAGGGGCCAGGAAAATAGAACAGGAAAATGCCAAATAAGGAAGCGTGCATGACAGTGAAAATATAAAGGAAAGCAGAGGGTAAAAACGGCAGAATAACAGAGCGCCACTCTGATGCATTCTCCCCTCCCCCGTTAGTCCTCCAGCATCAATCCCACAATGCCTCGCTCCATACGACAGCAGCATCATGGCGCTTCCCTGCTGCCAGCCTGGCTCTGCTTTCATCATAAAGGCCGCGCGCGCACACACACACACACACACACACACACACAGTGGAATACTGCTCCGGTGAAATAATAAATTAATTATGCAGTGTGTGTGTGTGCATTTGCACGTACAGTACAAACAGCACGCTCGTGCATTTCCTTCGTTGCTCAGGAAAAAATAGACAGTCCACATATTCTGTCATTTACAAGCTCTCTGTATTTGAGTGCAAACATACACACACACCTAGAATGTACGATGTCTAATATAGTCATATAATAGATAACATGCATGGTACTGATTTGTGTCCACACATCTATAACCAAGATGAGGGTTTTAAACAATTTCAACCTTGTTCCATCAGGAAACATCACACTTATTTGGGGTACTTTTTGTCATACATGCAGCAGCGTTAATTCCCTTTACTTTCTGTTTTTATCTCAGTCAGCATCTTATACGTTATGAAACGGAGAGGAGTTAAAAGCCCTGTATCTAACACCTCACGATCATTATTCATCTCACTTCAGACTACATTTAAGTGACATGATCCTTCAGTGTCAGACTCAACAAACATCATGTGTTGAGTAGAGCTGGCGGCCTATCGGAGTCCCACAAAAGTTGACTCTTTCAACAAAAATGTCGTCCTGAATATAAATAGACAGACCAGGTTCTAAGATTCATTTTCACCTTTACTGAACCCTGAACAAGGCTCAAAACGAAGTATTTACTTCAAACTTACTTTAGTATTTCCGAGTAACAAATTGCATTGTGAAGTTCAATTACTGGCAGTAAGTCAACATATTGCTTCCTATTACAGAACCTCAGCAGCCTGGCCAACATAGAGCAAGTGAGGTCGATTAGCCGGGCTTAGAGGAAAGGCTATAAGCCCATCTGTGGAGATGTCATCCCCTCATTAAGGGCTCATTTCAACTGGCCACCGTTCCTGGGTGCATGCCCGATTAGGGGCAGTGGTGCCCTAGCGGTTAAAGAAGCGGCCCCGTAATCAGAAGGTTGCCGGTTCGATTCCCGATCCGCCAAGGTACCACTGAGGTGCCACTGAGCAAAGCACCGTCCCCACGCACTGCTCCCCGGGCGCTTGTCATGGCTGCCCACTGCTCACTCAGGGTGATGGGTTAAATGCAGAGGACAAATTTCACTGTGTGCATCGTGTGCTGTGCTGCTGTGTATCACATGTGACAATCACTTCACTTTATTATCACTTTATTTATTAAGATTAAAATAGTTTCTGGAGAGCTCAGAATTCATACCTGACTGTTTCTCCCCTGCTCCTTCCACCAGCACATCTCGCCAGCCTCAATCAGGCATCGAGGAGTGACCTAGGGCCCCACGAAATACCTACTTCTCCATTTTAATTCATCTGAATTCCATGTTTTCTATTATAAACATATTTATTCACCTAAAAACTAACAAATGCAATGACAAATCACATTTAATCACTGTTTGCTTCTGTAAACCATTTACATGTAAATTATATGTGAATTTCATGCAAAGAACTACTTCACAATATTACACATTCTTCTGGTTGTTTTTTGACCAAGAGTTGGCTGAACGGCGCAGAGTTTTGCCGAGGCTGCGATAAAGTGGTCCGGATCCGGCGCGGACAAGACTCTTGACCATCGCTGGCCGTGAGTTTACATCGCGTTGGTGTGTGAACGTCCAGCGGGCTGCAGCGGCCAGTTATACACAATTCCACCTTTTACAACAGATTCCATTTTATTTGCCGGATTTTGGAATCCGGCCCACATTTTCTGCATTGCGGAAATCATAAGGCCCTAGTGATCCAGATTATTCTTTCGACTGGGAACTCTGAAACTCACCATTGTTCCTTCAAAGCAAAAAAATACAAGACTGACATTATTGTTAGGAAGACCATAGTATAAGTAGGATTATCTGCCCTGAGGTGTGCGCGCGCATGTCAAAGGATTTGAATTTGGCACTTGCCGCCGCTGTTCGCTCTGCACTGGGTGGTTCTTCGCCTCTGGGGTTGTTCTTTAAAACCCTTTAACCTGCACCTCAAAGCGGATTATCCCCGACATACATGTTGTGCCCCAGGACATGTTTCCACACGGCCTGTGGCCCTTATTTACGTACCTCTGTGGCACAGACGCCTCGCTTGCCGTATTTTCCTGTCCAACTCGAACGCTTTACCACGTGGACTCAAAACACCAATAATATACTCATTCACATCACACCTCACTTCTAGGGTGGTAGTAGCCTAGTGGGTAACACACTCGCCTATGAACCAGAAGAGCCGGGTTCGAATCCCGCTTACTACCATTGTGTCCCTGAGCAAGACACTTAACCCTGAGTGTCTCCAGGGGGACTGTCCCTGTAACTACTGACTGTAAGTCGCTCTGGATAAGGGCGTCTGGTAAATGCTGTAAATGTAAATGTTCTAGACTCTTCTGGTGAATCTCCTTGTGGTGACAAGTGGGACATCGCTGCAGGGAAACCTGCGCCCCGGCAGGAGGAGAGGACGGCCTGGCTCTCCTGGCTACTGCAGTCGAGGCCGGTTCCCAGCACCGCGGTGCGCTGCCCCTCTATAATCTGATCGCGGTAATAACGCTGAGCCGCTGGGCTGACTTTCACGCTCCTCACAGACCCGCGCGTCTGCGGACGCACGCTGGCCGACCGCGCCGAGCGGAAGTCCTCTCTGTTCTCTGGCCAGCAATGCTGCCGCGTCGTAGTTCCAAAGACGGTGTCAATGTTTCGGTGCGTCAACCTGCCAGGCAGGAGGCGGGACATCTCCGTGTGTCGGTCCTGAGAACGGCACCAAAACAGCTCAGCTACAACAGGCCGAGCCCTCAAATACTTTCCACATTACCGGCCTCATAACCTCCGGCCTGCGCTGAGGAAACGATAAATACCGAGAGGCGCAACGTAGCGAGCAGGCATTTAACTCGGAGGTGGTAGATTCAAATTACTAAAATAATAATCAGTAACTAAGAAACTAAGAATCTGGCAAAAAAAAAAATAAAGAAAGAAAACTTATTCGCTGACATAGTCCATGTCTGGGGTGGAAATGCCGTTCTGCTATGAAGAAAAGGGCCGCCAGAAACCACAATTTCTATAATGAAATAAATGAAAGAAAGAAAGAAAAAGAGCCCACACTGTGCAGTGTATGAATAAAGTACATTGCAACCACGGACGCAGGTGCCATTACGGGACGCTAAGAACATTTTTGGCCCAAGCCCAGCCCCAGACAATAAAAAAAATTCTGCTGAATAGGACGGCCATAACGAACGATATTAAAACTGACTGCACAAGATGCCCTGATGGCGCAACAAATGCAGAAAGATGGACAGATGTTGGTCGCGCTGCTGTTGCTGGTTACACCTCGATCTGAAAATATGATGATGTCCTGCTCCTTTCTTTTCTTGTGTGCTTTTGTATGTCTCGACATTCTTTAGAAAGTAAAAGAGAGACAAAGAAAACATTTTCTTTGTGATTTACTTTCTATTTTGAAGCTCACGTTTGGTTGATCGTACGGACTTGTGAACGACCCTAGTTTGAAGTTGACGGTCATTGGGAAAATAACAATCAATGCGAGACAAGTGGCTCAGAACACATCACCTCAGATCAATATCAAACAACGTGTCAATTGGATTAATTTTTATTGCGAGTTGGTCAGATTGCCCCTTCGCTTAACAAAAATGAAATGCAGCCAACTGCACCCATCTTACCTTAAAGTTACTGGAGTTGACCCACGACGTGGAAATGCCATCCACCATCTTGTCCAGGGCCGTCTGGTCCTGCTCCAGGTCGTGAGATTTGTCTTTATCAGAGATGTAGTCAATGAGTTCCTGGCCCACTTGCAGTCTCCTGCCCACGTCTTTCTGGAGCACCTGAGCCAAACAATACTCCATATTTGGCTCCATGGCTGCAGTTCGTTCCTGCTACTACTCAAGCAGCGGCGGATTGAACAAAAAGGGAAAATTTCGGCCCAGGAATGTCGACAATGCTCCACGCGTTGCCCCTCTGACAGCTGAGGAGGTTTCTCTTCCTCCCGATTATTTTGTCCTCCACTCCAAGCGCTCAAAAACGTAGACGCTGCAGGGGAGCACGTGGTGAGCGGGAGAGTATGAGAGGACGGTGCTTCATAATTTAGAAGACTTCCATATCTGTGGTCCACAAAATAAATAAATAAAAAGACAAAAAACAAAAAAAAAAACAAGGAGTCAAAGTGTGTTTTACAATAGCAGCAGTTTGAAGTGAAATACATTCACAGTTGGGTTTCTTGAAGATATTGCAGAACAATATCTGCAAAAAATGGCAATGATTTTAAACAATGAGTCCACTGAACCACTCAAGGCCAACAAAGAAATTATATAAACTGTTATACATACATGTGTGTATGTGTGTGTGATTGATTTTAATATATATATATATATATATTAAAATCACACACACAATAGTTCGGTATTAAACTTTGAATAGGTTAATCTGTTATCATGGGGGGGCAGTGGTGGCCTAGTGGTTAAGGAAGCGGCCCCGTAATCAGAGGGTTGCCGGTTCGAATCCCGATCTGCCAAGGTGCCACTGAGGTGCCACTGAGCAAAGCGCTGTCCCCACACACTGCACCCCGGGCGCCTGTCATGGCTGCCCACTGCTCACTCAGGGTGATGGGTTAAATGCAGAGGACAAATATCGGTGTGCACCGTGTACTGTGCTGCTGTGTATCACATGTGACAATCACTTCACTTTCATAAATGATAAAAAAAAAAAAAAAAAACATGTGCTCAAAAAAACAAGGCAAAGTTAATATGTGCAGAAGATCAGAGGTGAAAGTTGGAGCAGCCCGATCAATATCGATGGCTCACCGTTCTTACGCCATCAGTGACAGCATGATAAAACCCCATCAGTTCATTTACGGTTCCTCTAATGAGCTGAAAAGACTTGACTCCTTCAGCACTGGAATGTAAAGCCAGTCAGAATCCGAATATCTTTAGGATCACTATAAGAGAGGTATTTTAAATACTGCGTGTAAAAAAAGAACCTACATCACAAAATATGAAAAGGAGAGGTAGAAGACTGAAGCGGAGGCGGTAAAACGGAGTTAAGTGGCCTGATGGCAGAAGCTGTTGAGTCTGTTCGTCCTGGTTTTAATGCTCCTGTATGTCTGGCCTGATGGCGGCAGGTCGTGATCGGGATGCGGTGTTTTGTGCAAAATCCGAATATAAAGCCGGTCCCGGTTTACTCTCCTGCAGGGAGGTGTCAGGAGTCGCGGACGCCTTGATCTGGATTTCTTTTTATTATTATTATCTTTTATTATTATCTTTTTTGTGTACGTGCCTTTTGCAGCCGGGCTGGACTGAGAACGAGAGGCGGGGGTCGATTTTGTCGGCGACGTTTTGCCCAATTTTACCACCACACACACCGCCTCGAGTTTACTTGAGCTTTGATCGCGCCTCGTCGTCTTTTTTCCAACGCGCCAACAGCGACAGAGAGAGACGATAAATAAAATCATGTCGCTCCTCCCAAAAAAATGATGTCAGCCAACATTTCCGGTGCAAGAGTTCGGCACAACACCGGCCAGCGGCTCACAATAAGCCAAGTCCGGGCCCGAACTCGCCGCTAGACGGGAAAATCTCCGGCGGGGCGCTGGATTATTTCCCACGACGTGTCGATCCGAGAGAACCTCTCCGCCCAGAGAGCAGCGGCGACGTTTACGGGCACGTTTGCAGGTTTAGCTCGGCGGCTCGCTAGCTCCTTTCATTGAAAATGCTAGGCGTCAGAGCTCGCCATGTTTCATTTAAACAGTCCACCTAATTCCGCCGGACACGCTTCCACTGCCACTTACCCGTCTCCTTTCCGGACGAACAGGCGGCGCGGGGCGAAGGAACGGACGCCAGCGTCGTCAGACAGCAGCCGCAGCGAACGCTCCCTGGCCGCCTGCCTGTCTCCAGGCCGACTGCTGAGCGCCGAACAATGACGGGCGCGCACTGCGCATGCGCCGGACGCACGCCGCTGCGGCCGCTGGGCGGGACGTGACGTCGACGTACGCTTCCTGGCCGGCGCCCGACAGGGCTAGCTAGGTGGCGCAAGAGGGTCGACCCAACTAATCTAACGTTCAGTCAATTAACTTTTTTTTTTTTTTTAAAGTGCAGTGATTGTCAACCGAATGAAATGTGTCCTCTGCATTTAGGTGAGCAGAGGGCAGCCACGAAAGGCGCCCGGGGTGGCTCGGGATTCGAACCGGCTTTACAATCATGAGAACCGACAAGAGAATCGGAAACAAAAAAATAACGTAAAACAAATTCTGTTGCAAGAGGTTTCCATTTTATATCCTCCTGTGCAGCTCTCCTAGATTCTTTAATGCACGGAGATCCAAGTGTTTCCTTTCCTCTAATCGCAGTCAGAGCTCTCAACTCACTGCCATCACTGGAAAACTTTTAAACGTAGTTAGTAAGTTCATATTCAAGGGCGATCTTTTTATAAATGCGCGATGGTGGGTCTGTGCAAAACTGCATTTGGACACACTCTATACTGTTGTATTGACAGTAAACCCCTTGAATCAGAATTTTGGCCTCACCTGATTTGAGCATAGCCGACGTTTTTGCGAGTGATAATTTAACGCTTCTGAGGGCATGGACCCTTTACACTGAGCTATGCATATATGCATGGTAAATAAGTAAAGGGAATGTGTATGCCCAGTCAGAAAATAACAAACACGAAAACCCTTTATTCTTGTACTGCCTGTGGCCCATGTTTGCACCGGTAGTGCCAGGCTGAAATGACAAAGACCACGCGAACTTGAATAATAAATGTTTTATAATTCAATAAAACATTTTTCCCTTACCTCCACTGAGGTAAAGGTGACAATGTAGCTTTATTCTCTAAAGGTAAATAATGTTCATATACATAAGCCAATAACAGTCCCCAACTGTGCTCCACTGAGCTTCTACGACTCCTCTTCTGAATCTTCTTCCTCCTCCTCCTCCTCCTCCTCTGTGCTGCCCTCGCCAGACTCCTCCTCATTTTCAAGTCCTTCACTCGGGTCAGTTGACGTGGGATTGGCCACCGGCTTGATCACAATTTCATCATCTTCGTCATCATTGACACGCATGGACCTCCTTTTCTCGAGCAGAGATGGCGTGCACACTGGCGTGACACCCTAAGGGACACATACATCGTTAGAATGCCATGACAAGAAGGGGAACCAATCATTGTGGGCACATGGGTTTCATTGCTCAACTACATGAAGTTGGCAATAAGCTTAAATGTACCTCTATGATGTTGGCACAGTTATCTTACCTCCACCAACTAATACAGAGGAGACAATTTTCAGACTGTGCCAGATCATGCCCGTCCACATTATGAATGAGGCAGCTGGTCCTACTGTACGGGTTCTCAAACCTGTTTAAAAGTCTAACGCAAAGTTTTTAAAATTCCACCATACCTCACTGCAGACGGACGCATTTGCGTCATTGGTAGACCCTGCTTTCTTCTTTGGAACTTGTGCTGCCTTTAAATAAAAAAAATTAAAAACAAATTCACAATTCCAATCTCGTTTGACCAAGTATGGGAACAAGGCCATTAAATGAAACGTACAAATCCAGGAAAATCATATTCTATCCCTTTCTCTGCCAGCCTCTTGCGGAGCTTCTCCTCTTTGCTCAAGAGCTTACTGGTCATCTTCTTCAGATCATCAGAATTGTGTTTTTTGTTGTAGCGCTGCACTGCGGGTTGAACTGGCCTCTTGAATTTCCTTTGGCAGCCTTTGAAGAGTTTCTCGTGAACCTTCTCAGGAGGAACAATGCTGCCTATTGATAGAGAAGACCATTATCGATTAGCACAATTTGACAACTAGACTACTAAGCATCACTATTTTGGTAATAACAATGTTAACCGTACGACTTTATGATCTGTCTACTCACATTGAATGAGCCTTTCACCCAAGAGGTAATTGTTCATGGTCTCGGCCACAATTTTTGCCACTTCATCACATTCAAATTCCACAAACGCATAGCCTTTGCTACCACCGGTCTGTTGACAAAGATGCAGGATTTCCAAATTTATTCTGCTATTAAGAAGCCAGAGGCCACTATTGCACAAAGATGAAAAATAATAATAAATAAATATTTGTTATCGGCACATGGGTTTCAATGCACAGCCACAAAAAATAGGCAGCAATAAGCTTAAATGTACCAGAATTCTGTGCGCACAATTATCTTAGACCCGAAAGACTGCAGCAAACGGGGCCATTTTCAGATTGTGCCATGTAATACTAGGGCATAAACGTCACAGTTGAATTTTAACGTTAAATGGGAACTCACCTTTTTGCTTCTAGACAACCTTAACCTCTTAACTTGGCCAAACTGCTCAAAATAAGCCTTGAGCTGGGGCTCGAATAGCCCCGTGGGGACATGTCCCACGTAAACCACGCCAGGAGTCAGCGACTTGCCCTGCGGATCAACACACGGAAAACATCAATACCGCAACACATCGTGACATTCTACGTGGTGACATCATACAGGGTCATCGGATATCAATATTTCTGTACTACAGATTCAGTCCACCAGGTGGTGCCGTCGAGCGTTTTCTTTAGTGAGGTTGGACGACACGAGAATCAGCGTGTGACCACAACCTCCACTCCTGTAGGTGGCGCTGTAGCGCTGTGCACTTTGGACAGACCGATCACAGCATCTCGTTTTCAGCTGTTTTTCTACACTTTCAGCGAAACGTAGAATATCGTACAGGACCACAAGATATCGTGACCCGCGTATCGTACCGTGAGACCCTCGCCAACACACACCCCACGTAGACAGACGACAAGAGACCTGGACACGGGTTAGGATGTGCAGACACTGCTCGCTAAACGCCAGAGCGACAGCTACATTCTCAGCATTGATCAGACGCCTACAGACAGTAGTTACAGGGACAGTCCCCCCTGCTCAGGGACACGATGGTAGTAAGTGGGGTTTGAACCCGGGTCTTCTGGGTCGTAGGCGAGTGTGTTACCCACTAGGCTACGACCACCCTCGGTGGTACATCCTGTTATTCGAACATCAGCGACTTCGTCTCTTAAATCGATACGTCACTGGCCGACTCGTCTGACGTTTCAAACCGATTATTCTCGGATCTTCTGATATTTATTACTCGCTGGTTACTTTTAGTATCCTAGCGGGTAACACACTCGCCTACGAACCAGAAGACCCGGGTTCGAAACCCACTTACTACCATTGTGTCCCTAAGCAAGACACTTAACCCTGAGTGTCTCCAGGGGGGGACTGTCCCTGTAACTACTGATTGTACGTCGTTCTGGGTAAGGGCGTCTGATAAATGCTGTAAATATAAACGTGCTTCTATTTTTATTACAAAATAACTATCGAGACAAATAACCAAAGTAACAAATCGGCCGAGAAGGTTTTTAAATAGTTTACGAGAAGCGCCCTTTTCAAGATTTGTTTTATGGTTTTCAGAAGGCCGCAACGCGGTCCTCCTCGGAACTCCCTCACCGTCCCCCGACGCTTCCTCGCCCGCTGCACCTCCCTCCGAAAGGCGGCGTCGTCCTCGGGCTTCAGGGCCAGCAGAGCCGCGGCGGGCTCGGGGAGCGCCGGCTTCCCTTCTGTCATTTTCACCGAGCGGACCGAGCCTCGCACGACGCGCGGCTCCACCACGTTGCGGCTGAGCCCCGAGCCACCCCCACAACAAAGAGGAATACGGAGAAAGAAGGGGTCGCGGGAGGGGATGGCAGCGGTCGCTGCAGAGCGCCACCTGGCGGGGCGGAGGTTTCAGGACGGCCCGTCGATTCTGTGTGATCCTGGCTGCAGTTCGTGAAAACGTCCAGTATTTGCGATTATCGGATTATTGCCTGTTATCTGGATCAAAAGGATTCATTAGACAGAAATATCCAGAAAAGTATCTTCATTTACACTTTGGTGGGGCTGAAGGGTTGAAAGTTTACTTAAAAAAAGGGATTTATACAATGATGCAGAATAAAAAAAACACTTAAAAATTAAACATTTGCGCCAATATAAAAAAAACGTTCAAGATATGTTTAGTCAATAATCATGTATATTTACCTATTATTAGAAGCAATCACATAAATCCCTCGTTTAAAGATAAATGGTCATAATCATAATTTATTACATTTATTTATCAGCTATACAATTTATCAATTGTATAGCTAATATTAAAATCTTCTGTAGGCAAAATCTTCAGCGCACTTTAAAAAATCCAATGGACAGAAAAAAAGGTGTCACCCACTGTATGCCATTACCCACAGTGACAGTTACTTTTGGCTGCTCAGTGGAACGTGAAAGTAAGCGCACGGTTTTGTTCGATGCTAATGAAATGACATCAGGTGGCTGAAATGCATATGCAAGGCGCTGAGGCTTCAAAGGGACGGGTCAGGGGAAAGAAGAGCGGGTGAGGGGGTGGGGGGCGGAGTGGCTCTCCATTAAACCAGCTGCACTCAGTCCCTCACATCACCAGGAGGCTTCAGCAGCAGAGGCTGAGATGGCAACAAAAATCATCTATTTCACCGTGAACGGGAGGCCCGAGCGAGCAGAGTTTCCCGTCGACTGCCCTGCACAGGACGTCAAAGGCAAGCAGTCTTTTTTGCCAATTACAATTATTTTTTTTAAATGGTCAAATAGAATTGTCCTAATAATTGTTTGACTTTTGTCTGCTGTTTTCCGAATTGGATGATGAGTAAATTGTAAGGATGATAATAAGCTTGAGTGGGTAACATGTTATTATTTTTTTTAAGTTAGATGCACAGTGCAGCCCCTGGCACGTCCAGAGTTCAGAGCGAAGCCGTGCTGGCTTTGATCGCTGCCGCTGACCGGGTGAAATAGCTTGAGTGGTCCATTTTCAGCGGTTGTTTAAATGAAAGAGTTTCCTGTGCTTTGGAACAGCCCCATTATGAAGATCATTCGAGCGAGCACGCAGGGGACAGACACAGCCAGTCTCCTCAAACGCTTAGGCTCACAGATGACAGTAATGGTCCTCAGCAACCTGGTTATAACCTGGTTATCATTATGATGAACCTCCGCAGACTCTCTAATACCAAAAAAGCAGGTGTTTAAATTAAAAAACAGAATTTCTTCTAAAATTGAATGATATTGTAAGTACTGAACACATGAATTCATTGTTAAAGAGCGAATTCTAAAGAAACGTCCAGAGGGACTTCAACTAATTTAATAGGATCACAGCTTCTGGAAGGGCAGGGTTCACACCTACGGCCAATTTACAGTCACCAATCCACGTAGTGTTCGGACTTTTGGGCAGTGGAGGGAAAATGGAGAACCTAGAAGAAACCAAAGCCGGAGCCTGGTTTCGACCCCACGACCTTGGAGTCGCACTCCATGGTCCTTAATGCCGATTAAACAACAGGGCATGCTAATCACACATTAAACTGCGCATATTGGTGTGTTCCAGACCTGTTCCGCGCTGCGGCCGAGGCCGGTCCCCACGACATCCTGAAGCTCTACAACCCTCAAGGCAACATCATCAACATCTCTCCACAGCTGAGCCCCAACAGCCCGCACTGCTGCTACAAGCTGGAGGTGGTGGCGGCGGACTGCAACAGCGAGCTCTTAGGTATTCTCCGAGCCAGCGGGGCAGATCAGCGGCACGTCACACTTACCTTCGGCCTCATAACCACGCGGGCTGCTGCTCAACAACTGTCCAGATCCATGTAGTAAAATTAGAAGACGTTTTATGTTTAACATTTTAAAGAGTATTTCTGGGTATTAGTTTCCACTCATCAAATCTCTATTGAATTTTTCTTTCATTTCAGGGACAGAACTTGCTGTGGCGCTAGGATTCGACCTCTCCTCCATGGAAAAAAGGTGAAGTCCAGCACATTCCACAGTCGCCTTTTTCTACGCCACTTTCTTTTGCACACCAGAGGAGCAACTCTGTGTGTTGGAGTCTGCATGTTCTCCCCATGTTCCTGCCCGGTGCTCTGGAGTTACCGTCAGATGAACTGGTCAGGGGCTGACACGGGCCCTGTGCCCAGACCTGTCACCCCGAAACGTAACCAAGTGGCTTTACAATACGAACGGATGACGGAAGACTTTTGACCTGAAGTTTATATTTAAACACAAAGTTGTTTGTCAGGAAGACATTTATTATTCATACATTCGGTACATTTTATTAAAGCAGGAACCACGACAGTCAGCTGGAGCCACAACTGCACAACCACGGGCGATGACAGGGGTGACACTTAACTGTTCTTCTGTTTAGGTTACAGAGTCTTGAGAAGAAGATCTTAACTGAGGCTGGAGAGACCCCGGCGATAGTTCATGAGATGAAGAGTCAGGTCGAGTCTTTCAGGGAGAAACTTGAGGTAAATCTCAACATGTGCATATATGCCATGTTTATTTATGTATGTATGAATATTTGTGTCTCGTCTCGTAGAACGTAGAACATCTCAGCTGGCTAGGTCTGTTTAAGGATCTGTCTGAGGCCACAAACAAACCGTCCCCATTCTACCATAAGAGAACTCTACGGAAAACCAGGGAGGAGTGTGAGCATGTAAAAGAAAAGTTCCTGCAGATGAGGTGAATGAGCATAGCTTCAGATATTGCACACATTAAAAATGGTCAAATGATCATATATGATCATTATATGATAATGATAAACAGAATCATTGACAATGGAACCTGCTTTAAAAAAAAAATGTTGATGGTGAATAGCTTTTAGATTTTTTTTCCCCCCTCAGCTCTCTTGAGGTGTCTGAGGACGTGAGACAGTACCTCAAGACTCCCACCTTTGACAACTGGTAAGTGCCAATGGTGGTGCATTAAAGATTTTCTTTTAAAATAAGAATAGAAAAGTAAAGTGATTGTGATGCACAGCAATCACAGCACACGGTGACACAACGGAATGTGTCCTCTGCTTTTAACCAAGGGTGATGGTTAAAAGCAGAGGACATGTTTCACTGTGTCACCGTGTGCTGCAGTATATCACGATGACAATCACTTCACTTTCACTTCCCAGTAATGGAAACTTTCCATCACTTTCATGTAAAAAAAAAAAAAAAAAAGAATAGTGTCTCTTCTTGAAGAAATGTAACAGGACCAAGCAGAGTAAATGCTGAGGATGCCCAGCAAACTGTGCCCTTCGAGCCCACCTTGTGCTGTGAACAAATCTGTATGTGGGACCTAGTCTAGTTCGCAGGGACATGTTAATGGGTAAGCGCCAGCGACACTGTTGTTGGCACTAATTCAGCTCTTTGTTGAAATTTAGAAATTGTCCAGAGTGCAGTGAAATCTTCACAAAGACACTGAATTATGACATTTAAACAGACATAAACATGGTCTGACTGGAGTTTAACAAATAAAAGTGATATGTATACTGAATTTAGTACAAGGTTTACAGTGCCATTAAACACTGCAGAAGGATCGTGAGGTTAAGGAGTAGTAAGAAAGAATTTGTGAATATTTTCAATAACTACCTCTATGTAGCAAGACCTCTCCTAGCCTAAACCTAACATTACCCCTAAACTGAAGGCAAAGCTTATGGGCATTTTATTTTATTATTTTCAAATAAGGTTTTTGTTCAGAGACTGAAACGGCTATACAACTATACGGATATACGGCTATACGAGCTCTCAACAACCACAACACTTCATAGAACTCTAATACACTCCAGCACTTTCACTTTCAATCACTTCTGGAATATATCCCCCCAGAATCCTTGCACAAACTTTTTACTCTTGCACAACATTTCACTCATTTGCACACCTTCACCCTACCTGTTACACATATTTTATGTTTTATGTTAAAAACAGATATAATATTTGTAATATTTGGTTATGTTTGCAATATTTGCATATTGGTTCATTGAATACATGCAATATTTGCAATACTACAGCAGTCGCTAAAGCATTTCACTGCATGTCATACCGTGTATGACTGTGTACATGACAAATAAAAATTGAATTTGAGGATCGCGTGCACACACAACCATAGTGGCTGGCACTCTGTTTTAACAGAAGACACATTTATTTCTGATGTCAATGACTCTGGCGTGTCTCCGCGATACGTCCAGGCAGTGGGAAGACGCTGAGATCATGGTGCTGCTGCAGGTGATGTACGCCGACCTGGACTTCATCTCAGCCTTCAACATCGAGCCGGAGGTGCTTCAGCAGTTCCTGTACGAGGTCTACCAACGCTACAACAACATCCCCTTCCACAACTTTAAACACTGCTTCTGCGTCACACAGATGGTGAGAAACTGTGTCGGCGGTGGGGGCGGGCGTGGTTTTTCATCGCATCTTTAGATGTTGAGCAGTACCTTTAAATCTATCAATCATTTACCACGGTTCAGTGTTTTAAGTCACATTTGAATGAGTCAACATTCCTCTCCCCAATGGTGGGCAACAGACTCAAACCCTAAAAACTCCCTCAAACACTAACACACAGAGAAAGACAAACAAAGCATTCCTGCACCATCCACCCTGAGCACTCTCTAGCGGCATTCTGGGCAGCTCCGCCCCAACACAGAATAGTCTAGAATAGAATAGACTACAGACTGTGTGTGGTAGGAGAAAACCTGGAGGACCCCTGCTTGACACTCAAATTTCATTATAATTAACTTACATACATACATACATACATAACAAGGCACAAGGCCCGACGATAAAGACTAAACACAAAGATGGTGGAGAGACAAGGACTGGTAGTGGCCCAGTGGTTAACACACTCGCTCATGAACCAGCAGAGCCAGGTTCCCTGAGCAAGACACTTATCCCTGAGTTGCTCTGGGGGGGACTGTACCTGTAACTACTGATTGGGAATTGCTATGATAAGGGTGTCTCATAAATGTAAATGTGGATACTGCATCGATAGATTGATATACACAGGCCACGGGTGAGACAATTTAAGGAATCAGGAAATAAGAAGACAAGGCAAAGCTTCGGTCCGGAAAACACCGGGGTGGAGTGCAGAGGACATTACAGCCTTCCAATTTTTTATAAAAACAAAACCATGGGAACCTGCTCCATGGAGGCATTAGTGTGGGTCAGAGAACACTTGTATATAAAAGTAGAAGATAGTTCAATTACATTTACATTTACATTTACAGCATTTATCAGACGCCCTTATCCAGAGCGACTTACAATCAGTAGTTACAGGGACAGTCTCCCTGGAGCAACTTAGGGTTAAGTGTCTTGCTCAGGGACACAATGGTAGTAAGTAGGATTCGAACCCGGGTCTTCTGGTTCATAGGCAAGTGTGTTACCCACTAGGCTACTACCACCAAATGTTTTACTTATTTCAATGAAATTCAAAGCTAATTATTATTATAAATCAGACATTCAAAGTTCAGTTTATATGTTATACTGAAGAGTGAATCGGGCTTAATTAAAACATTCATACAACACATTTTAAATTGTAGTACTGGTTAGCCTATGTTAACCTTAACAGCACTCCTGTAGCACTCAGTGACATTGTTGTCATGTCGTGCATCATGTCGCATCTTTTTGGTGCAATAGTTTTGTCTAAATGCTTATAGAGAACTTTCACAGAATTTTAGTGTGGAAGTTCAAACAAGGATATGGTGACACCTGGTGGGCCATTGAAATAACAGTCTAAACAAAGCATTTTAACTGCATGTCCAGTATATAAGCACGTTCACATATTTAATTTCACTTTGTTACGTTTTGGTTCTCACCTTGGCATCTGTTTCTCACATCTAGATGTATGGTCTGATTTGGCTGACGGACATTCGGAGCAAGTTGGACAGCATAGACCTTCTCACCATGCTGACCTCTGCTGTCTGTCACGACCTGGACCACACAGGCTACAACAACGCCTATCAGGTGAACAACATGGCCTCCTACACTCACTGTACAGACTGACCAAAAATCAGACACTAATGCTCATGCTGCTGATGATTCTGCCCCTCATAGATCAATGCTCGCACAGAACTGGCACTACGCTACAATGACATTTCCCCACTGGAGAATCATCACTGCGCTGTAGCCTTTGAAATCTTGGAGAAGGTAAAGCTATTGTTGAGAAACATATGATTAAGTTAAGTAGCTCAAACTGACATTTTTATGTCCCTCATATACATTTTTTAAAAATACCATTCTATCTTATATTTATTTATATAAGTTTCTCAGTTTTCTATGTTTATTGTGTTTTTTTATTTATAGCAACAGCTATAAATACGTTAGCTATGAATATAGCATTATGAATTTGAATTATGTATGAATTTAAGCACAACCTTGCATTATTGCTAAAATAAAAAATATCATGTTTTTTTTTTCAGAATGAATGCAACATATTTCGAAACCTGACAATAGAACAGTACAAAAGAATTCGCGAGGGTATCATCAAGTAAGGCCTCTAATTCAACTATTCTTTATTTATGTTTTTTTTTTTATTTATATGTTTATTTTTATATATTTTTTGTCTTTATGTCTGCTCCAGGTGTATTCTTGCCACAGACATGTTGAGGCACAATGAGATCCTGAACAAGTTCAAGTCCATCCTACCAGAGTTTGACTTCAGTAACAAGGACCACAAGGATGTGGTAATTGGTCTGCTGCAATGTTTCTGAGTGGGGAATTTGTCAATGACTTTTTACATATCAGGCTCAACATTAATATATTTTTTTAAATCATGAAGTGATGTTTATTAATGACTGTACTGCACACATAATAGACTGATGTAAAGTAACTGTTCTTTAAATGTGAATGTCTTGTAATATGGGTGTAATTTTCGATTTTTGTTCCCTGTTCTCCTGTTCCATCTTCAGCTGATGATGATCATGATCAAAGTGAGCGACATCTCCAACGAGGCGCGCCCCATGGATGTTGCTGAACCCTGGCTAGACTGCCTTTTACAAGAGTTCTTTAATCAGGTGAGTGAATAGACTCACCCTCAACCCCTCTTGCTTGCTACCATGAGGTGACTTATTTAAAGACATTAATAAGGCTGAAGAAGTTTACTTCATTGCAATAAGGTTCAATAAGGCACATATGATTACTATCAGAAAGGAAGAGGAAACAGGTGGGCTGCGGAATAAGTTTGAAGCCAAAGTTTAATTCCTATCTCATCAACTTAGAGTGACATGGAGAAGCTGGAAGGGCTCCCTGTCACTCCATTTATGGACCGCGATAAAGTCACCAAGCCCTCTTCACAGACCGGCTTCATCCGCTTTGTCCTCTTCCCTCTCTTCATTGAACTGGCCAATCTTTTCCCCTGTCTGGAGGTACGTCTTCTTCTTCGAATGATTTAAATCTCAAAATAATATAATGATCAGAATAATAATCTAAATAAATGGAAACCAAAATAAAGCCATTAGATCTGATTCTTTTGTTACATGATTACCTTCTTGTTTTAGTGAAGGACAAAATGCAATGATTGGCAAAGACAGCTGATCCAGCAAAACAAAACTGCTCAGGTTAAGGGCATCCTCCTCTGTTCCCATAGCAACATATTATTGATCCGGTGCGGAAGGCCCTGGACTACTACACAGAGATGGAAAAGGCCTTGGAGACAGAGAAGCAAAACCGAACACAAAGCGACAAGACAGGAAAGGCCAAGGAGACATCCTGAAATGCCTGAAAGAAGCCAGAGGGAGTCTGAATCAAGGGCAGCCTTCAGTCCTGTTGTACTTCATAAATCCGAAACACACCACTTCCAGCTGTATATTCCTGCACAATAACCAAATCTCACAGGGAGAGAAAAAATAATTATTATGAACACACACCAAAAGAAACAAGTTTAGATGGTTTGCCCAAAATCTATACCGATGTGCTTGTATGAATGACATGCTGTTACTGCAGCTTAATCAGTGCTGACAGAGAGTGTGAATGAACATCATCATGTTTACATTGTTCTGTTCTTTAAGGCGCATGTATCATCCTGGATGACACAACTTCTTCAAGGCTAAATAAAACACACACAAAAAAAATCTTCTCATTATTCACATAATTCCCATTATTCATTTGGGTGGTAGTAGCCTAGTGGCTATACATACTCACCTATGAACCAGATGACACAGGTTCAAATCCCACTTACTACCATTGTGTCCCTGAGCAAGACACTTAACCCTGAGTGTCTCCAGGGGGACCCTGTCACTACTGATTGTAAGTCGCTCTGGATAAGGGCATCTGATAAAAGTTGTAAAAAGTAAATAAAATGTAAACATATAATGTAAAAGCATATTCCTCAATTTATTTCTCATTATAATGTAAATTCTGATTTACTCAGTTTCATTGTTAATTAACTTAGTTGTAATTTAGCACATTTATATTTTATGCCATTTATCAGACGCCCTTATCCAGAGTGACATTCTGTCAGTAGTTACAGGAACAGTCCCCCTGGAGACACTCAGGGTTAAGTGTCTTGCACAGGGACACGATGGTAGTAAGTGGGATTTGAACCTTTGATTTTGTGAGTGTTGTCATGGGTGAGTGTTTTACCCACTAGGTTACCATACACTAAGTATAGTATACTAGTGGGTCAAGTGTGGGGGGGGGTGTCAACTGTAGGGCTTGTCAAAGCCCATTGAGACATACTGTATGTGATTTTGGGCTAAATAAGAAATAAATGTTGTTGTTGTTGTATACTAGTGGAGACCTCTTAGCAGATGTTTTCTTGCCTAGATGTGCACTATAGAACAGTGGTTATAAGTTCTCAAAGAGATTATTTACCTGAATGTTGCATATTTCTAACCATCCACACATAGAGGGCTTAACGGTGTCCAGGTCCACCATGTCCTTAGCAGCACCAAATATCCAAAAATGATGAACTCAATAAACCACAACATTATAAATTCATTGGGGGATAATCCGGCCTTGGCCACACATCATTAATATTTTACTGTAATATTAATATTTTACTAATTTTTTTTTAAAGTTTATTTTTTAGATATTTGTCAATGATGTAGGTTGCTGAATTAGGGTAATATATCATTAAACTATAGATAATATAATGTTTACTATAAAGGTTCTATTAGTTATAATTGATATATATTTAAGAGACAGAGAAAATAATGAATGACTGAATAAAGGTGAAATCAGTGAAATGATTGAGTATAATTTTATTAGCCTGCGAATTATTCACTTAAGCACTCATTCTTTCTATTTGTTATAACTAATGAACGGCGTCGCGCGTGACGTCATCTACGCGTGACGCGCGCTCCGAGGACCCGAATCGCGGCGCGCCGGTGACGTCACGGCCGCGCTGAGAGAAAGCACGTTGGTGGACGCGGTGCTCCGTTCGCGCCACCGCCGCCGCAGAAGATGTCCGTCACGGAGATGTTCACGTACATTCAGGGCTTCCTGAGCGCCGACCAGGACGTGCGGGAGGTAACGCCACTCCAGGTCCGTTCCGTGCGAATCGCGACGCGCCCGTTCTCTGTGTCTGACCGGCCGCGCCTGGTTCCCCCAGGACATCAGGAAGGTGGTGCAGGCGCTGGAGCAGACCGCGCGGGAGATCCTGACCGTCCTGCAGAGCGTCCACCATCCCGCCGGCTTCAGAGACAGTACGCCGCGCCGCGCCACACCCTGCGGCCCGTCCCCGTCCCCGTCCCCGCCTGACGCCGACTCTTCCTTTCTAGTTCCCAGCAGGTGCCGGAGGGCCCGGGAGCTGTTCTCCGCGGTCAGAACCCAGGTCGGGGAGCTCAAGACCAAGTTTCCGGTGGAGCAGTATTACAGGTGCGTTTACAGCAGATAATAACCGAGAACGGCGCTTCTCTCCAAACCGGGTTTTAAAAACACGCGTTTTTTTCTCCAAATACGTTAGCACGATTAAAAAAAACAACCAAAACTGCTGTTTACTGGGCAACTGGACTTGTTATTCATCCTTCCATTCCAGAGGGCTTTCTCAAGTCTCAAGTAATCAGATCCACCAAGGTGCCACTGAGCAAAGCACCGCAGCTGCATGCTGCACACCAAGCGTGATGGTTAAAAGCAGAGGACACATTTTGTTGTCACCGTGTGCTGTGCTGCAATCACTTCACTTGTCCTCCTCCCTGGCTTTCATGTATGTTCGTGAGACCACCTGAACCAGAGTGTGAACTGGGTACAGAGGACAGAACTGCGTTGTAAGAGGGTGAACATTTACATTTACAGCATTTATCAGACGCCCTTATCCAGAGCGGCTTACAATCAGTATTTACAGGTACAGTCCCCCCGTGGAGACACTCAGGGTTAAGTGTCTTGCTCAGGGACACAATGGTAGTAAGTGGGATTTGAACTCGGGTCTTCTGGTTCATAGGCGAGTGTGTTACCCACTAGGCTACTACCACCCCTATGTGTATGGCCTATGTTTAACTAGGGTCCTTCAATCTTGCACTTAATCGATTTTCTCACGCCTCGAACCAATCAGCTTCCCGGTCCAAATGTTTAACTTTACATCTTTACATCTTATCCTTCCAAAGGGTTTATAAACCTGCTTCTTCAGCCAGTCAGACTTGAGAAGGCCCTCTGGAATGGAAGGGGTAAATGTTGTCATGGATCCATGAACAACTCCAGTTGCCAGTGAATTTTTTTGAGAACCATGACCTGAATGACTGGGAACCTTCACAGATATTTAGTTACAGATATAAAAAAAAAAAATCCAGTCCCGGTATGTTCTTGGGTGAGGGATGCTTCGCTCTGAGAGGAGACTCGCTCCGATGGGTTAGATCTTGCCAAGTGGCCCTGAATCTCTGTTCTGCAGGTTCCACGAGCACTGGAAGTTCGTCCTTCAGCGCCTGACGTTCCTCGCCGCTTTTGTTGTGTATTTGGAGAGCGACTCTCTTGTGACACGAGAGGAAGTGGTGAAGATATTGGGCGGTAAGCTTGCAAGAAGGTTGTATGAGAGTGATACGCTGGATGGCTGATGTATACTGCGTTTTATGCGTTGTTTAACACGTTTTTACAATATCTCAATGTCTCCAATACCTGAAGTCGCGCGAATATTCAATACATATTTAAGTAGAAGAAATGTTGATAATGTTCATTACTAATTTTCTAATTGTGCACACTGCAAAAAAAAAAAAAAAAAAAACATTTAGAGAAATAACATTCTGATAATCCAATGGCAGCTAACAAGTTACCGGCAGATCGGTGCAACTTTAATTCTTCGTTTCTCTCCAGTTGAAGTAGATCGAGAGAAAGGCTTTCACCTGGATGTTGAAGACTACCTGGCTGGCGTTCTGATAATGGCCAGCGAGTTGGTGAGTCCCACCACTTTACACTTGGTAGCAGTCTACCGAGCCCACCTACCTACTACGCGTTGATTTCTCACGGGAATTTTGAGCTGCTTCGCAGCCCGTTTGCCATCAACATGGAAACTGCTCCTGTACACATATAGCTGAGACCATGTTCGGCAAGGCAACTGAAGCACTGCATTATGGGGTCTGTGGTTTGAGTGTTATCAGCAGCAAATGAGCAGCATCCCTATTGGACATGTCTGCATGGTCGGTAAAGCGGAAGTGAAACTGATTACATTTGAGTGACGCAAAATACAGGAAGTGCTGCGATAGGTCAAAATTGCAAAAAAGCTGCCGTGATTCACAAAAACATGGCGAATTCCTTGAAGGTCGTGTGTGTGTGTGTGTGTGTGTGTGTGTGTGTGTGTGTGTGTGAGCGTGAGCGTGCGCGCTCTATGTTGTGTTTGTCCCAGTGTCACGTTATGGGCTCCGGCAGCCACAACCGTGTGTAACAAGACTTCAGCGGTTAAGGATGGCGAGTGAAGGAATACTGCCATTCCAACAATACATAAGATAAAACTTCATTTGGATTTAAATTATATTTGGCCCCATAGCCACTGCTAAATATCTCCTCTCATAACACGCAGAACACGCAGATGCCGTAGAAACAGTGGGTTTCAGAGCAGTGCTTGTCGTGTTCGTTTTTGTTGGCATCATCACAGCCAGGGGACCACGAGTACCACTAGTTTAAGAACCAAGAGTCTATCGGGATTTGGCTTTTTCATCAGCGAGCTGTATACAGTCTGTTATTTCTGTATATATGAAAGTTTTTGAGGTCGTATTTTCTTGTTAACCAAGACATCAAACGACAATTCTTCTGCTCTATTTCTCCTAACCTACATGTGAAATTTGTCTGTGTTGTTCTCTACCTTCAGTCCCGCCTGGCAGTGAACAGTGTAACGGCTGGGGACTACGGACGTCCGCTGCGGATCTCCAACTTCATCAACGAGTTGGACTCTGGCTTCCGGCTCCTGAACCTGAAGAACGACCCGCTGCGCAAGCGCTACGACGGCCTCAAATATGATGTCAAGAAGATTGAGGAGGTGGTGTATGACCTGTCCATTCGCGGCCTGGCCAAGGAGCCGGAGGCTGGGGAAGACAAGTAAGGGACAGCAGGAGAGGGAGGACATCCGCCCTGGGCTGGAACTCCCGCACACTCGAGACTTTACCTGCAGGATGGATGGATGGATGGATGGATGGTTTTCTCATCACTCTTTCATTGCCAGGCTTGTGCTTGATTTGGATGTGCTATTTTTTTTTTTTTTTTTTTTTCGGCATCACAAATATGTTCTGTAGAGGGTCCATGGAGAAACAGGTTGGGGGAGGGAACAATTAAAAACGCGAGTCTGCCCCCTCAATGCCAGTTACAGGCATGACCAGCAGTAATTATTTTAGAAAGCGGGAAAAAGGGATTATCGTAAAATAAAGGGTGAGTCACTGTGCATGAGGCAATGCCATTGGGTGGGATTTCCGCAGTCCTATATGGTTTGCATGGGAATGTGTTGAAGCAATGGAGATGCAGGGAAACATGAATATAAAAATAAGAACTTCTTCAGAACAGCTAAGGTTGTAGAACCCAGTTGGCATCAAAATCTGACTCCGAAAATTTGCATGTCATAACTTTAAGGTAGTTAACTCTGTCACATGTAGGTTTCCCATGCGCACATACCTGCTGTTTCCCTTTCAGCAAAATCAGTTTGAGAAACGAAGAAAAATTGGAGGAACAAACGCATTGTTTGTCCGTCTGTGTCTGTTATGTAATTCATACTGCATGCATCTTCTCTGTTGAGCCGATTTGCCCAGACTGATCGACTGCATCAACCAGGCCGATTTTCTGCATGCACACATTCATGGTTTCATATTAAGAGTGCACAGTAGAGTTACCGTTTGTGCGCTCTAAATGGTTTCCAGTACTCTATAGTGTTCACAAGATTAATATTATAGGCATTCTTCTTCATTCAGTGTTGTGCTTTCTGTTAAGAGGCCAGAATCAACTAATCTCATGTCATATTTGGACTCATATGGTATCCCTGCTAGGAAAACATTGGGCAGGCAGCTGACTTTTTGAATTCGATACTGTAAATGAAGATGACATTTTACTTTTTTGCTGGGAGACACTGGACGTCCTCATAACATTATAACGTGGTGTTTAAATAAACAGTAACCAAGGCACTTGTCATTCCCTTTGCTTTAAGTCTAGTGTCTCCCGTGTTCCTTTTTGCTATTAACAGCCATGTCAGTGATGGTCAGTGATGTTGACTGTATAGTATTGTTGCATGTCCGCAAAGGACCTCGCTTATGGGAAATGTCTCATACAGGCCATAATTCTCAATTCTGCTCAACTTGTACAGCATTTGTAAGGTTCTCCCATGGTTTTCTATACTGAGACTTCATGATGTTGTGTAATTGCCTGTGTACTTCACTTAATATTTTGTTCAAGAATGTTGTTACTGTCTCTTGTCCAGTGTGTGGGCAGTAATTTGGTTCTTTGTTTTCTTTGATACAGGATGTCCAATTAAAGGATCTCTAGTTCTAGCTGTCTTTTTTTTTATTTTTATTTTTTTTATACCATACCAGAGAAAAGCAGACATACCAGCCATATTTGACAATTCTTTTAATCCACAATATATACACAATGTAAGTTTTAAATTAGGCATTTAAAATAGTAAAAAGAAAGCAGTCAACAGCTTGACAGGTCTCAGATGACAGGTCTCAATTTCAGTCCATTCTTTCTGTCTGACAATTAAGATGGAAGGTATGATATTGTACTAACAGTTTCAATGCCGTTGTAAAGTGATATACAGTAAAGGGCCTTCATCCAAATGCCCAGTGGTATTGTTCTGAATCAGAGGCCCAATACAGTGATCACTGCAGAGTGAGTATATGTGCCATGTACGCTAAATCGATTCATCTCGGTATGTATTACATACGATTAGTGACGCTACATCTGTTACAAACAGAATTAATATCAAGGAAAGAAAAATATCATTGGCTTGCCACTATAGGCCATGAAGGATTATCCTGCGAGATTTCAGTCTTTCAGTGTCCACTGCTCTCCATTTAGTCTGGCCACAGATCTGAAGTAGGACGTCTTAGTTTCCCAAACCAGCAGCCAGTATTCCCCCAAACACTGTAATATAATGTCAAACTAATTGGACACTTGAGTATTTAATTATTTTTGGCTGAGAGTATCTTACCATACAGGCACATTCCCAGCTCTTCTTTGTGTTCTTGGACGTAATCTTACTCATGGCAGGACTAATCTGGGAACTGGATCAAGTTTGGTTCATAAATATTGCCTTGACCTGCTACAGTCACCTCTGCTAGATTTATTGTATCTACTTGAAAGAACAAAAAGAAATACAATGACAGAGTAAAGCTTGGTAAATTCAACCACAGCAACAAAGCGTGAATGTAGTCATTCACGTTCTAGACCAAACAATTTTTGGATTAAAGTGCTTTAAACTGAAACAAAGGACAGGCTACAGAACGCAAGAACAGTTTGTGAGTCTGAGGAAGGTCACAAGTACATTAGCAGCTTAACACAGGGCTGCACTCAGATGCCTCAGATCAAGGCATCCCAGATCAATCGTTTTACTGCACTTGTGTGTCAGACACATGATCACAGTTTGAACTGAAAACCAAAGGCACAAAAGTTCACGCCCTTTCCTTATCACTATGAACTCAGTGTAGGGACATATAAATTATAATTCATGAATCATTATTATTATAGTGCAACAGTACATGTTGTGAACTTGCACAATTATGCTGATTTTAAAACCATCTTGTCACAGTTTTGCAATCAAATGCAATTAAACAATCCAAGGTTCTTAAGCACATACAACTGATTTTGTCCCTTAAATTAGTCAAAATTCTAAGGAAGCCACTGTTCCACATTTACGTCATCTCCTGTAGCACAAGTGTCCTGCTTTAGCAAGATGTCTTAAAAAAAAAAAAAAGCTACACTTGTGACAGCGGTTGATTATTGCTGTTGAGTGACTGACCCTGGCACAGTGATAGAAGCAGGTTACACCCGACCGGCACTCTCGTCTACGGGCAATGGGCAGTGCTGCTGCCCATTGGTCCCTGGTCCCGGAGGGCGCTGATCCGACACGTTTTTGCGCTGATCCTCCTGTAATGCACCCGATTCAACCTCTGCCCTTATTCTTGAATCGAATCGGGTATGGTAGAACATGGCAAAAACTAAGCTGTGCAGAGCCGGTGCCCTTTAGGGCCGAGGTTGGTGACCCATGATCTAGGCAAACCAGAAAGAGGGCAGGGACTTATCAGAGAAAAACAGAACCAAAAAAAAAAGTCCTCATTTTTATGCTTGAGCATAGCTATCGCTTATTTGTGCATTATCGTAAACTACCTCAGAGACTTTAGTTCAGACACTACCACATTTTTTCAGTCATGCTTGTCACGGTAACCTGGACATATTTTTCTTTTCCTCATTAGCAAACAGCTTTTACAATCAGTGGCCGGTAACGTTCCGAACCAAGTCCTTTATTTGGTCTCCCAGGAGGCTCTGATTTCGGGCATTTATTCACTTGTTAGAAGACAAAGTGCATGGAGGAAAATGTTTAAAACACTTCTATAAAGAACAAAATGCAGAGATGGACTCCTTCATTGAGTAACACTGTCTACGTGTTTACACCAGAATCCAGCTGGGACGGTGTTCCGCAAGGTACAGTCTCAAGACCTGCTCTGGGTTGTATTTATCATGATATTGGGAAGAGCATTGCGCCGTTTTTTCCACAGTCCCAGATCACAGGCATACCTCTTGATCTGACGAAACCACTGCTGTGTGCGTGACTTGTCTGAGGCTCGAAAAACAAAGGCCTCTCGCCGAATATCCAGGACCTCAAAGGTGTCCTCACAGTCCGGCTCTGCTGACACCACACAGTTACCAAGATGGATGGGCTCTCGAAGAACAGTGAATTTCCCACTGCTTTTGTCCTTAATGAGCACCAGAACCCCATCTCGTATCACATCCAGTGTCTCGTTCTGTTCTACTCTCGGACCGCACCCGTCTGCTGTGCTCTCTGGGAACTGTTGAGTCTGCACCATCAGCAAGCTCTGGACATTCTGAAACTTCAGCGACTTGCTGCCCTTCTTAACCCACTGGCCGTCAGCGGGTTGCGAGAGCTGCAGCGGACCCTCCATGACGAAGCGAGTGCTCTCTCGTGTCCACCCGACTGTCTTCATCGACAGCTCCCGCATCTCAATGTTGATGACCTCGCGGTTCTTGCGGCTGTCACGGCGGAAGGAGCGCAGAGACCACGTGGCCGTGACCTCCTGCTTGGTCTTCATGTTGATGTGCTCCAAGTGTGACTCCACGCGGCTCTTGGCCTCTCGCAGACGAGCGTAGTCCGGGTGACATTCGGCGGTGGCCTTGCTGATGCGGCTGAGCAGCAGCGGGTACTTGGTGACACGCTGGAGCGGTGCCATGAGGAACGAACGCAAGTTCATGCGTCTGAGAGCCGTGTTGTCGTTCTGGGAAACATCCAAGAATATCCTGTCCAAAAACATGACCATAAAGGAAAAAAATGCTATGAAACACTGGCACCAGAGCATCACCTGATCTATGCTTATGATCTCATCTTCTTCTCTGAATATAAAGGACCATTGATGAATAAGTAATGGCTCCATACCTTTTCTACTGAGAGACAGTAAGATTAGCACCATTTACAGAACCTGAGAAGTAATGAAATGGAGTGAAGCTCTTGGGTAAAGAGCTCTTAAATAACACACTGAGCTATGTGACACTTTGCAGTCCCTTTGAAGTTAAGTAAGGAAAAAAGAGAAGTTCTCAGATAGGAGTTCAGCAGAAGTGACACAGGAACGTTTTCTTCCCCTCTCGCCATCACACTACTTTACGTCTACAGCATTGCAACTGCACTTTACGTACACTTGTATTAATTCTGTAATCTTTGTATATTTTTGTATATAAGGTATTTCACTATATTTTATACCATTGTTCACTCATATAAACGTGATTCTGAGTATCCAATCTTGAGTGGGTGCTGAGGGAATATATTTACCTCAGCAGCTCCTTCTCCTTCTCCAGCGTGTTCAGCATGTTGACAGAGGTGGACTGCTGAAGGCAGTAGGTCTGAAAGGCTGGCAGCATGTTGGCAAATTCCACGAAGATCTCTCCGATGCATACTGTCAGGAGGTCCTCGTCACCCTGTAAACGCAAACACTGGCGTGACAATGTGCCTGTTCACCCTTTCCGAACAGAATCTGGCCACAAAGCACAATATTAAACATGGACCAGAACATACAATGATGCCAGCTGACCACTTTCATGGGAAGGTTTGTACAGGTGCCAGTTTCGAGGCTCCAGCTTCCCATGAGATGGTGCCGGCCATCGATGTTGACGCTTTAACTAACCATACGTTAGCCTCACTATTTTGTGAGGGAGAGCTTGTATACCATTAACTTTTTTGTAATTTGTAAGTGAACTGTGGCATCTAGTAATAAGACCACTTTCCAGATCAAACCAATCATTTGCGACAGATTATAGCAAAGGGTCTTGCAATTGTTATTATTTTATTACAGCAACTGTTTTTATCTCTTAATAAACGTTCATTAGGTCTCACCTGATCGAATGCCTGGTCAATGCTCTCCTGCAGGTGTTCCGTGAACCTGTCGTTGAAGTCAATGAGTTCCTGAACATTGCTGAACACCACAGCCAGCTGTTCATTGGTGAGTAGTCCCGCGTTCTGCATGGGACAGTAAAATTCCTCCTTGATGATGCGTAGGTCCTCTCCATAGCTGGACTCGGTGTTGAGGAACTCCATGATTGCTTCCTTGCGTTCGGTGCGCAGCTTGGCGCACCTCTCGCACATGCTTTCCCCCGCACTTCCATCCTTCTGGCCACAGTCAGGACAAAGGCGATGGGCATCCGGTCCCCGGGTTGAGGCCAAGGGCCTCTTCCACCCGCGAGCCAGTCCCGGTCCGATGCCACTGTCCACGCGCTCCACCTCAGCCCCAGCACTGTGCCGGGAGCGTTGCCGCGGCTCCTCTTCGTCCTCGCGCTCGTCGCTCAGGCCCACCACCCCGCTGTCCGCACTGAGGCTGCTCACCGTACTCCAGCGGTGCTGACCCACCCGACTCACAACCAGACCAGCCCCAGAAAAACGTTCTTCCCCACGAGGTTCCGAGCGTCCTCTGACTGAGGCTGGGCCTGCAGAGAGTGCGGAGGATTTGGAATTAGTTCACAGTGGTCAAAGTGAAGTCATCTCACTGTAAACAAGTACACAGAAAGATGATATTTGTGAAGCTTTGGGGCTTCACAGTGTGTAAAAAGACACAAATGGAAATAACACACAACACAAAAACTTGACAAAGGACACGACCCCTAATCTAGCACAGGTCGAGACAAACCAGGCAGACAAGTAGCAGCAATTTTATAATATATCAGTGTACGGGTATATTTAGGGTGTATATAGTCATTTGCTATGATAATAATAATAATATTAGTAATTGTAACATGACATAATATGATAGTATGATAATGATATACAGCAGTACAGTGTGAGTTGGTTGATTTACTTAGATATGTAATAGGTGCAGGCTAACCATGCCAATCCTGGGTCACATCAGATGCAAGCGTGTTAACTAGAAACTGTGCAATATTCTTGTCTAAAGTAACATTTGACAATTATCACCTAGCAAAAGAAGTTGCTGGTTTTGCTGGATCGATTGTCTTAAAAATTAATGTGTGGCCTTGTTTCACAAAACAGAGCAATGAAATCGTTACATTTGAATGGTGCAATGAGTCCATTCCAAGCTGTAGCTTCTTGGTTGAAGTTCTCTTGTATCCAGTGTTTCATACTAGAGATTTTGAGATTAGATTTTTTATGAGTGCATCATGTGGTTACAATGTGGCTTCTGCATGCTGCCAGAACGGTTAGTTAAAACACGCCAGTGCACTTATATTTATATGCTTCAATCTGTACCAAAGTACAACATTTCTGACCTTATTATTGAAACATACAAACGGATGCTACAAAGATACTACAGGAAAATACTACAGGACATTTTTAGGACAAGGAACTCTAACTGCAACATAAAGGTGAATTTATGTCTGAGCAATGCCCAAGTATACTGATTAGGAGTAAGAATCACAGTGAATCTTGTGAATTCATTGTTTTGAATTTGAATCACTGTATTGCTGCTGTTTGTGCAAAAGAGGAACGATCCAACCAAGAAACCCACCGAATATTTTTCAGGACAGAGCATCGTGAAACAGGCCATGAGTTCTTTTTAGATAATGCAGGGAACACAGGGCACAGTGTATGTGACAGCAGCAGATAAAAGCTGCGCTGCGGTGGTATTAGGGCAAACGGTAAGTGATGCCCTGGAGACCGGGACAAGCCTGAGCACAATTTCATTGTGGACATTTTTATGGAACGGGACGGAGCCTCAGTTCAGCCACAGTGTTTTTATTTCATTTTCACTACTGATCCTTGCTGAGTACTAGTTTTATAAAATATAATCTCCACGGCAACCGGCGCTTCAATCTGGCCTCACATCAGCATTCCATCAATCTGAGAAACGGGGTGACGGAATGAATATGTAATTTACCGCCATCCCGGTCCCGGCGCTGGCTGTGGAGGCGGGCAGCGGCCGCTATCTTCATCTCCAGCTGCTTGCGCTTGGCGGCATCGGTGGGCATAGGGTCGCTGTAGTGGGGCCGCAGGCGGCACTCGCGCTGGGCCCTCACGGACTCCGCCGGCTCATAGGCGGCGTCCGAGCTGGAGCGCCTGCAGCCCGGGCCGGACTGCTGGGGAGGGGATGGAGATGACATTAAAATGGTCAACTCTGGTAAAGTTTAGAAGAAGGAGGGGAAGCTGAACATGATCAGATATTCATTTCACACCGGGGATACCGCGTCACGCGTCCAAAGCTGTTTTAATTTAAGGAATAAGCATGTACATCCAGAACACCCTCGAAACCGCGGACCGCCAGCAATCCACCATCGATACGCCACTGAAGCCAAAAAAAGGTTGCTTGATTGACAGGTGACCTTTAACCCCCTTCTCAGGTATATCAGTGATATTGACACGAGGCAAGCGCGCTACGTTAATACAGGAAAGAGGAGGATGAGGATGGACGCGAGGATTCGAGGCGGCGCCGGCGCAGGAGGGAACGAGACGCGGCCAGCTCGGCTAACGCGCAAAATAATTAACCACGGTGTCTGGCCGCAGCCTTAATTAACGGCGGCCATGAGTGCGAAGCCGGAGCAGCTAGCTTACACGCACGAAACCCGAAGCAGGATGTGACACCGGTCCGTCGATAGTCGCAGTCGGTAGCGAATGCCGCACGGCCAAAAATCCGGGTACGGGCACGAAGCATTCCCGCCTCCCATCCAACGTAGTCAGAGCGCATAACGAACGAAGCCTCGTGAAGAATTGCGGAGATTTTCCAACGGGAGCAAGAGGCGCCCACACCAGCGGATCTCAACACTGCACACACACACACACACACACACACACACACACACACACACAATGGAGATGGAATGAAAAAGCATCGCAGGGGGAAGAAAAAAAACCTGTCCCTAATCCTCTCCGTGTCTCATTCCCGCCACCGCATGCCTGCCGATGCCGGGGGTCCGGACCTCGGGCTGCGCCGCATCTTTATCTATCCGCACACACGCAGCCAACCCTCACTGTCCTGTGCTGGAGCGGCGGGGACGACAAGGAGAGAAGGGGAGAGAGAGGAGGAGAGAGAGAGCATGGATGGAGGGAGGGAGGGAGGGAGGGAGGGAGTCACGCTGGAATTTTGGTGATGGTGAGAGGGAAGGGGCGGGTGAAGGTGCCTTACGCATTCTTCTCGCTCTTCGTCTTCTCCACCACCTCCTTCTCCGGCTCCTGCCTCCTGTCCTGCTGGCTTGTCATCGCGAGCCTCGGCTCCGCAGGCCGTTGTGGTCGTCATGGCAACGCCGACAGATTGACGGCTGGGCCGGGGGGCCGGGGTGATGTCAGCACCGTCGTTGTCACCCCGCTCACGTGACAGTCTGACGGAAGCCTCGGCAGCAATCTCTGCACTGCAGCTAGGGGAGGAAGGACAGAGCGAGAGGGAGCGAGAGAGAGAGGGGGGGGGTCACTGTAAAAACTGAAATTATTATTCCTGGCACCACCTTTCCCCTTGTTTAGACCCACCTCCCCCATTACCTCCAGGGAGGGGACTGAGCCCCTCGACACCAGCGGGGCTCGAGTGGGGGGGCGGCTAATTAAACGCATCAATTCACATTAACACCCCAACTCTGCGATCGCTGAAAATCTCTGTTTCTGCATCATTGATCTGCCAGATCTCTTTGTGCGCGTGTTTGCAGCGTAAGCTTCTGGCGCGAGGAACGCGGAGAGCCAGTCACATGCTCGGGTGGTGGGGGACATTGTGAGACAGACGAGAGAGGCGTGAGCAGGAACGTTATCTTGGCATGGAGCATGAAGCGGAGGCAGAATTGTCCTCGTGCGCAGGAGTCTGTCATAATAGCCCACAAGCGACCCACACCCCCTCAGACCGGGCTCTCTTCATCAGCGCGCCTCCTGATTGGCTCTCGCAAAACTGTGTGTGTGGTCTGATGCCTCAGTGCCTGACTCATGAATCCTCAGCTCGTCGTGGGAGTGGGGGGCTGGTCCATTTGCATAAGCACAATTAAAGTCATGAGCAAGAAATGCCACATACACACACACTTTTCCAGCATCACCCTACATTAATCACCTCAAGCACGAGCATACCGCTCTGCTTCCCTCACGGGAAACACACCTTTAAGCCAAGCAGCATCTCATGCTGTTTCATCCACGTGGGATGTGATGTTTTTTTTTTCTTTTGGTGGGAATGATAATTAATACTCTCAGTTTGAAGGCTGCAATAAAATAGTCTGTCATCAGATATCTTCCTTGGAGAGATTACCTGTCAGACGGGAGGGAGATTCATGGGGAGTAATAACCTGAAAGTTAATTTGTGATGAAATGAGTGTGAATGATGACTACGCTCCCTAAGCAGGGTGCTGCGTGGCCCAGAATTAGTCGATGGTCAGAGCCGTGCATTAATGTTCAGCGTGTAGCACATATTTCATATCGATTCCATGTGGGCATGGTGTGCTTGAGAGGTATATTTTAATTGCATGCTCTGAAGACAAATTAGCTTTACTTTAGTATATAACATTTTAGAACTGATTCTTACACATTATCGTGAAAATCTACAGATCAGTTCACCATTGAGGGAAATCTTAAATTATTATCTAAAAAATGTATGTATTTAGGCCCAATAATCAGTATTATGGGGCACAATGCAATTGTTCATTCCTTTTGTTTTTTCTTTTCCTTCTTGCCTGCAGTGAAACGCCTGGATTGTTCACACGCTAACGGCCAAAAAATATGAAATAGGTTTAAGACAGAAAATATGCAAATACGAATAGTAAAAGTTCCTCTGAATATAAATCCTGTTCAGATTCCCAGACCGTGGTTGAGATGGATCGTGGGCGTTCAACGTGTAAGTGAAACCGTAAATCTTCGCTCTGTCGCGTTGAATCTGTATACGCGAGCATATCTCACAACCGAGCACAGAGAATTACGGATTTGCAGATTTGGAAGTGTCATACATCAATTCGCACGAGAAAAGTTAAAGATACAGGGGGTTTATTTGTCTGCGTTAGTTTGCCATTGAATTCTTGGATAAAAGCTCTGCATAAAGCTCAGAATCTGCGTTAGGGATCACTTTGCCACAACAAGTACACTACAAGTATGTCTGGATGGCGTGTGGTATCATTTATTTCATTCATTTCAAATCACTACTTCTACACAAATTGCTCACTCTCACAAACAACATCTAAAACCATGACTACTTTTTGGTGCATATCACCCGGCCCTAGTAGCAACAACGAATCGCTTAAATCGATACAAATCGATTACTATAAGAGTCTGCATCGAATTTCATAATCGATTTGTTGTGTCGCAGGACGCATAGACATTTGATTCTTTAAAAAGGAAACTTTAGTTGAGCGCGGAGCGCAGCGAACACACTCGGTCTCTCTCCGAGTTCGGTGCCTCATAGACAGGGCGAAGCAAATAAAATCGAAATTGTCCTCCCACGACAAAACAGCGAGCTCGTCAGCCCACGTGACAAGAGTCCGGCAAGCTGGAGAGGACAGGTGAGGTGAGGTGAGGTGAGGTGAGGTGAGGTGAGGTGAGGTGAGGTGAGGTGAGGTTCGTATTTCACTGCTGTCTCCAAATTATTTGGCAGCGCATAATGAACTGTTTCATTATTTGAAAGTGGGAAAGTCGATTCATTTGCATGTAAAGTTTTTGCATGTTAAGTATTTTATTATTATTAAAACAGCTCAAGGAGCAACGTGTTTGTGCACTTTCTAAAGATTTAATCCTAAAAAATAATAACCAACAAATGAATCGATTATTAAAATAATCGTTAGTTGCATGCATGTCCTCATGCAACCTACATCTCTCTGCTGCAAATGACACCAGCTAATCGTGACTCAATACGCCTCTCGCTGCTGCCGGTGCGTCATAATGCACAGGCAAAGCCCAGCATATGCCATCTGTCCATGCGTCAGTCTGGCGTGGATTTAGAGTGCGATATTAGCCTGACACGTATAGATGAATTTTTGTCTGAGCACAGGACCTCCCCAAAAAAAAGTGTCTATTTCCTAGCCATGCTTTCTAGCCCCTGATTCTCCCTCATCGGCCTCCCAAAGGGCCATATCGGGACTTGGACCACTCATTGATCATACTGCCTGTATTTGCCTGTGTTATAATGTAAAAATGCCTTTCCTTTGTTCCCAGTCCCACTCTATTTATGCTGTATCTCACCTTTGTGTATACAGCTCTGCAGCTCAGCACAATGTTCTTTTAACACTGTGTGTATGTGTAAAATGTAACATATTCTTTATGCGTTCCAGAAAACTTCTTTTCATATTTCAATTTCAGTTATTACAAAAAAATATATATATAGCCAGTTATAAAAACCAAGGCTTCTCTTACCTCTTTTTGATGAGGTCCAGCGCAGAGCCGAGGATGCCGTCCTTCATGCTGTAGATCTTGGCTCCATAGCTGGAGAGATCTGTTCCGTCCAGCAGGAGGGCTGGGCAGCAGCTGGACGGGGCGTCTGAGCTCTCCCTTCGGGGAGGAAACGGGGGAAGAGACACATCTGTGGCCCTGGGGCCTGATGGTTCCTCCACGGCCCCCTCCCTGGCTGAAGCTGCTGTCGAATGGAGTGGCGACCGGGGTGTGGGCCCGGTGCAGATGGGCCCAGTCTTGTCAGAGTTCAGTTTAAAATTGTCCTCACCAGTGGCGCTGCCATCTTGGCTTTGGAGTGGTGTCCCAGGGACACCGTCATTTTCCTTTATCACGACTATTGTCTCTTTGACACCAACTGCCTCCAGACTGTAGCTGTCTCTCCCAACCTGGCTGCAGTTCTCCACTGCACCACCAGGAGGTGCTGATGTGGGCACTTGCGACAACTGACTGCTCTCCTTCTGCCTCATCCTTTTAAATTCCTCAAAGGTGGGGATGTGGAGGCGTCCAATGGGCGGTCTCTTCCGCTCCAGTGAGGACTGACCGGAGCTCCCAGCCAGGGGCTCGGAGGTGCAAGACTTACCCACACGACCGGGCGCAGGGCAGGAGTGGAGGGCCAGGTTCGGGGAGCTGTTCTGGCGTCGCAGCTGCAGACGTCTCAGCACCTCCTGCTTGATCTCCTCAGGGCTGGTGATGCGCCGGGCACACAAAGTTCTCGGGGTCACACCTGAGTTAGCCAGTGCAAGGCGGGAGGCCAGCTCTTTGTCAGTCGACCCCAGCTGTGGTGATGGAACGCTGTGGCCCATGACAGCCTGAGGCCGCAGGGGCATGTGGGGCTCGGAAACCCGGGCGCTCTGCAGACGGAGTTTGTCCCTCAGGCCTTTCCGAGCGTTCCCATTCACGCCCCATTCTTCCACAGGAGGAAAGAGCCACTGAGGAAATAGAGGTAGGTCCCGCCTCACCAGCGCTCGTCGAGGGTAGAAGGCCAAGCTTTCCGGGTTGGGCACCACACCATAGACCTGCGAGCCTTCAGGAGGTCCGTCGTACCAGTGGCTGGTGGAGGTGCAGTGCAGGATAAACTCGCTGTCCACGCTCCTGTACGGGGTCCCCAGGGCGTAGAGGCTGGGGTCAGACACGGCCCAGTGCAGGTTCTCCATGCTACGGAACAGCCGGCTGCTGGTGGTGTTCACGTAGGACTGGTGCTTGCCGCTGTATCCCAGTGGGGCTTCGGGGTACTTGGAGGGGTGCATGCTGCTAGTGGAGCAATAGCGCAGGCCCATGTTGCTGAGGGGGCCGTTGTTGTTGTTGTTGCCACCTCCGCATCCCGACGGTGCGACGCCGAGGGGACACTGGCCTTGCGCCGTCTCCAGATCGGGGTAGGGGCCCGAGAGGACGGAGAGAGAGGGCTGGAGCTCGTTGAGGCAATGCTCCAGGTCCATGCTGCAGCCCACAGGGGAACCCGCGGCGGAGTACTCACATGCTGGGGCCTTCACGTCCGGCATGGCTCCGGAGCAGGGACCACAGTCCTGAAGAGACACAATGACAGTCAATCTTTACAGCATTTACTTCACAGCGTTTATCAGACTTACGATCTGTGGTTACAGGGACAGCCCCCCCGGGGACAGGTTAAGCGTCCTGCCCAGGGACACACTGGTTCTAAGAGGGGTTTGAACCTGTGATGATGATTTGTTTACAACCAACGAATCCCATGTGAAGAACATTTTGGTCATGATTTTCAAGAAATTCCCCATTTGAAACTGAAATGATTTAATAGTGCCGGACAGGACAGCATGATTACAGTGTTCCTGACGCATGGTTCCTTAACTTGTGTAATCGCATTAATGGATTAAAAGTGCTTCGCTCGACTCTGGAAATTAAAAAGAGGAGGGATTACTTTCCCCCACGTGGCCTCGTGGGAGAGAAAAAAAAAAGAGGCAGAGAAGAAGAAGGAAAAGAACTAATCTGAGCCGACTGTAATGAAGAGGGGCCACTTCGCCGCTGCCTCCGGCGCTCATTCCGCTACTCAGAGAAGAGTTGCGGATTAGGGGAGAGTCCTGATTACTTCTTGCTTCATAATTAGTACAAAACGCCAGGCTCCGGGCCACACAAATTCCCATCCCAAAATCTTCCCGGAAAATGAAGGTCAAACACACGTTACAAAAATACCACGCACAGTTGGGTGGGCAATCAATTTGATCAATTATCAATATTTTTCCCAGGGATACTGATTTTTCTAATGTAAAATAATGTTACCATGTGCACGATGTGTTATATATACGTGAGACAAGACAAGGCACACGTGACATGTTGGAAATTAAATAATCGGAAAATTAAAAAAACAAAGGCCAAGTCACGTTTCACATGTGCGCAGATCGCTGTCAGATAAGTTCTGCATTCATCTAAAAGCATTAATCTATTCATTTTCCGGAGCGGACCGGAGCTCTAACTGAGATAAACTAATGAAAACGTTCATATTTTACCCTGCACGAGGGCGCTGAAATAAGATAGGCTCAAATTTAATTAAAAGAGGGCGCCCTGTGCAACGGTGACATCTCATTGATTTCAGCGGCACAAAAGAGCCGATAAAACCAACGACGGCTCTTATGTCCGTCTCAAAGTGACCGTCAATAGGAACGTGAATAGTCTGAGCTCCCAACAAGGGCACAGTGCACCCCACTTTAATATCGGCGACGGGCGAACGAGCCCACTTCATTAGCACGCGGCGTTTGGTAAATAAACGCTCCGGAGGAGTCCAGACCGACGTGCCAAGCCGCCTCAGCCAGTGACTGACAGGCAGATGGTCATTACGGCAGATTTGCCGTGACTCGTGGAAATGGCCTGCAGCCAGAACAATAATGGATTTAACAGACAGTTCAACATGGTTACGGTAAATGCATTTCTATCAGATGCATTTAAGAAAAAAAAAGTCTAAAAACTCGAATAGAACGTAGTACTATAAATTGAAACATAAAATGTACAAAATAAAAGACACTATGTAGTGTAGCAGTGTAGCAGTAAAACTACTGACCTTCACAACACAATGTCAAAAATATGAATTATGAATCATACTAATTGAACAAGCATTGAAAACATATCCTTTAATTAACTGTAAGAGACTGAACATGGTAAACGAAAAGTCATTTAACTCAGAAAAGTAAACCTTCAGAACTGACTGAATAAAACAATATTTTCTAACACCAAGCTAGAAATATGAACTGTGACTCAATACAGATCATTCAAATGTATATTACGTATATCATTTATAATAATGTATTCAACAGCAAAATGATATGTAATCAATATATCATATAAAAAAGTTAACATGCATTAAATTGGAATTTTCTGTGTTTTTTGCATGCAGTAGTATTGAAAGCGAGTGTTTTGAAAGAGAGCTCTGAACGACAGCAGCAGGTTACCGTACGCCCGGAGACCAGGTAAACTCACCCCATTTTAATTAGGCCTCTGTACACTTCCCCTCCGCTTCCTTCGGGCTCCCGCTCACCGGCCCTGACCCGGGTGCCCACCTCTAGACCCGGCGCTTCGTCAAGTGCGGCACTGGGTCCGCGAACCCGGTCTTGCCAAGGCCTCGGGCGAGGAGGATGTCTGAAAGGAAGAGCACGGGAAATCAATGCCTGCTGCTTAAAAATAACCACATCCACGCGGAGAGGTGGTGGATGGAGGGGAAAGTAAGAGAATCGGGTGGGTTTGCCTTGTGTTCTTAAAGGGGCAGGGTAACCCAGTTTTTAACACTGAACCAGTTCTGATGAATGTGCCAGATAAACAAGGAATTAACACGTTCTAAGCCCTTTGGCGTGATATTGTGGCATTTCTTTCCAGGGTCAGACAGCATAAAATACCGAGACACTCATCTCAAGGTACTGTTCTAATTCTATAACCCGTTCCTCAGCGTCTACACGTCTGGAGAATGCGCCGAAGCGTCTCAGTCCTTCACAGGAGACCTTGCATCTGACCTCCGCCACAACGGAGAGACGTGCGAACTGAAGGATGTTTCATTTCTTTCAGATGTTTTTCCCCTCCCCACCAGAAATTTCCATTTTTCTCATCGTACGCCCGAGGACGAGGCGCGGCAGAAGTGACAGGCCACTGCCTGGTGACTGGCAGGCAGCAGTAAGTGGCCCTGCCCCCCCAAGGGGACATGCTGGAGTGGCAGAGCCCCCGAGGACCAGCCCTGTAAACGTCAGACGCTGTTTTCATTCAGCATGAACACCACCAAATTTAAAAAAAAAAAAAAGAGCTTCCGTGGAAGCTGCTACTCCCATTAAAATCTCACAGCGACTGGGAACCATCTTATTATAAAGTGTGTTTGCACGGACGAGCGACGAAAATGTGTGTGTGTGTGTGTGTGTGCGACAGACGCCGCGTGTGGCCGTATGAAGTTGCGTCCGTGACGAGCGTAGATGTTTCAGGTCTCCCAGGTGAGGGAACAGCGAAGGTGCTATAATGAGGTGCCAGGCTATTATCACATTGTCACGGGAACTTTAGAAGGAGAGCCTCCTTCACACACACACACACACACACACACTCTTCATGCTGGGAGAGCAGCCTGAATTGAACACATATTACCCTGTATTTATCGGACCCCCATAATCCACCACAGCGTCTCGCGTCCGCAGGACGGCTGGACGGGGGTTAGAGTCTGGAGCTCAGGCTGGAGGCCAGCAGGCCACACGCAGCTTAGCCTGTCGCGGTTTTTGTGCAGTGGCTCAGCGGGGGGGTGTTCTGTGGCGGGGTGGTGTGACAGAGCGCGGCAGAACGTAACTGGACAGTGATGAAAGGCCCAGCCGGGGTCGGCATGGCCGACGGACTCTCGCTGCGGGACTGTGCTGCTGGGGCCGTAAACCAGGGCCCGTAACCAGGACGGATGAGCCACTGATCCAGAATCAGCCTCTGACCCCAGGGAAAAGGGAAGCGGGGAAAACTGGACAGGCTGAGGACGGAACTTGCCCGGAATGGATGAGCAACAGCCGGTGGTCCGCTGTGAACACACAAATCCAAACTTCACATCACTGACCAGTGCCCACAGCCGAAAAAACGTCCCGCTGTCCACCACCACACCACCTCACCAAGTCCGCTAAAGCAAGTAAATTTCACTAAACCAACTAAACAATCACGAAATACCATTCACAGGGGCGAGATACGAAGGATGAATCTCGAACGCGTTCTGGCATCACGTAGCTTAACCCTCAAGATCCTCATCTCATCCCTGGGAAACCCGATACCAGCGCCTTTGCCCTGACTCCGACCTCCGATATCTTCTGGGGGCCTGAATTCGAATGGCCCTGGTTCAGATTTTGCACAAATGGTGGGATGTGACGTTTTAAAACTAACTACTAAAATTTGGGGAAAAAAAATCTGCGTTTTTAGAAATAATAAAAAAAATCAAGTGATAACGTTTAATCCAACGTCATTTTGCAGTATCTTTTGTGACGCTGATGATTTTGACACGGTGGTCATCTACTTCCAAAGTATTTGGAACAGCCCCTGCTGTTCATGAGGTGGTAGTAGCCTAGTGGGTAAGACACTCGCCTGTGAACCAGAAGACCCGGGTTCAAATCCCACTTACTACCATTGTGTCCCTGAGCAAGACACTTAACCTTAAGTTGCTCCAGGGAGACTGTCCCTGTAACTACTGATTGTAAGTCGCTCTGGATAAGGGCGTCTGATAAATACTGTAAATGTAAATGTTCATCCGGTTTTGAGCATTTTATGTCATTGCGCCCATTTTAAAAACCGTCCCTTAAAATGCCTGCAGGTCCCCTGTCCCGTGGGACGCTGCAGCGTTCCTCGAGACCGAAGTCTCCCGCATCGGCAGGCAGCAGGGACTGGCCTGGTGAAATCCCTGTCCATTTAAACAGCCGACACAAAGCATCAAAACCCGGGCGGGGCAGCGGAAGAGCTGAGTAATCAAGTCCTGCTCCGCATTCCGCTACACGTCAAACATACTTCCGTCTCCGTGCCGAGGTGGGGGCTGGAGGGCAGAGGCCAGGGGTCACGGCGAACAAGCGCGGCGTGCTGTCCCTCTGGCGAGGAAGCCACGCGAATATTCCATGGTTTTTCCGTGACCAAATTACGTGCACTTATTAAAACATTTGACCCCAATGCAACAGCTAGCTGCCATTTGTATAGCAGCACGTAATCAGAGAAGCGTGCTGGACCAGGAGATCCAATAGAGATGTAATTAGGGAGATGAGATGATGGATTCGAATCGCTGACCACATTACATAACTGTCCAACCCAGATCAAACGCACCCTCAGATGTCATGTAATTAAGCCATAATACATCGATCAACACAACAAGCCATGGAAACTACAAGTAATCAATACTGGAAACTGGAAAATCATTCTGAGCTTGAGCCTGACGCCGACGTTCACTTTCGCAGGATGTTTATGGCCCCGTCGCTCCTTACAAGACAGCCTGGACGGCGACAAACACATGGGCGCAACCTACGCCCGCTGGCCGGCCGTTACCGCTGGTGGTCGCTGTGTTTAATTAATGGCCCGTGGCGCCGCCAGCGGTACGGTTACGCGCGGCCGCCAGTTCCACAACCGGCATCTGGGAAGCTAATCAGCCAAATGGGACGTCTCTATTTACGGAGACGCCGACTGGGGTACAGATAGACCCCGGATGTGCGGACGTCACCTGTATCATAGCGCGCCGTTGTTAAGATGAACTTGGGCGGAGCTTACAGCACATCAACTAAAAAAAACCTAGAAATGAAGCACGGCCGTGGTTAGCCGTTAGCGCTCTGTGACAAAAGTGTAAAAGCGTAGCATGTGGCTAAAGGCTGATTTAGGGTTCATTTGCTTGCCAAAAAAAGGTTCAACCAACACCGTCCACTAACGTCATTTGAGAATCCATGCATCCTCTGGTGCAGCGGTTCCACAATTCAATCTGCGTTACGAGGTTGCCAAAATTATATTTCTAGGATTTTCTTTTTTCTTCAAGGATAAAAGGTTGGGAACCACTGCACTAGAGGGTTCCATTCTGTCTCTATTCAGAAGAATTAAAAAAAACATGAAAATGTGAAAAATTGAAAGCAGAGTACAAACACAAGTCTCTCCGCATCAGTCTATGTCATTAATGGTGCACATTAACAAGCTTTAGGAACAGCGTCTGGCATCATAGATGACACACAACCAGCAAATATAACACAACGGTATTTTGCCGGAGAAAATACTGCTCTCATCCATTCCTTTTGCTTGTCCAGCTACAGGCAGCTGGACTGTCACACCACCAATGAACGTAACCCATTTACCAGACCTACACGTCTTCGGGCCAGGAGGGTACTGGTTCTCATGAAACCTTCAACAATGGTCCAAATGAATAAAATAAATCTGTGGAGCAGACTGTAGGAATAGATAAACAGCAGCCCACAGACCTGACAGCATCCTGACCTCACAGAGACGAGCAACCCCTCCGGAGAAGACGGATCAAACGTGAGAGAGCAGGGAACAGAGGAGAAGATCTCGGGAGAGGTGAGGGACGGGGGGAGAACGCTGGGGACAGGTAATCCCAGAAGCTCGGCGGGTAAACAAAACGTGAGAGGCCTTCACGCCCACGGTTAAAAAAGGGTGGCGAGACTAAAGAGGTATTAGGAACGATGGAGATAGACTGGTAGACTTTCCCATCAGCCTTTGCATTAATCTCCTGCTCCTCGCGAGGATTCCCCACACGTTCGCTCGTTCTTTTAAAACGTGTAACGACGAGTGCATCGTATTTCCGCGTGGTTCCTGTGATCCGTACCTCAGGGACGCGCGGTGGGCCTGCCCGAAGGCGTCATTTTCCAGCACGATGAAGCTCCTGTCAGCGCTAATGTCTCTCAGCGGGGACGCTCGTCTCAGGAGTGCCACTCAGGGACTTGGCCCCGGGGGGCCCGGCTCAGCGCCTACGAGGAGGACGGGAGGATCACAGCCGGGGGGTAGGTGCGGGCAGGTGAAGGTGGCCCAGGCGGCCCGTGTTTGGGGGAGGCAGTAATGGGCTTTGAGGCGGAGCGGGCGGGGTCTGAAGGCGATTAGGAGGGAAAAACCAGCACGAGCGCCATCGATCAGCCGTCCTCCTGCTTACCGCCGGCAAACGAGGCACTACGGGCGCAGCGAGCACGCTCGGATGGAGCAAAACAGAGGCTGCTCTGGGTCACAAGTAGTCCGTACTGCGTCTGGAGTGGACAATCTGACACGTCTGACACGTCTAACTAGAAAACTGTATATAGGTTTTTAATAGATGCTTTACGATTGTGTTTTGCAAGTTACATGTTAAGTCATAATTTCTGCATTTGGCAGTTCAGTAATATATATATATATATATATATATATATGTGTGTGTGTGTGTGTGTGTGTGTGTGTGTGTGTGTATATATATATATATATATATAAATTCTATTAACACACACATTTAATTCATTTATCTGACCAAATGGACTCGTGAACGTCAAGACAGCCATTGACCTCTTGACATAAAAGGAACTAACACCTTACTTCATTATTCCATTAATTTGTTTAATTAATGCGGGAAATATACGGAACAATGCAGACAAGTCAGACGTCACACAGCAGAAATCAATACAATTATGAAATCCATTAGATAACGTAACATTAACTACAGCGGTTTTATTGTTTTAATGAATCTAAATCAAACTAAAGTCCCACTTATATTACTGTTGATTGAGTGGTAGATTGAGTTTAGAGAAAATTTTGCTGTTGCTGATGATTTTCATGACTGGTTGTAAAAAAGCGACGTTTACGGTTCGTTTCACAGCTGACAACGGATCAGAATCTTGATTTAAACTCTATGGTTTAGATGAGGAATTATTCTAATGAAAGCACAACCTGTCATATTTATGCAAGTCATTTAAATTGCAAACGAGACCTTGTTTTTTGGAGAATCTGTGTTCTCAGACTCGGGCAAATCCCCACCCCCCAACCTGAGGGGCCGGATTTTCCTGAGGTCTCTGGAGGTCCCCGGTTTTAATGCAGCATTAGAGGCTGGAATCAAGGTCGTGCTACTAACAAGAACAGCATGCCAGACACACTGCTTAATGCTTAAGCTTTAGGAGTCTGCATTCCAGCACTAGAAATCTCTTTTTTTATTATTATTCACGAATGAAACACCAAGTAATTATATGATTGGGGTGGGATTTTTTGGGGGGATTTTTTTTTTTTGCCCGCATTTTCCTCGGTGACCTCTCCGCAGTCTCCGCAGAGCTGGGGCATCTGTGAAGGAATGGGCTCAGGTGTAGTAAATGATTTACTGATCAGGATGACCGGGGTTGCTGAAAGCACTAAAAACGTCTCGGGTGGCCCCGCCCCTTCTCCAGCACTCTCACTCCCTGCCGCTGCCCGTTTCGCCACGGGAGCCTGTGCTGAATGATATTTTACAAACGTGGATGTCACCTCAATTTATTTTCCAATTTCCGCCAAGCAGAGACACTTTCTCCCTCCTCACCCCGGTTCCGTGGGGGTGGGCTCTCTGCCGTGATGAAATATTGAGGTCTGCTGAGCAGCTCGTCGTTTTTCTTTTTTAATTTCTTTTTCGTCTATTCACCCACGTGCCCCAGATGGTGCCAGGACCAGGAGGCATGAGATCCACATCGCGTAAGAGGCCGAGTTCTGCAGCTCGCCCCCCCACCACGCGGCCACCAGCCTCCAGCGCTCATAAATCAATGCGCCTGTTTGATTAGCCAGCGCCAGGATCTACATGGGCGCCGGAGACTGGGTCAGACCGAAGCGGTGTAGCTGAGGGTAGTGGAGCGATGAAATGTAGGCCGACCCCTTACCGCTTCACTCAGACACACACACACACACACACACACACACACACGCGCACACCTCAGCAACAATGAATGAGGAGGTAAGTGACCACACTGCTCCTTCAACAGAAGAGGATCATGTGACGGCACGGAGCGAGTAAACTCACACTCGCTGTTTCTTTTATTTCACCCGCAGGGAGTGGTTGATGAGGAGAGAGGATGGCTGCAGCATCAAGCCAAACCATCAAAGGGGAGTAACGTTTTCCTATGTTCAATAGGACAAAGATTTCAGAACAAGCAAAGAAATATGTGACGCCCAGGGGTCTGATTATGGAGTCCTGGTCCATCCCAGCTAAAACCAATTAGACTTGATGGAACAGAACTCCACAAGGCAGCACCCAGTAGGTGCTGCCACATTAATGTGGACTCTGTCTTTCTTTTGGCCCTCCTGCCGGTTGCTTGGTTCTTCATAATAAACCCCTTTTTTGTGCCAAGATCTCCTGCTCTTCCTTCCCATTCAGCCCCGAGACGCAACAAAATAATAAATATTGTTCACCAACATATGTCCAAAAAGGCACAGAACACTAAATATAGCATTCAGTGTGGTATAAAAGATATTTGATCAATTGTGGCAATCAGATTTCAACTAAAATGGAAAAAAAATAACACACTGACAAAAACAGCTGCATTCTGTCCAAAAAAGGAACTTTCAGACTTACCTTGGAAGAGACGGAAGAGCGGGAACCTGCAGTGTGTGTGTGTGTGTGTGTGTGTGTGTGTGTTCGTCTCCCGCTTCACTACGATGTGTTAGAGCCTGCGAGCTCCCCGGCTATTGTTACAGCAGCGTGGCGCACACTGAGCATGCTCCAACACACATCCACTCACGGTCGGCATAGAAACCAGTGAACACAACACACCCGGTTCATGTCACACTCCCCTTTCGGGAGGGGATTCCTGGTCTGTCACCTTCCGTCTCGCCCACCCAACACACCCCCCCCAGCCAGCGTGTCAATACACACTCATCCAATTCAGTACACAGAGCTGCTGGATCATCCTTGTGGTAATCGTTCACAGTCTTTAATCTTTCATTTGCTGTTACTTCAACCATTTAATCACACTGACAGTGACGTAACTTAAAAAAAACAGATGTGCTAATGCATCTAAACTCATTTTAATATGGTTAAAAGCTCATTCATAAATTCGTAACATTTCTTTTTGTTTTATGTCGATTATGGATCACCTGAAAGAAGGAAAAAAACAGAAATCTTAATATCTACAATTGATACTTTTTTGGGACTAAAGGGTTGAAAGGTTATCTTTTTTAATTAAATTATAAGAACAAACAACCTTTTTTCACCAGACACTAAACTCATTTCTAATCTATTTCTGCTGTTCCCATTCATTACTGAACTACAATGAACAAACTAATACGAACTAATTAACAGGATTGGTTTGCGTATTATATTCATACTCGAAGAATCTTGAAAACTGACACCGATTAGCTTTAATGTTCATCACTATGACCTGTTTATGAAATATTAACCAGAATAAAGCACCGTGACCCCTAGGTGCAGAACCCTGAGCAGCTATCTTTGGAATGCAAAATCAGGCTGTGCTCCACATGCAACAATAGAGCCCCTGTCGGGACGCTCCACCGTACCACATTCCCATGAGACCGCCTCGGGAGGGCACCGGCGGTCCAATGCAATTACAGCGCACGGCGCTGGCAAAACCCGAACATATGGAGATTGCTAATCCTCAAAGGCAGCGTTACCCGGAAGCCGCAGCTTTCCCCCTTCGTCATGGCTGGAAAACTGACATCATTTCTTAAGCCCCGCCTCTCAGTGCCAACCAAGCTGCCAGAGCAGACGTCCGTTCCAGCAAGGCTCTATCGCTCCGTTCCATTTACCTTGGGAGGCAATACAGAGACCAAAGATGATGATGATGACGATTATTATTATCAATACCAGCTCATTGTACACACAATAGGTATTTTGCATAAGTAAACACCAGCAATTTTGACATTCAAGCCAAAATATTCCAACCTGGACCGAAAAGTTCGTGTAAAATGTAGAACAGAAATTGGTGGAGGGTAACAGTTCAGAAAGAGGAGAGGCCCCTAAACTGATCCCATTGTGGCCCATCGGTGACCCCGACTTTGGGGAGGAGATCAATTCTATTTGGTGCTGGTGCTGAAAGCAAAAAAAGTGTTACGAGACACCAGTCGCACTGGGCTCTCGCCTACGAACGTTAACCTGTTCGAAAGGACAAGATAAATACCTATTGTCGTGCACTGGGGAGAAATAATCTACCTAAATCAAACAATTTGATCTTTCTTTACAGAATCTACAAGGACTGTTACCTGCTTACTTGTTCTAAGCCCGGTCTTCATTGTGTTCTGTCCTTCTGGATAATCAGTGGATGATTTTAGTCGACAAAAGCCTGGAGTGGATCATGACACAACGCAAACCCGGACCTTCGATTATCTGGCCCATCTGATAAAAGTACAAAGGCTGCATTCACATCGCTCAGCTCAGGTAACTCTGTTCCAAATTGTGTCATCATAACGTGAAAAGTACAAACTGCAGTCAGGCCGATTCCGATTTGGGCCACTTCAAGATTTGATCCCAGACCTGACACTGATCTGACTTTTTCATAATGTGACCTCAGCTTGAAAAATTGTAGATTGTCACAGCTCAAACGTGGACAACTGGGACAACGCAGTTTGACATTACAAAAGATTATACAAATGTGTATATGCTGTGTGGTAAAATTAAACAGATTTTATAGGGTTCTAGAAGCTGGGTTGTAACAGAACAGAGTATTGGTGAAGGGGAGATGAGAAAACAAAAAGAGACAAAAAGAAAACTTATTCTGTTTTTTTATTACCAGGAATATCAATCCTTCAGCCTTCAGTGCACATGTTACCCAGGACAGAGATAATACAAGCTCATGTAAAGTTTATGTTAAAAGACTAATGGATCCAGAGAAGCTTTTGAATTTTTACCCATACATATCAATATCCTTGCAAGTGTAATATTAAAACTAACACCAAAAGCCCTGTCAAAAACAGACAGTGGCAAAAAAATATAATTATATTTTATAATGGCCAGTTTATGCCAACATATTAGTCGTGAGCCGTTTTACTATCGTCAATTAAATAATCGGTGACTGCAAAACGAAAAAATAAACAACTTAATGCAGCTATTCTGTCAAATGTGACAGCAAAACCAACTCTTCCATATTACACCATGTGCCAATGAATGGGATGTGGAAGTGGGCCAAGTCTCTCGAGGGCAGTAAAGAGGTTAGAGACGTATCTGTTCCACCGGAACTCCGGGTCCAGATCGGGGTCCGAGTCGCACAGGAGGTCCTGACACTCTGGGCACAGTACGTCCCCCTTCACCCCTTCAATAACCCCCCTCCTGCCCCAGGACTTCTGGGATTGCTAATTTATGAGGGCTTCACCACAGCTTTAATAATTGATATCTCTGCACACAGAGAGGCTGGCGAGGTGCGGACAGTCTCTTTTTTTCCTTTTAAACAAAGCCGGGAATGATTTAAAATTGAGCGAGAGCGTGTTATGAAAGAAAAAGAGCTTGTCACTTCAGAACTATTTTTGAGCACGGGACTAAATTTAGAATGGCACCTGATTTAGAGAATGACAGAGCATCCAGTAAGGGACTGTCATCCTAGACTCATGTCAGTCTCATAAGTCTTGACTAGGCCCATTAGAGGGAACAGAGAAAACGTCTTAATGTACAGAGTAAAGAGGCAGCAGCGGATGTGGATGTACGTAGGACATGGCCACAGTTTTCAAGGCTGTTCAAGCCATAGTATTCACGCAGGACAATGACTAATAGTGTCTTCTTCTCAGAGAGAGACACACAATACATTGTTTGTGACCTGGTCAGGCTGGAAATGTTTCTCAATGGGGGGGGATGCTATGGGAATAAACAGCACCCAAACTCAGGATGTCGTAAAAAATGGTTTGTTATCCCAGGGCTGCGCTAACTATACTTGGCAGCAAAAACTCCATTGTGTCACACAATGACGGCTTTTGACGTCCGGGCGGAGGACGGGCAGAATTGATTAGGCCACAGGCACAATGGCAAATAGGACACAGTGACACACATACGGAGGACAGGCCTGAGAGACAAAACAAATAGTGAGTAAACACACCCGAGACCCACCACACAGTTCCATCCCCACACACACTGTGGTGTAAGTGGGTGTTGCACACTGACCCACATCTGCAGATATATACCAGCACCTTCAAATGCATACTGAATTTTTCAGGCGCACTTGGACAGTCGTTAACGGAGGTGAAAAATGAGCCACGAGAGACACAGCTTGGTGTTCAAATTTGCTGAAAGGTTGTGCAGAATTCATAGGGCTGTATATATTAGGGTTAATTGTTGGAGGGACTGATTGGTATAGAAAAACAGAGTTGTTTCCATGAATTACCTCATTAGTTAAATGGCCAAAAATAACCAATCTTCCATTGATCTAACTAGACGCATTCTATCTTTTGGGTTGTTTCATTTTGGGTTGTTTCATTTCTGGTAGCTATACTGTACGTCTTATGGACCTTTTTTTGTAATTCATGCAACAGCCAGTGCTCCCATTACAGGTTTTCCAACTGGTGGTTCTCTGATTAAATGCTCCGTCCTCAGTGGGATCATGCTAACACAATCATCCTACTCTACAGCACACTGAATACTGACAATCTCCTGATGGTGCTGGAAAATCTAATTTCCTTGCTGCAAGTCACTGAACAGTTTTTTTTTCTACCGGAGCTGTGATCTGTTATACACGGATCTGCTGCCTTCACTGTCGTGGAATTGTACACAATTGCATGCTTCATCATAGTTGGCAACAAATGTACATTTCAGTTAGGTGGTCTATGTCAATATGCAAACGATGGTGCATACTAGTAATATTGGCTTAATTGGGAAAGAATTGGAGCATACAGAACAAGCATCAAGCAAAAGAAAGGTGAGGTAAGACCAAAACGTTATCTCTAAATGAGGTTTAATAAAAATCTTTCATCAATGTTTGATGTATTTAAGTTTAATTACTGGAATTTGTATGTTTTTCATCTAGTCCAACTAATCGATTATGTCATGGCCTGACTCAGGATGGGTGCCCCGCCTCCCTGATCCAGACCATCATTTTGTGTGTCAATGTAATTTTCCCAAGATTCCTGATTGTTGCTCCTGTGTTCCTTGTTATAAATGGTTGCCTGTAGGTTCCCATCTTTGTTGGGTCATTGATTGTCCATGTCCTACCTGTCTTTGCACCTCTTGTCATGTCATGTCATGTTGTGTATTAAATCTCCATTTAGTAGTCATGCAGTAGTCCATCCTTCCACCTTCCTTGTTTCGCTGTGCCACCGTGACACATTAAGATAATCAAAAATTTGCAGTCCTACAAATTAGACATAGACATTTTTTTGAATTGTACAACAATTCTACAAGGCTGTAAGCTATCATTTGTTGGCCTGAGTTCATTAGTGACCAAGGTGGATGCATTCTGATAACAGAAATGACACTGAAAAATAAGCCTGATGTTAAAATACCGACCCGGCAGCTGCCATCCTATAATAAAGTAACAGGGTAATGCTGAAATACAGTGGGGATACAGCCGCCATCAGCATTCCTGCATGGTGTGTGAATATGATTAACACAACATGATCATATATGTTACATACACAGCTTCGATTATAGTGTTTCGGTTTCTGGTCTACTGAGTACTGCTATGTCCAAAAACTGCATCTCACACTAACAAGACCCGCCGTCTGAGACCCCCACCACTCGAGGCCACTCACTGAGCCTGGCTAACCGACACTGTAATGCACTGCATCGATGCTCGCACACTCTCGCCGACTGGAAAAGCAAAGAGGTCAGGCTGTCAATAAAAAAATACCAATGGCCTGCACCAGTCAGTGCCGGGAGATCAGCCTCGGGCACACGGCTCATTGTGGCTCGGTGGAAGGGGATCGATTTCAACCACCTCCCCATCACAAGCAGTGCTGGAGGAGGAAGTGGTCCTTATTTGGCTCAATCATTCATATCAATAACGCTATGGCTACACGGGTGTGGCCAAAGCATTTCTTGAGCGTTCAAACAGTCGCCGTTGCGGTAAAAAGGGGGAACACTTGAGAGGCTTCAATATTTACACAACAAAGGGAAGCAAATGGGGTCTTTTTAGAGCACATCAAACGCAGGGATATTTGGCAAATAAAGAGCGCGGGAACGCTGCATATGCAGATGAACCGAGGAAGGGTCCCAACGTAAACCCCGCGTGCAGATCAATCGGGGCCGGTTGAAGGAGCTAACGGAATACGGAAACACACTTTGGGCACCATTTTCAAAAAGAACTAAGTGCAGTGCTATGTGCTAAATGTCGGACTCATGCGCTTGCATGAGGTCCGGTGTCCTCAGAGCAAGAATGAACCACTTGTAAGATACAGAATCCGTATCTCGAAGAAGAGAAGCACACTATCGTCTTGTTGGCGTGTAATTGTTTCTGTCACAGACAACGTCGTATTCAGAAACGGCAGGATTGTGACGAGACGTGCGGCTCAGCTCATGAGAAAACACAAATTATTGGCTTCACAAGAACAAGAGACGATGAGGTTTTTTTTAACACCTTTTTCGGCGACAGCTACCTATTCTTGTCCCAGTGTGACACTCGAAAAGGGGGCGAGATTGCAGCACAACATTTACCATTTCCCTGTCACTATGGATTGTGCGTGGTGTCATTTTAATATAGCTCTGCGTACTACTAGATGTCTGTACAGCCTTCGACCTGGTCTCTTTTTAAAGGTTAGGACAGTGTGACCGGTAAGGCTTTGTGATAAAAATTCTGGTCACACCCCTAATGAACATGGAGTTTGAAATGGAAATAGTCAGGTGATTGACAGGTCTCGCTTTTTCACTGATGATTTAGACCTGTCAACGTGCCGTATGTGCAAACGCGCCGAACAAGGTCCACTCTTAGCGGGCAGGACTGCGCTTAGCAACAGCTTGAAAATAGTGCCCTTCATGTTCAATGCGGTCTCCAGTCCCTACAAATGTGAGCAGCAGATTGCAGCTCATTGTGGTCCAAGACCTTCATTAGCACATGTTAATTGAGCTCATTACCTTCACAGCACAGCTGATTATTCTTTTATTGAGACATACGAATTACTGTCACAGCAGCACAGGCTTTTTTTTTTTTTTGTCCAGTCCTGATATCTGAATTTGATTAGGGACTGCACATCCATGGCTTATTCAGAGCTCTGTTTTGTAGATGCCCAGAGCCTCGCTGCCATTTCCTATTCGTAGGAAGCCTGCTCCAGCCCGCAGGAGCACCGGAGAAGGGAATTGTCAGGATTGCCTGCAGCTGGCCTCCACACCTGACTTTAATCCTGACGCCCCATAAATGCCGGAAGGTTCCGCCCGTTCGGGGTCGCTGGCATTTTCGTGAACTTCAGTTGGTAACACTGCTTATAATTTGAGTTCTGGCAATCGCCACACGCCTACGGGTTAGTTTTAGTTCTTGATTTATGTTAAACTGTTTTCGGCCACCGCGCCAGTCTTTATTTGTATTTCTTTGTTTGTTTAATAATAAAAACCCCTTCCCAGTATGTCAGACCTCTGCGCTTCCTTCCCCCGTAAGTCCGTAGTCGTGACAGAATGCCAGCGACCCCCCCAAAAGCGCAGAGGTAAAAAACAGAGGAGAAGAAACGCCGCGAAGGACGCAGCCCGGCGCGGCGAACGCGGACGCCAGGGGAGAGACGCGCCGCCCGTTCTGGTGGAGCGTTTTCTCCCCGAGAAGCCGTGGTATGCGGCGCCGCGTGATGACGTCACCCCCGGGAAACTCCGCGAAACCCGGAAGCGACAACGTCGGCGGGTGAGTGGGCGGAGCGAGGACGTTGGCGTCGGCAGCAGCGAGGAAGTGACGTGGGCAGCGAGCGCAGAAGATGCGACCCCCACGATCTTCGCCATGTCGAGCCAAGAACTCTGCGCTCTGCTGGCAAGGCTCCCCGTGGACTGGGACGACACGGACGACGACGAGAGCACGGGAGACGAGAGTTGGGCTCCGCCCATCGCACCAGCCTGCGATCGTCGCAAGGTCCGTGGGGACCCACGTCACTTCCAGGGGGGTGAGAAGCGACAACAACGGCGGCGTCCCTCCAGCGACGGGATGGGCAGCCTCCAGCCCGCATGGCCAGAGTACTGTCCCTGGGAGTTGATCGCACCCTGGGTCCAGGATGTCCGCAGGGTGGACGACCCTCGGAGTCACAGGTGGGAGGACACGGATGACGAAAGCGACAATGACGTGGATTTTCGTTGGGCAGTCGGGGCCGGGATGGCTCCACCCAGCGCGCGCGTCCGAGATTGTCGCGACATCCGTGAAGATCCACGTGACTTCCGAGGGTATGAGGTCGACACGGACCAACACGAGGATGACGCCGATTGGGCAGTCGGTGCCGGGATGGCTCCGCCCATCGTGCCCGTCCGTTGCGAGGTCCGTGGAAACCCACGTCAGTCCCAGAGGTGCGACAACAGTGAGGAGGAGGACAGAGATGCGGGCGTAAGCTGGTGGAACAGGGCGACAGGAGGTCACCAACCAGCAACTGCACTGTCGGAACTGCCTCACAGGGAAGATGCCCTCCCAGTTCCAGTCGCCGACCCGCCTTCCCTCTGCTCGGACGTTCCCCAGCTGAACGGCAGCGCATCACCAGCGCCCCCGCATGCTGGAGAAGACGTCCACCACCCCCCACGCCACACGCCCACCACCATCTCCAGCGACGCTGCCTGGCAGCAGGGAGAGACCGACAGGAGTTTTCGGGACTTCCAGCAGAGACTGAGGGCGGAGTTTGATCGGCCAGAGCCTGAGCCAGGGATCGAACTCTGCCCCTCCACCACATCCAGCGCCAGTCAGGATCCAGGGCAAGAAGACCAAGCACTGGCGGGCGACGAAAAGGTCGCACCTCCCGAGATCCTGGCTGTGCCCCCTGAGGAGGTCCCGGAGAGCCCAGAGAGGGAGCCAGACGACCCTCTCTTCTGTCTGTCTCTGTCTGTGTGTGTGTGCGTGGCATATGTGTCCGTATGTCGCCCCCACTTCCCCTCTTTGTGTCCACCAGATGGTGACCCAGCAGCAGAGCCGAACCCCAGGGAGGGAGTTCCCAACCTGACTGCACCGGTCCAAGGCGAGGTGGACGAGCCCCAAGGTACCCCTAAGTCCAGCCGGGGGGGGTGCTCCCCCAAAGAATTTTTTGGGGGGGTGCAGTTCGGGTTGGGGACTCCTCCTGAGGGGAGGGGAGGTGGGGAAGCGATGGAGCTGGGTCCTCCGGTAGCCAGTGAGGAGGGCGGGCCAGGCATGGGCCTGCGTCTGCCTCCAGAGGGGTGGAGCGCCATAGAGCCCCCGGGTAGGCATGAGGACCCAGCTGGGACAGACAGGAAGAGGGCCTGCTTGTCCCAACGGACGCAGAAGGGGCTAGCCGGATGGTCTGGCAATGCCCCCCCCTTGGCACCAGGGCCGGGCAGCGAGAGGGGCTGCATAGTCCCAGAAGGCACCAGCCTGGGGTGCCTGGAACAGTCGCCGGAGGCTCTGGGACAATCTCCCTGCGCGGTGCAGGGGGTGACACAAGATGTGTCAGAGGGGACATGTGGAGACAGGGCCCACACGTACCCAGATGGATCGGCCCTGATTATTGTGTGCAGGTACGGGAGTCCGGGGCCGTCATGCGGGACCACGCCGGGGAGCCAGGCCGAGGGTCCGGGGCCGCCATGCGGGACCACGCCGGGGAGCCAGGCCGAGGGTCCGGGGCCGCCATGCGGGACCACGCCGGGGAGCCAGGCCGAGGGTCCGGGGCCGCCAAGCGGGACCACGCCGGGGAGCCAGGCCGAGGGTCCGGGGCCGCCAAGCGGGACCACGCCGGGGAGCCAGGCCGAGGGTCCGGGGCCGCCAAGCGGGACCACGCCGGGGAGCCAGGCCGAGGGTCCGGGGCCGCCAAGCGGGATCACGCCGGGGAGCCAGGCCGAGGGTCCGGGGCCGCCAAGCGGGACCACGCCGGGGAGCCAGCCCGAGGGACCGGGTCCTCCAAGGGGAGGATACAGCAGGGCAGGAGCCCTGTGGTTGCCGCCGTCCGCCCCGCCGCCTCCACTGATGGTACTGTTGGGGCTCCGAGGACGTAGCCCTTGGAGGGGGGGCTCTGTCAGGATTGCCTGCAGCTGGCCTCCACACCTGACTTTAATCCTGACGCCCCATAAATGCCGGAAGGTTCCGCCCGTTCGGGGTCGCTGGCATTTTCGTGAACTTCAGTTGGTAACACTGCTTATAATTTGAGTTCTGGCAATCGCCACACGCCTACGGGTTAGTTTTAGTTCTTGATTTATGTTAAACTGTTTTCGGCCACCGCGCCAGTCTTTATTTGTATTTCTTTGTTTGTTTAATAATAAAAACCCCTTCCCAGTATGTCAGACCTCTGCGCTTCCTTCCCCCGTAAGTCCGTAGTCGTGACAGGAATATGCTCCCCCATTCCTGCTTTAATCATCACTTCAGCAATGCCTGCCACATAATCGAATGCAGCGAGGAGCGGGGAACTAGGCTGAATATTGCAGGGTGTAGCCGTGATGGGGGACTCGCTTTTTACCTGGGAACCTTGAAGATTTGCCACAGTTTGCCGATTCAGCATCATTTGAGCATCACGTTGAACCAGGGAAAAGGGTGAGGTCTACAGTCCCTTGGCCTGATTTCCAAATGACACTTCTCTACCATTAGCAGAAGTGCTATTTTGCACTACAGTCAACCGCCCACGGCGAGCCAGGAAACGTGGCGGTTTTCAGAACGCAGCGGATCATCATTAACATGTATTGCCGTCCTGGAGATTTGAATAAGGCCTGTGGCACATAAATATGCATGTCATGTGCCGCCTTACTTATCAGGCTTTTCCCGGGTTGAAACAATATAGATCGGCGTTGCTGGTTTTATTGTGTTCTGCATTTCACTGGCCAAAAGGTACACATGAAATATATAGGAGGGCTCAATAATGGCTGATCTAATACTGTAACAAATGTCTCCTATTTATGATTGTATGAATTGTATAATAAAGCAATACTGGACCACAACGCAAAAATAAAACGCATGATAACGATAAGCATATTGCAATATAACGTTTAGCAATTATTACCGAGTTTAATGTTCTGATGCTGTATTGGTTGGCCAGTATTGTCTTGCTAAGCCAGCAGCACTGGTCTGAATCCGCATAATCTGGACTTCTTCCTCCCATTAACGTCTTGCAGGGAGCTTCCATTCGGCCTGGAGAGACGCTGGCGGCTGATGAGGGAGTGGTCAGCGACCTCTGGGAAACGGTCCGGAACCGCTCTGCCCAGCCGCCCTGATGAGAACCCCCACCACCTACGTGTCAGCGGGGGGGCTTTTACCTTTCTGCCTCGCGGCCACAGCTGCAGCACACAAAGAGAGACACAACTGGAAACCCCTGTATGTTTTTACTCATGGGTACTCGACAAATATGTGAACAGCTACAGCAGGAGCCAACGCTGTGAGATCAAATTGTACTGCAAACGTACAAAACGAATCAGTCCTGAGCTACGGCGGGAATATATACAATTGCCATTTATTTTAAACGCAATTGGGCATTATGTCATTCTTTTGTCTTCTTTTTACATCTTTTCAAGCACAGACACAAAATACTACAGTGCAGTCTCTGGACTGTAAACGTGTTCTTTATATTGTTGGAAAAATTAAGTATTACGTTTGAATCAAAAGCATTGTCATCGTAAAAATTATTTAGCGTTTTATATGATAAAATATATATGGATTATATGAAATTTAACATGAATTCATGGGTTGGCTTTTTAATCAGTTATAACCGAATCAGTTCTACCACACCAGACAATTCAACCAAAGGCAGAAAAGACTCAGACATAATGATATACGGTTAAATAGTATCTTAAAAAATCATGATATCATGTTTACTGTCTATTACCCAAAGCTCATTAACTCCCCAGCTTTGGCAGATTAAACGTTGCCAGGAGGCTAATGGAAGTGTAATTCGTGTGAGGGTCAGTCCCGAGAGGTCAAGATCATGGCACCGAACACATTTCTTACGCTCGGAGACTTCTCAGTGCTGCTGCAGGTTTAAGGTGTCGACATCTTTATTCTCGTAGCGCCGGACGTCGCGGGCACCGCCACGCGGAGACGATCCGAGTCCTCACGCGGCCAGGCGACGGCACGCCAGGCGAGGCAGCCAGGAGGTAGCGGCTGCTGAGCCACTGAAGCCAGCACCTGCCAGCGCCACATCCGAGGCCACGAGCCCGGCCGAGCTGCCGCCAGGCCGCGTTAAGCCGACGGCATTAGCGTTTTATTACATGGCCCTCCGAGAGCCCGGCCGAGAGCTGCATTTATTTTCCACACAACCCTTTCGCTCTCCATCAAAAGCAGAACGGGCGTCAGCGGCCGCAGGGATGGCAATTTTATCCAAACCGGAGTGGAAATTAAAACCTGGTGAATCCGGCAGCTACTGATTTACTGTGTATTTCACACGGGTTAACGTGGCAAATTTATTTGGTTACAGGTGGTAGTAGCCTAGTGGGTAACACACTCGCCTATGAACCAGGAGACCCAGGTTCAAATCCCACTTACTACCATTGTGTCCCTGAGCAAGACACTTAACCCTGAGTTGCTCCAGGGGGACTGTCCCCTGTAACTACTGATTGTAAGTCGCTCTGGATAAGGGTGTCTGATAAATGCCATAAATGTAAATGTTATATTATCTCTTCACCATTTCACGTGGGACTGAAAGCAAACATGATGTTACACTATCTCAGTGTTGCATGTTTCAAGACAGGGCGGGTCACTACCTCCACTAACATCCTCTTTAACACAATACAGACACCTTAGACACAATCCCAAAACTATGACGACCGTGCACAATTTGAATAATAATAATTTTGACCTTGACAGCGATTTTCCTGGACACTGGACTTGATGTTTGTCCTTTAGACAGACACAACTGTAGGCCGACTGATAAATACATTGATACGGGTCCCAAACACATTCATCACAGAATAGGTTGGAATCAATGGGGAACATTATTCATGTTCCTTTGCCCAGCCGTGTGGCTTTAATTACCCCCGGGGTAATAAATGGCATGTTCCAAGCATCCACTACCAAGACCCTATCATCCGTCTGATGCACCGGTATTGGCAGTCTGCTTGTGGGGGGGGGGCAGTCGTGGCCTAGTGGTTAAGGAAGCGGCCCCGTAATCAGAAGGTTGCCGGTTCGAATCCCGATCCGCCAAGGTCCCACTGAGCAAAGCGCAGTCCCCACACACCGCTCCCCGGGCGCCTGTCATGGCTGCCCACTGCTCACTCAGGGTGACGGGTTAAATGCAGAGGACAAATTTCACTGTGTGCACCGTGTGCTGTGCTGCTGTGTATCACGTGTGACAATCACTTCACTTTAGCAGGCACCTCCGCGCGGTGGAAGGTGCGATCAGGAAACAATGGGGGGGCTGTTTACCGCGGCGGCGCGCTGCGGGTCCGCCGTTCTGCTGGACAACGTCATTAAAAGCAAACAGGGACATAAACCAGGCGATAAAATCACACAAACACACACATGGTCCTGAAGGGCTGGTCCCCAAGGGAGCATCCCATCCCTACTAGTGTGCGGCGACACTAAATCCGGACGTTTTTACATCCTTTTTGGAGACACAGATCTGCTCTCGAAAAACAAAACAAAAAGTCGTCTCCACGGCGAGGCCGAGGGCGGCCAGATTTTTCACGCCGGGTCCCAAGTGGGCGTGAGGCCTCGCAGTTAAAGCCAGTTAATCTACGCCGGCGCGTGTCCGCGGCAGGGACGAGGGGGATCTAGTCGTCACGGACGTGTCTCCGTGCCAGCGCCGGCCAGGGTGTCTCCGCCCTGCATGTAACCGCGGACACATCATCAATAACAGGTTATACCAGACTGCCAACGCGAACGGCAGATCGTCAATTCATCAATAGCGCGTCGCGGCATATTTATCACGGACGCGCCGCGGAGAATACTAACGACTGCCGGTGGGTTCTAAAATCAGCGCTTCGCCGAGAAACAAAGAAAATGTCCGGCGCACAGACCCGTACATGCCCCACAGCAGAGTTATGTAAAGGCCTTATGCGTTGCGCTGTCGATACGCAGGATCGACCGGAGCGCCGCATCAGTACATTTTTGCCATTTGAACGAGCCAGCCCATTGGCACGAAACGTTTTTTTTTTTTTTTAACCCCTCTGTGTCTGACGACGGAACCACAATCACCTAATGACTTCCTCCTAATGACTGTGGCTCATGAAGTGGAGAGACTATTTGGACCCGGGCTCCAATATCAGCAAATGAATTAGTGGACGACAGTTACGTTCCGTCGAGCTCTGCCAACTCACGTTTAAATTAAAAGAGTCCATTACAGCTCATGTCTTGAGTGCTTTGCTGTAGGCACTCGCGCGAGGAGCCCCGTCTCCCTCCCTCGCTCGCTCGCTCGGCCCGTGCGGCCTGAGAAATAGCCCTGTCTCATTAAGTCTAGTGCTATTGACCCCCGTCCGTGCACGAGGGGCCGCGGCCCTCGGGGGGGACGCGAGATCCACTGCGCCGGACCTCCGTTCAGGCTTGATTTAAACGAGCCGCGGCCAACCTGTCCTAAGGCCACCGGAGCTCAGCGCTGGTCTGCGTGGCAGCGGAAGGCCCGGTGTGCGTTTCCTGCACTCTGCGCGACGTGGCGCAGATAAATTTCCCCGCGGGTTTCTTTATTTAGCGGCCAGTTGGCATGCATGCTACAGTGCCTTATATTACATAATAAAAGTCAACCTTTCATGTCTTACAGTAAGGCAAAACATTTTTACTCATTCATATTTTTCATGTCGTGACCCACTTACACCTCATCAGATGGTAAAATGCAAAGTGTTTCTTTGCGTGTATTGGGACATCATGACAAGGGTGTCGTTGCGGCAGGTGTCTAGGTTACAGATCTTCAATTTTTAATTCAGTAGTGAAGGGGGGGGGGGGTTGTCTTACAAAAACCCATTAATGGTATTAATATTTAATAACACGGAAAACAATTAGATATCTTAACTTGTCACTGGCCGCTATACGGCGCCGCTGCGCTGAAACAGATGTCACCGGCAGTCAGACAGCATTAGGCAGGAGTTGCTCGAACCCCACAAGCACGAACAGGCCGGCCTGTCCAGCAGGCTTAGGGCGCCAGCTGGACCCCACCTGTCCTTCTGAGGAAAAAAGGGACAGCAAAAGTCACCGAACAGCCATCCCTGTGGATGCACTGGATGGTTTCCCACCCAATGCGCCTCTGTGACAGCCCCTGCATCGCTTGCCCTCACCTGCATGCGCCCTCTGACCAGGGAGGGGGGGGGTTACACCAAAAATACCAACAATTTGCTCTCGCCACGTGCATTTTGGGCCAGTTGTTCGATTTCAGACGGGCAGTAATAAGAAGATCACCGAATAGTTCGTGATCGGCCCAGTTATTGGACTGTGCGGGTCAGATAAGAATCGGAGAAGAAGCGTCTCTCGCTCCCTCTGGCGTCACGGGCATCCGACGTTGTCACACGCGCATCTGATCTCAGGCTCCACGATTAAAACAAAGCGCACCAACGTGTTAAAAGAACGTAGCGGGCGATCGGTGCGGAATAATCACCATGTGCACCCCGGCCAGATCTGCAGAATAATCCATTCAAAATCGCCAGGTGACTTTTGCTCAATTCCATTGTGACATCATCACGCATTCACGATTTTCAGTCGCGTTGGGGTAAAAAAAAAAAAAAATTAAAAAGTGCAAGGTCACCAAACACAGCGCTGGGGACCATGCGCGCCGGAGCCCGGACACGTGGTCGAACGCACGGAGGCGTTTGTGAGTTATTTTTCCACCTACCGTGCAAGGTGCCTTCACTTCAGCGCCGCTTTCAGACAAGATCTCGCGGATTCTGAGCCCCCACCGGACCTCCTCTCTGGAAAAGCCGCCTGCGCCCGGCGATGGTCCACAAAGCGGGGTTGCCAGATCTCGCGACGGAATCAAGCAGGCCAGGTCGGTGCAAGGAGACCGGCTTGGCGATCGCAGCATGCACAGACTGGATACAACAGTCATGATTATAACCAGTGTAGGGAAGGTTACTTTTAAAATGTATTCCGTTACAGATTACAGAACACACGCCCCAAAATGTAGTTTGTAACGTATTCCGTTAAGTTACTCAATGTGAGTAACGTATTCTGAATACTTCGGATTACTTAATATATTGTCATGCTTTTTTACAACTACATGAATGTAGCAATCACAGATAATAAAAAAGCCCTGTTTTTCCCTAAATATTTATTTATTTATAAAGCTGAAAAGTGGAAGAGAAACACAAAATATGCCATTGAAAAGTATTTACTGTTATGGTCACCAAGATATTCCATCACTTAGTTAAAATAAAAAGTAGCCTTGCACAAGAAAAATGACCCTCTTTTTGATTAGGACCGCACCTTCCTCGCGGCGGAAAGCGGCCAATTACAGCAGTCCCCGTTCCGTGCGGTCCTCCTCAGCGGTGAGGTTAAACCGGGTGATGGCGTGTCACCTTACACACACTCAGTCAATGTGCACTGTAAGAGTATAAAGGTCATGGTGTAATAGTGAATTAAATCCTATTTATATACAATTTCAGGGGTAGCATGGATTTATGGGCGCTGAAACAGAGCGCAAACTTGAGGGACTGCGCATGCCCAGATCCGCTAGGTAGCACAACTCGATAGGCAGCATGTTTCGACAGAACACCTGTGTTATGCGTGGTCCACGGCAGCGTGGAATTACCAAAATAGAGAGGGGAGGGGATAGCCTAACATATGAAACAGGAAAATACAGCCGTGTAATCCTTTTTTTAAGTAACTGTATTCTGATTATCACTCATTTAAATGGCAACTGTAACGAAATACAGTTACTCATATTTTGTATTCTAAATACGTAACTCAGGTACATGTATTCCGTTACTCTACAACACTGATTATATCACAGTTATAATATTAATGCCAGTGAAAAATGCAATTTCTATACCTAAGTGAAAGGATTGTGATACACTTCAGCACAGCACACGGTGGCACAAAGAAACGTGTCCTCTGCTTTAAACATCACATAAACAGCACACATTAGATATTAGCTGGCTTTCATATTGTCATCAAAATGCTAATGCTATGCGGTGGCTGACAATAACTACTATTCCCTGAGCCTGATCGATATTTTTTCCTGAAGGTTCATTCTTCCATTATATCAAGCAAATATAAGAAAGTAAACTTTTAGTTATAAAAGTCTTATAGACATTTCACTATTATTGATCTTACCAGGTCAAAAAAAAAAGAACAACAACACCTGACTGCCAGTCTGTCAAAGTTTGCGGAATGGCTTAGATTCTGCGGACCTGGCAACAGCGCCCAGTTACTCGCTGACGCTTCGCTCATTACCGCTTCTCCTTCTCTGGAAGCCCTGATACTGATACGCCTTTCTTGGCTCGCCCCCCATCTATCAGTGTCTCTCCGCGTGGCTGGAGCTCCGGTGAAACACCAGCGTGTATTAAAGGAGACAGTCCTCCTCAGGGCACCGCGCCAGGCAGCCTCTTTACGCAGGGGGGGGGGGGGGGTCTCCTTGGGAACGGCGCTGACCGGTGCTGATTGGTCGGGGAGAAGAAAAGGGCCGAGGCCCTTAATTAAAGGAGCGGTCCAGACATCATAACTCCAGAGAAATATAAGATAAGACTACCAATGGGTGGTAGTAGCCTAGTGGGTTACACACTCAGCTGTAAACCAGAAGACCCAGGTTCAAAACCCACTAACTACCATTGTGTCCCTGAGCAAGACACTTAACCTGCAACTACTGATCATAAGGCACTCTGGATAAGAGTGTCTGATAAATGGCATAAACTAGATGTAAATGTAAGATACACCTCTATTGTCATTGTCACTTTTTAAGGAGCAAGGTTTATATACCTACAATATGCATACGGATATTGTTCTAATTAAATTCATGGGATTGTGCGGGATTCGTGCAGAAACCATTGAGAACAAAATTGTGACAGAACAAATCTCAAGTATTGATTCACCTAAACCGTTTATCACAGAATTACTTTATTTTCATCCACGGTTCTCTTTGGCCTGCAGGAGATCATCCATTAGTCTACAGAGTTGGGAGATAAAAATCCCCAGCTCTTCTAGCACATATCTAGATATGAATCCATTGACACTTTTTAATTATTATTATTTGTTAGCATTATTATTATCTTTTACACTTTTAGATTATCCCCTCCATAACAATGTCAGAGTTACCACTGGGAAGATGAAGAACGTTTTGACAGTACAATATATAAATCTTTTTTCCATCCAGCACAAACCACTAGAATTGTGATTAGAATTGCACAAGCACAAACTGCATCAACTGCTATATCATTTTACAAGACCCTAACATCTGATCCAACCGGTACAGGGTTTGGTTGAAATGAAGCCGGGGCTGGATATTATCTTACTGAGCACGAGGGTGTCTCACTTCTGCTACACTGGGAACACTTGGACTTGACAATGTTGCCTGAAAACTCAATGTATGCAAAGTCCAATGTCTTAAATCACCAGATTGCAGTAGAGTTCATTTCCTAACAGTCAGAAGTATTATTATGTCAGGGTTTGAGATTCAAATTTTTTAGCATCCATCCATGCTTTTGTGAGGTGCTCATAAGGACAGTCAAGTGAGTGTATCGTGATTATTTTTGGAAAGGAGATGTTTGGCATATTCTGGGCAGACGTCATGATGCTCGCTTGGGCCATCCAAGGTAGACATATGGCCGTAAAAGTTCTTACACAGCCAATCTCAAAAGATTAAGGATTAATTAACTGTTAACTGTTAATGATCTTATTTAAAGTCCCAACCAGTTTATCATTCTAATCTTCTGTAATTAACTCAATCTGTTGAACTTCTCCACAATTAAAAAATTGTGTTATATGCAATTTAAAAATTAAGTTGTGGGCCACAAACATTTAACACAATGACAAAGGACAATATTCACTGAAGGACACATCCAGACGTTTGAAAAATGGACTCTGTCTATCACATCATGCAGCTGATGACACCATGAACTGATTTACATCTTTATTGGGCTGAACAGTTAACTTTATTGTGAGTTCAGATAATGGTATCTGCAAAACGTATGCATTTGCCTATTTAATGTACTTATACTTTGCATATAACTGGTTACCTATACAAGACTTTGGGATACAGTAATTACATTTTGAAATTAGGATGATTTGAATAAATTAAATAATTGATTATGTATCAAAGTATCACTTAAGAACCATAAAGAAACCTGTCTCCAGAGCTCAAAAAGCAAAGATGTGGATATTCGCAGCAAAACGGGAAACAAAATAATTCCGAAGATATTTGCTCACATATATATATATATATATATGTCAAGAGTTTCACATATATAAAAATGTAACACTGCCAAGTTAGCGTTTTCAGTGCCATATGATAAACATAAAGGAAGCCATTGGAGGAACGACTTCCGCCCCAAACCACAATGGTTGTTCTTCATTCAGGTTTATACCTGATCCAGGATCAGAAACAGAGAACGCTTCAACCTACCAGCGGCCACTAGCGCGTCGTAACAGCTGATTCCAGTACTCGAAGGCAAACGGGCGGCAGGATCGTTGACGGACAAGGCTTTCAACCAATCGAAACGTGCAAAAACGCGCCCACCCAATCACAGCAAAGGAAACACAAGCGTCGGTTTTAGGCGTGAGGTGGCTAACTCTGCCATAGATGGTCTTGAGTGGAAGTGGAAAGTTACATGTTAACATATGTTTCCAAACTTCATCTAGAATGAATGGGACAACTTACTCAAACTTTGACAATCAGGAACACATTCTCAAATTGGGCGAAACGTTTGAGAAACAACCAAAAAGCGCATTCCATACGGTGCGATGTAAGTGACAAGATTTTTTTTACTCTATTGTTGATTATGACAAATGTAACTTGACTGCTAATTACCGGCTGCCTTATATATCATTCGGTTAAATCGACATGGCTCTACGTTTTGCGATCAGGCTTCTGCTTGGACAGCTATTCACTTGCCAAGCGGCACGAAAAAATTTCACAGTTACAGTGTAGTCTTGGGGTCACGGGCCGCTTTGTTACCAATGTAAATACTGCTAAAAGGACGTGCGAACTGTTCGCCTGTCTTATACGCATACAGTACGGTAAAAAATAAGGTTTTTTTTCAGCAAACAGATGGTTGGCGAACACGCAGGGGCCCTTTCCGATGCGGCACTTTAGCCCCCTCTGCTGGATATGCCCGTGTAATGACCGGCCTTCATCAAATAGCGAATTTTAACTTTTAATGTGCTGATATCCTTTCCAATGTTTGCCTTTAGACGATTTTAAACCTGCTTCCATTGATACTTCCTGTGAGGGGGAGCTAGAGGTGGGCAAAGGGGAGCAGGTTACGATCACATTGCCCAACCTAGAGGTATGTATAAGGGAACTTTTCATTTCCACATGTCCTGTTCTGTCTGCGTCGGTTCAACGGCTCTGTTTCTCTCACAGGGATCTACTACCCCGGTTACAGTTTTCAAAGGCTCCAAGAGGCCATACATGAAGGAATGCATTCTCATAGTGAACCATGACACCGGGGAGTACCGACTGGAGAAACTCAACAGCAACATTGCAGTGAAAAAGACTAGGTGAATAATTGCATGGTGCTCTATAGACACAAGAAATTTAGTCATACATGCTTTTTTAATGAGTGGTGTGTATGTGTGTTATTTTGGACCACTTTAGGGCTGAGGGCAGCAGTAAAATCCAATCACGCTTGGACCAGCAGACCAGTCGGTTGAGTCAGCAGATGAAGAATGGCAGCGGCGGCAGCACCACCAGCAGCAGCAGCAGCAGCAGCAAGGCCCCGCCCAAGAGCTCGCCTCCCAAAGAGAAGCTGTCTCCTGCGTCCCCTATGGATGACATTGAGAGAGGTAACGGGATCCTTTTTTGATATCTGTATATATAAACCATAGTTTGAACCACCATCTCAGTATGTATAATGGAGTACATTCCAAAGTGTCTAAAGGGTGTTGATGAGGGCCCCCCCTCCTTCCCCAGTGTCTATTGGTTTGTTCCAAAAATATACTATTTTAAAATAGTATGACACTCTGGAAACATAGTTGAGCGCTTGTCACCATTTCACATCAATACATATTTTAATATCACATACTAAACATTTGGCCAAGTTTAGCAACAATTCTCAGTCGGAGAATTATGCAGCCATGCACTTGTAGCCCAGATTGAAGTAATCTTTTCATTGTGTTGTTGTAGTCCCTTGTTAATTTAGCTGCTCAAATTATTATTAGTATGTAACATGCCCAACATTAGTGAAATGCATTGCTGGTATACAAAATTCACAAAGCGGTGAAGTGCTATTCAAATTGCAGATTGGTGTCCTTAATACAGTAAATGGTATAGAGCTAGAGGTTGATTGATATATACAGTACAGGCCAAAAGTTTGGCCACAGCTTCGCATTCAATGTGTTTTCTTTATTTCCATGTTTATTTTATTTTCATGGAGTTATGTACTTAACAAAAAAAGGTGAAATAACTGAAAACATGTTTTATATTCTAGTTTCTTCAAAATAGCCGCCCTTTGCTCAGATTACTGCTTTGCACACTCTTGGCATTCTCTTGATGAGCTTCAAGAGTTCGTCACCTGATATGGTTTTACAACAGTCTTGAAGGAGTTCCCAGAGGTGTTTAGCACTTGTTGGCCCCTTTGCCTTCACTCTGCGTTCCAGCTCACCCCAAACCATCTCGATTGGGTTCAGGTCCGGTGACTGTGGAGGCCAGGTCTCCACTTTTTGTTAAGTACATAACTCCACATGTGTCCATTCATAGTTTTGAAGCCTTTAGTGAGAATATACCAATGTAAATGGTCATGAAAATAAAGAAAACACATCGAATGAGAAGGTGTGTCCAAACTTTTGGCCTGTACTGTATGTATATATTTTTAACCATGGCAGGTTACTTAATGAATTTGTTAAAGATATTAGGTTGACGTGAATGACCAAACTCTTTGTGTGTGTTTCAGAGCTCATGGCTGAGGCACGGGTTATGGATCAGTTGAGCTGCAGCGACAGCTCATCCGACTCTCAGAGCTCCTCCTCCAGCAGCGAAAGCTCCAGCAGCAGCAGCGACTCTGAGGATGAATCACGTCGCCCGCCCAGCGGACCCCCACCTGCTCCTATGCCCAGCCATAGCATGCCCATCCTCACCAACACCACCCACAGCCGTACCGAGGAGGGAGGAGGTCACCTCATGAATACGCTTAGTGAGTCAGGCAATTAGAAATCCAATCCAGTGGGATTTCTGAGAGAATTTCTAAATGTTATGAATCCTATGTGATTGTATGTTACAGACAGGGGTGTTTGGGGTCTTTGTATTTTAACCTTTTTATCTTGAGAGAAGTGTAGCGTATCTGATCCAAATGGAAAGAACAATGCTATTCACATGAGTAACATATAATAAAAGAAAAAGAATTTATAAGAAATGTTCAAGTGTTTACAAAAAGCAATTTGCGTGATTCCTCTTTCCACCCTGCAGAAAATGATCTTGAGCTGAGCGAGTCTGGAAGTGAGAGTGACGACGACTGAGGCCAAGGTCTGGTGCTGATGCGGTAAAACATTTACACTGTCTACAACTGGTACAAGAGAAGAGTTCGTCAGTCAGGCTCCGAGACTGGAGGAACACAAATCCTGACTGTAAAATATTCAATTTTCTTTTCCCTTCCTAAACTCTTAACTCTGGTAAATTTTGTTATTGGAGGATTAAAAAGATTGTTTTTGCAGAGATATTTTATCACTTTTTTTGGGGGGGTGGGGGTGTAGAGCTCGGTGCCTACACCAGACTGCTTTTTCTCCCTGCTAAGAAACCTGTAGTAACAGCTCTTCACATATTTTATGTGCTGAAACTGTCAGACTAGACTGAGATGCCATATTAAAAGTATTTTATAGTTTGTATGTTTGTGGCCCACAGTGGTCAACATTATCTGGGCTTAATTTTGAAGATGTCGTTGCTTTACTTGAAATGAAGGAGTTTATTATCGAATTCTGATCCTGAAGACTTGGTTGTGGCGCCTTATCCCTGCAATACTTGAATGTCTCTTGTTCTTCTGACCAACATATCATTATGTGCTAAAAAGGCAAATATTTATAGTCTTTCCCCACAGGCAAGACGTGGTTCTTCTGACTGACCGTAAGGGTCTGATTCGGTGACTTTCACCTGTCATTTGTCCCTTTTCTCATGTGTTTGTGAGCTGCTGGGCTACTTTTGGTTCTGTCATTTACTGTCTGTGGAAAATGTAGCTGAAAGTCAACTGGTGGTGGCGGCTTCCTGGAACAGGAAGGCAACACCACGTGCTAAATGTACAGGTGCCATCTTAAATATTAAAATCTAAAGGTTTTAAAGGTACTTAGGGTTCTATGCTGCATTTGAATAAAGATGTCTTCAGTACAAATTAGAATAAATCGATATCTTTCAAACTTGCATGTTTACTTTCTCTATTGCTTTCAATGGAAGATATGTGAAAGTGTGAAAGTGAAGTGATTGTCACATGTGATACACAGCACAGCACACGGTGCACACAGTGAAATTTGTCCTCTGCTTTTAAGCCATCACCCTGAGTGAGCAGTGGGCAGCCATGACAGGCGCCCGGGGAGCAGTGTGTGGGGACGGTGCTTTGCTCAGTGGCACCTCAGTGGCACCTTGGCAGATCGGGATTCGAACCGGCAACCTTCTGATTACGGGGCCGCTTCCTTAACCGCTAGGCCACCACTGCCCCGTGGGCAGCCCGTCCTGCACTTCTTTATGTTGTTCAAATTAATTCGCTGTAATTACACTGTCAGTATCTTCCTTAATTTGTGCAAAGAAAAAGACAAAATGTTCTTATTCCTTATTGTGTACTACCGTTTGCTGTACATGCACACATCCTTAATTTGGCAAGAAATTATGGATTTAAACAATATTGTCTTTTTTTTTTCCTTGTTCCACAAAATCCTTATTTCCCATCATGCTTTATAATATCAGCAATTTACCATGTTTGTTATGTACATTTTACTAATTTATTTCCCAATTACTACATAAAAATTAGGTTTTTGTCTATGAGAGTCTACAGGGACAGGAAGTGGACCCTTAATCGGAAGGTTGCCACACGAAAGTGCCACTGAGGTCCCCTTTAGCAAGGTGACTCATATGTGTAGTGTAGGCACTCTGTCAAAATGAACCTAATGAGGTAAAGAAACAAAGAGTGACATCCAAAGATTTGAAGCCATTATTGGAACTCCACTCAAGTGTCTACTCTCAATCTTCTCAGCTTCTGGTTCTCTTCCATCAGCTTCTGCACTTTATCACTCCAGATTTTCTTGTTGTTCTGTCAGCCTCTGGACCATGGAATCCATGCCCAACTGTGGGCAAGCTGATCATGGGGGGAGGTAACACACCCACATGATAAACACATTAGTTCAAGTTTAAGTGAGCTTTATTTTTTCACTTTAGGATTTCACAGACTGATACACACATAATAGCACTTAAGAACACTACATAACCCTCAAGTGTCAGAAATAGGGACACATGAGTATTTGGATAATGAGTATTTGGCTCACTACTGTTAACACCCACGGCGTCTGCAAAAAGCCTTGGAGTTTGGATTGACGACAAACTGAGTCAGAACCATCACATTGCAGCTATCTCCAGACCTCTTCTTACCTCTCTCCACTGGCTCCTGGTAGCTGCTCGCATTGAGTTCAAATCCTTGATGCTCGCCTACAGGGCTGTAAATGGAACTGCACCCTCCTACATCAATACAATACTACCTAGCTACACTCCTGCACGCTCTCTCAGATCGGCAAATGAAATGAGACTTAAAATTCCTTATTCACGGGGTCTCTGATTCCAATCAACTCTGTTCTCCGTTGTTGTCCCTCCCTGGTGGAACAACCTGCCCTCCTCCATATGACTAGCCGAGACTACCACCACCTTTAAGAAGCAGGTGAAAACCCTCTTATTCAAAAAGTATTTCAGACAAATCTAACACTTACACACGCACATGCGTACACACTGCACAAAATAAAAAATCTAGCACTTAACAATCTCCGAACATGTTCTTTTTTTGACAAGTTAGGCCTTATTAGGGCTCTTAGTTTTTGTAAACTCAAAATCTATAGAAATCGAACAAGAATTGCTGGTGTCCCCCTCCTGTAAGTCGCTTTGGATAAAAGCGTCTGCAAAATAAGGTAAAGTAAAGTAAAATAAAGTAAAGGTCAAGCGTTGACCCTGGGGGAATTTTGCACATAAAACCACAAACGTTACAACAATCTGTGTTACAACATTACAACGGTTAATGGTAAATTTAACAGCAAGAGACTTGATGTGCAAATTAAACATCGCCTTGCTATCGCATTCAGAGGGAATTTTTATTAGGACACGCCAATATATGCCTACCACTGGCAGATGTGCAGACGCTCCCTGATAAATACGTCAAAAGGAATTATAATAGCGTGCACACCTTCCAACAAACTCACAAATTGCGACTTAAATTGCACTGCACACGTAAGTGATGGTCCAGATGCATTTAGGAATTTTTAACTTGGGGGGGTGGCCACAAAATGAAATTCTAAAGAAACTCTTATGTGATTCTATTAGAACGAGCAATACGCCGGTTGACTAGGTGAGTGTAAAGGTTAGTGTAAATAGGGGGCCGTGATTGGAATTTACATTTTATGGCATTTCTAAGACGTGACTTACAATCAGTGGTTACAGGGACAGTCCCCCTGGAGCAGCTTAAGGTTAAGTGTCTTGCTCAGGGACACAATGGTAGTAAATGGGATTCGAACCCGGGTCTTCTGGTTCATAGGCGAGTGTGTTACCCACTAGGCTACTACCACCCTGATGGCACTGGAGCTGTCTCTGCGGGGGGCACATATCAAAATTACCCATTGTTCGGGATGTCCCGGATGACTGGTGCAGAGAAGTGAGAAGAAATAAAGATGTAGAAGGAAGGCTTGATCAGGAAGGAACAGAAGAAGACGAGGAAGACAAACAGGATAACGATTAGGCATACAGGTTGCTGGTCATATATTTTCAATATCTTCAAAAAGTTTATTTATTTCAACTAATGAAACCCCCCCAAAAGAATATTACTTAAAACCAATACAAAGAAAGGATTTTTAGAAATCTTGGCCAACTGAAAAGTATGAACATGGAAAGTATGAACGTTTACAGCGAGAGGTTTATAAACTTTTTATAACTTTATATAGAAACACACTTTTCTGTCAAAGGGATTTTAATGTAGGTTTTTAATATGACACTGTAAAAAACAAATGTCTCTGCTAATCTTTCACGTATAAAAGTCTACAACAGTCAGTGCATAAATAACACAATTTGCATTGAAAAAAAAAAAGAAAATAAAACCGAGGCGCATAGAGGGTTTAAAACGTTGCAAATTCCTGAATGTTCGGAATGTTCGGAAAAGCCGGGTTCTGGGGAAAATCGTTTGTACCGAGACGGAATGGACTCTGAGGCAAGCTCGTGGTTGGTGGGCCTGCCCCGGGGTTTAGTACCGCGGTCCCCGCCGCCCGTGTGACACCAGCGTCGAGGAGTTCTTGTGTCGTGGTGTTCTTGTGTCACCTCGTGGTTCGACGTTGCGAGCGGCGTTTCCCGCAACGCAGTAATAGAAATAGCGACGCTCTCTGTGTTCGTTCGCTTTTGCATTCCATCTCCCCCTTCCGTCTTTTGCAGAATTGGTTGAAACTTTCTCGTGAGACTCGACACAGAAACAATACCAACAACTTTACTTTCCAGAAGCGGCCCAGATTGCACAACGAGCAGAATAATGGGGACGAGGACACTAGGGGACTGGGGACGGGGACAGTGGCCTAGTGGAAGTGGTGGTAGTGGCCAATTGGGTAACACACTCGCCTATGAACCAGAAGACCCAGGTTCAAGTCCCACTTACTACCATTGTGTCCCTGAGCAAGACATTTAACCCTAAGTTGCTCCAGGGGGGGACTGTCCCTGTGACTACTGATTGTAAGTCGCTCTGGATAAGGGCGTCTGGTAAATGCTGTAAATGGCACCAGTGGACGGGGACACCGGGGGACGGGAGGGGGTGTTTAAATGCCAACTTTCCGGGGAGTGAAGGGTTAACGCCCCGCTCGGAGCTCCGCACTCCCTCCGCCGGAGTAAAAAGCGGGTAAACCGGGGCGAGAGCGCGCACTACCGCGGCGAGAGGAGGACGGACGGAGGGAGCATGCTGGCCAGGACCCTGTGGCGGCGCGGCGGCCGGCTGGCGTGGTGGGGAGAGGCGGGGGCCCGGCGGCTGTGCGCCTCCTCGCCGAGCACCGCGCTGGCCGAGAACAACAAGCACAAAACCATGGAGGATCTGGACGGACCCGGTTTGCTGACTTCGCTCTACTGGCTGTTTGTTAAAGGCTATTTTCCCATCATGCATCAGATGCAAGTAAGTTATGCTTTTTTTTTTTTACAAGCATCGTGCGTTTTTGTTTTAACAAAATACACGTTTACTTCTTATTGTCAATGGCGACCATCGAAAAGTGAAAGTGAAGTGATCGTCATTGTGATAAACCGCAGCACAGCACACGGTGACACAACGGAACGTGTCCTCTGCTTTTAACCATCACCCTTGGTGCGCAGTGGGCAGCCATGACAGGCGCCCGGGGAGCAGCGTGTGGGACCTCAGTGGCACCTTGGCGGATCGGGATTCGAACCGGCGACCTTCTGATTACGGGGGCGCATCCTTACCCGCTAGGCCACCAGTGCCCTCGATGTGCATCGTTTATTGGTTTTCGCTGCAGGCACGGCATAGTTTGCAGACCGTAGATATGAATTCCGTCAAAAAAACACAAGCTTCAACCTGTTCCCTCACGAGTGCAGAACGTGTTGCAACGTCATGCGCACTTGGTGGAGCAGCTTGTATTTCTAATTCTTTTTTTTTTTGTATTAAAGTAAGGCAGCTTTATCCTTGAACTTTCTGCACTAGATAGAACACAGCAAAATCTACGGCCCCCTCTGGAAGTCCAAGTTCGGCCCCATGGTGATTGTGAACGTTGCCGGCGCTGAGCTGATCGAGCAGGTGCTGAGGCAGGAAGGCCGACACCCCATCCGCACGGACATGCCGCACTGGAGGACGTACCGGGAGCTCCGCAGTCACGCCTTCGGACCCTCACGGAGTGAGTAGGGCTCTCGTCTGACCGCAGCCGCGATCTCGTGGCCGGTGCGGTCTGTCTGCAGCGGTCCGAGATGCCCAAGCACAAACGTGGCCTTCATCATTCCTTCATCAGCTGCTGATGAAGGAATAAAAAGATACTGAGCGACTTGGCATAGTACTCAAAGTAATTTAATGATTTAATTAATTTAAATGAAAAAAAAAAAATCTAAATTTTCTACTTTTATTTTTGATTTTTTTTTAAAGACTCATGAATCATTAAGCGAATTTGCAAAGTTGCACAAATAAAGTGCTTTCTCTGTGAATCCATTTCAGCAGTTCTGTCCGATATCAGGAACCATCCGTCTCACGCCTTGTTATGTTGCTGACGTTCCAGGATGGGTAAAGAATGGCAAAGAATCCGGAGCATTCTGAACCCGAGAATGCTGAAACCCAAGCACGTGTCCACGTACACCAACGCGATCAATGACGTGACCACAGACTTTGTCAAGAAGGTGGACTGGCTCAGGAAGACGTCGGGAAACGGTGTCATGGTGAATGACCTGGCGGGAGAGCTCTACAAGTTTGCGTTTGAAGGTGAGTGACATTGTGTGATATGACTGAGGACTAGACGTCCTGTCTTTGTCTTCATCAGTTTTAAAACTTGCCCCTGAGCTGCTCTTGTCATTGTTACATGGCGTTCTCTGTGGACACATTGTTAGGTTATGAAAACACAGCGATGTTCTAATTTATGCATAGCTATAGTAACTAAATTCTGTTTCAGCTAGTGCGCGGCTGCCAGAGCACAATCACAAGTGATTGTCACATGTGAAACACAGCAGCACAGCACACAGTGCACACAGTGAACTTTGTCCTCTGCATTTAACCCATCACCCTGAGTAAGCAGTGGGCAGCCATGATAGGCGGCAGGGGAGCAGTGTGTGGACACACACACACACACACACACACACACACACTTACAGACAAAACAGAGTTACCATTTAAAATTTGGCATGTTTCACCTTTAAAATTTTACAACCAGTTTGTCCCAGTAGCTTTGAGTAATGTTTCTTATATTTCATAATGATTATTTTTGATTATTGTGAATACTATTACTTTATTTGGTTTAGTGAATAAAATTGACACAGCCAATGGAGTCTGGCTTTCGAGGTGTGTCAGAAATTGGAGTTTGCACATGACCTTGGACAACTGATTAGATTCTGTGTGATGGGATGCCGTGGCTCAGTTCTCAGGCTCTGGTCAGGCTGGAGTTAATAGTTGAAGGACAGCAATTAAGCAATAAACCTCCAGCTTAATCTTTCAGTTTCAGATGTCCTCTAAAGTTTACAAATAGCAACCCAGTGTTAAATGGACATTTTGTTATCCTTTTTATGTTTAACATCTGCAATTTAATGTTTAATTTGCCGATTTGTGATTCCACTGGCTTTTTTTACATTCTTGATTCAGTTTTTTTCTTGAATCCAAATTATCCAAACATCCAGAAGTTGGTCTGCTAATGGTCAGTTTTTGTTATTCTTGTGCAGAGAAGCAACCGTGAAAGACTCACTCAATGATTATTATTAAAATGAATAGCATTTGCAGTACTGTAAAATGTGTAGGTGTGGTGATGTTTCCTATCCCGTTTCTCCGCAGGGATCTCCTCTGTGCTGTTTGAGACCCGCCTTGGCTGTATGAATGAGGTGATGCCTGAGGAGACGCAGAAGTTCATATTTTCCGTGGGAGAAATGTTTCGCCTGTCCAACCTCGTAGTTCTCTTCCCTAAGTCCCTGTGGCCCTACTTGCCCGCCTGGAAGCACTTTGTGGCTGTGTGGGATCATCTGTTTAAAGTGGGTAAGTTACTGAGAAGCAAGACATACTGGGCAAAGTAATGTATAAACTTTGGGTGCATTATGTGCATTGTTAGGGTATTATATTGTCTCTTAATTGGTTTCTCTCTCTCTTTATTGCCCAAGTCTGGTGTGACGTTTCTGTAGAACGTAAGACAGCAGTCGCCAATCCTCTGTGACCTAATGAGCCTTATAGTCACGTATGAGTCCAGAGCTCGCAAAGTCTTTTTGCTGTGCACAAATTTTCCTCAACCTTCTCCGTGGAGACGGTGTCCACGATGAAATGTCATGATGATATCACATAGCTGGGTTCCAGAAGCCCTTATTTACCACAACATTGGGTGGACACGGATGGATTGTGTTTTTCTTTTTGCACACTCTGAACTGGAAGGTAGCTTTGTTAGACTACGTTTGTTCAGGATTGGTATGGATTAGCTTTGCCGTCCGCAGCTAACAATATCTCAGGATGGTGGCGGCTGAGGTGAGCCCTCATCTTCGTTGTGGTCACGTTCCTAGGTAGTACTGCACGATTAATCTAATCACAATCGTAATCGCGATGTCAGTCTGTGTGATTACATGAACGCAAAAAGATGCGATTTAAATGATTAGTACATGGATTGGATCGGCAACACATTCTCTCATTCTCTCAAAGTTTGCGAGCTGACTGAAGTCTCATTTCAGTCAGATGTGACGTGTTTGGTCACATGACTTTCGATTCAGTTCAATGGAGACTTCAGATTCATGACTGGGTAAACGTCACATGACGAGCTGCATCGTACGTCAACATGCCGCCATATTGCGATAGGCTCTGCTGGGTCGTGACGCATATACATGTCTATGGAGAGAAGTGCATAAAAATGCCTCACTCTTGTGCTGCTTGGGGCTGTACAAACCGCTGTACGCTCCAAACCAGATAGGTAAGGCAGGACAATTGTTTTGAACATATTTGGCCATTATAAAATCCCGTTTTATAAGTCTTAACCTTAGCTAAACTAGGCTAAGATAGCGAAGCTATGCATTCCTGTGTTCAAGTCAACCTCCAAACAACGTTTTGGCTAAACGTAGGCATTAACTATTTAGACTGTTCTTAACTGTTTAGTTAACTTTTCTCAAACTTTGAAGGTTTCCTAAAGAAATTCACTTCAGTTTACAAATCTTAACCTTAGCTAAGCTAGCAAAGCTATGCATCACTGTGTTCAAGTCAGCCTCCAAACAACATTTTGGTTAACGAAA